>NC_081756.1:37019258-37691758 GCF_963082965.1 Carassius carassius | reverse complement strand
ATTGACTTTTTCATTGAGACTAACAAAACTGTATCAGTCTCTGCTTGTCTTTTATGGGAGACATTCAAAGCGTTTATTCGTGGCAGAATAATTTCTTTTAGTGCTCACTTAGCTAAGGTTAGAAAATCTTGTCAGCAAGAGCTTATCCGTTCAATCCTAGAGGTGGAAAGCCAGTATTCCAGCGATCCCAAACTCGATCTTAGTTGAAACGTTTGAAGTTGCTAACTGAATTTGATTTGCTTTCAACAAATAAAGCAGAATATTTACTTAAAAGAACTAAAGCCACTTATTATGAACGTGGGGAAAGAGCAGGCCGTCTTTTTTTTCCCAGCTTAAACATCAGTCCGCATCCCGCTTTATTACACAGATTTATGATAACCATTCTAATAAGCTTGTTACTGATCCTCAAAAAAATAACTCTTGTCTCCTTTTATTCCAGTCTCTATACTTCTCAACCTCCTTCTGATGTTTCCTTTATGGAGTCTTTTTTACATAATTCAAATATACCTGCTATTAATACATTAATACAGGAGACATTGGATGAACCTCTTCGATTAGATGAAATCACCACTTGCATTGGTCTTATGCAGTGTAACAAGGCACCAGGGCCTGATGGCTTCCCCTTAGATTTTTATAAGAAATTTTCAGTGCAGTTAGCCCCCTTATTGTTTGATATATACGAGGAGTCGTTTGAGTACGGTTTTCTCCCTGCCTCATTGAATCAAGCATCTATCTCCCTTCTATTAAAAAAAAAATAAAGACCCAACTTTATGCAGTAGCTATAGACCTATCAGTTTATTGAATGCCGACGTAAAAATTCTAGCAAAGGTGCTGCCAAAGCGCATAGATCTGTGTCTTCCTGATATTATATCTGAGGATCAGGCGGAGTTTATTAGGGGACGTCAGATGTCATCTAATATCCGGCGTTTGCTAAACATTCTTTTTAGTCCATCTCTTTCTACTAAGTCTGAAATGATCATTTCCCTTGATGCTGAAAAAGCATTTGATCGTGTCGAATGGAATTATTTGTTCACTGCATTAAAAAAATTTGGCTTCGGAAATAATATTATTTCATGGATTCGCCTCCAGTGTTTCCCAAAGAATTAGATTCTATTTGCGGTGGTGTGGTGTTTCGGGACCGGGGACCGGGGAAGGGGAGGGGGGGGGGGAGTTGTTAAGTTAAATATATTATACTATACACATACACACACACGCATATATATATATATATATATATATATATATATATATATATGTATATGTATATATATGTATATGTATATATGTATGTATATGTGTATATATATATATATGTGTATATATATATATGTATATATATGTATATATATATATGTATATATATATATATATACACATATACATACATATATATATATATGTGTGTATATATATATATATATATATACACACACACACATACATACATACATACATACATACATACATATACATACACCGATACATACACTCACAGACTCAGACACACACAGGCTCACACACACACCAAACTGGACCTGGAGGTGGACACACACAGACTCTGACACACACACACACACACACACACACAAACCTGGAGATTGAGGTGGACAAAAACCAACACACACCAACCTGAACCTGGAGATGATAATAATATAATGTCTAGTCTGGTGGCTGTGATATATATATAAACCTACCAACATCTGTTGCCATGATTTTTGGAATGACTGATCGCGAGAGGAAAAAAATGATGTTTTAGTCGCATAACATCGGTTAATGGAAACAGCGTCATTTCGCAATAGTTGTTTATCGATATTTAGAAAAAAAACACAAGTTTTGCGCGAATCTGTAATGGAAACGCGACAGCACTTAACATAGACTAACTTCTCAGAGTTATGTTGAGCAACAGTGTTCATTACTAACCATTCAACTCCGGATTGATTCTGGAATCTTCGCTGGGGGAATAAGCATTAAGCACCGGGAACAATCCGTCCTCTAACTAACGCATGCTCATGTTTTGATTCAGATCGTGTTCAAAGAGGAGGGGCTAGTCGTGCATGCCTACGTTGTCAGTTTGTGAGAGGGAGGGAGCAAGCAGCACGCAGCTCTACAATAAAATACAATTGTACCCATATTAAATAGTTTAAAAATCTGAATCAATCCGTGGCGGTCAGCGTTGATATTGTGGCGGGCCGCCACAAATTAATGAATGTATGGGAAACCCTGGCCTCTTATACACTTCTCCCTCTGCAAGTGTTAAAACTAATGCTGATAGTTCATCATTCTTTCCCCTCTTCCGCGGGAGACGGCAGGGTTGCCCTCTCTCTCTCCTCTGCTCTTTGCCTTAGCCATTGAGCCTCTTTCTATCACCTTAAAAACATCTCCGTCTATATCTGGGATTCATAGGGGTAGCCTGCCCCTTTCTCTAGTAGGAAGAGTGGAGACCATTAAAATGAATGTTTTGCCACGACTTTTATTTCTCTTTCAGTCTCTCCCTCTTTTTCTACCTAAATCTTTTTTTTAAATGCTTAGAAAAAATTCTCTCTTCATTCATTTGGGCAGGTAAGAATCCTAAGGTTAATAGATCTATCCTTTCCACGAAACAAATGTGATGGAGGTTTAGCCCTGCCTAATTTTATTTTTTATTACTGGTCCGCTAATATTTCTAAGATTTTCTTATGGTGTAATGCGCCGGAGGTCAACTGGTGCACTCTAGAAGCTACTTCTTGCCTTTCTTCTTCCCTCCCTGCACTGGTTTTTGCTCCTTTTGTCTCTGCATCTCTAGTTATACTAAAAATCCTATTGTGTTATCGACATTAAAAATTTGGAAACAATTTCGACAACATTTTCATTACAACATTTTCATCACTATCCATCTCAAGTCCTATTTTCAATAATCATTTGTTTTTGCACCCAGGTATTGTTCACACCTTTAAAAGATGGCGCGATAAGGGCATAGTTTGTTTTTCAGATCTTACTTCCAAATTTAACTTGCACCCTACAGGTTTGTTCAGGTATTTTCAACTCCGTAATTTTGTCAAAACCAACTTCCCCAGTTTCCCTCTATTAGCAGAAAAATCTCTGCTTGAGAAATTGTCAACTTCTACAGGTGGTAGTCGTATATCCTCTATTCATGCTATGTTACTCTCATCTAGTACATCTTCTCTTAACTGCTTGAAGATAACTTGGGAGAATGAATTGCAAATCCAGTTATCGCAAGAGCTATGGTCTGAGGCTCTTGCTAGAGTTAACTCTACCACTGTATGTGCTCGACTAAGTCTCATTCAGCTAAAAGTCTTTCATCGAATTCATTTGACCAAAGCTAGACTTCATAAATTGTTCCCACAAACAGAAGACTCCTGTACCAGATGCTCCTTCTCTCCCGCTGATCACACTCATACGTTCTTTAGCTGCCCAAAATTGGCCTCATTTTGGGCTTCTTTTTTTACTTCATGTCTAGGGCTCTGGATGTTTCTTTGTCTCCATTTCCCATAGTTGCCATCTTCGGCGTTTCTCACTTGTCTTCTATCACAAGGCAGAAAGCAGAGGTTATTGCCTTTGCCTCTCTGATAGCTAGAAGGTGCATCTTGTTGCATTGGAAGTGTCCAGCCCCTCCCTCAAATACCTCTTGGCTAAAGGATCTGATGTCATTCCTTTCACTTGAAAAATTGAAATATTCTACTCAGGGCTCAATTGATACATTTTATAAAATTTGGAACCCTATTCTAAATCTTTATGAAGCTATGTCTTCTCTAGATTCTGACTGATTTTATAAATCATGAGTATGTAAACATTGAACTGATTTTTGATCCAGTATATGTGTGCACTGTTTTGGATGCATATCTGTATGTATGTTTATTTCTTTCTCTCTCCTTTTTTTTTTTTTTTTTTTTTTTTTTTTTTTTTTTACTATGTGCATCTTTAGTATAATTGTATACAAAGACTGTTGATATTTTCTAATCCTCCTGGGGGGGTTCTTAGGGTGGGGAGTGGGCGGTGGCTACGTTGAAATGTGTAAAAAGGAAAAAGTGCAGACAATGTTTTCTCTTTTATGACTGTTTGTTTTTTATTTTGTCTGTATAATAAAAAAAAAACTTGTAAAAAAGAAAAGTCGCTATGAGTTAGCCTTTCTTCCAAAGACTGAAATCATTCGTTGAAAGATCTAAACTCCTGGGAGAAATCGGCAGAGAACTTACTTAACTGATGTGAAAGCCCACTTATAGCTGCCAGCAGGACCCTGCTATCATTGTGGGACTTGCTGGTTTCAACCGAGCGCTGACCTCCCGCTCTCTCTCATGAGGCCAATAAGGAAGTGACTAAAACTGCAATTCATCGACTCGCCGCTTGAGGCTGGCTGCAAAAGGGAGTCAGTCCCATAGACTCCATGTTAAAATGCCCAACTTTACTGCAGAAAAAAACATGTTTACAGCCTGGTACAAAAAAATTTTGCCCTTCATGACAGCTGTGAGGGGGGTGATTTTTTTTTTTATAACCCATCCGTTTAAATTATATTTAGACTTAAAATTCTGCATAATAAAAGGCGTGGTCACTTGAGTGACCGGTGGATTGCCGCTGCTCACACTGCCATTGGGCTAGGTGGGCATGGCTTCAGCAAGTAGCTCCCACCTTTTTGCCCATTTTGGTTGTCCGGAAGAGTCACGCGGTGACGCGCTGCCAAGATGGCGACGGCCCGCTCTGTACACTTTAGGGTTAAAAAACCAGGCGGCAAGGAAGTCGACATGTATGGAGCCATGAATGAAAATAGTAAGAACATTTTGTAATAGTTATTTTTTTTATATACATGGTCTCTTTTCTGACACTGTAAAGCTGCTTTGGCACAATCAATATTGTTTAAAGCACTATAAAAATAATGTTGACTTGACTTGAAATTTACTGTGTCCAGTTCTTCATACGTCGCTAACTCCGTTAGCTGGATTAGATTTTTGACGATTTGGCTTGATCTTGGATCAGTTGGTTCTTCGAAGCTCATCCCAGATGTCATAGCAACAGGTCCGTAAGATTAAACCTGCTAATACAAGAGTATCCTACTGATCTAGGGACAATAATAAAAATAATAAAAATAATTTATTGATAATATAATAATTTTGTGTAGTCTTTAATACTATAGACACTGAAATATATATGTCAAAATAATTACTTCATAATTGTATTAGCCTTACATGCTATAAAGATAATGTAGAGTTGTGCATTAATTTGAGTGATTACAGCTATTATGGGAGTTGCTTGATGGAGCACAGGAGATGCAGATAACATGGTCTTGACCCTTAAGAAAATTGTATTAATGCTGTCACGTAACAAATCTGTTCAAATGTAAAATTAAATGAACTGCTAATTACTACATTGAAATGAAAATGTAAAGCCTTTACAAATAACATATATATAGTTATGTTCGCTAGGCTGTTTCCTTATAAAAGTCCAGATATTTGTCAAGTTTTTTATCAGGTGTCTTTTTTTAATTATATGATGTCATTACGTTGCTGTCTAGCCGTCAGCCAGTCGCTGCGTTGCTGATCATGGTTTCGAGTATCGATACATAACCCCTTTTAAACCAACCCATGAATGCACAATTATCTCTGATAACTCAATCAAGCCATACTAATCATCAACAGCAGGTACGTTCGAAGAACTGAATTAAACAGATCCTGATTAGCATGATATCATCTTGGATGTGACATTTCATCATGGATGTAATGACCCACGTACGAAAAACGGGCCCCTGGCTAGCCAGCTAAATCGGCTTCATTGTATAGGCCCTGGTTTCTGTCTATTCTTTAGTACCTTACATAATAAATAATTGCATAATTTTTACCCTAAATACACTGACTATATCCACTGTTTCCAGTGGGAGCTAAATGGTATGCACAATAGGACATTATTCACCATTAACTAAATGATTTTCACCGCCCACAACATCTCTATGTGTTTAGACTCCATTTGATGAATGTAGGCAAACATACAGTGTACCTTGCAATTCTACATTTACCTTGTTTTATTCCTCCCATGAATCCATAATGGAGAGCACATAACGTCACAACTTAGTGTCAAATCTGCCACAACATCTCTCACTATTGATGCTCCGATTGTTGCATGTAAGCAAACAGACCATACAGTTTTACATTTATTTAGCTATTTGCCACCTTACCTTTATATTTTATTCCTCCCTTTAAACCAAAATGGAGCACGCAGCACCGAAGCGTCATGCCTGCCACAACATGTCTCTCTGTTTACACTCAGATTGATGCACATTAGCAACCAGACAGTCTAGTTATATTTATCTATTTTTGCAGTGACTGGTTGAGTGGCAACTGCCTCTAGTGGTAACTGGTCTAGTGGCAGGTCTCCATGGCAGCTCCCCCTACCACGCAAAGATTTTAAGTTTACTAAAATATTTGGAAAAAATTTAATAGTTTTGCTACATTTGCTCAATGTGAAAGCATTCTCTTGATTGTGTATGACAATGTGAATAATTAAAATGCTTAATTATAATTTATAATGGAATTGTGTTTATACTTTTATTGTAGATTGTTCAGGAATGTGGAAATGTCAGTGACTTATTTTGCCGGGTCATATTTACAGGATGTTTTCTCTTCACGCTCTGACACCTGAGCACTGGTGGAGTGATGGAGTAGTTTACCCTAAACTCTCCTGGCTCTGTACTAAACTCTTGCCTAAACTATCACGCTGGGCTCTGGAGAGCAAGACCAGTGAGTTTAAGAGTACCCTTTCGCTCATACCTGTGGAGAAATATGGTATCCTCTACCACCAGCTGAAAGAAAAATACAAAGCATTAGTAAAGGTGAGGACAGATTTATTTATTTATTTTTTTGTTCATTTAATCTCGACTGTGCCTTAGGGAAAGCCACGACTTTTCCCGGTGGGCAGGTCAAATTTATTTTTGCATGGAGTTCCCAGTCTGTCTTCATTAGTTTTCTGTCTTGACTAATAAATTATTACACAGAACTTTTGAACAAAGTTAGTAAAGGGTATATCAAAATCAATCATCTGGAAGACTCATCAGTCATCTTTTGACCTCTGCATGATTCTTACCTGTGATGTGTATAATTTTGTAAGAAGATTGTTGAAATACTTTCTAATATCAAAACTGTAACTGTAAATAAGCCACTTGTTTGAAATGTGAACTGAACTCTATGTGGTGCTATCAAAAAACCAAGAGGGTCTGGCTACAGACTTGCACTCTAATACACTTGCGCTTCCGCTAGCAACGTCACTTGCAGTCTTTATTTTTTACTTTTTGTTTGAATCTCTTAACGTTTTACAGTAACAGTAGCAGATGATGAAGTCAAGAAAAAAGAAACCAAATTACAGTGTCACTTGCAATCGCCACTTGCACTCTCCGCTACCTGCCATGTCACTTGCAGTGGACACAAATCGTGCGTGTTACTAATGAAGACAAGAAGCTTTTGTGGTGATTAAACAATTAAAATGAAATTAGTACAATAACGTACAGGGCTTTGCAAGAAAAAGACGAGATCTGCAAATCCGTGGCCAGAACATCAGAATATACACATCCGCAAAATCTCTTGTAGGGGTGCTCCGATTGATCGGCTACCAATCACAACCTCTCTTAAAAAGTCTGATCTCATAAAAACGATGTTAAGCTGATGCCGTAGGAGGTTTGGCCCGCATGCAGCGGCAGTGTTGCAGTCTCTGTCCAGCACCGGTGAAATAATTATAATGCTTTAGGTGAGTTAAAATTCATATTTCTTCATTAAATAACTGATAATGTAATTTTAAACAAGTTTCTGTGAGACATCATTTCACAAACGGCATGAGCGAATCTCCGCTCGTTCTCTCTCAAAAAGCAAATGGCTTCAAATCACATTGCGCCTGCAATATAAGTGAGCTGCACGCTGCAGTTGACACGGGAATTGATTGGATCGGCAGATACTGCTTTCTGTGATAGGCGATCGGCCTCAAAAATCCTGATCGGAACACCCGTAATTACTTGCTAAGCGTTTTCCACCTGTAGATAAACAAACACTTAACATGGCTTAATTTATTAAGATACTATTAAAATATAAAATTATATATACATAGTTTATTGATAATGAATTTGTAGTATTTTCCTCCAATACCTCAAAACAGGTGAGCTCTGGGTTCTGGGCTCGTCTGCTTGCCTGTTGAGTTGATTCTTTTAAAATTACCGAATGCAATTGTACTGATATTCGCTTTCACCAACCTAGGGAGGCGAAATAGTGTAGTGATGGGTACTCGCGTGACGCTATGATATTTGGATCACGTGTCACTTAAAGGGTTAGTTCACCCAATAATCAAAATTATGTCATTAATAACGCACTCCATTCATCTTCGGAACACAGTTTAAGATATTTTAGATTTAGTCCGAGAGCTCTCAGTCCCACCATTGAAACTGTGTGCACGGTATACTGTCCATGTCCAGAAAGGTAAGAAAAACATCATCAAAGTAGGCCATGTGACCTCAGAGGGTCAGTTAGAATATTTTGAAGCATCGAAAATACATTTTGGTCCAAAAATAGCAAAAACTACAACTTAATTCAGCATTGTCTTCTCTTGCAGTTTAGTGATATCGGGTTTGCGAACGAATCATTCGATGTAACCGGATCTTCTTGAACCAGTTCACCAAATCGAACTGAATAGTTTAAAACCGTTCGCGTCTCCAATAAGCATTAATCTATTAAGCTGTTAACTTTTTTTTAATGTGGCTGACACTCCCTCTGAGTTAAAACAAACCAACATCCCGGAGTAATTCATTTACTCAAACAGTACACTGACTGAACTGCTGTAAAGAGAGAACTGAAGATGAACGCCGAGCCAGATAACGAACAAAAGATTGACTCGTTCTTGAGTCAAGAACAGTTTCTGTCAGACGCGTCCGATTCGAGAACCGAGGAGATGATGATACTGCGCCTGTGTTGTCTGATTCAGCGTGAAGCAGAATGACACACAGAGTGTCTGAACCAAACTGTTTTTTTTTTTTGGTGATTGATTCTGAACTGATTCTGTGCTAATGTTATGAGCCCAGGTAAACCGAAGGCTTGAATCAAGGGCAATCATCACAAATGATGTCATTAAGTCGAGCGCAAAAGAACCGGTGAACCGTTTTCTTCAACGGTTTCTGGTGATCCAAAAAAACCGATGCAACCGGTTCTTGAATCGAGACGAGTCAATCTTTCGTTCGTTATCTGGCTTGGCTCGGTGTTCATCTTCAGTTCTGTCTTCACAGGAGTTCAGTCAGTGTACTGTTTGAGTACATGAATTACTCCGGGATATTGGTTTATATCCGGGAGGGATTGTCAGCCACGTTAAAAAAAGTTAACAGCTTAAGTCATTTGTGGATTAATGCTTATTGGAGATGCAAACAGTTTCAAACGATTCAGTTCGATGTGGTGAACTGGTTCAAGAAGATCCGGTTCCATCGAGTGATTCGTTCGCGAACCGGATATCACTAAACTGCAGTGTTCTGAAATCTCACAAGAGATCTGTTATTGCCTCTTCCCTCACGGACCTGAGGTTCAGAATGTTGGTGATCTGTAGCAGTCCTTTCCTTGACAGGACTCAGACTCAGAACGGAAGTTGATCTGTTGCAGTCTTACCTTCAGAAGCCGGAGACACAGAACATTTGTTGATCTGTTAGTGACTCCTGGATGTGTCAGAGACTCAGAACTTGTTCTGTTGGTGTCTCTCCCTGATAGGACTCTGACTCAGAACCGGTGTAGCTGTTATTGCCTCTTCCCTCTCAGGACTCAGACTCCGTACAAGGAGTGTCTTTTGGCAAGGTACATTTATCTCTTTTCGATGAGGAGGAGATTGCAATCTGGTGCGTCTCCATTTCCAGGCTGTGATTGGCAGTTTCCATCAGAGTGGGGGGACACAGTCAAAGTCAAAGTCACCTTTATTTATATAGCGCTTTAAACAAAATACATTGCGTCAAAGCAACTGAACAACATTCATTAGGAAAACAGTGTCAATAATGCAAAAATTATAGTTAAAGGCAGTTCATCATTGGATTCAGTTATGTCATCTCTGTTCAGTTAAATAGTGTCTGTGCATTTATTTGCAATCAAGTCAACGATATCACTGTAGATGAAGTGTCCCCAACTAAGCAAGCCAGAGGCGACAGCGGCAAGGAACCGAAACTCCATCGGTGACAGAATGGAGAAAAAAACCTTGGGAGAAACCAGGCTCAGTTGGGGGGCCAGTTCTCCTCTGACCAGACGAAACCAGTAGTTCAATTCCAGGCTGCAGCAAAGTCAGATTGTGCAGAAGAATCATCTGTTTCCTGTGGTCTTGTCCTGGTGCTCCTCTGAGACAAGGTCTTTACAGGGGATCTGTATCTGGGGCTCTAGTTGTCCTGGTCTCCACTGTCTTTCAGGGATGTAGAGGTCCTTTCTAGGTGCTGATCCAGCATCTGGTCTGGATACGTACTGGATCCGGGTGACTGCAGTGACCCTCTGATCTGGATACAGACTGGATCTGGTGGCTACGGTGACCTCGGAACAAGAGAGAAACAGACAAATATTAGCGTAGATGCCATTCTTCTAATGATGTAGCAAGTACATAGGGTGTTATGGGAAGTGTTTCCGGTTCCGGTTTACCTAATTAATGCAGCCTAAAAATCCGTTAACGGATTTGGATAATAAAAGCATATTAGTATGTTATGTGTATCCCAGGTTAAAGAGATGGGACTTTAATCTAGATTTAAACTGCAAGAGTGTGTCTGCCTCCCGAACAATGTTAGGTAGGTTATTCCAGAGTTTGGGCGCCAAATAGGAAAAGGATCTGCCGCCCGCAGCTGATTTTGATATTCTAGGTATTATCAAATTGCCTGAGTTTTGAGAACGTAGCGGACGTAGAGGATTATAATGTAAAAGGAGCTCATTCAAATACTGAGGTGCTAAACCATTCAGGGCTTTATAAGTAATAAGCAATATTTTAAAATCTATGCGATGCTTGATAGGGAGCCAGTGCAGTGTTGACAGGACCGGGCTAATATGGTCATACTTCCTGGTTCTAGTAAGAACTCTTGCTCCTGCATTTTGGACTAGCTGTAGTTTTTTTACGAAGCGTGCAGAACAACCACCCAATAAAGCATTACAATAATCTAACCTTGAGGTCATAAATGCATGGATTAACATTTCTGCATTTGACATTGAGAGCATAGGCCATAATTTAGATATATTTTTGAGATGGAAAAATGCAGTTTTACAAATGCTAGAAACGTGGCTTTCTAAGGAAAGATTGCGATCAAATAGCACACCTAGGTTCCTAACTGACGACGAAGAATTGACAGAGCAACCATCAAGTCTTAGACAGTGTTCTAGGTTATTACAAGCAGAGTTTTTAGGTCCTATATTTAACACCTCTTTTTTTTCAGAATTTAGCAGTAAGAAATTACTCGTCATCCAGTTTTTTATATCGACTATGCAATCCATTAGTTTTTCAAATTGGTGTGTTTCACCGGGCTGCGAAGAAATATAGAGCTGAGTATCCTCAGCATAACAGTGAGAGCTAACACCATGTTTCCTGATGATATCTCCCAAGGGTAACATATAAAGCGTGAAGAGTAGCGGCCCTAGTACTGAGCCTAGAGGTACTCCATACTGCACTTGTGATCGATAGGATACATCTTCATTCACTGCTACGAACTGATGGCGGTCATATAAGTACGATTTAAACCATGCTAATGCACTTCCACTGATGCCAACAAAGTGTTCAAGTCTATGCAAAAGAATGTTGTGGTCAATTGTGTCAAACGCAGCACTAAGATCCAATAAAACTAATAGAGAGATACACCCACGATCAGATGATAAGAGCAGATCATTTGTAACTCTAAGGAGAGCAGTCTCAGTACTATGATACGGTCTAAATCCTGACTGGAAATCCTCACATATACCATTTTTCTCTAAGAAGGAATATAATTGTGTGGATACCACCTTTTCTAGTATCTTGGACAGAAAAGGGAGATTCGAGATTGGTCTATAATTAACTAGTTCTTTGGGGTCAAGTTGTGGTTTTTTGATGAGAGGCTTAATAACAGCCAGTTTGAAGGTTTTGGGGACATATCCTAATGACAATGAGGAATTAATAATAGTCAGAAGAGGATCTATGACTTCTGGAAGCACCTCTTTTAGGAGCTTAGATGGTATAGGGTCTAACATACATGTTGTTGGTTTAGATGATTTAACAAGTTTATACAATTCTTCCTCTCCTATGGTAGAGAATGAGTGGAACTGTTCCTCAGGGGGTCTATAGTGCACTGTCTGATGTGATACTGTAGCTGACGGCTGAATGGTTGCAATTTTATCTCTAATAGTATCGATTTTAGAAGTAAAGTAGTTCATAAAGTCATTACTGCTGTGGTGTTGGGAAATGTCAACACTTGTTGAGGCTTTATTTTTCGTTAATTTAGCCACTGTATTGAATAAATACCTGGGGTTATGTTTGTTTTCTTCTAAAAGAGAAGAAAAGTAATCGGATCTAGCAGTTTTTAATGCTTTTCTGTAGGATATGTTACTTTCCCACCAAGCAATACGAAATACCTCTAGTTTTGTTTTCCTCCAGCTGCGCTCCATTTTTCGGGCTGCTCTCTTTAGGGTGCGAGTATGCTCATTATACCATGGTGTCAAACTGTTTTCCTTAACCTTCCTTAAGCGTAAAGGAGCAACTTTATTTAAAGTGCTAGAAAAGAGAGAGTCCATAGTTTCTGTTACATCATCAAGTTGTTCTGAGGTTTTGGATATGCTAAGGAATTTTGATACATCAGGAAGATAACTTAAAAAGCAGTCTTTTGTGTTAGAAGTGATGGTTCTTCCATACTTGTAACAAGAAGTTGAATTTACAATTTTGGCTATATGAATTTTGCAAAGAACTAAATAATGATCTGAGATATCATCACTTGGCTGAATAATTTCAACACCATCAACATCAATTCCATGTGAAAGTATTAAATCTAGAGTATGATTTCGACAATGAGTAGGTCCTGAAACGTGTTGTCTAACACCAATAGAGTTCAGAATGTCTATAAATGCTGATCCCAATGCATCGTTTTCATTATCAACATGGATATTAAAATCACCAACTATTAAAACTTTATCTGCAGCCAGAACTAACTCGGATGTAAAATCACCAAACTCTTTAATAAAGTCTGTATGGTGCCCTGGTGGCCTGTATACAGTAGCCAGTACAAACATAACAGGGGATTTATCATTAACATTTGTTTCTCTGGATAATGTTATATGAAGCACCATTACTTCAAACGAGTTATACTTGTAGCCTGCCCTCTGAGAAATCCTGAAAACGTTGTTATAAATTGAAGCAACACCTCCACCTTTGCCTTTTAGACGTGGCTCATGTTTATAACAGTAATCTTGGGGGGTGGAAAGCGATCTGATATTCAATAAGCCAAGCTTTATCATTTGTTTATCCATATTGCTTCTGTTTTTTATTTGTTGAACCTCAATTAAATTGTTAATCTTAACTTGGTTTGGACGTTTTTTTGTTTTTTCTAGTTCGGGGAACAGACACAGTCTCTATAGTGTGATATCTAGGTGAAAAAGTCTCTATGTGCTGAGAATTAACTGACCTCTGTGACGGGAGGCAGCTAGCAGACGGTCGGTTTAGCCAGTCTGTCTGCTTCCTGACCTGGGCCCCAGTTAGTCAAGTATAAACACTAAGACTATTTGCCATATTTCTAGAGAGAAGAGTGGCGCCACCCCAGGAGGGATGAAGACCATCTCTTTTAAACAGGTCAGGTCTGCCCCAAAAGCTCGTCCAATTGTCTATGAAACCTATGTTATTCTGTGGGCACCACTTAGACATCCAGCCATTGAGTGATGACAATCTGCTATGCATCTCATCACCAGGGGACCAGAGCATATTACAGTGTTTGACATCGTGCTTGCAAGTTCACACACCTCTTTAATGTTATTTTTAGTGATCTCCGACTGGCGAAGTCGAACATCATTAGCGCCGGCATGAATAACAATCTTACTGTATTTACGTTTAGCATTAGCCAGCACTTTTAAATTTGCCAAGATGTCAGGCGCTCTGGCTCCCGGTAAACATTTGACTATGGTGGCTGGTGTCTCTATATTCACGTTCCGTACAATAGAATCACCAATAACTAGAGCACTTTCATCAGGTTTCTCAGTGGGTGCATCGCTGAGTGGGGAGAACCTGTTTAATGTTTTGATCGGAACAGAAGAGCGGTGTTTTGACCCACGACTACGCTGCCTCACCGTCACCCAGTTGCCCTGCTGCTGGGGCTCTGTTTCCGGAACCGAACAATGTACAGGAATCCCTGAGCTAGACACATCCAAAGCCGTATCTAGAGCCCTAACATTCTTACTGTCCTCAATTAAAGTTTGGATGCGTGTCTCTAATTCTGAAATCTTCTCTGTCAGCCTAACTATTTCCCTGCATTTATCACATGTGAATCCCTCATCAGCGACAGAGATAGATAAACTGTACATGTGGCAAGAGGTGCAAGTAACAATGACGGGAGAAGCCATTACTCACCCTGCTTGATGAAATATTCTTGCTGCGGTTGTTTGATGAACTTGTGAAAAACTGGAGCGAGGGAGAGGAGAAAAGAAAACAGCGATAGGTTCGAATGAAAACGCTAATGACAAGCTAACGAGAGCTAACGCTTTTCCAAAAAGTACCACAGTACGGCTCAACCTTCTTTCCTCTTGTAGAATTTATTTGTATAATCCAAACACACATTCAGAAAAGTGTCATTAAAGGTTTACCAGTGTATTTCTCACTTACCAAACCAAAACCATAATACCTTTGTCAATATTACTAATACATTGTCTAAACATGATGGGAAAAGATTGAACTGTCATGTATGCATTCATTTGTCCATTAACAGCTGAGTTTGTGTAAGACTCTGCACTACACGTCACTGTCACTGAGAATACTTATTTCTCTGAATAAGTATAAGATGTGTGTCTTGTAGTTTGTGCAAGTTTAAGGTTTGAGAACATAGTTATGAACGGATTTAGATGGAACTCTGTGATCCCTCTATGTTTCACCTATTGCTGCTGTGTCCAAATGTCCTAAGGAATTTTTATGACGGTCACAGGCCAAAACCTGAGGAATCAGTCTGTTGGTGGGTGAAGGGCAGAAATTGCATTTTCACCAATAGGAAGTCCTGTCCTTCCCGGGCTTTGTACTAAAGGTGGTCGTCTTGCTCTCTAAGAGGTGTCTGGCTGTTGTCCTGGCATCTTTATCAGATGGCATTGGACAGTTTGCTTATGTTAGTCCACCAAGATTCAATCAAAATGTAGCAAACCTTTGTCCTCTATTGTGGTCAGAGAGGGGCCCCGTCATAAACTGGGCCCTGGAATGTGCTGTCCACTACACATTTCATAATGCACGTTCATATTTGCTGGTCTGTATATACTTTGAGTCAGTAAGACATATAGGCTAGGCCTACTGAATTGTCTTTGTCATCTTAGTCCGTTTGTATGCCACATTAAGTGTTTTGCTGTATGGGAGGACAAGTGAAAATGTGCGTATTGTGTTCATAGCCATCTGCTTGCCATTTAGTACATTAACTATATATCAAATTTTATGTTTTATTTTTAATTGAACTTTTAATTGACCTTAATGTATCTTAAAGGTCAAGTTTTTTGTGTTTTTTTGAAGCTTTGATTGTGTTTACAGTGTGCAATATAATGTATTAATGTTTCGTGTGTAAAAAAAAAACAGTATTTTTCACACAATTCACTTATCTGTACAGTATACTGCTGTTTTCACTGTCATAAAAATGGCCTGATGTCTTCCTTGTTCTATAAAGTTCCTCCTTCAGAAATACGTAATGAGTTCTGATTGTGCCAGCGGTTCCTGTGTTGTGATTCGACACCAGCTGAGCGCTCGCTGCCCTCCTGGAAATGTGGTTGGGCTAGTTTTGGACAAGTTTGAGAAGCAAGTGGGCAGGATTTGTTTTGAAAACCTGGCAATCCTGATCTGAACGCACATGCTGGAGATGTACTTCTAATCATAGAATGCCTTTACTGACGAGATGCGCATGAAAATCGCATTAGATTTTTTGCACAGCCCTACCATCTAGTCAACAAAGCTAAACAGCGTTGCCCGTTGTGTAATAAGTTACAGAAACTGTTAAAGGCACCAACTTAAATAATAAAATACACTTATCAGTTGTAGTCCATAAACAACGTCTTCTCCAGATAAAGAGGCAACTGCTCCATCTTTCAAGAATAATCTTTGTGCGAATCTGGCATTAAACTGATTGCGATTGAGGAAGGTGTCCTCAGCAAAGTGTGCTGCACATAGTTTTACATGTGGATTATAATTTTCGGGAACCGAGTTGAACATAAATTGTAACCATTGATCTTTAAGTACAGCGTCCCTGGGAAGCCCAAACAAAGGTGATTGGACTCCGAGATGAAAATAACAGCGTTTCGATGACATGGCAACAAACACACTCTTTAAACGCAACTCTTCCTCCTCCATGCGAGCAAAAGACCACGCCCCCTTTTTTGTGTATTCCTGTAGGCCGAGGTTAGTCAACAAATGGTTTTAGTGACGTCATTACTGCAGGAAGTAGAGGGATGTAGTCCAAACTGGTCGTTCGATGTAGGCAAATTGTTAAATAAAATATCTTGCTTGGCATTGAACTTTGAGCTATAGAATTTTACAGATATTATTTATACTCTAACAACAACATTACACACTAACTAAAGTTTAAAACATGGGATCACGAAGAACGAGACCTTTAATACATTACACCATATTAAGGCCAAATCCCAATTATATTTTATACCCCTTCCCCTAGCCCTCCGCCTACCCCTTTCCCTTATCCCTTGAGTGTCAAGGGGTAGGGGTAAAAATATTCCCCTATGAATTGGGACAATACTTCTATGTCGTCACACATCATCCTAAGTCGTCTAGCTTCTACGATAAACACACATGCTGGTGTGCATTAGAGCCTTTAATTTCCGTTCTGTATTAATGTGCTGCTTACTGACACACACACACACACACACACACACACACACACACACACACACATATATATATATATATATCGGAAATCGCGCAGCTCACACATCCATGAGAAATCCACGTCTTTTATTAATTACAGTTTAAATACTGAATCGCTACTTTAGATTTTCCAGCAGTGAGATGATGAAATTGCTGTTTTTAAGTAAACGCACTCTAAAAAGAAAAATGCATACATGCAACTTCCATCTCTTTCTCTCAAATTGGCAATATTTGAGAAAAGGGTTTAGCTATTTCTAATTATTGGGTGGACTAGCCCCCTCAATGTCTATGGTGTTTATCACACTGATCAAGAAAGAAAATATTGTGGTACTATCATGCTGTCTATAATGATGACGTTAGCAAATATTAGCGTTATATATTATATTATATTATATTATAACCTGACCATTTATATGAATTCACGATTGAATGTAACATAAAACAAATGATTACTTTTTGTAAAAATCTTTATTAATGACAAAAATGCTTACATTTGTGTCTTTTTGTTCGCTCAGGCAGCCATGTTGCAGAGATAATTCATACCCCTTCGTTTGAAGCATGCTCCCGAAAAATCTTTTGTTTGAAGGGCTGTCTGACCCTTCCCCTACCCCTCAAACAAAAAGAGAATCGAGACACCCCTACCCGTCAACTGAAAGCGCGAAATGGAGGGGTAGGAGAAAGGGGATTGTGCATTGCATTCATATACTGCTGGGGTTGGTTTTGCAGGTCTTGTATTTTTCTTGCAGGACCCTGTACATTTTAGTATTAATTTTAGTTTTAATCATTTAATCACTACCACAGCTTCTTGTCTCCATTGGCAACATGCAGGGTTTGTGTCGATTGCAACGTGACAGGTAGCGGAGACTGCAAGTGTTGATTGCAAGTGACTTGTAATTTAGTTTCTTTTTTTTGTCTTCACCACATGGCTACCATTGTAAAATGTTGAAAGATTCAAACAAAGTCATCAATAAATAGAATAAAAATAAATATAAGACTGCAAGTAATGTCGCTAGCAGAAGTGCAACTGTCTAAGAATGAAAGTCTGTGAGTGCAAGTCAGATTCATTCGTTTCAATCATTATTGATTTTCACTGTTTATTAAGTTTATAAAATACAAAAATTTAGTTTGTATTATGTGCATAAGCCTCAGGGACGTGGGAACTATATTGTGTGTGTGGGGGGGGATTCTTGGGAGGGTGTTAGTGTAGGCCTATAAGTAGGCTGTGTTATGTATCCTGATTGACTTTATGATTAGTTAAATCTGTTTTGCACATGCATCGCCACAGAGTTAACCATTTCATACAGTACAGGACAGCCTCTGTCTTGTTCACTTCACATCTGTGGGCGTTACGCACAGCTCAGTGTGGCCCAGGCACGGCGCCAAGATTCCAGTTTTGGATGGGCCAGACCAATTGTGGGTGGGCCTTCAATTAAAAATGTTAAATAAAAAAAAACTTTATCCAATCACTGCTTAACCTAAAAAAAATATATTGACTAATATAGCCTGTTATATTATCTGTGCATATACATAATACAGATTTTAATAGCTTGATGCTCTTCAAATATTTTGTTGCAATGTTAAAAGTTTCGGTGCATAGGACAGACCTATCTGCGATCGCTCTCCATGGTTCTGACAAAAGAAGAGCGCTTTGGAATCTCCATTACACATGAAACGCATCATACCTGGGCTGCGTTTCCGGATAACATTGTCTCCTAGCGCGCTACGAAGACTCTTAAGGTATACCTTAACTAAAGGTATACTACCACTAAAGGTATTTCATTGCTAGGTGTCTTCAGGGCTATCAACGACATACACAACAACAACAACAACGAGGCATAGGTGCTGAAAGGCAGATGCGCTGGCGCCCTCCTAGCAGCAGCGCTGTTTTTGGTAAAAAATGATTTTGACGACTTCATTAAGTTTTGTTTTATAGCAAACTCTATTTAAAAGATATTAGTTTTGTATAAAATGTTTCTTAATTTTGATCAATGTTTTATCAATCAATTGCCCGTATTTAATAAATAAGAAGCAAATATATAGCAGACAATGTAATAACCTTAGTGTAATTGACAGAATTACAAAAAAATATTTTGCTACCTAAAAGTTAAAGATTTATTGTGTCACGCATACATGCATGTCTATTTTCTTCATATTAAATATAAAACGCATGTGGACGGATATTTTTCCAATGTCTGGACTCCTTTATTAATGGAGTATATAAACAGACGTTTCAATATATTTGTATTAAATGCATTTTCTGAGAATTTATATTTCAAGTTTTTACTGCAGATGTCGAAATGCGCGCTATTTGGTCCATCAGTGCTTGAGTCACTGATCACATTAGAATAAAATATCTCATAATAAAATACTAAATTAACTGATTTATGAATGTATATGCATAGTTCTCATTAGTCGGAAATACAGATAAACGCTTTCATTTGTTGTTGTTTTTTGATCCTGAAAGAAAACAGTACAACAAAAGAGCGAATCATAGGCCTACATGGAGTCTGTACGTGTTATGCTTCTTACGCAGACTTCTGGGACTCAGTTTTGAACTGAATATATATATACAAAAACAACGAAAAAAACAGCTGGCTGGGGAAAAGGGTTCCAACGTCTGTGGTAAGCCTTGTATGTAATGGAGGACTACAGATCATTTGTATGTTGTGATGGTCCCAGGGTTTTAGTCTCGTATACTATCCTTAAAATGTGTTTGTTGTTTGCTTGGATTTAAAGGATTTCATTTTTTTTTAAGGTCTGGCCTGAAGTTACTGATCCAGAGAAGTTTGTCTTTGAAGATGTTGCAATTGCTACATATCTGTTGGTGGGTACTACTGAACTACTGATTGTTTAATGCATATTATTATTATTATTATTATTATTATTATTATTATTATTATTATCTTAATCAAAGATTCACCCTCAATGTTCTGTAAATATCTTTAAGAATATTTAATAACTGACAGTTCATGTATGAAAGACCATATACAAACCCGATTCCAAAAGAAGTTGGGACACTGTACAAATTGTGAATAAAAACAGAATGCAATGATGTGGAAGTTACAAATTTCAATATTTTATTCAGAAAAGTGAAAGTGGCGTGACATTCAGCCAAGTATGGTGACCCATACTCCGAAATCGTGCTCTGCATTTAACCCATCCAAAGTAAAATAAAATAAAATAAGTTGATTAAGTTGGGACAAGGTCATGTTTACCACTGTGTGGCATCCCCTCTTCTTTTTATAACAGTCTGCAAACATCTGGGGACTGAAGAGACAAGTTGCTCAAGTTTAGGAATAGGAATGTTGTCCCATTCTTGTCTAATACAGGCTTCTAGTTGCTCAACTGTCTTAGGTCTTCTTTGCAGAAAACATGGACGGAATCGCGGAATCCAGTCATAAAAATGGAGTTTACAGTTTAACGTGGAATGTCATAGAATTTTTCATTTTGAATGAATTAATCAAAAATAGGTAAAATCCAATCACGATATGGACTAATATCTGTAAATATTAAGCCAGAAAAGTCTATTTAAATATGAATCCTGCATATCTGTGTTAATGAATGGCGCAGAAGGGGGTCTTCATTCATTAAACACATATATAAACGCGTGACGCTCCGGTGATTTCAGCGTCTTTCCTCTCACTAAATAAAGACGTGAACACATGAGGAACATCTCCAGAACTGCCCTGAGAGTCACTTCATGAGCATCTGACCGTTTGATTTGAGTAAAACTAGCGTCATATATCACATCATAGACTGTAGTATCACTTACCCAGAACTGTAAAGGTACGGTAACCCGTCAAAATAAAAGTCTGGTTTAGTTTAAAGACAAGTATTTGCCAGAAATCTATTACTATTGTTCAGCAGAATGTACATAGCCTACTACTACTATTAAAATTAAATGAACATAATTTCTTAAGGAATAATCACACAACATTTCTTCCATGTTTTATTTTTAATAGTAAATCCCCTTTGCTTACCCAAAAATAAAGTTTGCTTAATTTTCAATAATTAAAAGATAAATTAAATGAATGTTTTTTTTTTTTTTTTACAAATTAAGTTGTTTTTATGCATTTAAATAATTACACATGCTAAAACACAGAATTAGGTAACAATAAAACATGGTAAAGATAAAATAAAACATTTCATAGGGCCCTAAACGTAATATTTTGCATATTTTTATTTGTTTTTGTAGAAGTGTTTGGGGGGTTATTTTTCCTGTAAAGATAGATATATATCGTATATCGAGATATAGCAAAATATATCGCGATATATTTTTTTTCTCCATATTGCCCAGCCCTATTATGCACTGTAGATGATGATAACTTCAAACTCTTTGCAACTTTTCTCTGAGAAACTCCTTTCTGATATTGCTTCACTATTTTTCACCGCAGCATTGGGGGAATTGGTGATCCTCTGCCCATTTTGACTTCTGAGAGACACTGCCACTCTGAGAGGCTCTTTTTATACCCAATCGTGTTGCCAGTTGACCTAATAAGTTGCAAATTGGTCCTTCAGCTGTTCCTTATATGTACATTTAACTTTTCTGGCCTCTTATTGCTACCTGTCCCAACTTTTCTGGAATGTGTAATAAATATCTTATCACTATCGATGATAAATTATCTTTTGGGTCTCATATATCTAATTTAATGAAACAATTAAAAATACAGCTTGGGTTTTATTTTAGAAATAAGTTCTGTTTTTCATTTCATGTAAGAAAGAGGTTAG
Organism: Carassius carassius; assembly: GCF_963082965.1. NCBI lineage: Eukaryota > Metazoa > Chordata > Actinopteri > Cypriniformes > Cyprinidae > Carassius > Carassius carassius. The sequence continues at coordinate 37,670,002 of NC_081756.1, read as the reverse complement.
TTTCTGCTACTTTCTTGCCTGTACTCGATTATGGTGATGTGGTTTATCAATTTGCTTCTTCTCAACTTCTTTCTTCTTTGGATGCTTTTTATCACAGCGCTTTAAGATTTATATCAGATAGTAAACCTTTAACTCATCATTGTATATTGTATAATAGAGTATCCTGGCCATCTTTGTCTATTAGAAGGAAAATTCATTATTACTTAATCATTAATAAAACTATTCTGGGGTTGTTGCCTTCATATCTAGGTTGTCTAATTCAAAAGAAAAGTGTTGGGAAATATTCCCTCCGGTCTGATAATTGTTTTACTCTCTCTGTCCCATTTGTGAGAACTGAACTGGGAAAAAGGGCTTTTATGTACGCAGCTCCATTTGAATGGAATTTACTCCAAACGAAATTGAAATTACAAACTCTGTTGCCTATGGAACATTTTAAATCTATTATTCGGTCACTCGAAGAAGACTCATTGATTTGTAATTGTTTGTAAGTGTTCAATTTGTAAGTTGTGACTGTAACTGCTGTCCATTCTTGGCCAGGACTCTCCTGTGAAAGAGATTTTAATCTCAGAGAGATTTTCCTGGTTAAATAAAGGTCAAATAAAATAAAAAATTCAATTCCTTTTTACTCACAATTTGTACAGTGTCCTAACTTTTTTGAAATAGGGTGTGTAGAAAGCTGTGGAAATGTGTATATATTGTGCATGTTAAACAAACTGACTCATAAACATCATATTGACTCTTACTGTTGAAGTTTTATTGACTTTTTATTTTGTCACCTGTGCAGGTCTTATGGGGTGAAGAGCGTACTGAAAAGGGAACAACAACCAAACAGTCCTTTGTGGATCTTGGCTGTGGAAATGGCCTCCTGGTTCACATATTAAACAACGAAGGGGTAGGTTAACTAATACATTTGCTGCAGTGTTGAATTACTACACTGTGTACCAAGTTTCATGTCTATACAGTATATCATCCATGCAGCTCCCCCTGTAAAGCTAATTTGTTAATATTCATCTAGTGTTAAAACCAGGGCTCTGAACCGGTTCAAGGAACAAAAACAAAAACCAGAAACAAAGAAATTTTAACAGGATCAGAACCAGAAACAGAAACAAAATTAAATTTTATAGTTCCGAACAGAATCGAAAATTTGAAATGGCCATTAACCAGTTAATAACATTTATTTTATCGTTCCATTTAATATTTGAAATTTGCTGTCAACCAATCACAAATTCCAGTAGTACGTCCAATGCAAATGTGAGCTGAAGCCAACGAGTGAAATGTCCGCTTGGCTGTGAACTCATCATAGGCAAGTCGCCATGGCAATGCACCGGCCTTAGAGTTTATCTGAGGATATTGTGAGATGAATTCAACAGATCACACGCACCTGCACCGCTTCTGAGAATGGAGAAAGCAGAAAAACTATAGGCTTACATAAAAATGAATATAGGCATATACACTAAATATTTTTAAGTCATATTGACAGATTAACGAAACGAAAGAAAAAATTTGCTAAATTACGGTTCATTGTGACACGTTCCAAAGTTTTCGGAAAGGAAAGCGAAACAGCAGAGAGTAGTTTTTATTTTGCAAAAGCTTGACAGCTTTGAATAATGTATTGCTTCTGTATAACCAACCAGCTTTGATATGACCATCGTGCCGATGCCTTATGCATGTACACAACATCATTTTGCTATACTGAAGCCTGTTCATTATCAAAATAAAATAGTTAAAAAACAAACAGTTACATTGCTCCGTTGTACAAAATGTTGTGTTCAGCGTGACTGCGCCTCACTGCTGATATACAGTCAGCTTCATACTGAAATGCGACGTAAGGCTCGACTTAAGTTTTTTTTTTCACTCTCAAAACCCAATCTTATGCAAGTGTTGTTGTTTTTTTAACAATGCAGCAAACATTTTTAAATATCTTAAAAATACTTTGATGTCTTTAAAGTAGGGCTGAGAGAGAGTGAGCGAGAGCGCGCGCGAGAGAGAGAGAGAGAGCGCGCGAGAGAGAGAGAGAGAGAGAGAGCGAGCGCGCGAAAGAGAGAGAGAGAGAGAGAGAGAGAGAGAGAGAGCGCGCGCGCGAGAGAGAGAGAGCACTTCAAACAACACGAGCGCTGTCAATTCAATTTCAATTCAAATGAGCTTTATTAGCATGACTGTGAAACACAATGTTGCCAAAGCATCAACATATTATATATAAATAATAAAACAAACAAACAAAACATATATGTACAGATCATGTCATAAATAAACACAATTTATCCTAATAAATGAATAAATACAGTCGGTCTCTCTAGAGAATTAGCTGACTCTGGCGTTGTGAATAGCTAACACATATTTAGCCGCTAGTGCAGCTGTACTATCATCTTCTCCCAGTAAGAAGAACATTTTCTCAGTGTCGCTCAGTTAGAGAATGATGGAATTAAGATTTCAAATCTGGGCAGAAAGGTTTCTCTTATACTGGTGTATTTAGAGCAGAAGAGCAGAAAGTGTTCCTCATCCTCGATGTGCTGTAGGTCACAGTGTCTACAGATCCTCTGCTCTCTCTCTGTCCATGTTTGTCTATGTCTTCCTCTCTCTATCTCTCGATCATGGTCACTAAATCTGTATTTGGAGAGGATTTGTCTTTCTTTAAAATGTTTAATAAATAGATAACTGGCCAATTTAGTGGTTCTATTGAGGGCCGAGTAACATTGCAGTTTATTCTGGAGGGCAAAATGTGCTTTTAGTGCTTCATCATGAGTGACTTTTAGATGTTTGTGGATATCGTTAATAAAAGGTTTGGGGTTGATGGGGAGTATGTTCTGATGGACGAGTTGAAGAGCGAGTGAGTTCAGAGGATGAGGTTCTGCTGAGCTTTCATTGGCGAGGAGGGCTTTATATTGCACTGACTCTGGGTCAGACTGATAGAGGTGATGTCAGAACTGAACACATCTCTTCTGGATCTCCATGTTCAGCGGGTACAGGCCCAGCTCAGCCCTGCAGGCCGCAGTGGACGTGTTTCTGTGAACCCCGAGAATATTTTTGCCAATTTCCAATTGTAATTTTTCTACTGATGTTTTATCCCAATTTTTAAAATTTAGTACTGGTCCCCAAATTTCACATCCATATAAAAGAATTGGTTTTATTATTGAATTATATAATTTTATCCAGGTTTTAATGGGTAATTTTAAGTGTCCACATCGTGACTTTATAGCATAGAAAGCCCTCCGAGCCTTTTCACCGAGTGTTTTCACAGCCAGACCGAAGCGTCCCGAAGCGCTGATGTCGATGCCCAGATAGCTGTAGCTAGAGCTGTGCTGCAGGACCTGGCCTTTATGCAGGAACTGGTGTTTGTGTCCCTGAGATCTGGCTTTCTTCTGGAACACCATGGTCAGGGCCCAGTCGTGACAGTATTGTTCCAGAAGCGTGAGGCTCTGCTGAAGGCCCTCAGGTGTGCGGGACAGCAGGACCAGGTCATCCGCATACAGCAGACATCTGACCTCTGACCCCTGTAGAGTGAGGCCGGGCGCAGTAGAGCTCTCCAGCGCTAACGCCAGGTCATTGATGTAGATGTTGAATAGAGTTGGGCTCAGACTGCAGCCCTGCCTCACTCCACGGCCCTGCTGGAAGAACGCGGTTCTGCGGTTACCCATCTTCACCGCACTTTTGCTGTTGGTGTACAGAGATTTAATAATGTCAAACGTTTTTCCGCCAATTCCAATTTGTAGGATTTTGTACAGTAGACCATCATGCCAAATTGAATCAAATGCTTTTTTAAAGTCTACAAAACATGCAAATATTTTCCTTTGTTTGTGGTTGATGTTCTTGTTGATTAGAGTGTGGAGAGAGTAGATGTGGTCGGATGTGTGATGTTTTGGTAAAAAGCCAATCTGTGCTTTATTTAAGATGTTGTGTGCTGAGATGTGTGAGACGATGCGTGTGTGTATGATACTGCAGAACAGTTTTCCCAACACACTGCCCACACTTATCCCGCGGTAGTTATTGGGGTCTAATCGATCGCCGCTCTTAAATATGGGGGTGATGAGTCCCTCAGACCAGATCTCAGGGAAGTGTCCGGACCAGAACACCAGATTAAATAATTTGCCTATTGTTTGAATCATGCTGGGACTGCTGAGTTTAAGCATTTCATTATTAATGTGATCTTGTCCACATGCTTTCTTTAATTTAAGATTTTTAATATGTTCTAATATTTCAGATATTGTTATTGATTTATCTAATGGATTTTGATAATTCTTAATAGTTTTCTGTCTTGCTCTCTCTCCCTAAAAAAAAATCTAAAATCTTGAAAAGATGATGCTGTATTGGCTGTGACTAAGCGCAGCTGGTTATTGGCTAACGTTAGATCTCTTTTTTTTTTCGAAGAAAAAAAAACCGCTGTACTTTTATTATTATTATTATTATTATTATTATTATTATTATTATTATTATTATTATTATATTATTAGCCAAATTATAGGCAAATAATATAGTTTTTAAAAAATAATGTTATTAACCGGTGTTAATAATGTTATTATTTCTTCCACCCAAACCGGTTTTGGAACGGTAATAATATCAGAGGAATGCAGGAACAGAAACGTTAAAATATTGATTCTGCTCTGAGTGAACATATTTTTTTTTTTCCGTTTTCAAGCCCTGGTTAAAATACAGCCAAGTCTGTGTAAATTAATTACAATGAGAACCTATCACTGTTCTGTAACATTTAATTACACAAGAGATTAGAAATCTGACAGCTTCCCTCAGGGTTTTAAGGGATTTATATACTGGCACAGTAATACACTCTGTTCTATTTTGATTAAACTGACTAAGGCCTAAGTAGGCATTTAATCCTGGGTTTCAGCATCCTGGAAAGGGCATGGACATTCGCAAAAGAAAGATTTGGGACATGTATGGGCCTGGTACTCATCTAGAGGTAAGATGCAATTGATGCTTTTTTTTCTCTTTTAGTTTCCGGTGTATTTTTTAATGTGTACAAGTAGGTAGATGGTATTATTATTAATTTTTATAATTTTTTTTTTTGATGAACCAATATTGATTCCTAAATCCCAAGCGAGGGCCCGTTCATCACTGCTTGCAGCTTTAATTAGGGCTCGAGCCTGGGGCACAGAGCCCTATTAATTTTCTAAGGATTATTAGGGCTCAAGCCCGAAGGGGCTAAGCCGCATTTCCACTGTCGGGCCAGTGTGAGCCAGGGCTTAAAACAGGCCTGGCAGGGCTAATGGCCTCGGGCCAGTAGCACCGAGGCCAGAATAGTGCAGAGTTTCCACATTCAGGGCCTGAAGCACCGCTGCGCGTCACTAAAACCCGCCCTTTACACGCCTCTCAGAACAACGTCACGAAACCCCATCATTTCAGCGACAAAGAGAAGTTATCAGAAAACTAAGAAATAAATCACTGGAACTAGCGTGAACACAAAACAAATTTTTATGATAGGCTACGTGGAGCTAAACTCTCGAGACGAGACTTATGACAGATAATATAAGTTAATAAATAATTACACGATTGTGATAGAAAATAAGCTGACTTCTGACTTCTCAAGCGGTTTTTTGCATCGTTTATAAATATTTCTGCCTTGTATGGTGATTATAATTCACATCAGATCTAAGTTATTGCAACCACTCCTGTTGACTGAAAGTGAGTTTTGAGCTCAACTTATTAAAAAAAAAAAATGTGTTTATTGCTGGTGTTATAGCTGTTAGCTTTCTGAAATGATCCTCAGCGCAGACTCTCTATTTTTATAAAAGCTCCTGAACAAAAATCATTAGGCTATTATATTTGGTGGTTAGGCTATGCTACGTGGAGCTAAACTCTCAGACAAGACGACAGATAAAATATGTGACAAGTGGAAGTGACAGTGGAAACGCGACTGGCCCTGGCACGCACTAGCACGCCTGGTTGCAGTGTGAGGACCCTATTGGAATTGCTCCGTTTATTCTTTTTCTTCTTCTTCTTCTCCGAAATGAATCGCATTTTGGAAGGCCTAAACATGCTCCAAAACTCACGAAACTTTGCACACGCTTCAGGACTGGCGAAATAACATCTGATATAGATTTCAGAAGTGGGTGTGGCAAAATGGCTTGATAGCGCCACCTGTTATATTTCAACGGAGTGCGCCTCGAGCTACGTTTCACGTACATGCATGAAAATCGGTACACATATGTAGTACTCCATTATCTACAAAAAAGTCTCTTGGTACAAAATCCAAAACCCAACAGGAAGTAAGTTATTTTGAATTTCCTGCACGATTTTTGTGCAGTTTTTGCCATTCCATGCCTCGTACTTTGACGAACTCCTCCTACAGTTTTAATCGGATTTTCTTCAAATTTTTGTGATGTTAAATTGCGAAGGTTTTGAGTTTTCGTCAAGGGGTGTGTCCCTGGCGGCCTGACAATTTTGATGTTTCGCCATGAAACAGGAAGTTGCTGTAACTCAGGCAAGCAATGTCCGATCTTCCCCAAACTTCACACGTGTGATAGGTGTTCTGTTCCAAACAAACACCCATGACCAAATTCAGTTATAGTCATAGCCCCACCTGTTGGTTACAGGAAGTGACGAGGTTAAAACTGTTATGGACTCCTAGGTACAAATTAAAAGGTGTCAAAAATAGTTAAATAGCGCGTGGCACTCAGGTATACCTATTTCGCTCAGATTTCATGAACTGAAGAAATGCTATCAAGGTACGGAACGGCCGGGACCGCAGCATCTCGTTCCCTATTCAGGGAACCTTGGTTATATAAAAAAACTCGGTGAGGAACATCCTGCCGCAGCACAGACATCATATATAGAAGAACCACTGAGAAAGCTTGTGATGAAGCCACTGCTCTCGTGGAAAGAGCTCTAACTCCTAAGGGCGAAGCAAGTCCGCGCCTCATAGGCTAAAGATATAGTCTCCACCAGCCAATGGGACATGCGCTGCTTTGTGACAGCATGGCCTCTATTTTGTGTTCTAACAGACAAAGCTGGTCGGACTGACGCCATGGAGCTGTTCGATCAACATAAGTCTTCAGCGCTCTGACAGGCAAAGACTCAGATCTCCTGACCCCGCCTCTGCAGGGGGTAAAGCCTCCAAGACCACTTGTTGAAAGTGAAAAGGGTTCAAAGCGATCTTAGGGACATAATTAGGCCTCGGTCGCAGCAATACTTTCACAGAGCCTGGTGCAAAATCCATGCACGAAGGCGAAACAGAAAGAGCCTGTAAATCCCCAACTCTCATGAGGGAGGATAAAGCCACAAGAAGAACTGTCTTTAAAGTCAGGATTTTATCCTGTATAGTTTCAAAGGGCTCAAACGGATGCCCTGATAAACCTTGAAACACAATGGATAAATCTCATGAAGGAACTCGCACAGGGCGGAAAGGCCTCAGCCGTCGCGCACCCTGTATAAAACGAGAGACCAGCGGATGACGGCCCACTGAAGCACCATCTATATATATACGTGGTTAGCTGAAATGGCTGCCACGTAAACTTTCAGAGTGGCTGGCGTTACTCCATCAGAGAAACGGTCTTGAAGGAACTCCAGTACTGAAGCCACTGGGCAGTAAACCGGATCCATATTACAAATTCCACACCAGGTCGTAAACCGTTTCCATTTGAAAGCATATAAGCGTCTCGTAGAAGCTGCCCTAGAATTCATTATAGTCTCGGTGGTTTCAACAGAAAGACCGGGACATATTAACTCACTCCGCTCAGAGGCCACGCCCACAGCTTCCATAGATCTAGCCTTGGGTGCCAAATCATTCCCTGTGCTTGCGATAGTAAGTCCTGTCTGAGGGGAATCTCCCATGGAGAGCCCGCTAACAGACTGACCAGGTCAGCAAACCACGGCTGTGTGGGCCACCACGGAGCCACCAGCAGCAGCTGCTCCACTCTGTCCAGCCGTATCCTGGATAACACCGCTGGAATTAGACGAATCGGGGGAAAAGCATAGAAGCTGGTTCTGAGCCAATTGTGAGCTAACGCATCCAAGCCTAGGGGCGATGGAGGGCATAGGGAGAACCACAGCGGGCAATGCATAGTCATGCTCGACGCGAATAAGTCCACTCTTGCTTCTCCAAATATTTGCCATAAAAAGCTCACCGTTTGGGGGTGCAACCTCCATTCCCCCTGCTCCAGAGTCCGAAGTTCAAACGTCCGGGGACAGGAACCACTCGGATCAACAGAAATCTGTTCTGAGACCAAAGAGGAATATTTCTCACCAGCCTGCACAGGGGGCGAGAGTGTAATCCTCCTTGATGATTCAGATACGACACAACTGCTATGTTGTCTGACCTGAGTAGTACATGACAGCCGATCAGCAGATTCGAGAAATACTGGAGAGCTAGAAAAACCGCCAGTAATTCTAACCTGTTTATATGCCAACTGCGTTGTGTCGCCGTCCATACTTCGTGAGCTGGGCGCCCTTGACAAACAGCTCCCCAACCGGTCAAAGACGCATCCGTCGTGACAGTCTCTCGGGAAGCACAAATCCCCAGCCGAACTCCAGCTAGAAGGAATTCGGTTGACATCCATTTTCTTATTGACATAACACACCTCCGTGTCACCGAAATCGTCTGATGCGGAAGACAACGGGGTGAAATTTTCCGGCATGTCGTCCACCACCAAAAAGGGCGCATATGAAGTAAGCCCAGACGGATTACAGGGGATGCTGCTGCCTTTAGACCTTAAAGTCTGAGGCACAAACTCACCGTCACTGTGCGACCCACTTTGAAGTGACGCACGCATGACGCGAGAGACTGAGCGCGTGAGAGAGATAGTCTTGCTGTCATCGCGCGAGAGTCCAAGTCTATTCCCAGAAGGTTATCCACTGAGAGGGAATTAAAACACTCTTCTAGAAATTTGTGCTAAGCCCAGGCTGTTTAGATGATTCAGCACAAGATCCCGATGGGTTGTGTTGAGTGTGCGATTGTGCTAACACCAGCCAATCGTCCAGGCAATTCAATACACGAATGCTCTGGAGCCGCAACGGGGCCAGAACTGCGTCAATGCATTTCGAATATACTCGATGAGCCAAGGCTTAGCCGAAAGAAGAACACAGTATTGATACGCTTTGCCCTCTAAAGTGAATCTGAGGAACTTCCTGTGTCTCTTGATGAGCTAAATATGAAAATATGCATCCTTCAGATCGATCGTGAATGTCACGGCCAGCTCGCAAGCCGCGACAAAGAAGGGAATGACATGTTGAAGTGGTATGCAAAAAGGAATAACATTTATTAAAGTAAAGATAATTAAGTAAAAGAATAAACCAACAAATGAGTACAAGACGACAACAAAATAGCCCGAGAGGAGAGCGCGCCCGGTCACGACTGAAGGGAGCTGCTTTAGTTTGCCCGCATCAGCTCTAGCGCAGGTGTAAACCATCAGTCATCATGACGTCACTCACTCCAACTCCAACCTACAAAACATAACAACAAGGACAACCAAAACCACACGATATGACCCACACTGGGGTCGTAACACCCCCCCCCCCCATAAAAATAAAAGAATGGACATGTGAAACTCGTCACCCAATAACTCCCAAACTGGAAAGACACACCACTCTGTAATACTCTCCAGTATCCTCAGCAACCATGGGCCCTGTAGAAGCAATTTAAGATAGACAAGTAGAGCAAAACAAAACCTAGTTAGTCAATCAGTTAAAAGGAATAAGGAGCTCTAGACAATGCGTCAGCTACCACGTTGTCAGTCCCCTTGATATGCCGGATGTCAAGTGCATATGATTGCAGGAAAAGACACCAACTAGTTTATCGTTGGTTAGGGCACCGCAAAGAATGTAAATAAACAAGCGGGTTATGGTCCGTATACACAACCAATGGGTCTGACACGGATCCCACATACACTTCAAAGTGCTGCAAAGCCCATATCAAAGCTAATGCCTCCTTTTCAATCACAGAGTAATTCAATTGATAGGAATTAAACTTTTTTTGAGAAGAAGCTAACTGGACGATGAATTCCTTCCTCATCAGCCTGCAACAACACTGCTCCAGCACCCACATTACTAGCATCCACACATACCTGAAAAGAACGATCAAAACGGGGAGCTGCCAACACCGGAGTGGAAGTAAGCAGTGATTTAGCTGTCACAAAAGCAACCTGACAGGCAGATGTCCAAACAAAGACGGCTTTTACTTTCAGCAGATCAGTGAGGGGGGCTACCACGGTAGAAAAATTTCTGTAAAATCCCCGATAGTAACCCACTAACCCCAAAAACCGCATCAACTCCTTCTTAGTAGTAGTAGAAGGAAACTGATCAATGGCCTCAACCTTGGCCCGAACTGGTCGCACACATCCTTGTCCAACTATCTTACCTAGGTAAGTCACAGTGGCCTTGGCAAATTCACATTTAGCCAGATTGAAAGTCAGGCCAGCCTCTTCAAACCGAGAGAACAGATCTGCAACATGTTCCAAGTGCTGCTCCCATGAATCACTAAAAACTACTACATCGTCTAGATAAACGGCCACTCCCTTTGACACAGAAACAACGCTATTCATAAGTCGCTGAAATGTTGCAGGGGCGTTTCTAAGGCCAAAACTCATAACGTTGTAGGAGAATAACCCCTCTGATGTAATAAAGGTGGAAATCTCTTGAGCTCTTTTGGTCAATGGAACTTGCAAATAGCCTTTAAGCAGATCGAACTTGCTTACAAATTTCGCCGACCCCACCCTATCAACACAATCCTCAATACGAGGCAGTAGAAATGAGTCTGGTTTTGTTACGCTCATCAACTGGAATATGAAGGTTGTGCAATATCATGATCCAGCATATACTGAACTTCAGCGTTAAGATGCAGGAGTTTATTTGGGGACACCCGATAAAAATTCTGGCGAATGGGCTCCGAATCCCCAACATCAATATCGTGCTCCAACCAATGTGTATGCGAAGGTACATCACCAAATAAAGAGACATGAAGATTAATAATATCAATCAGATCACCACATTTATCATCAGGCAAATGGGCCAACATTTTAGACAAATTTTTGAGTGTCTCTGAACTTTTTAGACGTCCCAAAAGTACTGTATCCTCTGGAAAAGAAACTCCATCTATTCCCTCTCCCACAACCTAATGCAGGTTTCGCCTCATCTACTGACATCTTGTGAGAAAGGCAATAATAAGGCTTCAACACATTAACATGACACAATTGTGTGGACTTTCTTTTCTCTGGAGTGGCAATCAGATAGTTTAAATCAGTAACTTGATTTTCTACCACATACGGACCTGTAAACTGAGCTTGAAATGGTGAGCCCTCCACAGGTAACAGAGCCAACACCTGATCGCCAGGCATGAATTTCCGTTCCTCAGTCCGTCGATCAAAAATTGTTTTCACGCGCTTTTGTGACGAATGCAATTGTTCTTTTGCCATTTTACCTGCTTCATATAATCTACGCTTAAAGTCGTTCACATAGCTTAGCAAGTTTTTTGGTGGTGCACTTTCAACCCACTGGTCTCGGAATACAGCCAGTGGTCCCCGAACTGTGTGTCCAAACACCAAATCATTGGGACTAAGCCCAGTACTTTCCTGGCACACCTCACGTGCTGATAACATCAACCACGGCAATCCTTCCTCCCAATCACCTTCCATCTCAGTACAATAAGAATGCAATAAAGACTTCAGCGTCTGATGGAAACGCTCCAAAGCCCGCTGGCTTTGAGCATGATAAGCACTAGCTTTATTGTGTTTAATGTGTAGCAGTTTCAAGACCTGAGAAAATAAATGAGAAGTGAAATTAGAACCTTGATCGCTCTGCACAATCTTCGGAATGCCAAAAATGGAAATGAACTGAGTCAAGGCTTTCACCACTGATTTTGCAGTGATCGTACGAAGAGGATATGCTGCAGGATATCGAGTAGAGGCACACATCACCGTGAGCAAATAAATGCTACCTGACTTTGATCTAGGCAGCGGGCCTACACAATCAATAATCAGGTGCTCAAATGGTGGACTAACAGCAGGAATAGGAAACAATGGAGCAGGTTTGATCTTCTGATTTGGTTTGCCTGTTAATTGACAAGTATGACATGTCTTGATATACTGTGACACACCCTGGCCAAAAAAAAATTACAAAGAATTCTGTGATAGGTCTTTTTTACCCCTAAATGACCTGCAAGTTTATCATGAGAAATATGTAATACCAATGAGCGATATTTTTCTGGAACTACCCCCTGCATGATAGGATCTCCAGCAAAATCACTACCATGAGGAATCCATTTTCTCACCAACATTCCATCCTGCAAGAAATAACCATGAGCAACATTTCTAATTTCCTCAGAAGACATCACACTCTCAAACAATTGATGAAGAGAAGGATCAAGTTGCTGCTCCCGGAGCAACTCGGAAGGAGAAACAGAAAAGTTATCAGGCAAAGAGAATGGTTTAACAACAGCAGAATCAGAGGTTACCCTTGGTTGAGCGGAGGTCATGGAACGAGTTACTGCACATGCAGTAAACACTTCCGGATAATTTTTATGATTCTCGTCAGAACCTGGAAGAGGAACAGATAAAACCACAGGAGATGAAGTATCAGGCCACACCCTACCCCCTGCCAAATTATTCCCCATGATTATATGCACTCCATCCACGGGCAATGATGGACGTACTCCAATCACCACTTCACCACTCACAAGCTCAGATGACAACATTACTCTGTGTAAGGGAACAGACATCACATCCAACCCAATTCCTCTAACAAGAACACTAGTACCAGTATCACTCAAAAATGAAAATGGCAAGACATCCTCCAATATAAAAGCTCCCGTATCTCTTAATATTGTTACAGGAATTTTTATCTCCGTTCTAATCATCGACACATGTCCATAGGTGATAAAAGGCGCATAATCCCCATTTCCCAAACGGTTACCCAATTTAGGAAATCCTTCACACAATGAATCAACAGGACTTGATACGGATGCCACAAAAGCAGCTGGTTTAACGCGAGGAGCCTTTCCCCCTCTACTCTTGGCTTTAACCACAGGGCACTCATTTTTCCAATGGCCTTTACCTTGGCAGTAATTACAGATAAGAGACAAATTTCTGGACATCCGATCTCCCCGATCTTCAAAAAATTCGTCCCTTTTCCGAAACTCAAAATTCTTGTGTGTTAACACGTAGTCATCGGCTAATTCAGCAGCTTTTGCAGCTGTATCTGCTTTCTGCTCATTTATATATGTCGCAATACGAGCGGGTACAGAATTCTTAAACTTTTCCAGCACAATTAAATCAGTCAACTCCTCAACTGTGGTTACCTCAGATGACATACACCAACGATTAAATGCAATACTGAGCTCTCTAGCAAACTCAACATAAGCAATGTTAACACCTCTGGACAATGTTCTAAATTTTTGTCTGTATGCTTCTGGTACTAACTCGTACGATTTCAAAACTGCTGCTTTTACGAGGTCATAACCGTTACAGTCAGAAACTGGAATAGAAGAATAGACTTCTTGAGCCCTGCCAGTAAACACGCGCTGTAAAAGTAGTGTACGTTCCTTACTGGGCCAACATCTCGCTTCCGTAATCCGTTCAAACCATGTAAAAAATGTATCCGGATCTCGTTCACTAAATTTAGGCATCAAACGCAAGTTTGCCTCAGTGTCAAACATTCTAGAAGAAGCATGAAAAGCATCATCTGACCCATCATCTATTCTGCCTTCTCTTATCATATCCAAGCGATATTTCTGCAGCTCTATATCAGTCTGTTTGACTCTATTTCTCTCACGCTCCATTTCTAATTTTACACGCTCCTGTTCAAGCTGTAACAATAATAACCTTTCTTGTTGTTCAAAAGTTAAAAGGTTAACAGGTGGTTTAATTTGACTAGCAGTAGCTGTATCAGACATTTCAATTAATATAGCTTGTTCTATCAATTTTGTTTTAATTGTTTCTCTAATTGTACCCTCTTTTAATCTTTTATCTTCAAGTTCAAATTCATAATGATCCGCAATCTTAAATAACTGATCTTTTGTAAACAATTCAAGTAACGCTTCAGAGGGAGAAGTAATGAAATCTTCTACAAGATTAGACATACTTTTAAATATACGCTACAATTAATTTAATGTGATTCACAAACCTCACGTGGTAAGAGAAAAATTCCCTTTCCCTATCGATAAAAAAAAGCAACTAACTACCTCATCCCTAAGGTTACTGGCGAGGGGTATTTAAGCACCAACTCCCGCTGGTACAAGAAAAGCAACCAGCACGCTGGTGACTATCTCATACCACGGCCATGCTCCCGAGACAACTGCTCTACTCACGGTCACCACACAAAAATAACAAAAATTACATTACCTACTTGTTCCAAAAGGGACCAAGCAGCTAGACCTAACAAGGGAACATCAACAATAATCTCTCCACGATAAGATTTTCAAAATCACTTACCTCTTAGAAACAGCATAGAACAGCTAACTGATGATACAGCAACATATGTCTTCAAAGCAAATAAATTCAACGCGCATTTCCTTCCGAACGATCAATAAGATCTACCAAACATTAGCGTTAACCAAACAACACTCTTCCGGTTTTATGTTCAGTTAATGAACGTGCCAATTTCATTACAAAATAACCGAACGCACCAATAACGCTTCTAAATCACATCGACAAATAACAGGAGTTTGTACGAGCAGAAACAAACGAGCGGACACGTTAAACGAGCGGACACGAATAACATTTATTAAAGTAAAGATAATTAAGTAAAAGAATAAACCAACAAACGAGTACAAGACGACAACAAAATAGCCCGATAGGAGAGCGCGCCCGGTCACGACTGAAGGGAGCTGCTTTAGTTTGCCGGCATCAGCTCTAGCGCAGGTGTAAACCATCAGTCATCATGACGTCACTCACTCCAACTCCAACCTACAAAACATAACAACAAGGACAACCAAACCCACACGATATGACCCACACTGGGGTCGTAACATGACAAACCAACTGTTTGGTTGAATCTGAGACAGAATAGACTTTACCGTTAACATCTTGATTTTGCTATCTTGTGTGCAAGATTCAAACGGCATAAATCGTCACTTTTATTTATTTACCAAAATAGCGGCTGTGAAACCTGACTCTGAGAGGGGTCTACTTTTATAGCCCCTATTCCCCGCAGAGATGCTCCTGCCGCAGCACCACGATTTGGTTAACAACCATGGGAAGATTTCCACAGCAAAGAGGCGGGCCTTTCTGAACTGAATGGTGTATCCTTGACGAATTGTGCGTAACACCCATTGTGAAAATGCCGGGCAAGCGCTACCCTGCGGCCCATAAAACGTAGTGGTTTCCAAGCCTCCGCCTGCAGCGTTCCCACATGCATTAACGTCCGAGCACGGAAAGCTACAGCGTCCGTAAGCAAGGAAAGCGCATGTGTCAAAGTCACTACGTTTCGTTGTGTCTAACCCTGGAGCGTATCCACGGCAGAATTAAATCCAACAAAATGAACATTGGGCCACTCCGCTAGCGCGATTACGGCAGCTGTGTGAGCCGTCATAAACAGGCTGTCTTAGTCAGCCTCTTGTGCCTTCCCTCAAACTCTGAAGGCTGGATTGTGCAGAGTGTCTGAGGGGGCGCTCAAGTGATAGCTCGATCCAATGATGCTCGAGGTGCCTTTGCTGCGAGACAGTCAGTGTTAGAGCATGTGGACTGACATGAGAGGGTTGGATGTGCATTAGCGGTCCAACAGCACTCTCTAATGGGGGGCACAGTCCCTGACAAACAGGAAGGGAAGCGCATGCGTCAAAAGTCGCTGGGTTTCGTTGTGTATAATCCTGAAGCGTATCCACGGCAGGATTTAATCCAACAAGATAAACATCGGGCCACTCCGCTAGCGAGAACGCGGCAGCTGTGTGAGCCGTCATAAACTGGCCGTCTTAGTCAGCCTCTTGTGCCTTCCCTCAAACTCTGAAGGCTGGATTGTGCAGAGTGTCTGAGGGGGCGCTCAAGTGATAGCTCAATCCAATGATGCTTGAGGTGCCTTTGCTGCGAGACAGTCAATGTTAGAGCATGGGGACTGCAGTGTGAGGGTTGGATGTGCGTTAGCAGTCTAACAGCACTCTCTAGTGGAGGGCACAGTCCCTGACGAACAGCCGAAGTATAGGAACTGCTGTAAGGGGATTGAGGACGAGAGGCTTTTGCCGTCCAACTCAGGTTTATGGTTAATTGTGAGTTGCCGTCCAACTCACCATTATCTACAAAAAAGTTTCTTGGTACAAAATTCCAAAACCCAACAGGAAGTAAGTGTAAATGTCGTTTCTTCTTCACCTGTTTTTTTTCTGACCCATTTTTGTTCATTCACTCCCACCTACAAACCTACCAGCACCTAGTCTTGAACCTACGACCTTCAGGTTACAAGTCCAACTCTCTAACCATTAGGCCACAGCTGACCCAATCATCATCTTTTATCCAATGTTCATGTCTTAACTTTGCAATTTCTGTATTACATTAGTTTTTGATATATCTCATGGTGATTAAATAATTTTTGACTTTAGTTTGAGTTAAAACTCGTATTTGGCTTATTTCATCTGTAAAAGAAAACATGCCTAATAATTATGCAAACCTGAATATAAGGAGTTTTTCTCTTCCAGCTTTCACGGACAATCATATATGACTCATAAATGATTAAATAAAAAAAAATTAATGGTAGTTATTAAGATTGATATGGTTTGGAATTGGTAAAATGTGCTTGGAAAAAAGTCACAATAAAACAATGTTTTAATGTTTAAGTTTGGAATATTAACTGACATTAACCCTCTTGGTGCCACGGTCAAGTTTACTCGACAAGATGCGGCACTGTGACTTTTCATGAAAATTCTAAAATTCAAGATGACCACCAACATATGACGTCATAATATGCAAATTAGATGGGAAAATGTAATCAATCCCTACATAAACATTGGGTCATCCTTAATATCTTTATAATTGACCAAGTCTCTATCTTTTATCACTTTTAAGATATAGTCTTTTGAAATTAAGATGTCAAAATCGAACGTTTTAGGAAAAAAGCTCTGGCGCCTAAAGGGTTAATGGATGCTATATAATTATTGTTCATGTTAACATAGTTAATGTTAATAAACAAAACCTTATTGTAAAGTCTTACTAAAGTTATATATATTGTTCTGTGAATGCAGGAACACTGGAACACAGTCAGAAATCTTGAACCATAGCTCACACACACTTGCATGTATTTATATGAAAACTAAGTAAACTTATTAGACATTCAAAAGGCCCTTTTTACCACCGCCACGGCGTTTGTAAAGTGCATTTACAGCTTTTGGCTGCTGAGTGGCGCTTTAACAAGTTATCGAAACAAGCGCATCAAAGCACATTTTCGCAAATTGACGTCAGTTTTGCCTCGCTGATGTGTTACATTTGACTGCTTCAGTCACGGAAAATGAAAGAAAAACACTATAGTTTAAATATTTAATATTTTTAATATTTAATATTCACAGATGAAAGTTTGGTATTTATAAAGTTATGTGCATTTCTTAGAACGAATTCAAGCAGGATAAATGTCAAGCCTGTGCCTGAGTCTGTGCTTATATTTTCTAAGCTACATGGTATTAAACCATATTTTAGATTTGACACATTTAAAAGGTGTGCAGTATTATTTATATTATATTAATTTTGCGTTATATTATTCAAAAGAAATTGTGGTTTACTTTGCATCGGAGCATTAAAAGTGGTAGCCTATTTTAGGGGGGTAGGCTACATGGATTAATATGCAAAATGTCAAGATTTTCATATATTAGGCTTATATTTTAACTTATATTTTAAATATAAATATATTTTTTCCTTTAATAAAACAACATGCATTTTTGTTATTCGTTACCTGTCCTTTATTTTGACAACTGATTGGGAAAAGGACATTTGTCTGTAAACTGATTAAGAAATTGTTGCATGTTTAAATGTGAAGCACTGTATAATTTCTTTCCCATTATTTAGGCCTTATTTGCCTAAAACAAGAAATTAATAAAATTAAACCTGCACGATTAAATCTTTGAATCTCTAAAGAATGGACGGATTAATAAAATGTTCCTCACGATTAAACTCAAGTTCTCTCATTATAATCAACAAAATTCAAATGATGTAAAAAAGAGCTTTAGTAATTAACTAAATCGAACTAAATCGTTTTAAATGGTTCGCATCTCTAATACGCATTAATCCACAAATGACTTAAGCTGTTAACTTTTTTAATGTGGCTGACACTCCCTCTGAATTCAAACAAACCAATATCCCGGAGTAATGCATGCACTCAAACAGTACACTGACTGAACTGCTGTGAAGAGAGAACTGAAGATGAACACCGAGTCGAGCCAGATAGCGAACAATAGACTGACTCGTTCATGAGTGAAGACCTAAGATCTAAGTGATTTTAAAGGGAGCCTTCTTTACTTGCTTTTAAAGTAGGGCAATAGCATATGGCCTACAAAAAAAAAAAACCCAGATTTTTTTTTATTTTAGAAAAAAAATCTGATTTATGTTTTAAACCGATTTATTAATCAATATTCAAATGACGAAGAAATTTTACAAAACAATTTTTAATATAGTTCTTTATCATTCATTTAGCAGTCAAATTTATAACTGCAACAAGATTATTAAAATAAAACAGTAATGTTATTACCTTAATGCTGGAAAGACCTTTATTTTTATTTATTTATTTATTTAACCCTTTAGGCGCCAGAGGTTTTTTCCTAAAACGTTCGATTTTGACATCTTAATTTCAAAAGGCTATATCTTAAAATTGATAAAAGATAGAGACTTTGTCAATTATAAAAATATTAAGGATGACATTTTCCCATCTAATTTGCATATCATGACGTCATATGGGGGTGGCCATCTTGAATTATAGAATTTTCATGAAAAGTCACATGTTTAAATGATAAAATGCAGCACTTCTTTCTCCCCAAAATGTCCCTCACCTTCTGTGTGCTATATTGCACAATACTGAATGCTCAGGTGAATAGTAAGTAGTAAACAAACTGTGTTAATCATTACTAATAAATGGTAGAAACAAACCGAATGCATGTAGCGGTTGGGATTTTCAATTTACTACATACAGCAGGCACTCTAATTCCATCTATGGGGCACATATATATTATTCATATGACACACAAACACAAGTAGACAAGACCTGTTTAGTTCAAAAGCTATGCCCCGTGTCACATCGCCTCTGCTCCTGCAATGAGCTGCGTGGCCAGATCTGCCTCGCGCTAGCACTGAGAGTGCACAGCTCGGACTACTGTCAGTGTCATTGCGACTCCCCACCTTGCCTCCTAACTGTCCTATGAATACTTCGACCTCGTCTAACATACCCAGTGGCATTAGACAAAGTCTCCACTACAATACTGTTGCTGCGATTGCGGAGAGGCGCGGTCAGAAGACAAATATACATGTCTAGCGCTGTAAAAATCTCCCGCCCCGTCCCCGCAACAATAACACGCCTGCTAATTTCGCGATGAACACTCCGACCCCGGCAAACATTGTTCACACCTCTGACATTTGGCAAAGGACCATCTACATTGGGCAAAGGATTCACTGTTTGTGCTTGGTGTAGGGCTATACTTTCACTTTCAGTATCACCGTCAGCTTCTGAATGCAGATATTCCCTTTCACAATCAGTGTCCGCGAATAGAAGTCCCAACACTTCATTGCGGCTTTATTGAAGCTTTATTTATGCCATTAGATAATAATAATAATGATAATAATAATAATCTAATGCCAATACTCGCTGACATTGACAATATTGCTCTGATAAAATGGCTCACTCTCACACTAGCTCCGCTTTTGTTCGCACTGATTCAATGCGCTCTAGCTCGAAGATTTTGTATAGAAGAATGACTTTTTTTTGAGTCAGAGATGAAGTATTACATGTCTGCCATATAGTGCAGGGGAGGTCGCATGAAATTTGACACCCTATTTGACAAAATCGGCCGTTTTATTCAGTGCCGCATCTTGTCGAGTAAACTCAACCATGGCGCCAAGAGGGTTAATACTGGCCCATCATGCATCTAACCATCCACTCAGCTTTAAGAGCTGTTAAGATTAAAACTGCAGCTCCGCCGTGAGTCAGTGTCATGGACGGAGGACCTGATAATATATTTTCTAGTTTATATTTCCATCTCGTTATGCTGCTGGTTTAGGTTTTTTTTTTCTTATAGAACTTATTTGTAAATAGAGCAGACACTTTCTGTGTGTCTACACCAGACACGAGAGTTGTCATCCTTGCCCCACAGCGAAAAGTGTGTCTAAACTTGATGACATCACACTATAGTGTCAAATCATCTGAACACAGTGTCAGAACATTTTGTCATAAACAGAACGAGAATCAGTTCACTGATGGGGATCGTGTCCAGTGTATCCATCACTGTGTTCTGTTGTCTTTTGTTGGATCGCGCCACTTGTGTCCGGTGTAGACCTGGCATGCGTTTTTTTATTGTTTTATTTTACAGCCCTGCTTGTTTTACTGTTTTTATTAAATATCTGTGTTGACTCCATGGTCATATTATCAAATTATTTACTGCCATGCGACCTACAAAAGTAAAGCTTAGCGAGTCGATCAACGAGCATTGCTGCAGATTGATTTTTGGTGGATATGCTGTGCTTGTGCAGCCGCGGTCGTCTTCATTTCGTCGGGTGAAACATCTCTCTCACTCGCAGCAGAGTCTGTGAGCAGCAACAACTTCCCCTCCGCGCGCACTGATACCAGAAACACGCTCCGCCTTCACTCCGTGAATAAAGTTTTTCAGTATGTTTGAAATATGTTCATAACGTAGCATATAAAATAATAATAATAAAAGAAAATAACAGGAGAGTTTCAAAGTGGCTTAAACTTTTTTTCCCTATCACATGCCAAACTAATAACATTGTAAGTATTAAATCTTTAATTGCTGCTTTCTGCTGTGAAAATTGTTTGTGATGAAAATAACAGTACATTTTTGTCAGCTATTTTATCTAAACAGATCGATTAACTTCAAGATTTCAAAATCAGATAGCATGCTGGTAATGTAGTAGCACTGTAAGATTACATTTGTTTGAATGCATTATGTCGTTCTGTTTTATGGCACGGGCGAGCGAGCCATGAGTCAGCATTCTGAAATTGTATTTCCTCAAATGTTTGTTCAACACACGAAGGTCCAAAATAGGGCGGAGAGCGCCGTCCTTTTTTGGGACCAGGAAATAACGAGAATAAAATCCCTGATTCATCAGACTGGGGGGCACCACCTGAATCGCTCCCTTGTTTAGAAGGGAGGATATTTCCTCTTTCAGAATGTGTGAGGCGTTCTCTTCCGTGTGTGAAGAGAGAACGCCGTTGAAATGCGGGGGTTTCATTGCAAACTGCAGTCTGTATCCCTGCATTATAGTACGCATCACCCACTCGGGAGCCGAAACAGTTTGCCAAGCCCATTCGTGACTCGCGAGTGTTCCCACCCGAGCCGCAGCGGAGCTGTGTAAGCCCAGCTGGTTTATTTGTGATACAATGGCGCCATCTAGTGGACACACCAGGGGCAACATGCAGGGGTTCAGATCGGATTTCCTCTCTCCGCAGGGAGATGGACTCTCTCTGCGGAGAGAGATCCTCTTTCCGTAACAAATTCATTTGATTCGTTTGTTTTAATGTTTTTTGTGCGTTTTGTGTGGCCGAACACTGGGGCCGAAGCCTTTATTGGTTGGGTGAGGGGAACAGAGTGTATGCGGTGTGGTGACACTGCTTTTCCACTTTTCCTCACAACAGACCCCCTGAACGTGAGGGGGAACACACAATGTTCATTAAACACATGGGCTGGGCGGCCTTGAATGAAGAGGAACCGATCCATCTGCGGGAGACCCTGCGTCTTTTGAATGGGGGTCCTGGGACAGGAAGAGAGTCTGAAAGGGCTCGTGGCCCGTGACCGCGGACTCGATGCCCCCATCAACCGAACATCAGGCAGGCCGCTTACGTTTCGAGTTGATGGGGGTAGGGTGAGATGGTCTTCCAGCCGCGGCTGCGGCGGGATTCGATTTTCCCCAGTGCTTAGCAGGCGGTGGGTTATTCTGCCATGGAGGTGTTTGTTGCGGGGCCTTTCCTTGCCCTGGTGGAAGTGTCGTCCCATGGCAGGAGTGTTAGGCAAACGTGCAGGGAGTGCCTGGCGTGGGGCCGCCTTCCTAGGAAGACATAACTTGAAGGCCTCATCCTTCTCCTTTTTGCCGTCACACCGTTGTTGCATCAATGTGACGGCGGGGCCGAAGAGAGCCCAGCCGGGCTCCACCGATGCACCTGCGATTCGCCACTTCTCACTGTCAGGAAGGCCTGACAGGTTAAGCCAGAGTGCGCGCTCTCCCACCACAGAAAGCGCCATAGAGCGCCCGCAGGCTTGGACGGCCTGCCGAGCGTTACAAAGGACAAGGTCGTTCACCATGAGGATCTCCTTCCACAAGGGTAGAGAAGGAGTTCCCTTTTCTAGCTGTTGCCCTAATTCATCCAAAATCTCCGCCAGGTAAGCGGAGAGGAGAGATGAGACGTTCAGGGCCCTGACAGCCAAGGCCGAGGACTTGTATGCGGCTTGGTGAACTGAGGCAGAAAAACGGTCCATCTTGTTTGGCAAGACCGGCTTGGGGGAGCAAGCAGCCCGCCCTGTGCGGGGTTAAGGTGCCTGGCAATGGAAGGCTCGATAGCGGGGGGGTCATCCATACCATGAGCTGCCATATCCTTTACTTCAAGGCCCGAAAGGGTGTGTTTGAAGTCGAGCGGGTTGCTCCAATTGTGCCTCATATGCTTAGCGCACGCTGGAAAGACGGGGAAGAGTTGTTTCCTCGGACCGGGAGGAGGTCCCAACACTTTTCCATCGTAAATATCCCTCTCCTGGTCGGTGGTGCTCTGTGGAGCCGGCCACTCAATGTTGAGGCGAGGGGCCGCTCGCTCACACACTTCCAGGAGGATGGACTGAGGCAGGGCTGCGTGGCCGCTAGCCTGGGGAACGCCAGAGGGCGGGATGGCCTCCTCGTCCTCTGAGACCCCGAGAAGGGCCGCATCATCCTCATTGCCGGAACCGGCCAGTTCGTCGGCGAGCATGAGGTTGCCCGTGAAGATGTCCTCTTCGGGGAATGCGGGATTGGGCTGGTCAGCCCAAACAAGTGAGGAGGAGCCCCGGGAGTCCCCCGGTAGTGCGTCGTCGTCACCGTGTCCCCCATCTGAGTCAGAAAAGCCTAGCTCGGTGCACTGGGTCGCTACAACTTTAAGACTGTGTCGTAAAGACGGCAGCATAAGGCAATGACTGCAATTTTCCGGGTTCTCCAAGACTTCTTGAGCGTGTTTAAGGCCCAAGCAAACCACGCAGAATGGGTGAAGGTCCTTATCAGCGATGAGCGCTCCACACGCGGCCAGGCAGGCCCGTGATAGGCTATTCCCCGGAGAAGCGGTAGGTTTAGAAAGCGACATACCGGAGAAGAAATTGGAAAAATCCGTGGCGGGCAGCCGTGGGAGCAGGTGAAAACGACGAGAGCGCGGGCGGCTCTGAATGCAGAACACAGCAGAAGACTGAGAAGACGACAGTCACGTCTGGCGGAGGCTGATCAATCGATATGTCCTCCTGAAGACACGAAGGTGAGCAGCGTAATCCAACCGAACTGTGTCAATGCAGAAATCGCAAGAAGTGAATGTCAACTGGAGAATAGCAGCACTGCAGCCATTATTATACCCCTAGGTAAGGGGGCGGGGCCTAACCTGGCATTGGCTGTGCGCTTCTGTCTGTCTAGCCAGACTTGGTGCAATTGGATGCTTCTGCAGAGGTCAGGTATGGATGCCCTTCCCATAGATGGATCTCGAACACGAGATGATGAAAGAGAACAGTGTAATATTGATTCAGTGCATTATATATATATATATATATATATATATATATATATATATATATATATATATATATATATATATATATATATATATACCGTAATTTCCGAATTTGAGGCAGAATGACAAAATGACACTTGAGGCTGTATCTCTGGAATGCTTTGGCATATTAACACCAAACTTTGTGTGTGTCATTGAAAAGTCACACAGAGTACACCAAATTGATTTCATAACAGTGCCACCTATTGGTCAAACTTAATAAGCCAAGTAATCATGTTACTAGAGGTGGTATTTATGATTTTTTTTAGCCATTTCAATTACAATAATCCTAAAATTGCTGTTATTGCTCATTATTGCATTTGGTGTGATGCTCCATGCCATGCTTAGCTCCTACATTTGCCGTTGGAGTGCTTGGCCCCGTAATTGCTGTGTGTGCGAAGGTGCGTAGGCACCTATTGTAATCATTGGCGTTCTTCTTCTTCTTCTTCTTCTTCCGCCGCAAATCTATGGTAGCCCATAGAACCGATTGCGGGAAAGTTGGCTCATATCAACTTCAGACCATGCTGGCAAAAAGTTATGGAATTCAAGTTGATTCGTCCAACCGTTGTCGAATGACAAGTGAACAAATTTGGCAAAAAGCACGCAAGAATGCACGTGAGGCTATATCTCGGCAACGGTTCGGCATATTGAGACCAAACTTGGTGTGTGTTATAAAAAGCATGACCTGAGTCTACCTGCAGCGTTTCGACGCAGCGCCACCTACTAGCCAGGAGATATGATATCCAATTGTCTCACTATATCCTTTGGGTCATGCCGAGAGCATCGATACCAATTATGCGAAAATTGGCCATACTTCCTGTCCGCCATTTTGATAAATGTTAAAAACCTACTTTTTCAAACTCCTCCTAGACCGCTAGTCTGATTTTCACCAAATTTGATGTGGATCATCTTCAGACCAAGCTGGCCAAAAGTTATGGATTTCGTGTCGATTTACGAAATTGTTCTCAAATAGCGCATCAACGAATTAGCTGGAAGGGTGCATAAATGCATTTGAGGCTGTATCTCTGCAATGCTTTGACATATTTGCACCAAACTTTGTATCTGTCATTGTCACCTCACACTGACCATGCCACATCAATTTGGTAACAGCGCCACCTATTGGTCAAGAACAATAAACCATTCATTAATGGTTAATAATTAGACTTATTAAAATGGTAATAACTTTTTATTGCATTAGCTTATTGCAATGAAACTGATCTCAAAATATTCCCTGGCTTATGCCGACAACATAGATACTAAATATGCCAGAGGAAGCTGAACTTCCTGTGCGCCATTTTGATTTATGTTGAAAACCTACTTTTTCGAACTCCTCATCAGCCGTTGGTCCGATTTTCACCAAATTCAAATCAGATGATCTTCAGACTATGCTGACAAAATTTTATGGATTTTGTGTCAATAGACAAAACCGTTTTTGCATACCACCTCAACGAATTTGAGGCATGATGCCAAAATGACACTTCAGCCTGCATCTCTGCAATGCTTTGGCATATTGACACCAAACTTTTTGTGTGTTATTGTCATCTCACACAGAACACAAAAATGATTTGCTTACAGCGCCACCTGTTTGTCAAAAGTGATAAGCCATTTAATCATATTACTGGTGTTTGTATTTATGATTTTTCAGCCATTTCAATTACAATCATCCTAATTGCTGTTTTTGCTCATTTTTGCATTTCGTGGGATGCTCCACGCCATGCTTAGCTCTTCAACTTTCCACTGGAGTGCTTGGCCCCTTAATTGCTGCTTGCAGCTATATTTAGGGGCCAAGCACCGAAGGTGTTTAGGCACCTATTGTATCCGTTAGGATTCCTATTATTATTATTATTCTTCCGCTTCCGCCGCAAGTCTATGGCAGCCCATAGAACCGATTGCGGGAAAGTTGTAATGGCTTTACATTCTGATAGAGGGCAGTTCCAACATTATCTATAGCAAATTTGATGTCTCTAAATCCAACTCTCTAGCGCCACCACTTGTCCAAACCTTCAATATTTTTATGCTAATAACTTTTGAACCATAAGCCAGAAAATGACATTTATTTTTTCCTCTGAATCCTTGGCTCATTCCAAGTCGAATGAATCCCAAAATTCAAAAATCGCAAGGTTTAGTTTTTTCGCTATTTTACATTTTTCGAAAAACCTACTTTTTCGAACTCGTCCTAGACGGTTAGTCCGATTTTCACAAAAATTGGCTCAGATCATCTTCAGACAATGCTGGCAAAAAGTTATGGAATTCAAGTTGATTCGTCCAACCGTTCCCGAATGACAAGTAAACAAATTTGACAAAAAGCACGCAAGAATGCACGTGAGGCTATATCTCGGCAACGGTTCGGCATATTGAGACCAAACTTGGTGTGTGTTATAAAAAGCATGACCTGAGTCTACCTGCAGCGTTTCGACGCAGCGCCACCTAGTGGTCAGGAGATATGAAAAATGCATATTTTGGCTTATAACTTCTGAATGCTTTGGCCAAAAATCACACAACTGGTCTCTTTAGATTCAGTGAATCATGTCGAGTTGTATGATATCCAATTTTCCCGTGTCAGCCATTTTAGGCGTCGGCCATTTTGAATTATGATTTAAAATGCTGTATTTTTTAAATGCTTTATCGTATGGTTATGAAAATAATTACAAAAATCTTCGGCTCCATGCCCTGAAGGTACTCAAAAAGTTTGGTGGCAGCGCCACCTTGTGGTCAAAAGTTATAATGAAATATCACAAAAATGCTAATATCTTCTGAATAAATTAGACTATTGAAATGAAAATGGTCTCCCTAAATCCTGTGGGTCATGCCTAGAACATCGATACCAATTATGCGAAAATTGGCTATACTTCATGTCCGCCATTTTGATTAATGTTGAAAACCAACTTTTTCGAACTCCTCTTAGACCGTTAGTCCGATTTTCACCAAATTTGACGTGGATCATCTTCAGACCCTGCTGGCAAAAAGTTATGGATTTCGTGTCGATATGCAAAACGGTTCTCATTTAGCGCATCAACGAATTTGCTGGAAGGGTGCCAAATTGCATTTGAGGCTGTATCTCTCCAAAGCTTTGACATATTTGCACCAAACTTTGTATGTGTCATCGGCACCTCACACTGACCATGCCACATAAATTTGGTAACAGCGCCACCTATTGGTCAAGAGTAATAAACCAATCATTAACCATGAAAAATTACACTTATTTAAATGCTAATAACTTTTTAATGCATTAGCCTATTGCAATGAAACTGGTCTCAAAATATTCCCTGGCTTATGCCGATAACATAGATACCAAATATGCCAGATTAAGCTGAACTTCCGGTCTGCCATTTTGATTTGTTGAAAACCTGCTTTTTCAAACTCATCAACCGTAGTTCGAATTTTCACCAAATTTGAATCAAATTATCTTCAGACTGTGCTGATAAGAGGTTATGGATTTTGTGTTGATAGAAAAAAACGTTTATGCATACCACAGCGAAGAATTTGAGGCACAGTGCCAAAATGACACTTGAGGCTGTATCTCTGGAATGCATTGGCATATTGACACCAAACTTTGTGTGTGTTATTGTCATCTCACACAGAACACACCAAAATGATTTGATTACAGCGCCACCTGTTGGTCAAAAGTGATAGGCCACTTAATCTTATTACTAGTGGTTGTATTTACAACCCCAAATTCCGGAAAAGTTGGGACGTTTTTTAAATTTTAATAAAATGAAAACTAAACGAATTTCAAATCACATGAGCCAATATTTTATTCAAAATAGAACATAGATAACGTAGCAAATGTTTAAACTGAGAAATTACACTTTTATCCATTTAATTAGCTCATTTAAAATTTAATGCCTGCTACAGGTCTCAAAAAAGTTGGCACGGGGGCAACAAATGGCTAAAAAAGCAAGCAGTTTTGAAAAGATTCAGCTGGGAGAACATCTAGTGATTAATTAAGTTAATTGATATCAGGTCTGTAACATGATTAGCTATAAAAGCTTTGTCTTAGAGAAGCAGAGTCTCTCAGAAGTAAAGATGGGCAGAGGCTCTCCAATCTGTGAAAGACTGCGTAAAAAAATTGTGGAAAACTTTAAAAACAATGTTCCTCAACGTCAAATTGCAAAGGCTTTGCATATCTCATCATCTACAGTGCATAACATCATCAAAAGATTCAGAGAAACTGGAGAAATTTCTGTGCGTAAGGGACAAGGCCGGAGACCTTTATTGGATGCCCGTGGTCTTCGGGCTCTCAGACGACACTGCATCACTCATCGGCATGATTGTGTCAATGACATTACTAAATGGGCCCAGGAATACTTTCAGAAACCACTGTCGGTAAACACAATCCGCCGTGCCATCAGCAGATGCCAACTAAAGCTCTATCATGCAAAAAGGAAGCCATATGTGAACATGGTCCAGAAGCGCCGTCGTGTCCTGTGGGCCAAGGCTCATTTAAAATGGACTATTTCAAAGTGGAATAGTGTTTTATGGTCAGACGAGTCCAAATTTGACATTCTTGTTGGAAATCACGGACGCCGTGTCCTCCGGGCTAAAGAGGAGGGAGACCTTCCAGCATGTTATCAGCGTTCAGTTCAAAAGCCAGCATCTCTGATGGTATGGGGGTGCATAAGTGCATACGGTATGGGCAGCTTGCATGTTTTGGAAGGCTCTGTGAATGCTGAAAGGTATATAAAGGTTTTAGAGCAACATATGCTTCCCTCCAAACAACGTCTATTTCAGGGAAGGCCTTGTTTATTTCAGCAGGACAATGCAAAACCACATACTGCAGCTATAACAACAGCATGGCTTCATCGTAGAAGAGTCCGGGTGCTAACCTGGCCTGCCTGCAGTCCAGATCTTTCACCTATAGAGAACATTTGGCGCATCATTAAACGAAAAATACGTCAAAGACGACCACAAACTCTTCAGCAGCTGGAAATCTATATAAGGCAAGAATGGGACCAAATTCCAACAGCAAAACTCCAGCAACTCATAGCCTCAATGCCCAGACGTCTTCAAACTGTTTTGAAAAGAAAAGGAGATGCTACACCATGGTAAACATGCCCCGTCCCAACTATTTTGAGACCTGTAGCAGAAATCAAAATTGAAATGAGCTCATTTTGTGCATAAAATTGTAAACTTTCTCAGTTTAAACATTTGCTCTGTTATCTATGTTCTATTGTGAATAAAATATTGGCTCATGTGATTTGAAAGTCTTTTAGTTTTCATTTTATTAAAATTTAAAAAACGTCCCAACTTTTACGGAATTCGGGTTGTATGATTTTTCAGCCATTTCAATTACAATAATCCTAAAATTGGTTTAATTGCTCAATGTTGCACTTCGTGTGATGCTCCATGCCATGCTTAGCTCCTAAATTTGCCGTTGGAGTGCTTGGCCCCGTAATTGCTGCTTGCAGCTATATTTAGGGGCCAAGCACCGAAGGTGCATAGGCACCTATTGTATCTGTTAGGATTCTTATTATTATTATTCTGCTTCTTCTTCCGCCGCAAGTCTATGGCAGCCCATAGAACCGCTTGCGGGAAAGTTGTGCAATTTGGCACACTGATAGAGGACAATATCAACATTAACCACAGCACGTTTAGAGAGTCTGACTCCAACTCTCTAGCGCCACCACTTGTCCAAAGATTAAATGTTTCTATGCTAATAACTTTTGAACCGTAAGCCGCAAAAGTAAAATTATTTTTCCTTTGAATCCTTGGCTTATGCCAAGTCAAATGAACACCAAAATTAAAAAATCGCAAATTTTTTTTTTTTTTTAATATTTTATTGTTCGTAAAACCTACTTTTTCGAACTCGTCCTAGACAGTTAGTACAATTTTCACGAAAATTGGCTGCGATCATCTTCAGACCATGCTGGCAAAAAGTTATGGAATTCAAGTTGATTCGTCCAACTGTTCTTAAATGACACGTGAACACCTTGTGGTCAAAAGTTATAATGAAATATCACAAAAATGCTAATAACGTTTGAATAAATTAGACTATTGAAGTGAAAATGGTCTCTCTAAATCCTGTGGCTCATGCCAAGAACATCGATACCAATTATGCGAAAATTGGCCATACTTCCTGTCCGCCATTTTGATTAATGTTGAAAACCTACTTTTTCTAACTCCTCCTAGACCGTTAGTCCAATTTTCACCAAATTTGACGTGGATCATCTTCAGACCATGCTGGCAAAATGTTATGGATTTCGTGTCGATATACGAAACGGTTCTCATTTAGCCCATCAACGAATTTGCTGGAAGGGTGCCAAAATGCATTTGAGACTGTATCTCTCTAAAGCTTTGACACATCTGCACCAAACTTTGTATGTTTCATTGGCACCTCACACTGACCATGCCACATAAATTTGGTAACAGTGCCACCTATTGGTCAAGAGTAATAAACCATTCATTAACCATGAAAAATTACACTTTTAAAAATGCTAATAACTTTTTAATGCGTTAGCCTATTGCAATGAAACTGGTCTCAAAATATTCAAAATATGCAGCTATATTTAGGGCTCAAGCCCGAAGGGGCAAGAGCCCTATTGTTCCCCTAAGGATTATTATTATTATTATTATTTTTATATTTTATTTAACCTTCCGGGGGTTTTTGGGGGCCTTAACATGCTCAAAAACTCTTGAAAATTGGCACACACATTGGAACCTGCGGCCATCAGGACGTCGCAGAGACTGGGACCCGGGCGTGGCACAGGGGCTCTACAGCGCCCCCTGGAACACAGTCAGAAATCTTGAACCATAGCTCATACACACTTGCATATATTTATATGAAACTCAGTACACTTATAGATCTCATTAAGCTGAACAACTTTCTCGCTCTATGTCATAGGCTCCGCCCAAAAGGAAGTCAGCTATTCAGGGCTGTTTAAAAAAATCATGCTCTGGAATTTGAAATACTTGTCATAGGTTTTTAAGTCGATTGCCACCAAACTCGGTCAATATGATCTCAAGACATTGGGGATGAAAAATTGCCAGGGGATTTTTGATATCTCGAACGGTTTGCTCGTGGCGAGGTGTTGAAATTATGGCGAGAAATGAGAAACAGGACGTGTCTAATAGCATCCACATACACTACCTGATTTTAATCAAACTTCATCAGATTATTCGTTGTATGATGTCGATCGCATATATGTGACTATTAGGAGTCAAAGTTATAGCGCCACAAACTGGCAGCAGGAAGTATGTTATTTTCAAAATGTTTTGAATTCAGCATCTTATTTTTACTCGATTTGCTTCAAACTTCATCAGAATAATGTTAAAACATAGCCAATATAAATCTGCTGGCGGGATATTGATTTCTAAAAATATTGTTGCCGTGGCAACATGTCAAACTGGAATACTTCTCAGGTGATTTTGAGGCATATAACATGCTTAGAATTTCATCAAACTCAGAACACATATCAGTATTAATGATAACTAGACACTGGCAAAAGTTCATAAGAGGGCGTGGAAGAGGCACTCTATAGCGCCACCTTTTGTCAAAAGTGGGGGGGGTTAGTTTTAGCTACAGACACCAAACTCGGTACATAAATTGTTCTTATCAAGACGGACAACTTTCTAATTCACAGTCATCAGCTACGACCAACAGGAAGTCGGCTATTTTGATTTGAATGTGGATTTATTTTACATTTAGCTGTGAATTAATGCATACTGCTCAGAGGAGAGTAACACTATACACACCAAACTTTGTCTACATGATGCCAATACATTGAGGAACTTAAATTGCCAATGGATTTTGGATAGCTTGAACGGTTTTGACGTGGTAATTTTTTAAAATGACAGTAAAAGGGGAATTATTAATTGTCCTGCATTTTTAAATTCCAAACACTTCAAAACCTTTTTTCATACAAAAAAAAGTCATTCTGAGTAAATATGGATAGTTTCACGACTTTACAACACTGTATGGATATCAGAAAATTAAAAAACTGTCAGACATCTCATCTCACTCTGTTTGAGTATATGTTCTGAGACTTACATTGTCTGAGAGAAAATGCGCCCCTACAGGTGCAATTCCTGAAAGGGAAATTCGACTGAAAGGGAGGAGACTCTCTTTTAGTTTCACTTTTAAATCGGTTAAAAATCGAAAAAAAAATACTTAGATTTAATTCACACTGACAAGCTAAACCAACATATCTGATTATTACCGGTTCAGGGCTCATGGATAATTGATTTCTGGCCAGAGATACGTAAGAAATACGAGAGATGAATCACCGCTGTGATCACGAGCGTCTGGAGTCAAGAGCTCAGAAAAAACGAATTTATTCTTGTTTTAAATCTTTTAAAAATAAAATATTACAGCGATATCACACAATCCACCAATTAGAACACACCAAGAGCTAAATTCAGATGTTTTTGAACTGTTTGTGTGAAAATGAAATATTTGCGGCTGCCTATCTGAAATCACTGCCTCCGATCAGCCCTGCAATGTCTCAGAGCTCAAAATAAACAAATGTATTCTTGTTTAAGAGCTTTTTAAAATAAAATATTACCACAAATGCACACAATACACCCATTATAACACAACAAGAGCTAAATGCAGTTAAATGTGACCCGTTTAAGTGTGCAAGACTATTTGAAAGCGCGACTGGCAGAATAACATATATCTCTCCAGCTGCAGGATTCTGCCTTTCGTCGTACGAACGAACACATCAGGGACAAGATTATTTCAAAATACATAATAGCTTGGCGAATATAAACGAAAACAGCCACGTGAACATAAACTGTTGAGAAATAAATCTGAAGTGGATCTACTGGATTTGAAAATTATAATGAACGCATTTACCAGCTGCTTCAATTTTAATCTATAAAAAATACAAAAGACAATTCGTCTTGGCTGCTTTTTTTATGTATGTATGCATGTATTTATTTATTTATTTATATGTAAATAAAAAAATTAAAACAAATTATAATAATAAGTAAATAAATAAAAAACATTTGAAAAACAATAACTGTTGTACTTTTTTTATACATTTTGTTTCATTTCATAGTTTATGTATTATAATTGTAAACACAAAAATACATTTAGCTACTCACATAGAAATCTCTTAGGCATTATCCTTTTCTGACAGTTTAAAGGATTTATAAAAATCCTAAAAATCCTTATTTGTGCTGCAAATAATAATTTAAAACTCATTTTATACTGACCTATGACATCCTGTGACATGATATTTATCTAAATTTACATAATCTCATGGATGTAACAGTAAATCTGTTCAGCTCACAGATGTATAATAATTGCACTCATTAGTAAATAGTCAGTTCATTCTATAAAAAGTCTTGTCCCAACATTAATAGTCATAAGTAAGCAGCTTATAAATACAGCTATAAATAACTTTTTCTTGGTTTATAAGCACATATATTACAAAGGAGAGCAAAGGGTCAGTTATGATCCTAAGAAAAAGAAAAAGAAAAATAAACAAACACAACACAGATTGATACAGAACTCAGAAATATTTATTTCAATATGCAATAAAAGGAAACCATACACTTGAATATATATACAAACATTATATACATATGTATATATATATATATATATATATATATATATATATATATATATATATATATATATATGTGTATATATATATATATATGTGTGTGTGTGTGTGTATAGTAGGAGCCATTTTGAGCATGGTAAAGGTTTTGTCCACTGGGTGGTGCTGTGGCTATGTTTAATTAGAGCACCTGTTCTGAGCACGAGTGTGTGTGTTGGTATTTGGGATGCACACAGTTTTTGAGTGCACTGCAGAGTAGTTCGCAAGGAGGATTCTAGTTGTAAGCGGTCCATAAAGTATGGCTTTGTGTGACATCTGAACAAGGACAGGCCAAAAGAAGCTCAAGTAATAAAGAAAGACATTTGTTATGCATCTACATCCGTCTGCATGGACTCTGTTTGTATGTGTTTTAAACTTGCTTACTCCTATTATCAACGGCATTGGAAAGCCAGTACACACACATACATACATACATACATAATATATATATATATATATATATATATATAGTATATATAATTTTCTTATCAAGTGTACAGCTGTACAGTTTTATTTTTTCCATCTTGAAAAAGTATTTCTGTGTTCTGTATCCCTCTGTGTTGTTTAACTTTTTAGTTTGGTAGATGAATGATCCTTTAAATCTCCTTTGTGAATGCTTAAAATGTATAAATAGTCTTCACTTTAGATGAGCTCACAAAAATACATAGCTGGAAACTACTAAATGTTTTATAAAAACCTGACTTTATCATGAATTACAGCAGGAATATATGTTAATAAAGCAGTTATTAACCCACTGACCAACTATTATCATGTGTCTAAATAATAAGAATTATATATTTACACTAAAGTAGTTCACTTATCTTTTAATTTCACTTTCTTAATGATCTCATAAACTACTGACAACTCCTAAATAACTGGTTTGAAAATAAAGTTTAGTTATGCTGTAATGTTGCTGTTTCAGTATAAAAAAAAGTTCTGCAAAGTTACTAAGCTGAAAGTCCAATTCAAAAGGTGATATTTTATTTAACAAAAAACACTTTTTAAAAACTATAATGAACAAATTGTTTGGACTACAACAAATATTGTCCGGGATTTGTGATATACAAATATGGACGAATGGGATGAGAACTGGATGAGCTGCACTAGAGAAGGCAACGATGGTTATAAATATGTAGTTGACCATGAAGGCTGGAAGAAAAAAACTAAACTCCTTATATTCAGGTGTGAAGAATTGCTAGGCATTTTTTCCTTCACTGATAAAATGAGCCAAAAAAAAAAGAAATTTCACTCAGACTAAAAAATGTGTTACTAAAGTTAAGTATATTGTTCTGTGAATGTGATTTCAAAGTCTAGATGATTCGGATTAACCCTTTAACTGCCGTATCCCTTTAAACTTGACTGCCAGAGGGTTACTGTAAATGCTTATGCCCGCTGGGCATAGTTTTCCCGATGCCACCGGGGTGGCGTTTGCACTGACGGCTTGAGCCCCCCATCGCTGCTTGCAGCTATATTTAGGGCCCGAACACCGATGGTGCGAGGACCCTCTTGGAATTGCTCCATTTATTATTAGGGCCCGAGCACCGATGGTGCGAGGACCCTCTTGGAATTTCTCCGTTTATTATTATTATTATTATTCTTCTCCAAAATGAATCGCATTTTTGAGAGCCTAAACATGCTCGAAAAGTCATGAAACTTTGCACACACCTCAGAACTGGCAAAAATTTACGTCTGATATGGGTTTCAGAACTGGGTGTGGCAAAATGGCTCGACAGCGCCACCTATACACGTTCAACGGTGTGCGCCTCGAGCTACGTTTCAAAATCCGAAACCCAACAGAAAGTCGGTTATTTTTAAATTGCGAAGATTTTGAGTTTTCGTTAAAGGGCGTGTCCGTGGCGGCCTGGCGAATTTCGATGATTCGCCATGAAAAATGAAGTTGCTATAACTCAGACATACAATGTCCAATGTGCCCAAAACTACACATGTTTAATAAGACTCCTGACCTGAACATATTTACATGCCCATATTCAGTTATAGTCATAGCGCCACCTATAGGCAACAGGAAGTGACATATTTTACACTTCGACGGACTACTCCTAGAAATTTTTTGACATCAATGTCTTTTTTATGGTCAGTCTAATCTAAAGGCCTGTGCAATGTTAAATTGTGAAGATCTTGAGTTTTCGTTTAGGGGCATGTCCATGGCACCGTGACAAAATTCAAAGTCTCGCCATGGGAATAAAAGATGTTATAACTCAGGCATAAAATGTCCGATCTTCCCCAAACTAAACATGTGTGATAAAAGTCCTGGTCTGAACAGACCTGAAGGCCAATATTCCATCGGGTGTGGCAAAATGGCTCGATAGCGCCACCTATACACTTTCAACGAAGTGCAGCTCGAGCTATGTTTCACGTACATGTACAAAAATTGGTACACACATGTAACACACCAATACCTACAAAAAAGTATTTTGGTACGAAATCCTAATCCCAACAGGAAGTCGGTTATTTTGAATTTTCCCTGCAAAATTGGTGTTGTTTTTGCCATTTTCTGGGGTTGTACTTTAACGAACTCCTGCTAGAGATTTATTCAGATGAACACCAAACTTGGTCAGTGTAATCTAAAGCCATTTGCGATGTTAAATTGCGAAGGACTTGAGGTTTCGTTAAAGGGCGTGTCCATGGCGGCCTAACAAATTTCGATGTTTTGCCATGAAAAAGGAAGTTGCTGCAACTCATACACACAAAATTTCCAATCTGCCCCAAACTTCACATGTTGGATAAGACTCTTGACCTGAACAGATCTACATGCCAATATTCAGTTATAGTCATAGCGCCACCTATTGGCAACAGGAAGTCAAATATTTTACACTGCGACAAACTACTCCTAGAAATTTTATGACATCAATGTTATTATTGTGGTCAGTCTAATCTAAAGACCTGTGTGATGTTTAGTTGTGAAGATCTTGAGTTTTTGTTAAAAGGCGTGTCCATGGCGCCGTGACGAAGTGTGTGGCATGAAATCCAAAACCCAACAGGAAGTTTTTTTTAATTTACGATTTTTGTGCAGTTTTTGCCGTTTCCATGCCTCGTACTTTGACGAACTCCTCCTACAGTTTTAATCGGATTATCTTCAAATTTGGTGAGGGTCATCATAACACCTGTGTGACGTTAAATTGCGAAGCTTTTGAGTTTTCGTCAAGGGGTGTGTCCCTGGCGGCCTGACAAATTTTGATGTTTCGCCGTGAAACAGAAAGTTGCTGTAACTCAGGCAAGCAATGTCCGATCTGCCCCAAACTTCACACGTGTGATGGGTGTTCTGTCCTGAACAAACACCCATGACCAAATTCAGTTATAGTCACAGCGCCACCTGCTGGTAACAGGAAGTGACATGGTTAACACAGTTATGGACTCCTTGCAAAATAATAAAAGGCATCAACAAGGGTTAAATAGGCTGGCAAAATTTTATAAGCATGCTAATACATGCTAACAACATTTAGCTAAGTGCTAAAGCATGCTACTAATGCAGTGAAACAGGAAGTTGCTGTAACTCAGGCAAGCAATGTCCGATCTGCCCCAAACTTCACACGTGTTATGGGTGTTCTGTCCTGAACAAACACCCATGACCAAATGCAGTTATAGTCATAGTGCCACCTGCTAGTAACAGGAAGTGACATGGTTAACATAGTTATGGACTCCTAGGAACATATTAAAAAGTGCCAACAAGAGTTAAATAAGCTGGCAACATGCTAGTAACCTACTAATACATGCTAGCAACAATTAGCTAAGTGCTAAAGCATGCTACTAATGCAATGAAACAGGACGTTGCTGTAACTCAGGCAAGCAATGTCCGATGTGCCCCAAACTTCACACGTGTGATGGGTGTTCTGTCCTGAACAAACACCCATGACCAAAATCAGTTATAGTCATAGCGCCACCTGCTGGTAACAGGAAGTTACATGGTTAACATTGTTATGGACTCCTAGGAACATATTAAAAATTGTCAACAAGTGTTAAAAAGGCTGGCAACATGCTAGAAACATACCAATACATGCTAGCAACACTTAGCTAAATGCTAAAGCATGCTAGTGATGCAGTGAAAAAGGAATTTGCTGTAACTAATGCAAGCAATGTCCGATCTGCCCCAAACTTCACACGTGTTATGGGTGTTCTGTCCTGAACAAACACCCATGACCAAATGCAGTTAAAGTCATAGCGCCACCTGCTAGTAACAGTAAGTGACATGGTTAATACAGTTATGGACTCCTAGGAACATATTAAAAAGTGCCAACAAGTGTTAAATAAGCTGGCAACATGCTAGGAACCTACTAATACATGCTAGCAACAATTAGCTAAGTGCTAAAGCATCATATTATTGCAGTGAAACAGGAAGTTGCTGTAAATCAGGCAAGCAATGTCCAATCTGTCCCCGAACTTCACACGTGTGATGGGTGTTCTGTCCTGAACAAACACCCATGACCAAATTCAGTAATAGTCATAGCGCCACTTGCTGGTAACAGGAAGTTACATGTTATTTACTCCTAGGAACATATTAAAAAGTGTCAACAAGTGTTAAAAAGGCTGGCAACATGCTAGAAACATACCAATGCATGCTAGCAACACTTAGCTAAATGCTAAATCATGCTAGTGATGCAGTGAAAAAGGAATTTGCTGTAACTAATGCAAGCAATGTCCGATCTGTCCCCAAACTTCACACGAGTGATAGGTGTTCTGTCCTGAACAAACACCCATGGCCAAATTCAGTTTGTCATAGCGCCACCTGCTGGTAACAGGAAGTGACAAGGTTAACACTGTTATGGACTCCTAGGAACATATTAAAAAGAATGAACAAGTGTTAAATAGGCTGGCAACATGCTAGATACATACTAATACATCCTAGCAACACTTAGCTAAGGGCTAAAGCATGCTACTAATGTAGTGAAAAAGAAGTTGCTGTAACTCAGGCAAGCAATGTCCGATCTTCCCCAAACTTCACACGTGTGATAGGTGTTTTGTTCTGAACAAACACCCATGACCAAATTCAGTTATAGTCATAGCGCCACCTGCTGGTAACAGGAAGTGACAAGGTTAACGCTGTTATGGACTCCTAGGAACAAATTAAAATGTGTTAAAAATGGTTAAATATGCTGGCAATCTTCTAGAAGCATACTAAAACATGCTAGCAACACTTAGCTAAGTGCTAAAGCATGCTACTATTGCACTGAAATAGGTAGATGCTGTAACTCAGGCAAACAATATGCCATTGTGTGCTAATCATGCTAGAAATATTTTCGAACATTCTAGCAACACTTAGTATCTGCAAAACGATGCTATTAATACCATAAAAGAGGAAGTTGTTGTAACTCATGCATACAATTCCCCATCTTACCCAAACATCACATGTTTTATAAGAGTATGGGCCTGAACACAACTAAAGGCCAATATTCAATTCTAAGTATAGCGCCGCCTGCTGGCAACAGGAAATGAATGATTTCATACTAACTTAAACATGACTTGTCTGATCTGCCCAAAACTTTGCATGTTTGGTAAGAGTCCTGGCCTGAAGAAATTTACATGTCAATATTCTGTTATAATCATAGCGCCACCTGTTGGCAGCAGGAAATGTGGCACAAATATTTACTATTTTATAAGCATATGGCCCAACGTTCACTATTCCTCCTATGGGCACCGGGTGGTGGTGAGCCCGAGTGCGAGGGCCCTTTCATCGCTGCTTGCAGCTTTAATAAGGGCCCGAGCACCGATGGTGCGAGGACCCTCTTGGAATTGCTCCGTTTATTATTATTATTATTAGGGCCCGAGCACCGATGTTGCGAGGACCCTCTTGGAATTGCTCTGTTTATTATTATCATTATTATTATTATTATGATTAGAGCCCGAGCACCGATAGTGTCAGGACCCTCTTGGAATTGCTCCGTTTATTATTATTATTATTCTCCAGGATGAATCGCATTTTTGAGGGCCTAAACATACTCAAAAAGTCATGAAACTTTGCACACACCTCAGAACCGGCGAAAATGTACATCTGATATGGGTTTTAGAAGTAGGTGTGGCAAAATGGCTCGACAGCGCCACCTATACATGTTCAACGGTGTGCGCCTCGAGCTATGTTTCACGTACATGTATGAAAATCGGTACACACATGTAACTCTCCAATACCTACAAAAAAGTCTCTTAGAGCAAAATTCTAAACCCAACAGGAAGTCAGTTATTTTTAATATTATGAGCAAATTTTGTGTCATTTTTGCCATTTCCATGAGTTGTATTTTAACGAACTCCTCCTAGAAACTTATTCAGATCAACACCAAATTTGGTATGCCTAATCTAAATGCCTTTGCGATGTTAAATTGCGAAGATTTTGAGTTTTCGTTAAAGGGCGTGTCCGTGGCGGCCTGGCGAATTTCGATGATTCGCCATGAAAAATGAAGTTGCTATAACTCAGACATACAATGTCCAATGTGCCCAAAACTTCACATGTTTAATAAGACTCCTGACCTGAACATATTTACATGCCCATATTCAGTTATAGTCATAGCGCCACCTATAGGCAACAGGAAGTGACATATTTTACACTTCGACAGACTACTCCTAGAAATTTTTTGACATCAATTTCTTTTTTATAGTCAGTATAATCTAAAGGCCTGTGCAATGTTAAATTGTGAAGATCTTGAGTTTTCGTTAAGGGGCGTGTCCATGGCGCCGTGACAAAATTCTAAGTCTCGCCATGGGAATAAAAGATATAATAACTCAGGCATAAAATGTCCGATCTTCCCCAAACTTCACATGTGTGATAAAAGTCCTGGCCTGAACAGATCTGAAGGCCAATATTCCATCGGGTGTGGCAAAATGGCTCGATAGCGCCACCTATACACTTTCAACTGAGTGCATATACACTTTCAATGGAGTGCGCCTAAAGCTATGTTTCACGTACATGTACAAAAATCGGTACACACATGTAACACACCAATATCTACGAAAAAGTCTCTTGGTACGAAATCCGAATCCAAACAGGAAGTCAGTTATTTAGAATGTTCTCTGCAAAATTGGTGTTGTTTTTGGCATTTTCAGGGGTTGTACTTTAACGAACTCCTCCTAGAGATTTATTCAGTTCAACATCAAACTTTGTCAGTTAAATCTAAAGGCCTTTGCGAAGTTAAATTGGGAAGATCTTGAGATTTCGTTAAAGGGAGTGTCCATGGCGGCCTGACAAATTTTGATGTTTTGCCATGAAAAAGGAAGTTGCTGTAACTCAGTCATACAATGTCCAATCTGCCCCAAACTTCGCATGTTAGATAAGACTTCTGCCCTTAACAGATCTACATGCCCATATTCAGTTATAGTCATAGCGCCACCTGCTGGCAACAGGAAGTGACATATTTTACGCTGAGACAAACTACTCCTAGAGATTTTTTGACATTAATGTATTTTTGTGGTCAGTCTAATCTAAAGGCCTGTGTAATGTTAAATTGTGGCAATCTTGAGTTTTTGTTAAAGAGCGTGTCCATGGCAAAAATGACAAAATTTGATGTCTCGCCACAGCAAGAGAAGTTGTTGTAACTCAGGCATAAAATGTTTGATCTTCCCCAAACTTCACATGTTCGATAAGAGTGCAGCCCTGAACACATCTGAAGGCCAATATTCCATTATAATGATAGCGCTACCTGCTGGCAACAGGAAGATTGGAACATATATGGAATAAACATTGATATATTCTACTTATATTTATTAGTTTAAATGCATATTTCTCACCATTCACCTATTTACTAAAGCCACTCGCTGCCGGTGAGCCCGGGTGCGAGGGCCCGTTCATCGCTGCTTGCAGCTTTAATTAGGGCCCGAGCACCGATGGTGTGAGGACCCTCTTGGAATTGCTCCGTTTATTATTATTATTATTATTATTATTATTATTCTCCAAGATGAATCGCATTTTTGAGAGCCTAAACATGCTCAAAGTCATGAAACTTTGCACACACCTCAGAACTGGCGAAAATGTACATCTGATATGGGTTTCAGAAGTGGGTGTGGCAAAATGGCTCGACAGCGCCACCTATACACGTTCAACGGTGTGCGCCTCGAGCTACGTTTCACGTACATGTATGAAAATTAGTATACACATGTATCTCTCCAATACCTACAAAAAAGTCTCTTGGAGCAAAATCCGAAACCCAACAGGAAGTCGGTTATTTTTAATTTTATGAGCAAATTTTGTGTCATTTTTGTCATTTCCATGCGTTGTATTTTAACGAACTCCTCCTAGAGATTAATTCAGATCAACACCTAAGTTGGTATGCCTAATCTAAAGGCCTTTGCGATGTTAAATTGCGAAGATTTAGAGTTTTCGTTAAAGGGCGTGTCCGTGGCGGCCTGGCGAATTTCGATGATTCGCCATGAAAAATGAAGTTGCTATAACTCAGACATACAATGTCCAATCTGCCCAAAACTTCAAATGTTTAATAAGACTCCTGACCTGAACATATTTACATGCCCATATTCAGTAATAGTCATAGCGCCACCTATAGGCAACAGGAAGTGACATATTTTACACTTCAACAGACTACTCCTAGAAATTTTTTGACATCAATGTCTTTTTTATGGTCAGTCTAATCTTAAGGCCTGTGCAATGTTAAATTGTGAAGATCTTGAGTTTTCGTTAAGGGGCGTGTCCATGGCGCCGTGACAAAATTCAAAGTCTCGCCATGGGAATAAAAGATGTTATAACTCAGGCATAAAATGTCAGATCTTCCCCAAACTTCACATGTGTGATAAAAGTCCTGGCCTGAACAGATCTGAAGGCCAATATTCCATCGGGTGTGGCAAAATTGCTCGATAGCGCCACCTATACACTTTCAACGGAGTGCGCC
The DNA here is from genome assembly GCF_963082965.1 of Carassius carassius. Lineage (NCBI taxonomy): Eukaryota > Metazoa > Chordata > Actinopteri > Cypriniformes > Cyprinidae > Carassius > Carassius carassius. The sequence continues at coordinate 37,627,773 of NC_081756.1, read as the reverse complement.
TCGAGCTATGTTTCATGTACATGTACAAAAATTGGTACACACATGTAACACACCAATACCTACAAAAAAGTCTCTTGGTACGAAATCCTAATCCCAACAGGAAGTAGGTTATTTTGAATTTTCCCTGCAAAATTGGTGTTGTTTTTGCCATTTTCAGGGGTTGTACTTTAACGAACTCCTCCTAGAGATTTATTCAGATGAACACCAAACTTGGTCAGTGTAATCTAAAGCCATTTGTGATGTTAAATTGCGAAGGACTTGAGGTTTAGTTAAAGGGCGTGTCCATGGCGGCCTGACAAATTTCTATGTTTCGCCATGAAAAAGGAAGTTGCTGTAACTCAGACATACAATGTCCAATCTGCCCCAAAACTTCACATGTTGGATAAGACTCTTGACCTGAACAGATCTACATGCCAATATTCAGTTATAGTCATAGCGCCACCTATTGGCAACAGGAAGTTAAATATTTTACGCTGTGACGAACTACTCCTAGAAATTTTATGACACCAATGTCTTTTTTGTGGTCAGTCTAATCTAAAGGTCTTTGTAATGTAAAATTATGGAGATCTTGAGTTTTTGTTAAAGGGCGTGTCCATGGCGCTGTGACAAAATTTGATGTCTCGCCATGGGAATAGAAGTTGTTGTAACTTAGGCATAAAATGTCCGATCTTCTCAAAACTTCAGATATTTTGAAAAAGTCATAGCCTGAAGACATGTAAAGGCCAGTATTCAGTTATAATCATAGCGCCACCTGTTGGCAATAGGACACACCATGTAGGAAGATTGGCAGATATAAATCACTTTGACATATTTCACTTATATTTACAACTTCAAATGCATATTTCTCGCTGTTCACTTTTTTACTAAAGCCATTTGCTTGCGGTGAGCCCGGGTGCGAGGGCCCGTTCATTGGTGCTTGCAGCTTTACTTAGGGCTCAAGCCTGAAGGGCGAGAGCCCTATTGTTTTCCTTAGGATTATTTGTTATTATTATTATTATTATTAGGGCCCGAGCCAATGGGCGCAGGGCCCTCTTGTTCCCCTAAGGATTATTCTTGTTATTATTAGGGCTCAAGCCCAAAGGGCGAGAGGCCTATTGTTTTCCTTAGGATTATTTTTTATTATTATTCTTATTATTATTAGGGCTCAATAAAAAATATTTGCGGCTGCTATCTGAAATCACTGCCTCCGATCAGCGCGTACAGTGTCACGATGTCAAAACTAATTTATTCTTGTTTAAGAGCTTTTTAAAATAAAATATTACCACAAATGCACACAATACACCCATTATAACGCAACAAAAGCTAAATGCAGGTCTTTGTGATCCGTTTGAAAGCGCGACGGGCAGAATAACATATATCTCTCGAGCTGCAGGATTCTGCCTTTCGTCGTACGAACGAATACATCACGGATAAGATTATTTCAAAATACATAATAGCTTGGCGAATATAAACGAAAACAGCTACGTGAACATAAACTGTTGAGAAATATTTAACAGCTGCTTCTGTCTTCAGTTTTAATCTATATATAAAAAAGAACTCATTTGTCTTGGCTGCTTTTTTTGTGTGTACATATTTATTTATATACTTTTTTATACATTTTGTATAATTTCATAGTTTATGTATTATAATTATAAAAACAAAAATAAATTTAGTCACTCACATAGAAATATCTTAGGCCTTATCCTTTTCTGACAGTTTTAAGGATTTTTAAAAATCCTAAAAAACCTTATTTGTGCTGCAAATAATAATTTCAAACTAATTTGATACTGACCTATGACATCCTGTGACATGATATTTATTTGAAATTACATAATCTCATGGATGTAACAGTAAATCTGTTCAGCTCACATATGAAGACTAAGCTGTAATGCAAGCAGAACTTTCACAAATGCTTATAGGTCAATAAAATCATTATAAAACACTTATAAATCATTTAAGGATTTGATAACACTGTAAAATAATGTCTAATTTGTTAACTTTTACAACCGTCCTTCGGATGAGACGTTAAACCGAGGTCCTGACTTTCTGTGGTCATTAAAAATCCCAGGATGTCTTTCGAAAAGAGTAGAGGTGTGACCTCGGCATCCTGGCTAAATTCGACCATTGGCCTCTGACCATCATGGCCTCCTAACAATCCCCATATCTACTGAATGGCTTCATCACTCTGTCTCCTCTCCACCAGTAAGCTGGTGTGTGGTGGGCGTTCTGGCGCAATATGGCTGCCGTCGCATCATCCAAGTGGATGCTGCACACTGGTGGTGGATGAGGAGATACCCCCTGACTATGTAAGCGCTTTGAGTGCCTAGAAAAGTGCTATATAAATGTAATGAATTATTATTATTATTATTATTATTAACATTAGTAAATGCATTGGTAACACTTTATAATAACTGCACTCATTAGTAAATAGTCAGTTTATGCTTTATAAAGCCTTGTCTTAACATTAATAGTCAATACTAAGCAGTTTATAAATACAGCTATAAATAGCTAGTTCTTGCTTTATAAGCACATTTATTACAAAGGAAAATAAAGGTTCAGTTATCTTCCTAAAAAAATTTAAATAAACAAACAACAACACCGATTGATACAGAACACAGAAATATTTATTTCAATATGCAATAAAAGTAAAACGTACACTTGAATTATATATATATATATATATATATATATATATATATATATATATATATATATATATATATATAGTAGGAGACATTTTGGGGATGGTAAAGGTTTTGTCCACTGGGTGGTGCTGTAGTTATGTTTAATTAGAGCACCTAAGCAAGAACTGTGTGTGTTGCATTGTTGGTAACTGGGAAACACAGTTTTTGAGCGCATGGCAGATTAGTCCGTAAGGTGGATTCTAGTTGTATGCGGTCCATAAGGTATGGCTTTGTGTGTACATGTGAATAAGGAGAGGCCACAAGAAGTTTGAGATCATGTTTAATGGAGCTATATATATATGAAATATAAACATGCACAATTATACAAAAATCACTTTTTAAAAACTACAACCAACTAATTGTTTGGACTACAACAAGCATTTTCCGGGATTTGTGATATCACAAATATGGACGAATGGGATGAGAATTGGTTGAGCTGCAATAGAGAAGGCAACGAGTGTTATATATACGTAGTTGACCATGAAGACTGGAAGAGAAAAACAAACTCCTTATATTCAGGTGTGCAGAATTATTAGCCACTTTTTCCTTTACTGATAAAATGAGCCAAAAAAAAAGAAATTTCACTCAGACGGAAAAAAAAACAAAATTATTAGATCCTCATGAGAAATTTTCAAAATTAGATCTCTACATTAATTGCAAAGTAAAGACATGACCACTGGACAGCAAAATGCTTACTGGGTCAGAAGGGTCAGAAAAAAACAAGTGGAGAAGAACAGAAACACATAAACTGCAAAAGAATTAAAAATTAAAGTGAAGAATTAGGTGTGACACTATCAGGGAGCATTTAGTCTACAGTGCCACCATTTTCCAGAACTGCAACTTTCCTGGAGTCTCAGAATTACAATGTGTCAGGTTCTGATAGACGTAAAAGATCCCCAAAAATGACTTAATTAGAATAGCACGACGTATTGTGGAATACTATATATTAAGACTTTATATATAGGCTTTATGAACAGATAGGTTTTGAGTGATTTTTGAAGGACTAGCATCACCTCCTCTTGCACGACGGTTTGAGGAATATATCTTCCAGATAGTACCACCACTCTCTATATGCAGAGTACGCAGTCTTCGTAGGGCACCGACTCCCACAGGGGACACCATCCCAGTTGCTCAAAAAAAAAAAAAAAAACATGCGCCATTCTCCCATACGCGCTCGCGACCGCTCGCATCTCATGTTTGCGGCTGAATGTTCGTAAATGATGGATGGACGTCTATGCCCGGGTAAAGGACATCAGCAATCCGGCACAGAGAAAAGAAAACTAAAGAAAGTAAAAAAAAAACAGGCATAAAGTTGGCTTGACATTGGACATTCGAGAGTCTCAAATTTAGGGACAGTCTCTAAAGTTACACGTGATATTATTATACACTTTTCTAACGTCAGAAGCATTTGAAGAGAATGAATTACAGTAATGAAAACAACTGTAATTGTTCATCTAGGTGACAGCTATAATGCACAATTAAATTGAATGTTTGATATTTATTGAAACAAACTGTAAGTCATATGTAAATTATGCTACTTTTTCACATGGGCTCAAACGCAAATCTGCAGCTCAATAGCATTTGAGGAGAAAGACTTGCAGTCATAAAACAATTGTAATGTGTTCATATAGGTGTCAGCTACAATGCACACCGTATACATTTTTTATATATATTAAAATAAAGTGTTACTAAAGTTATATATATTTTTCAGTGTATGTGATTTCAAAGTCTAGATGGGTCGGATTAACCCTTTAACTGCCATATCCCTTAAAACTTGATTGCCAGAGGGTTACTGTAAAGGCTTATGCCCACTGGGCACAGTTTTCCCCGATGCCACCGGAATGGCATTTGCACTGATGGCTTGAGCCCGCCATTGCTGCTTGCAGCTATATTTATTATTATTATTATTATTTTCCAACGTCTCGGGGGCTTTTGGGGCCCTTAACATGCTCAAAAACTCTTGAAAATTGGCACACACCTTGGAACCTGCGGCCTTTAAGACCGGGGAGAGACTAATACATGGGCATGGCACAGGGTTCTACAGCGCCCCCTGGAATACTGAGGGCCATATATAATACATACTTGCACGTAGACACATGAAACTCGGTACACATGTAGATCTCATCAAACCAAACAACTTTCGTACTTTGTCATAGGCTCCTCCCAACAGGAAGTTGGCTATTAGGGTTTAGTATTCGTATTTCTCGTCAAAGTTGTGGTGGCTTTTGGGGCCCTTAACCCTCTGGAGTCGATTAACGCTGATACGCGTTACGAGTCATTTTCTCCTGATAACCCCGAAAAGAACTTAAATTACACTTTCAGTTTTAATCGTACAGATAAGAGCAATACATCAATCGAATCTGTAAAGGGTCTGCTTTTTTTTGGATTCAGACATAACAACAACAAAACTTTGTGCACTTATAAAATAAAGATAACAAACAAGGTGTGCTGTTTGCAGCCTTTGTCTGCGCTGATCTTCATTTACAAACACGTCATTAAAATGAACTGTAACTCAGTGAATACTCAACGAAGGGACATGAGAGAGATATCTATAGAAAGCTTGACATGTCTACTTTTAAACTAAACAAGTGCCGCCGAAAACAGATATTCTGTGATAAAGTAATCCATATGAAAACAACGCGATGTCCGTTTTTCAAGTCTGTGACCACAATGTGACCACGCCCCCATGCGTGTACTAGTTTTCACATAACGTGTAAACATTTTACTAGTTAGACTTTTTCCAAAGACTTTTTCCAAACTATAATTCCTGACTAAATGTATAATCAAGTGAAACATTATGAAGTTTCAATAACAATATACTATATACCATTCAAAAGCTTGATGTAAATAATATAAATGTAACAAATAAATGTAACTGTAACAAATGTAACAAAAAATGGTGTTCTTTTAATTTATCCCCCCTAAAAAACCTGAAAAAATATTCTCAGCTCTTTTCAACATTAATAATAATAATAATAATAATAATGCTAATAATAATAACAATAAAAAATGTTTTGTAGAAAATAAGATTAAAAGGATTTCTGAAGGATTGTGTGACTGGAGTAATGATGCAAAAAATTAGTTTGAAAGTCAGCTTTGATTGTTCCTGATAAACTGTTTAACTGCTCCCCCAAGTGGTTATTAAATTATGTTGTGGGATAATTAAATATATTCTAAATAAACTACAAACATAAAATTATATAGATTTATTTTGTCTTCACATTCTCTCTTGTTACTCCTTCCTCTCAGTGGCACAGATGACTGAATGGCTCATTATGCAGCTCATTATGCAGGCCTTTGTCCTCTCAGGTGTAAATCACAATGATATTCATGATAGTTGACGCCTACTCGCATATGACTTTTACCAACAAAAAGTGTCTTAGAAAATTTAAATCAATATATTGTTTTCTGTAAGTGAGTAAACAAGATGATTTTCACATAATTTAGAAAGAAAAATTCTAGGCTACAAGCTCCAGTTCTCAAAAATCCCGGAAATCATTGTTCTTTGTGTTTTTTTGCCTTATTCAAGTGTTTTAACATTTTTAGTTTTTCACTAACCACGCATAACATTTTTTTTCTCAAAAACACAATCATGTACGTACAATAATTTCACATATTATTACAGCCCAGTTTGTGCTGATTACAGTGAGATTAGACTTTACCCATTTAGATATTTATAAGAAACTGAAAAAAGCACAAATGTCAGGGCATGACAAAACTTCTCCAGGCCCCAAAAATACCCTTAGACTCCAGAGGGTTAACATGCTCTTGAAAACTCTTGAAATTTTGCACACACCTTGGAATCTGTGGCCTTTAGGAGACCGCAGAGGCTGGGACCCGGGTGTGGCACAAGGTTTCTACGGCGCCCCCTGGAACACAGTCAGAAATGTTGATGTATAGCTCACACACAGTTGCATGTATTCACATGAAACTCAGTACACTTATAGATCTCATTGTGCCGAACAACTTTTGTATTGCATGTCATAGGCTCCACCCAACAGAAAGTCAGCTATTTAGAGCTTTGTAAAAAGCGCCTGCTCTGGGATTTGATATACTTGTCATTGGTTTTTTACCCGATTGCCACCAAACTCGGTCAATATGATCTCAAGACATTGGGGATGAAAACTTGCCAGGGGATTTTTGATATCTCAAACGGTTTGCTCGTGGCGAGGCGTTGAAATTATGGCGAGAAATGAGAAACAGGAAGTGTCTAATACCACCCACATACACTACCTAAATTTGATCAAACTTCATCAGATTATTCGTTGTATGATGTTGATCGCATATATGTGACTATTAGTAGTCAAAGGTATAGCGCCACCAACTGGCAGCAGGAAGTATGTCATTTTCAAAATGCTTTGAACTCAGGATCTTATTTTTACTCGATTTGCCTCCAACTTCATCATAATATGTATTGAAATATGAAATATGCATTTAAAGTCATAAATATAAGTGGAATATATCAAAGTATATTCCATATATGTGCCAATCTTCCTGTTGCCAGCAGGTGGCACTATCATTATAATGGAATATTGGCCTTCAGATGTGTTCAGGCCAGGACTCTTATCAAACGTGAAGTTTGGGGAAGATTGAACATTTTATGCCTGAGTTACAACTTCTCTTGCTGTGGCGAGACATCAAATTTTGTCATGGCGCCATGGACACGCCCTTTAACAAAAACTCAAGATCTTCACAATTTAACATTGCACAGGCCTTTAGATTAGACTGACCACAAAAAATACATTAATGTCAAAAAATTTCTAGGAGTAGTTTGTCGCAGCGTAGAACATGTCACTTCCTGTTGCCTGCAGGTGGCGCTATGAATATAACTGAATATGGGCATGTAGATCTGTTAAGGGCATAAGTGTTATCTAATGTGAAGTTTAGGGCAGATTGGACATTGTATGTCTGAGTTACAGCAACTTCCTTTTTCATGGCGAAACATCGAAATTTGTCAGGTCGCCATGGACACGCCCTTTAACGAAACCTCAAGATCTTCGCAATTTAACATCGCAAAGGCCTTTAGATTACACTGACCAAGTTTGGTGTTGACCTGAATAAATCTCTAGAAGGAGTTCGTTAAAGTACAACCCATGAAAATGGCAAAAACAACACCAATTTTGCAGAGAAAATTCTGAATAACCGACTTCCTGTTGAGATTTGGATTTCGTATCAAGATACTTTTTCGTAGGTATTGGTGTGTTACATGTGTGCACCGATTTTCGTACATGTACGTGAAACATAGCTTGAGGTGCACTCCGTTGAAAGTGGATAGGTGGCGCTATCGAGCCATTTTGACACACCCGATTGAATATTGGCCTTCAGATCTGTTCAGGCCAGGACTCTTATCACAGATGTGTAGTTTGGGGAAGATCGGACATTTTATGCCTGAGTTATAACATCTTTTATTCCCATGGCGAGACATCGAACTTCATCACGGCGCCATGGACACGCCTTTTAACGAATACTCAATATCTTCACAACTTAACATCGCACATGCCTTTAGATTAGACTGACCACAAAAAAAAACAATGATGTCATAAAATTTCTAGGAATAGTTTGTCGCAGTGTAAAATGTCATTTCCTGTTGCCAATAGGTGGCACTGTGACTAACTGAATATGGGCATGTCAATCTGTTAAGGTTCGGCGTCTTATCTAACATGTGGAGTTTGGGGCAGATTGGGCGTTGTATGTCTGAGTTATGGGAACTTCATTTTTCATGGTGAATCATCGAAATTCACCAGGCCGCCACGGACACACCCTTCAACGAAAGCTCAAGATCTTTGCAATTTAACATCGCAAAGGCCTTTAGGTTAGGCATACCAAATTTGGTGTTGGTCTGAATAAATGTCTAGGAGGAGTTTGTTAAAATACAACGCATGGAAAAATAAAAATTACACAATTTGTTCATAATATTGAAAAATAACCGACTTCCTGTCGGGTTTAGAATTTTGTTCCAAGAGTATTTTTTGTAGGTATTGGTGTGTTACATGTGTGTGCCAATTTTCGTGCATGTACGTGAAATATAGCTGGAATGCTGTTGATTTTCTTAGCATAGGTGGCGCTGTCGAGCCATTTTGCCACACCCTCTTCTGAATCCTATATCAGACAAAAATTTTCACCAGGTTTGACACGTGTGCAAAGTTTCATGACTTTTTGAGCATGTTTAACCTGTTAGCCAGCACCAGAACGCCCTTGTCCTGAAAGCCTCTGAACTCGCACGTGTCAGTGTTTACGAATAGATTAAATGAAACGGGACAAATTTAATCTTGACAAACTATGTATCATTATAAAGATCTAAGCCTCAAGGATCGACGACAGATCGCTGTTTTTCAATGGAAAGCTTATAAAGACTGTATTTGCTACATTTGTGTAAGCAGTACACATACAAACATGAGCAATGGAAACGCTGTACATACCAGATCCGTTGTAATAACGAGTCATAAACACATCCACAGCTGTAAATCCCGGTTTAGTTAGAAAGGTAAGGGTCCACTGAACGACATCTCATGGAGCACATTTAGTCCAACGAAGCAATAACATTGTAATATGGATCATAATTCCTTTGTTTACGTTTCAGTTCTTCAGCGACAGAATTGTTTGTGTCCGTTATGGAATAACTCACAGTCAGAAACTGCGTCTTGGTAGTAAATACATGGCATGGTTTTGCAGCGTACAGTGTCACAAACAGAATGAGACGATCCACCAGAAAAAAGAATGAATGAAAGATGGGCGAAAAATATTTTATTTGAATTTCGGCGCTCCCTCGTGACGCGCTCTGACGCACCTGTCAGCTGATGGAGGTTGACGTGAGAGTGTGTTTTATGTTGAATGTGAATGTATCTGCAGGATTACCATCTGTTTGAGCCCAAATCACCTCGCTATTACTGTATGATCACGGCTATCAAAGTGAACGCGTCTATATGAATCGAGAGAGTGGATCATTTACTTTGGCACATTTGTGTTATTACCATCTGTATGGCCATCAGCACTTATTTGCATCATAATTCATAGTAAATGCTGCATTTCTAGCAATCTCAGGATTTTCTGTAACTGGCAAACAAAGATAAATCTTTTTTTTAAATCTTGTTATTCTTATTTTTCTTACTCAAATTATTCTTATTGTATTTTTTTCTAGTGCTCAAATAAATCACTTATATGATGTCTAAGTTTCTGTCTAGTGTTTTATAATGGGAAAAAAATATGCAGTGGTATGGTTAATGACGAAATAGTTTGTATTGAAGCCTTCAATACTGTTGGTAAATATTTTTTTATATTTGGGGGGGTGGGGGGGTGTAGACATTTTTCATGAAATCTTGTTCAGATTTGAAATAGAAACTCATGAGACATGTGACTTTCAACCCATTACTTTTCTAGATTGCTCCTGGTATCATTTCATGTATTTTCATATCAAATGAAAAAATATTTAAGTGTGGTAAAAAAAAAATTCAAGGCACTTCAGTGTCTATAACTTTTAATATTTTTGAGCATTATCAAATCTAGTTGATAAAAAGCCCAAAGGGTCTTCTTTCCAAAGACACCAAAATTATGTTTGTAACACACTGAAGTAGGAAACTGTTACAATTATAAGTTTGGTAGAGCACTTTCATCTTAGAGTCCCATAATGGGGGGGGTGCTGGCTAACAGGTTAAGCCCTCAAAAATGCGATTCATTTGGGAGAAGAAGAAGAAGAAGAATAGACGGAGCAGATACAAGAGGGTCCTCGCACCATCGGTGCTCAGACCCTAATGATAGCTAGACACTGGCAAAAGGTCATAAAAGGGTGTGGAAGAGGCACTTTTTGTCAAAAGTGGGGGGGGGGAGGGGTTAGTTTTAGCTACAGACACAAAACTTGGTATGTAAATTGTTCTTATCAAGACGGACAACTTTCTAATTCACAATCATCAGCTACGACCAACAGGAAGTCAGCTATTTTAATTTAATTTAATTTCTATTTGATTATATTTAAAAAATTTGATTTATTCCTGTGATCAAAGCTACATTCTCAGCATCATTACACTATATCATTCAAAAGCTTGGAGTCAGTGTATATATATATATATAGAAATTAAAACTTGTATTTAGCACACACGTGATGATAAAAAACAATATCATAAATGTAACAAATGTTGTTCTTTAAATTTATGGGGAAAAAAAATGTAAAAATAAAAGTGAGCATTATTGATAATAATAATAATAACAATACATGTTTGGGTTTTTTTGTAGAAAATCAGAAGGATTTCTGAAGGATCGTGTGACTGGAGTAATGAAGCTTTGAAAGTCAGCTTTGATTGTTCCTAATAATTTGTTTAACTGCACTTGCAAGTCAATCTCAAATTATTTTGTGGGATAATTAAATATTCTAAATAAACTACAAACATAAAAATATATACATTTTGTCCTCTCGTTCTTTCTTGTAACTTTTCCCTCTCAGTCACACACCTGACTAAAAAGGCTCATTAAGCAGCTCATTATGCGGGCCTTTGTCTTCTCGGGTGTAAATCACAATAATATTCATGATAGTTGACGCCTACTCGCATATGCCCTTTTTAAACAAAAAGTGTCAACAAACAAATATTCTTTGTGTTTTTTTACCTTATTTCAGTGACTTCAAAATTTTAGTTTTACACTAACCACGCATAAACATTGTTTTCTCAACACCACAGTCATGTACATAAATGCTATTTATATGGTATTGTAGCCCAGTTTGTACTGAATACAGTGTTTTCAGACTTTAGACATGTATATGTTTATTTAAAAGCACAAAAGTCAGGGCATGTCAAAACTTCTCCAGGTCCCCAAAACCCCCTTAGAACTCCCCTTAGAGGGTTAATAAATGACCAACCTTTTACTAATGTGGTCTGGAAGCTACTTTATTTTGCAATGACTTGCAAAAGGTTTACAAAAATTCTATTAGTGCTCATATCTTCTGTTTCCACTAATCCAATGGTTCTTTAACTTGACCTGCATGAACATACCGTACACATCCAAAGCTCGTGTTTTTATAGAGTAAGACACTTGTCATTGTTGTTACATTAAGATTTCTTGTAGTATGTTATCTTATTGGTCATCAACACTATGGAATTACATTTGGTTCAGTAAAAATGAACGAAACTTTATAAAACTGAACGTAACTTTTTCAGAAACTATCAAAAATATGCCATTACAAAAGAAGAAAAAAAAAATTAACTTTCAGTCGCACAAATTTAAAAGGCTCATCAAATATGCTTCATTCTTTAATGTTTTTCAAAGATTCGTTTTCGCTAATCATTGATTCTAAATTCATTGCCTCAGGTTTCGCTTAGGTTTTCGCAGTTTTTCATTTGGTGTTTTGACACAAACCTCTCGTGGTGGCAGGCTTAACAGTGATCTACTCTGACTGGATAGTGAGCTTTTGATGGACAGGTGCTCTCTGACCGGGAAGTACAGATGTCACTCAGTGGCGTGCATATTGGAAAGCTCTCATGGTGATTTGTATTACTAAATATGTAAATTATATTTGACCTTTGATCGTCTCATTCTGTAAAGATGAGCTCTTGTCCTTCAAGGCAGCTTGAAGTAAGCTTGTGTTACTGAATGGTAATAATAATCCGCAACAAACTGTTGCACACTGTAACATGAAAAACTTGTGTCGATGTTATTGGTTACTTCAGTAACACAAGCTTACTTCAAGTTACCTTGAAGAACAAGTGGAGGAGGAAGATGATGCCGCTCAGTGTCTCCTGAGAGCTCATCTTTACAGACTTAGATGATCGAAGGTCAAATATTGTTTATATATTTAGTTATACAAAGCACGACGTATTGCATACAAATCACGGCGAGAGCTTTTTTTTTCTTTTTTTTTTTATTAATGCAGAGAACAAAAACATATAAAAGTATAAACATACATCACATAATTTCAACCACAAAAAAATAAAATAGAATAAAATAGAAAAGAGGGCCAAAATCTAAACAAAATTACACAAGGAGATCAAAGGCAGAGCAAATTCTAACAGTCCTTATAGCTTTCTTATTAGTACTGAGATTAGATTCAAATAGTTTTCCATTCCTTTTAGGAAAACAGAGAAGACAGGTTTACAGTTGGAGAATTTGCATTTGTGAATGTGAAATTTCTTTAGGAAATTTTTTTAATAACAAAACTGATATTTTCGTTTGTGGGGTCAGAGTCATAATACCCAAATATAATGTTTTTCATATGTACTGAGAAGCCTGGCAAACACACCAATATCATCCCAAAGTTTCTGAGTGTAGTGACATGACCAAAAAAAGTGTACAGTTTCTTCAGAACTCGGAACAAAAAGAGCATGTAAGATCAATGTCATAAACTTTGTATAAACCTTTGTATAAACTTTGTATAAACCTCTTTACAGGGTAGAACCTGTGTATGAGCTTAAAATAAATTTCTTTCACTTTGTCTGTGAAATAATTTTTGCGGTAGAGACCAGATTTAATCACCGCGAGAGCTTTCCAATATGCGCGCCACTGAGTGGCGTCTGTACTTTCCAGTCAGAGAGCACCTGTCCATCAAAAGCTCACTATCCAATCAGAGTAGATCACTGTTAAGCCCGCCCCCACAAGAAGTTTGTGTCAAAACACCAAACGAAAAACTGCGTAACGTAACCGAAATCTGTGGCAATGCATTCAGAATCCACTATTAGCGAAAAAGAATCTTTGAAAAACTTTAACAAAGAATGAAGTATATTTTGAAGAGCCTGTTAAATTTGTGCGACTGAGTTCATTTTTTTTCTTTTTCATTGTGTTTTTCTTTTGTAATGGCGCATTTTTGATTTTTGTTTTATAAAGTAACGTTCATTTTTTTATTGAACCAAATGTAATTCCATACAACACAATTACATTTTTGTGCCCTGCATGTAACTACACGAATATTGCAGATTCTCTTGAAATCACATCCATTACAACTATCACCTTGAATTATGCTTGTGCATTATGGTTTTCCAAATACATTAATCCCACAGCTACAGGTTTTATAAAATGTTAACTTGGTAATGGAACTTTAGGTTGTTGATCATTTTCATACTGTCACCAGTACCAGTGCCATTAAACTTTCAGCCAGTGATAATGAGATGTGATGATCTCATCTATTGCAGGAAAATGCCATCACACCCAGCAATGACTTCCTCTTCCCCACCACAGACTGGCTGATTGGAAACCACTCCGATGAGCTTACACCATGGATCCCTGTAATAGCAGCCAGGCAAGTCATCAGCATAAGAGTTGAGAATACACCTGCTCTCCATTAAATGCATCTGAAGGGATTGGATGCATCGCTATGGTCACATCTCCCAGGTTGTGGTCTCAAGGTTAAATAAATGAGCATTAAAAGATTGAAATGACAATGTTCTATTAATGAAAGAATCTTGAACAAAATCATGCACTAGTGTTTCAACATTTATATTAAGAAATCTTTCTGAAGTATCAGATCAGCATATTATAAAAATTTCTGAAGGTTCATGTGACACTGGAAACTGGAGTATCACAGGAATACATTTTAAAATACAGGTATTTTAAATTGTAATAAAGTTTCACAGTATTAATAGCTTTTACTGCAGTTATGATCAAATAAATGCAGACTTGGTAAGACTGTGAGACTTTTTTCATAAACGTTAAAAAAAAAAGATTACTGACCCCCAAACTTTTGAATGCTAGTTAAAAAAAAAAAAAATTGCAATGGTATGGTCCCTCTAATGGTTTCATTGTGTCAGAAATCACAAACAGATTTTGCTTCACACTGCAGGCCCAGCAGTCCTATTCTAACTATAGTCAAAGTGAGCACTGGTTCCAGTTAAGTTGAGAATAAAGCACTTTGTTCTTTTTGGGTCTTGTCAGCCTCAGACACTAGTCTAATCATATACGTTTGTAATGATATGAACACTTAGTGCCTTGGTGAACTGAATTTGTCTCAGATGATTATGCCACTTTGATTGTTATTAATGTTGCATATTACTATTTATTGTTAATGTTTTTATGTTGGACTCTTGTGAAAGTGAGAATACATCATTGAGATGCTTACAATGCTCATGTAAAGAGAATAATTGGAAACCAATAGTATATATATGAGTGACTTATAATACAATTTAGACAGTTTACATTTCATTAAACATGTTTGCTGACTGTGATTAGATAGTTGTTCATGTGAAGGACAGACATAACCTGAAAACTATGTAGTCTTTGAAATTACTTAAAACTTAGCTACTCAAGAAGTGGCCAACTCACTGTACAGTTACTTACAGAATATGTTTTTCCTATTTTATTAATATAAAACAGAATATGTTTTTGAAGATATATATTTGTTCTTAATTGTATAATTATGTCCTCTATCCTATCTCATTTAGATCATCTTACTCATGCCGCTACTTCGTGATTCCCTGCTGCTTTTATGACTTCTGTGGGAAGTACCAGCGCAGACAATGTAAGAAGTCTCAGTATAAGGAGTATATTGACTTCGTAACTGATGTCAGCACAATGTGTGGCTTCTACACAGAGGAGGACTGTCTGAGGATCCCTTCCACCAAACGTGTAGGTTGGTTGTGTATCTGTAGAGCTGGGTCACTAGACTGGATTGTTGGAGATTCACTCCTTTTAGCAGTTTCTCACAGTGCTCTAAAAATAAATGCCTTGCGTCATCTCCACTTTTATTCTTCAACTTTGCTCCAGGAATATATTGAAGCCAGGTGTGAATTAGGTGTGTGCAATATCGTCTACGATAATATTGTAATTGTTGTTTAAATTAATTAATGTGTGATATGACATTGAGTATATTTTAAAAACCAAACATAAAAGAATCACAGAAGTTGGTGGAATAAAGTGTCTATCGTTAGAGATACTATATGTCAATGTCAATGTCACCTTTATTTATATAGCGCTTTAAACAAAATACATTGCGTCAAAGCAACTGAACAACATTCATTAGGAAAACAGTGTCAATAATGCAAAAATGATAGTTAAAGGCAGTTCATCATTGGATTCAGTTATGTCATCTCTGTTCAGTTAAATAGTGTCTGTGCATTTATTTGCAATCAAGTCAACGATATCGCTGTAGATGAAGTGTCCCCAACTAAGCAAGCCAGAGGCAACAGCGGCAAGGAATCGAAACTCCATCGGTGACAGAATGGAGAAAAAAACCTTGGGAGAAACCAGGCTCAGTTGGGGGGCCAGTTCTCCTCTGACCAGACGAAACCAGTAGTTCAATTCCAGGCTGCAGCAAAGTCAGATTGTGCAGAAGAATCATCTGTTTCCTGTGGTCTTGTCCTAGAGATACTATATCTTGTATTCTGCGGAATGCAAATATATCTGTTTATCATAGTACTACTTTTTATATATACCATTGAGTGATAAGGAAACATGCATGAATGAGAAAATATAGAGTGGGATCCACTTGATAGTTAAGCGCTATAAGCAGTGAAGAAGAACTCAATGTGGTGCTCACTCTGACTGACACACACTCAGAAAGTGCCTCTCTCAGACAGCATGTGATCGCAAATTTGGGACTTGCATGATGTTTAATGAAGTTAAATGCAATAAGCAGTATAAAAGAACTCAATCTGATTCTCGCGCTGACGGACACACAATTGAAGCACGTGCACTGAAAGTCCCTCTCTCAGACAGCATGTGATTGCGAAAAAAAAAGATCTCTTTCGTGCTTGAATGGTCAAATACACCCACCATTATGTCGAAATGCCTGTCCTGTGTAGGGTTAGGAATCGTTATAAACTTTCTCGTTTCGGTTCCATTTAAAACATTAAACAACTATTAAAAAATAGTGGTAAGAAAAAATGCACAATACTCAACTACTTGATGCTCAATACTATTTATTACTTACTGTCAACATAATTTAAAGGTTGGAAATGTCAAAATGCAATAAGTAGGGTTGGGAATTGTTAGAATTTTTCCGGTTCTGGTTCCATTTAAATGAACTATTACGATGTTTTTTTTTACTATTTTACTTTCATTGTATGTAGTTTTGTTGGAAGGTAGTAAGTAATGTTGAGTAATGTTAGTCGATCAATCAGCACGTGCTTCAAAGTTGATGTTTTTTACACTATCAATATCATTTTGCTTTTAAATCAGGAATAAGCTGGTTGGCCAAATAGTCCCTTGAGGGTTATACTATGTGTACACTCTCCATAAAGCCCCTGTTTTACAAAGAATAATGCAGTCAGGAGATGGTGTGATGCAATGAGTGCTTTCCACATTTTTAAACATTTAAAATGCATGAAAATAAATATTTTCTTCAAATGACCTGTAAACGAAATAATCTAACCCTCATACTTGCATAACAAAAGCAGTCTATTTATATATTGGTCCAAGTTGAAGTCAGTATGTATATTAATGACAATATGGGACAAATATAATATAATTTAGTGGCAGCAGGTGCTGCGCGCTGACAGTACAGTAGGTCGACAAGCTGAATGGGCATTACCGGTGCCGCGGCGTTAACTAATTCAGTCGCGTGTTAAAATCATTCACGAAACTACCGCCAGGTGGCGCAAGGGGACGGATTGCGAAATTAATGTAATTGTAAAATGAGATAAAAGGAGGAAGTAAAACAACAATAACATTATTACATTGTAACATCTTTAAAAAATATTAAAACATTTACAGTGAGTTAATTTCAAAACATAGGATAATCTTAGGCTACAGTCTACTCATCAAAAATTAAAAGACCTTTACACAAAGGATCATATGCATGCTATTGTTATTAAACAGTAAATAAATATAAAGCCTAATATATATATATATATATATATATATATATATATACAGTACAGACCAAAAGTTTCGACACACCTTCTCATTCAAAGAGTTTTCTTTATTTTCATGACTATGAAAATTGTAGATTCACACTGAAGGCATCAAAACTATGAATTAACACATGTGGAATTATATATGGAATTATATACATAACAAAAAAGAGCGAAACAACTGAAAATGTCATATTCTAGGTTCTTCAAAGTAGCCACCTTTTGCTTTGATTACGGCTTTGCACACTCTTGGCATTCTCTTGATGAACTTCAAGAGGTAGTCACCTGAAATGGTCTTCCAACAGTCTTGAAGGAGTTCCCGAGAGATGCTTAGCACTTGTTGGCCCTTTTGCCTTCTGTCTGCGGTCCAGCTCACCCCTAAACCATCTCGATTTGGTTCAGGTCCGGTGACTGTGGAGGCCAGGTCATCTGGCGCAGCACCCTATCACTCTCCTTCTTGGTCAAATAGCCCTTGATGCCTTCAGTGTGACTCTACAATTTTCATAGTCATGAAAATAAAGAAAACTCTTTGAATGAGAAGGTGTGTCCAAACTTTTAGTCTGTACTGTATATGCATAAAAAGCTAAATGTTTTCATTTCATTTTCATTTCGGTTCATTCTTGGTTTAAAAAAAATCTTCAGGTTCCATATGCAGAGCGAAATGAGAACGGTCCAGCATTTAGCAATAATTATTATTAACTCTGTTATTTTTCTTGATTTTTTCAAACTACTAACACTTTGCATTTTTGAATTATGCCTTATGTGTGACCAAAAATTGAGTATTTTCTGTTTCAGTTGTTTGATCGCGCTGGTGCCTCGCGCACGTGTTCACTGGAAACAGCAGTCGTTCACCAGACATCCAGCATTAGCAGCGGTCAACTTACTCCACATATTGTTAATTATTTTTTTCCATCGATACTGAAACACGCATGAACTACAAAGCCTATTTTACCTCATGAATAATAGTTAAGCTTCAAATGGGCAACATCACGAATATGGAAACGGATTTCTCCCGAGTGAGAGAATGAGAATGCCCAACCTTTAAATAAAGCGTAAAGCGTAGCTTTAAATTATTATTATTTGTTTGTTGATAGCTTAGCCTATATTATTATATACTGCAATTATATTTATCCATTAGAATTATATATTTTTAATTCTTGTTTTGTTCTGATATATTTGTTAAATTTAAAGGATTTGTTGTAAAGTGAAAGGAACTAAATATATCCTGTTGGTACATTATAACATTATTAGGCCAGCCGTTATTATTTCTAAATGTAATAAAATGCAATTTATACATGAATTATATAATATCAAAAATAAAAAAACATGCAGCAAACGAAAATAGGTGATTAATCCGTTAAAATGCAACCTATACACGACTCACAAACTTTATTTTTTAGCGCGTTTAAAAAAAATTAATAAAGAAAACATGCAGCAAATGAAAATAGGCGATTTGTTACTCTGAGTTAACAGAAATTATAATTATTAGATACTTCAGAACAGAGCCTGCATGGGCCTAATCTAGGCTATCCAGGATTTTTTTTTTTCCATTGCATCTGAAAATTACTTCTTTCATCACATTCACTTCTAGCGCTCTGGCGCAGATCAGCCTCCCGCGATGCTCAGCTGTGGACGATTTAAAAATGTTCGATATATAGGCTGCTGTCCCATTTTATACAGGAGTTAATTTAAAAAAAGTCTAATTATATTTTTAGTTCTAATTATATTGTTAACATAACGTAAGTTATAGTAATGTGTTTATAAGAAAAAAATGGAAAAAATAAGGTACGATCCAAATATTTGTTTTGCATCAGGTGTCTGTTCGATTATGCCGACTCACCAGCTGAATTCAACATCTGTTTGAACAAAGCCTGTACAGACTCTAACTATGCTAGACTCAGTTTCGTGTGCCATCTTCCGTGCTGTAAACAGAATGGTTTCAAAACTGCAAACAACAAGCCAGTCAGACACCAACACCTGTTCCAGCAATGTGATAACATCACAAAAACACACAATGTGACTGTGTACTGGAAGAAGGTAAAAGGAAACTCGAAGCTACCAGGTCTAGACAAGGACTTAAAAGATCAAACTGACACCTTTGCCAAAACTGGAGCACTAAACAACAGGCTGTGGTCACTCCCAACCCACCCACCCACATTCAGACCAACATAGCGCACATGCAGGCTTCTGAAACCTCCATAATGACTTTGCTTTACCACCTCTAAGACCCCTCCATCCACCCTGGCACCCAGTCTACAGTCACTGACAACCAACGCCCCAGACCACTGCATGATACAAAGGACATGATGCGTGCACAGAAAAACATTGTGGGTTGTGCACCGTCTGACATCACAATGCCAGGGCTTGTAATGCCACGGAGCAAAAGGGGGAAAATGCCAATATATTTCCATGATGCATCATGTGCTGCACCACGCAGCACCAGAGCCACTGACAAGACACTGAAGCAAGCGTCATGCCAGCAGCAAGATGTGGCAAAACCTGTCCAACCAAAGACAGCCCTCGCTTGTTTCTTCCTCCCCTTTCTCTCTCTCTCTCCCTGTTATCTGTACCAGGATGCTGCTGTGGTTTGCCGTGCTGTGCTGTCAGCCAAAGAGAGGACAGCGATGATCAGCAGGACTCCTGATCACCGACGACAGGGCACACTACTCCAGCACTGTAACCCAATACAGCTAGACAGGGGTCCGATGGAGAGAGGACTCCCTCACTCACACTGAGGCTGATGTCAAACACATGTTCAGCCAACATGAGAAAGTGACTGTTACACAAATGGAGTTAGGTGGACACCACCACCGCTCCAAACAGTTCCCAGGAGCTTTGCTCAGAGCCGCTTCTGCCGCCAGAACATTTAACATTGGTATGTCCAGTGTCAATGCAGCGAACGAGACCGTAAATTCCATGAAACCGCTGTTTACTGTCTTCCAGAAGGACTGTACACAGACTCAGCTGGTTACAGCGTTAACAACAGAAATTCTATGGGAGGTTAGCTCCTCCAATGACAGCCTAACCACGGGTAAATCCCCACCATACATGATACCCTTAAGCCTTGTGCTAACTGTACTGGCTTACGCCATCACCACGCCAGCTGACCTGCTACAAATACACCTGGCCAACTCTCTGGATAGCGTCATCCTACTGCACGTCAACCCCAAACAGAGAGAAGTGAATGTGCTCCTGAACCAACCCATCAGCGAGTCAAGCCAAGTCTACAGACTTAAAGACATTGTCAGTGTCAGGTTGTGGAAAAGCAACACCCACACCAAGACACACATTCCAGATGTGGTGGCCTACCACGACAGCGACACACAGCTGTACCTGGCCCCAAACCTGCACATGTGTACTTTGACCAAAGACATTCATTATCTCTGCCTTAGCAAACCCTTCCTCAGACACAACTTCATCTACAGCGATATCGTTGACTTGATTGCAAATAAATGCACAGACACTATTTAACTGAACAGAGATGACATAACTGAATCCAATGATGAACTGCCTTTAACTATCATTTTTGCATTATTGACACTGTTTTCCTAATGAATGTTGTTCAGTTGCTTTGACGCAATGTATTTTGTGTTTAAAGCGCTATATAAATAAAGGTGACATTGACATTGACATTGACACAACGCTGAAGGAATCTGCGGGTTGCAACCCCTGGTCAGCGACACACGCTGCCCTGCCGAAGCCAAGCCTCGTACACAAGTCACAGAAACGCAAGCAGAGATTGTAGGTGACAGATGGCTCGTCAACACTCCTGTGCGCACAGCTACACTGACCTACGACCAGCATGACACTGCCACCCGTGTCAACCTGCTTGACCAGAGCATGTGGATTCAAGTATCGAAAGGTGCCACCCAACACATTGACATTACTCCCATCGACACAGCCCTGCAAGCACTGTCTCGACAGCCCGTTCTGAACCCATCATCTGCGGTCCGAGTCTGGTCTGCTGCCGACACTGCACGGTGCATCTCCACTGTCATTGGTCACACCCTGACCCTTGGCGTGACCTTCATCCTATACAGGAGACTCAATAAGACGCAAACCTCTACAGCCAAACTCATGACAGCCGTGGCTGGAGGTCTCCGATGGAATTCCCGGAAAGGGGGTGCCAAGTCAAAGACAACACCGAACCTCATCAAGCTGAATCCTCAGCTCCAGGAACCACCTGCTACATGACCATCATGATTCACCTGTCATCTGCCCATCCTGATGATTGCCGTTCCGATGATGTACACACAGGGACTTCATCCGATGGAAAGGGGGGATGTAACGGATATGCAGGTCATCGATTCATGGGTTCTGAACTAATGAATCACGGTTCGTTGAATCTAAAACAATGCAAACCCAAAGTTTGTAGATTTTGAATCCAGGCATATAAACCCAACTCTTTATAAGCTAAATGCCTGGCCTGGCGCCAGCCTGGCTGGATTTAAATTATTTACGACACTGGACGAGACATTCCAAAGTCACGTGAGCAGCCTCAAAGAAGAAACGACCACATTCCTAAACACACACACACACAAACTTTTCTTTACGCTCCTTATGTAAGCCCTTAATAATATGTATTTTTATTAGGTTTGTGCTTTGCATAAAATGGTTAATCCTTGTTATGTGAGGAGTATAAGTTGCTAACTTATAAATTGGAAATGTTTCTCCTAATTTTAATGTTCTCAAATAGAATCATGAGTTGTAACCCTACCCCCTTAGCAGCTCGTAAAACTTTATGACCTAACAAACAGGACAGGAAAAAGCCAGCTCACTGGCACCTTTTCTCAATGTATTCTAAATGTATTAAGTATTGCTTTTTGGTGCATTAGATGTTTTCCATAATCAAAAATTGGAGTATCTACAATTTTATCGTGTGTTAATCTTTAAATGTGTGTAACTCTGCATATGAATATAATGTCGTGTTTCTATCAGTTATATATGTAATTTTTGGTATCTTTGGAATTGTCATGTTGTGACCCAACTATCCACCTATATGAAAGGTGTGTAAAATGTATAAATCTGGAATTACGAACTTGCTGTAATATCACTGCTGAAATCTTATAAGCCAGAACTTATTAGAGTGGGTGTTTCCCCAGAGACAAAGGAACTTTTTCCCGCTTCAGATCGCGGATGTTCATTGGTTGTTCACGCGAACAGAGGCGTGAACCAGTCGAGCTATAAGGACTGACCCAGGAAGTTCCTCTCGCTCTTACGCTCTTACTCCCTCTTGGCTCTTACAGCTTTTACTCATGGCTCCTTCGGGAGCTTTCATCTCCGTGTTTTCGTTTCTTTTCATTACTAAGGTTATTCACCTATTCGCCTCTCCACACGAGGAAGACGAATTCTGAAACATTGCTTTGTTGAACCTTTCAAATATACCGCGCGATTCCGCAGCAGCCCCGGAAGACACAAAAGAACACGCCTAGCTACAGGACCACGCTCACGCTGCTCACATGCACGCTGGTCTGGAGTCACAAAGAGACAGATGAGCCCGGAAGACACGAGAGAACATGCCCAATCACAAAGAGACCACATGCAAGTATCATTCTCTATGGAGATTTAAATGCTGCTTAAAGTTTGTCTATTACCTTTTCAAGGTGATTTGATTCGTTGTTGTCTTTCAAGGGTTACTGTCTGTAAGTTTGCATAACTGATCACGTGATTCTGTGATCACACCTATTCTTTCATTCATCCTCTCTCACTCATTCTCTCTCTCTCCCTCTCCCTCATTTGGATTCCGTTATGTCTTGTACAGAGCTTACTGTCTATATTGTCGTACGCGTATTTAGCCTGTGTGATTTGTAGTTTGATGTATTATTAGTTCAATTATTAAAAACCAATATATATTCATGATTGCCTCTGTCTAAGCCTCACATTACGAGTCAATGAAATGTCTGATCTTTAGCTACAAGCTTTGACTTTTAGTAACGAAATTTCATAATGATAGGATAATGTTTTCATGACCAGAGAATATTTTTCCTTGAATTATAAGAAGTGATAACTTTATTGAAAATTGATAAGTTAATCTTACGGCCGTTTGCTGGACAAACCACTGTTTGATTTGCGGTAATTTACAGTAAGAGATATCACTATAATTGATATGAAGAATGGAATATTGACATATTAATGAGTAAATTACAGTGCCTTGTAATGAGTTATTGATATATGCATTTGAGCTATTTTTCATCTTCATTAATTTTAATGTAACTGTCATATGAGATATATATATTAATCATATTCCTGATTAATTATTCAAATTCCCTATATATCATTTGAGTTCATTATTATGTACAACCCAGTGCGGCTACAGCTGTCTGGGAATGCACAGGAGATTTCTTTCTCCACTGTATACGTTCACTTAAGACATGATCGACTATTTACGAGAATACTTGCAGAGACAATTATTTTGAGATCATTTTGTGTGTAAGTGTTCAATCAGAAGCAAGGACACGCAAAAGAGGAATCAATTCTGTGTAAGCGCATTGTTTGAAACGGTTCTCTCAGCGCGTGCTTTGAATGAGTGCGCACAAGCTGCGAATGCGCGCGAATGGTTTAAAACCCTTGAACCAGCAAGATTTAGAAAGAAGTGCAAACGTCGAACTATGATCCGTTTCATCCCTACAAGCGAGTGAACAACGCTAACTGGGCAGTGACATATTTTGGAGACTGACTGAAAAACACAACAGCCCCGGGACGTCGGCTAGCGATTTTGCAAGCCTTGCACCTCAGATCTATCCAGTTTGTGAACCATTGGTTTCCACACTTGTTTCGTTAAACAGAAGAAATAATTATTTTAAAAGATTGACTCGAAATAATCATGTTCACGAATCGGATCATGAACTTGCGTTACCGAGTCAAAGATGATCTATTATTGAACATTTCGAATAAATAAAGACTTCAAGTTCATCCGTAAAGCACATAAAGCTATCGTTTGACCTTTTATAATATTTATTTCATGCAAGATTCATATGAATCTGTTAACGGAATGCAAAGTGTGACTTCTAGGACATTTTTGTGTCGTGATGAGCATGTATGCATGCTCAGTCGCTCACTAGGAGTTGCTAAATGAACAGCTGCTGCACACGGTTTTTTTTTTATTTATTTTTTTACGGAAAATCATTTGCTGTATTGGTTGAAATCCCCAAACTGTTCACTTATTAAATTAATAAATGACATCAAAATTTTAAATAATCACTGGTAATCTTAAATGCTTTTCAGATATAACTGTAATCTGATTACTCCTTATTTCAAATGTAATTATAACAAAATAGTTACTCATAATTTGTATTTTAAATACGTAACGCCATTACATGTATTTTGTTACTCCCTTGCCCTGTTGATCTTTCACTTCTGCCATTAGTTGGATGGCAGACTGACAGGCTGAAGTTGGGCAGGTGCAGTTTTTGCTGATTTATCATTCATTTGGCAAGTCAGGCAGGAAGGGTCTGTGGACTGCACTTGAGCATCCATCTGAGGCCACCAAAATAATTCTCTGTTTGGATTGAACAATTCCTTGGTGTGTCTCATGTGCCAGGTTTACCGACCGACTGTGTAACACAGTAGGAACAATAACACAATTTTCATCTCATTACCAGCATACAATCCAAACACAATCCATCACGGATGCAAAAGAAATGTATCAGGACAGGATTCAGCTCATGGCCATTTGTTAACCAGCCCTGCCTGAATAGTAAATGCAGCATGGGTAACTCTGTACAGGATTTTGAAGCAGAAATGAAATCCTCCAAAATATGCAATCCAGTAAAAAACATTACAACTGATTATGCAATGGCAGCCTGGATAAACAATCTACAGCACAGTTAAAGCTTCCAAGTCAGGAATACTACATCATACGTGTAGAAAAGTAAGCGCGCTGACTACCGGGCAACACACAAACCAGCCCGGCCAGTGCCCTTGCTTGCTAATAGTGTAGTGAGTGTACAGTGATCAGTTCTGAGTGTAAAGTGTTGAACCCACAAATATGGCTGCAATTTTTTTACAGCCCAGACACAAGCAAACACTTCATTCCTGACTGTAGAGTATTTCCTTTCGGCAGCTGTAAGGATTCTAGAAGCGAATGCTACAGTTCTCTCACCATTGTCTGTGTAGTTGTCAGAACACCTCCCAGTCCATAGTCAGATACATTCGTCAATACTATTATGGTACCAGAGTATCTGTCATCTTGCCTTCTAAGAGGTGTTTGGCTGTTGTCTTAGCATCTTTATCTGATGACATTGGATAGTTTGCTTATGTTAGTCCAAGATCCAATCAAAATGTAGCAAACCTTTTGTCCACTATTGTGGTCAGAGAGGGGCCCCAACATAAAATGAGCCCTGGAATGTGCTGTTCACTACAGTGTATACATTTAATTAGTTTAGAAAAAAATTAAAACTAGCCACACTACTCAGAAGCTCTGTAGAGAGCCTCATTCTGTCATGTCATTCTCTTTTGCAGGTATGCATAATAGGCAAAGGAAGGAGATACAGAAAGGCCGAAGAGGCTCTGGTTGAGAAACAGCGAAGTGATTATATCAAGAGACGTGAGGCTTTATTCACAGCCTCAGGGGTCAGTATGAATGTCAATCAAAGTAGCCATTATAGACCTAATGACAATGGACAGAATATCTCAACCCCTGTGAACGACTGGGTGAATGGTTTTCAACCAAGAGAAAAGACGGAGACCATTAGGAACTGTGCAGCCCTTCCGAGGGCTTTTGTGGATGCAGTGGTTCTAAGGGTAGCAAAGGCCTTGCTGAGTCTGACTGAGAGGAACACGGAAAGCAGCAGTTGTGGTGATGCATGGAACACAGGAGGTAAGAATAATTTTGTTGCATATTAATTATAATTCAAATGCATTTTGTTTTATTGACAGTATTTTTTATTTGAATTGTTGAGAGGGGCCCTTTTAATTTTGAAAAAGGGCAAGGGCTTGAGCTCCCAAAACACCCCTCTCTGAAAATGAAAGACATTTCTTCATGCTTAAAGGAACACGCCGACTTTTTGGGACTTTAGCTTATTCACAGTATCCCCCAGAGTTAGATAAGTCCATACATACCTTTTTCATTTCTGTGCGTTCTGTAAGTGTTATTTGACGCACCCACCGCTAGCCTAGCTTAGCACAAAGACTGGATGTAAATGGATAATGGTAGCATAGTAATCCCAATAAGTGACAAAATAATGCAAACATTTTCCTATTTACATGTTGTGATCTGTAGTCACAGCGTGTACAAATATCAAGGCTATATGAGACAGAGACCATTTTTAATCGTATAAATACTGGAACTATATTCTCACTAGGCGTAGGAGCACAGCTAACGTTACTTGGGTGGAGTGATTAGCGCAGTATGGTTCCATAAACAAAACAAACGTGACTAACTAGCTAGACGTGACTCGTGATTATGGCTGACTTAGAGGAATTGTCAGACTCAGAGGAATTTTACTGTGTATCAAACCAAGATCCAGAACCATATAGTTTAAATAGTATGTAGTAGGTTCAATCTGCTGTTATACCAATGACGTTTTTGCTCATATGAAGATGATCATCTTTTCCTTTTATGTGCGAATGTGTTTAGTAGTTTACATTATAAATAATAATTTAACATTCAAATACATCGCAAATATGGAAACATTTGGATTTGTGTCGAATAAGACATGAGCAATAACCGCCAAATAAATCCAACCAAAGGATTGCTCGTCCTCGTATGCAAGCACGCATGCACTGTCGTGATCTAATGCACTAGATGCTGGATTTTTAAAAAAAGCAAAAATTCAAAATCTGACATTTTCTAGAACAGAATCCAGCAGGATCAAATTAATGTGAGCAACAGTGTTTTGCTGCAGCAGTGCCGATGGAAGCAGTTTACACGTGCACCAGAGTTACGTTTGGGATAATTTTATTTTAAATGCCATAATGTCAGTTGAAAACATTGCAATTGTGTTTTCAAATACAACGAGCACCACAAAACAATTTAAAGAGGTGCATTCGGCGGTCTCCGTGCCAGAAAACAGTAAACAAAGTAAAATGATCTCAAACGTACGACACTCTCTTCATTTTATCAAATGATCATAATCACATCTATTCATTTTTTAATCCTGCTACTAGCATTTTATTCAGACTAAAACCCCATTAATTCTAGTTGTGGCTTTTGCACATCCTGTCATGCTGGTGACTGCGTGCA
Source organism: Carassius carassius (assembly GCF_963082965.1). Taxonomy (NCBI): domain Eukaryota; kingdom Metazoa; phylum Chordata; class Actinopteri; order Cypriniformes; family Cyprinidae; genus Carassius; species Carassius carassius. The sequence continues at coordinate 37,600,165 of NC_081756.1, read as the reverse complement.
TGCAATAGCAATACCATTTTGCAGCATTATGGTTAATGGTTAATTGATTAGGGGTGCTCCGATCACGATCGGCCGATCGTTATGCGCATCTCGTCAGTAAAGCCGGTTCTCTAATCACCGGCTTTACTGACGAGATGCGCATTAACGATCGGCCGATCGTGATCGGAGCACCCCTATAATTGATCATTAATTTAAATGACAATCGATCATGGAAAAATCTATATTATACATCCCTAGTTGTATCACCTCATTAATATTCATAATAACAGTTTTAATATATTACAATATTTATTTATTTGTGGTTATAGCTTTAAGAGTATGATTTATAACACAATGAACACGTTGCATCCACTTTTACAATGGATTATATTTCTCATAGTTAAAATGTATTATAAATCTCATATCTGGCCATTTTTCTGATGCTACTTAAAGCAGTCAAAGACCACTTATAAGTAGTAGTAATAATGATAATTATAACGACAACATTTTTTTTTCTCAAACACCCATAAGATCAGATAACAAATAATATGAATGTGTAATATGACACATTTTCTTTGAACTATTTTTATTGTAATATCAGTTTGATTATTTTGATGGTACCCTTTAGACAGCAACTACATATCAACTAGCGGTCGGTCGAGTATTATTATGTCTGCTACTGTAAATATATGCTAATACTTTATTTTGATGGTCAACCAACAGATAAACTGACTATAAGTGTCTTTGCAAGTGAAAACGTATTCTACCATACTGGATTCAACCATTCTTGAGCATAATAATAGTCTAATGAGAGTTAGTTAGCATGTAGTTGCAAAATTGCTTATAGTCGATTGATTAAGGGGACCATCACAATAAAATGTAACCATACAAAACACAGATTTTTTTCAGTTGGAGTATTAATTTAAAATAAATTAACATTAGCTCCAGATTTAATATGATATTCATTGTGTGTTATAAATAATCATTGTCTTAAACTTTCAACCACAAATACATAAGTATTATGATGTATTATAATTGTTATGATTATTCATGAGTTGATAGAACATCACATATGACACATCAACATAAGTTTTTTTTTATATATAATGCATTATGCATTCATTATAATGCCTTAAGAATACCCTTATGTATTATAAATACGGGCTTCATAAAAAGTGTTACTGGGTTTTCTTATAAACTTCTTAGAGAAGAGTCCATTTATGGGCATTATGTGTCTTTCCCATAGACTGTATAAAAACATGGACGTAGTGTCCGTGACGTCACCCGTAGTCTCCTGAAGTGTGTTTTTGAAGCCTGAAGTGTGTAGAGCGGGCCGTCGCCATCTTGGCAGCGCGTCACCGCATGACTCTGCCGGACAATCAAAAATGGGCAAAAAGGCAGGAGCTAGTTGCTGAAGCCACACCCACCTAGCACGACGGCAGTGTCGGCAGCGGCAATCCACCTGTCACTCAAGTGGCTACGCCCTTAATTATGCAGAACTTTAAGTCTTAATATAATTTAAACGGATGAGTTATAAAAAAATTCACCCCCCTCACAGTTGTCATTAAGGGCAAAATTAGCTATTTAGACCAAAATAATTTTTTGAACCAGGCTGTAAACATGTTTTTTTCCTGCTGTAAAGTTGGGCATTTTAACATGGGGAGTCTATGGAACTGACTCCCTTTTGCAGCCAGCCTCAAGCGGCCAGTCGATGAATTGCAGTTTTAGTCACTTCCTTATTGGCCTCACGAGAGAGAGCGGGAGGTTGGTGCTCGGTCTTTCCTAAGGGGAAATAAAGTGAGTGTTGCTCTGCCAGCATTCCTTAAGGCAATAATGCTAGTGTTATCAGATTGGTAGCCATGGAACCAGGAGTCTGGAGTCATTCACAGACATACTGGCACCCAGTATGTTTATTGGGTGAGGGGGTCTGTGACTGTAAAATTTCATGAAATATTGTGTGTCTGATTGGTCCAAATGCTACATATGATAAATAGTAAGCTGCTTCTGCTCGTCCTTCTCTTCTAAATCCCCCTTACCCCATCTCCTTGTTTTTTTTTTTTTTTTAGGCAGTATGTTGATTAGTGAAGTAGTCAACCTCCTGGACCAGTCTTCTCTGCAAGCACTAAAGAAAGAGTGTGGTGGTCTCCAGACTCTACTGAAAAACAACCACCAGGTGTTCAGAGGTATTTTGCCCTTTTCTAGATATATATATATATATATATATATATATATATATATATATATATATATATATATATATATATATATATATATATATATATACAAAAATATATATATATATACAAAAATATATATACAAAAATAACATTTGGTTTGCGAACACTTTAAACAAATAAGGTGCTTTTTACAGCAGTTTTCCTTTTACATGGTAGCAGTTAAAATATTAAGGGTCCCTTGGCAGAGAGTCGATTTGAAACAATTTGGTGGAGGCTGTGGAACAATAGTTCTGCCCAGACGGTAACGCTGAGACATATAGTTAATATCAGTGATACGCAGCATGCACGATACAAGGAAATGGTCTGTAACATCATCGCTTTGAGGTACGATATCTGTATCAATAAGATCGATTCCATGCGATATAATTAAATCTAGTGTATGATTAAAATGATGAGTGGGTGACATTTTGCTTGACTCCAAAAGAGTTTATTAGGTCAGTAAACGCAAGTCCTAATGCATCATTTGTATTATCAACGTGAATATTAAAATCTCCCATGATTAGCGCCTTATCAACTGTAACCAGAAAGTCTGAGAGGAAATCTGCAAATTCTTTTAGGAATTCTGTATACGGCCCTGGTGGTCTATACACAGTAGCCAGAGCAAGAGATACATTAGATTTCTTTTGCATTTCTGACAGTGTAACATTAAGCAGAAGTATTTCAAATGAGTTAAACCTGTATACCTGACGGGGCTTATGCTTATAACAGTAGTTTGGTGGAGTGGACTCATTTAGACCAAAATAATCATTTGGTTTTTCCAGGTTTCAGTCAAGCAGAGTACATCAAAACTATTATCTGTGATCATTTCATTTACAATAACTGCCTTGGGTGTGAGTGATCTAATATTTATGAGCCCAAACTTTAAAAATATGTGAATAGAGTATTAGCAATGCACGCGCAGTTAGCAGCAACCACGCTTCCAAGAGATTATAAAGGTATTCCAGGTCTTCCAAGATGGTGGTTACAAGGAAATTGAAACTGGAGACACGTTCATAACAACCATCCCGTTAATGTGGATGGGGTCGTGCGTGCTTCCTTTCTTCTTCCTGAAGTCCACAGTGAGCTCCTTTGTCTTGCTGGTGTTAAGGAACAGGTTATTGTCAGCACACCATGTGGCCAGATGCTGTACCTCCTCCCTGTAGGCAGTCTCATCGTTGTCTCTGATGAGGCCAACCACCGTGGTGCCATCTGCAACCTTAATGATGGAGTTTGATCCATGCACAGGATTGCAGTCATGGGTGTAAAGGGAGTAAAGGAATGGGCTCAGCACACAGCCCTGTGGTACACCGGTGTTGAGTGTGATGGTGGTGGAGCAGGTGTGGCCTGACCTAACATGCTGAGGTCTGTTGGGCAAAAAGTCCATAATCCTGTTGCAGAGGGAGGTGTTAATGTCCAAGTCTCCCAAGTTTTGTGGTCCGCTTGGAGGGAATGACAGTATTAAATGCTGAGCTGAAGTCAACAAACAACATCTATACATATGTGTTGTTATTGTCCAAGTGTGTGAGTGCAGCACTGTGCATACTGCATCCTGTGTGCTCCTATTTTTGCAGTAGGCAAATTGGTGTGGGTTTCGGTATTGGCACAATGGATGTTGACTTAAAGCATGTTGGCACAGTTGCTTGGGTGAGGGACAGGTTGAAAATGTCTGTGAAGACCCCTGCAAGCTGCTCTGCACATGCCCTAAGCACACGTCCAGGAATGCCGTCCGGGCCAGCAGCCTTGTGTGCGTTGATCCAGCTCAATGCAGTGTGGACATCAGTGAAGGTGAGTTTGAGGGTTTGGTGGTTTGCTGATTGTGTGATCTTGGTGGCCGTTGGTGCAGAGTTGCTTGACTTGTAGTCACTGAAGATCTGTATGCCCTGCCACATGCGTCGAGGGTCAGAGTTGGAAAAGAGTTCACCACCTTCAGCTTGTAGCAGTACTTGGCCTTTTTGATGCCCCTTTTCAGGTTAGCCCTGGATTTGGTGTAGGCCTGAGCGTCATCTGACCTGAAGGCAGTGTTGCGGGTTTTCAGCAGAAGTTGCACCTCCCTGTTCATCCATGGCTTCTGATTAGGGTATGTTGTGATCTGTTTTTCTGTTGTAACACTGTCAATGGTGGTATTGATGTAGTTCACTAAAGAGGAGGTATAGATATCAATGTCCATGTGAGAGCCACAGGCAGCCTGAGAAGCAAACATACTCCAGTTGGCCACACTTTGATGGTCCTCACTGATGGCTTCACACGGTTGATGAGGGGTGAATACTTAGGGGTGAAAAACAAAGAAAGGTGATCAGACTGTCCAAGGTGTGGGGGGGGGGGGGGTCTTCACGGTGTAAGCTCCATCAATGTGTGTGTAAATGTGGTCCAAAGTTTTGTCTCCTCTTGTGTGGCAGGAAACATGCTGATAGAATTTGGGGAGCACTGTCTTTAATTTGTTAAACAAACTTGCCTTGTTTTGCCTGTCATCTGAAGTTCTATCTGCCCAGAGCATATAGGGTCCGGCTATATATAGCTCAATAGCATTATTGGATACGTCGCTGTAACCATGTTTCTGTGAAAACTATGACTCAAATATAATTTTTCCTGCTATCAGAATCAATGTGGACCAGCAAATGTTTAGTTACACAGATTCTTCAAAATATCATCTTTTGTGTTCAGCACAAGAAATAAGTTAATTTGGGTTTGGGACAACTCGTCAGTGAATAAACAATGACAGAAATTAAATTTAAGGGTAAACTATTTAATTCACACGGCAGCATGTAGACTACTGTCCCTTTAAGACCTGTACGCAGTTAAAATTGGCACTAGTATGGGAATGCTTTTTTGTATAGAAAAGACAAATGCTTATTTGTCCTTGAAGGTAGACACATTTTGCAAAAACTGTGGTCAGAAAGCGGCTGCAAAACGAGGAAATGCATCGAACAGGTTTACTTATTCAGAACATCATCATCCCGTGCAGATACCGCTATGTCCCATTTATAATTTAAGGCTAATGCATTATGATTTCTGTGATGCGGAGTGAAGCACAGAATCCAGTCATGACAATGAATTTTCAGTAACTGGCTACTCTGCAGATGTCACATAAAATGTGCGATTTAATGGATTGATGAATAAATAAAAAACAAAGCTGTAAAATAATGACAAAAGCATGGTTATATAAATATATTGGTTAATCTTTTAACTTCAAAAACGAAGTGAAAGTAAAGTCTGTCATTAGTGTATGAATACAAACACACAATAATACATTTGCATGAGAAAACTCTCCGAAAAAGCACAAAAAACACTCGACAGAGTACTTTGACAAAACTATATATGGCACTTGATGCTGACTGCTAGAATAGGTCTGAAAAATAAAGAAAAGTGCAGGTGTCCCCCAAAAATGTTCTAGGTCTTTAAGGGTTAAAGTGCCAGGTTTAACAGTGCCTGCTGTCTCACTATCTGAGGACGTTAACACAAACAATGAGAGCCTCACTGAGAGAACAATTAATAATCATATTAATTAAAATAAAATACAAATAAAATAAAATAAAAAACAAAAAACATTGACACTCAAAGCTCTTTAATACAACCCGTCAAAATAAAATTCAGCTATTTTAACTTGAAGAAATTGACAAATTCCGATTGTACTATAATGTAGATGTGCACGATAACATTATTAAGCAAAAATACATAGTACATTAATTTTTTTCCCTTCCAGTACCGAAAGCAGAACCGATAGCGTCAGATCTTACTGATACTATGCGGTCTTTCATAATTTATCCCCGGGGCCTGTTTAATACCGGGTTTCGGTACACATCCCTATTTATACCTGACTTATATTTTTTCCTCTCACAAACTCTGATTTATTTTTTAGCGTGTTTAAAAAAAAATCATGCAGCAAACGGAAAATAGGTGATGAATCCGTTAAAATGCAACCTATAGACGACTTATATATTTTTTCCTAATTTATTTTTTAACGTTTTTAAAAAATAAAAAATAAAGAAAACATGCAGCAAATGAAAATAGGTGATTAATCCGTTAAAATATTCAACGCTATCTCACGACCAATTTGTACGTATTTTACGAGGTGGCTTATTCGTACGAATTTGTACGACCTCACTCGTACGATTTTATACGATTTGTCTGAACCCCAGTGACGGTTAAGTTTAGGGGCGGGGTTAGGTGTAGGTCATTGTGTGATAAGGGTCCTGGCCTGAACAGATCTGAAGGCCAATATTCCATCGGGTGTGGCAAAATGGCTCGATAGCGCCACCTATACACTTTCAACTGAGTGCATATACACTTTCAATGGAGTGCGCCTCAAGCTATGTTTTAACGTACATGTACAAAAATCGGTACACACATGTAACACCAATATCTACGAAAAAGTCTCTTGGTACGAAATCCGAATCCAAACAGGAAGTCAGTTATTTAGAATGTTCTCTGCAAAATTGGTGTTGTTTTTGGCATTTTCAGGGGTTGTACTTTAACGAACTCCTCCTAGAGATTTATTCATGTCCTATCTGCCCTTAACTTCACACGTGTGATGGGTGTTCTGTCCTGAACAAACACCCATGACCAAATTCAGTTATAGTCATAGCGCCACCTGATGGTAACAGGAAGTGACATGGTTAACACAGTTATTGACTCCTTGCAAAATAATAAAAGGCATCAACTAGGGTTAAATAGGCTGGAAAAATTTTATAAGCATGCTAATACATGCTAGCAACATTTAGCTAAGTGCTAAAGCATGCTACTAATGCAGTGAAACAGGAAGTTGCTGTAACTCAGGCAAGCAATGTCTGATCTGCCCCAAACTTCACACGTGTTATGGGTGTTCTGTCCTGAACAAACACCCATGACCAAATGCAGTTATAGTCATAGCGCCACCTGCTGGTAACAGGAAGTGACATGGTTAACACAGTTATGGACTCCTAGGAACATATTAAAAAGTGCCAACAAGTGTTAAATAAGCTGGCAACATGCTAGTAACCTACTAATACATGCTAGCAACAATTAGCTAAGTGTTAAAGCATCATATTATTGCAGTGAAACAGGAAGTTGCTGTAAATCAGGCAAGCAATGTCCAATCTGTCCCCAAACTTCACACGTGTGATGGGTGTTCTGTCCTGAACACACACCCATGACCAAATTCAGTAATAGTCATAGCGCCACCTGCTGGTAACAGGAAGTTACATGGTTAACATTGTTATGGACTCCTAGGAACATATTAAAAAGTGTCAACAAGTGTTAAAAAGGCTGGCAACATGCTAAAAACATACCAATACATGCTAGCAACACTTAGCTAAATGCTAAAGCATGCTAGTGATGCAGTGAAAAAGGAATTTGCTGTAACTAATGCAAGCAATGTCCGATCTGCCTCAAACTTCAAACGTTTGACAAGAGTCCTGTCTTGAACACATCAACATGCCCATATTTGATTAAATTCATAGTGCCACCTGCTGGCAACAGGAAGTGGCATGTTTAACACTGTTATGGACTCCTTGCAAAATAATAAAAGGCATCAACAAGGGTTAAATAGCCTGGCAAAATTTTATAAGCATGCTAATACATGCTAACAACATTTAGCTATGTGTTAAAGCATGCTACTAATGCAATGAAACAGGAAGTTGCTGTAACTCAGGCAAGCAATGTCCGATCTGCCCTTAACTTCACACGTGTGATGGGTGTTCTGTCCTGAACAAACACCCATGACCAAATTCAGTTATAGTCATAGCGCCACCTGCTGGTAACAGGAAGTGACATGGTTAACACAGTTATTGACTCCTTGCAAAATAATAAAAGGCATCAACAAGGGTTAAATAGGCTGGAAAAATTTTATAAGCATGCTAATACATGCTAGCAACATTTAGCTAAGTGCTAAAGCATGCTACTAATGCAATGAAACAGGAAGTTGCTGTAACTCAGGCAAGCAATGTCTGATCTGCCCTTAACTTCACACGTGTGATGGGTGTTCTGTCCTGAACAAACACCCATGACCAAATTCAGTTATAGTCATAGCGCCACCTGCTGGTAACAGGAAGTGACATGGTTAACACAGTTATTGACTCCTTGCAAAATAATAAAAGGCATCAACAAGGGTTAAATAGGCTGGAAAAATTTTATAAGCATGCTAATACATGCTAGCAACATTTAGCTAAGTGCTAAAGCATGCTACTAATGCAGTGAAACAGGAAGTTGCTGTAACTCAGGCAAGCAATGTCTGATCTGCCCCAAACTTCACACGTGTTATGGGTGTTCTGTCCTGAACAAACACCCATGACCAAATGCAGTTATAGTCATAGCGCCACCTGCTGGTAACAGGAAGTGACATGGTTAACACAGTTATGGACTCCTAGGAACATATTAAAAAGTGCCAACAAGTGTTAAATAAGCTGGCAACATGCTAGTAACCTACTAATACATGCTAGCAACAATTAGCTAAGTGTTAAAGCATCATATTATTGCAGTGAAACAGGAAGTTGCTGTAAATCAGGCAAGCAATGTCCAATCTGTCCCCAAACTTCACACGTGTGATGGGTGTTCTGTCCTGAACACACACCCATGACCAAATTCAGTAATAGTCATAGCGCCACCTGCTGGTAACAGGAAGTTACATGGTTAACATTGTTATGGACTCCTAGGAACATATTAAAAAGTGTCAACAAGTGTTAAAAAGGCTGGCAACATGCTAAAAACATACCAATACATGCTAGCAACACTTAGCTAAATGCTAAAGCATGCTAGTGATGCAGTGAAAAAAGGAATTTGCTGTAACTAATGCAAGCAATGTCCGATCTGCCTCAAACTTCAAACGTTTGACAAGAGTCCTGTCTTGAACACATCAACATGCCCATATTTGATTAAATTCATAGTGCCACCTGCTGGCAACAGGAAGTGGCATGTTTAACACTGTTATGGACTCCTTGCAAAATAATAAAAGGCATCAACAAGGGTTAAATAGCCTGGCAAAATTTTATAAGCATGCTAATACATGCTAACAACATTTAGCTATGTGTTAAAGCATGCTACTAATGCAATGAAACAGGAAGTTGCTGTAACTCAGGCAAGCAATGTCCGATCTGCCCTTAACTTCACACGTGTGATGGGTGTTCTGTCCTGAACAAACACCCATGACCAAATTCAGTTATAGTCATAGCGCCACCTTCTGGTAACAGGAAGTGACATGGTTAACACAGTTATTGACTCCTTGCAAAATAATAAAAGGCATCAACAAGGGTTAAATAGGCTGGAAAAATTTTATAAGCATGCTAATACATGCTAGCAACATTTAGCTAACTGCTAAAGCATGCTACTAATGCAGTGAAACAGGAAGTTGCTGTAACTCAGGCAAGCAATGTCTGATCTGCCCCAAACTTCACACGTGTTGTGGGTGTTCTGTCCTGAACAAACACCCATGACCAAATGCAGTTATAGTCATAGCGCCACCTGCTGGTAACAGGAAGTGACATGGTTAACACAGTTATGGACTCCTAGGAACATATTAAAAAGTGCCAACAAGTGTTAAATAAGCTGGCAACATGCTAGTAACCTACTAATACATGCTAGCAACAATTAGCTAAGTGTTAAAGCATCATATTATTGCAGTGAAACAGGAAGTTGCTGTAAATCAGGCAAGCAATGTCCAATCTGTCCCCAAACTTCACACGTGTGATGGGTGTTCTGTCCTGAACACACACCCATGACCAAATTCAGTAATAGTCATAGCGCCACCTGCTGGTAACAGGAAGTTACATGGTTAACATTGTTATGGACTCCTAGGAACATATTAAAAAGTGTCAACAAGTGTTAAAAAGGCTAGCAACATGCTAAAAACATACCAATACATACTAGCAACACTTAGCTAAATGCTAAAGCATGCTAGCGATGCAGTGAAAAAGAAATTTGCTGTAACTAATGCAAGCAATGTCCGATCTGTCTCAAACTTCAAACGTTTGACAAGAGTCCTGTCCTGAACACATCAACATGCCCATATTTAATTATATTCATAGTGCCACCTGCTGGCAACAGGAAGTGGCATGTTTAACACAGTTATGGACTCCTTGCATAATAATAAAAGGCATCAACAAGGGTTAAATAGGCTGGCAACATGCTAGATACATACTAATACATCCTAGCAACACTTAGCTAAGTTCTAAATCATGCTACTAATGCAGTGAAAAAGGAAGATGCTGTAACTCAGGCAAGCAATGTCCGATCTGCCCCAAACTTCACACGTTTGACAAGGGTCCTGTCATAAATAAATCAACATGCCCATATTCGGTTATAGTCATAGCGCCACCTGCTGGCAACAGGAAGTGTCATTTTTAACACTTTTATGCACTATTTGCAACACAGTAAAATATGCCATTGTGTGCTAATCATGCTAGAAGTATTTTCAAACATTCTAGCAACACTTAGTATGTGCAAAATGATGCTATTAATACTATAAAACAGGAAGTTGTTGTAACTCATGCATACAATTCCCCATCTTACCCAAACATCACATGTTTTATAAGAGTACTGGCCTGAACACAACTAAAGGCCAATATTCAATTCTAAGTATAGCGCCGCCTGCTGGCAACAGGAAATGAATTATTTTATACTAACTTAAACATGACTTGTCTGATCTGCCCGAAACTTTGCAACAGACTTGTCTGATCTGCCCGAAATTTTGCATGTTTGGTAAGAGTCCTGTCCTGAATAAATTTACATGTCAATATTCTGTTATAATCATAGCGCCACCTGTTGGCAGCAGGAAATGTGGCACAAATATTTACTATTTTATAAGTATATGGCCCAACGTTGACTGTTCCTCCTATGGGCACCGGGTGGTGGTGAGCCCGAGTGCGAGGGCCCTTTCATCGCTGCTTGCAGCTTTAATTAGGGCCCGAGCACTGCAGTGCGAGGACCCTATTGGAATTGCTCTGTTTATTAGGGCCCGAGCACCGAGGTGCGAGGACCCTCTTGTATCTGCTTTGTTTATTATTATTAGGGCCCGAGCACCGATGGTGTGAGGACCCTCTTGGAATTGCTCCGTTTATTATTATTATTATTAGGGCCCGAGCACCGATGGTGTGAGGACCCTCTTGGAATTGCTCCGTTTATTATTATTATTATTATTATTATTATTATTATTATTATTATTAGGGCCCGAGCACCGATGGTGTGAGGACCCTCTTGGAATTGCTCCGTTTATTATTATTATTATTATTATTATTATTATTATTCTCTAAGATGAATCGCATTTTTGAGAGCCTAAACATGCTCGAAAAGTCATGAAACTTTGCAAACACTTCAGAACTGGCGAAAATTTACGTCTGATATGGGTTTCAGAAGTGGGTGTGACAAAATGGCTCGACAGCGCCACCTATACACGTTCAACGGTGTGCGCCTCGAGCTACGTTTCACGTACATGTATGAAAATTGGTATACACATGTATCTCTCCAATACCTACAAAAAAGTCTCTTGGAGCAAAATCCGAAACCCAACAGGAAGTCGGTTATTTTTAATTTTATGAGCAAATTTTGTGTCATTTTTGTCATTTCCATGCGTTGTATTTTAACGAACTCCTCCTAGAGATTCATTCAGATCAACACCAAAGTTGGTATGCCTAATCTAAAGGCCTTTGCGATGTTAAATTGTGAAGATTTTGAGTTTTCGTTTAAGGGCGTGTCCGTGGCGGCCTGGCGAATTTCGATGTTTCGCCATGAAAAATGAGGTTGCTATAACTCAGACATAAAATGTCCAATGTGCCCCAAACTTCACACGTTTAATAAGACTCCTGACCTGAACATATTTACATGCCTATATTCAGTTATAGTCATAGCGCCACCTATAGGCAACAGGAAGTGACATATTTTACACTTCGACACACTACTCCTAGAAATTATTTGACATCAATGTATTTTTTATGGTCAGTCTAATCTAAAGGCCTGTGCAATGTTAAATTGTGAAGATCTTGAGTTTTCGTTAAGGGGCGTGTCCATGGCGCCGTGACAAAATTCAAAGTCTCGCCATGGGAATAAAAGATGTTATAACTCAGGCATGAAATGTCCGATCTTCCCCAAACTTCACATGTGTGATAAGAGTCCTGGCCTGAACACATCTGTAGGCCAATATTTCATCGTGTGTGGCAAAATGGCTCAATAGCGTCACCTACACACTTTCAACGGTGTGCGCCTCGAGCTACGTTTCATGTACATATATGAAAATCAGTATACACATGTATCTCTCCAATACCTACAAAAAAGTCTCTTGGAGCAAAATCCGAAACCCAACAGGAAGTCGGTTATTTTTAATTTTATGAGCAAATTTTGTGTCATTTTTGTCATTTCCATGCGTTGTATTTTAACGAACTCCTCCTAGAGATTTATTCAGATCAACACCAAAGTTGGTATGCCTAATCTTAAGTCCTTTGCGATGTTAAATTGCAAAGATTTTGAGTTTTCATTAAAGGGCGTGTCCATGGCGGCCTGACAAATTTCGATGTTTCGCCATGAAAAAGGAAGTTGCTGTAACTCAGACATACAATGTCCAATCTGCCCCAAACTTTACATGTTAGATAAGACTTCTGCCCTTAACAGATCTACATGCCCATATTCAGTTATAGTCATAGCGCCACCTGCTGGCAACAGGAAGTGACATGTTTTACGCTGCGACAAAGTACTCCTTGAAATTTTATGACATCAATGTTATTTTTGTGGTCAGTCTAATCTAAAGACCTGTGTGATGTTTAATTGTGAAGATCTTGAGTTTTCGTTAAAAGGCGTGTCCATGGCGCCGTGACGAAGTTCGATGTGTCGCCATGGGAATAAAAGATGTTATAACTCAGGCATAAAATGTCCGATCTTGCCCAGACTCCGCATGTTCGATAAGAGTCCTGGCCTGAACACATCTGAAGGCCAATTTTCCACTATAATGATAGCGCCACCTGCTGGCAACAGAAAGATTGGCACATATATGGAATAAACATTGATATATTCCACTTATATTTATGAGTTTAAATGCATATTTCTCACCGTTCACCTATTTACTAAAGCCACTCGCTACCGGTGAGCCCGGGTGCGAGGGCCCGTTCATCGCTGCTTGCAGCTTTAATTATTATTATTATTATTATTATTATTATTATTCTCTAAGATGAATCGCATTTTTGAGAGCCTAAACATGCTCGAAAAGTCATGAAACTTTGCACACACCTCAGAACCGGCGAAAATTTACGTCTGATATGGGTTTCAGAAGTGGTAGTGGCAAAATGGCTCGACAGCGCCACCTATACACGTTCAACGGTGTGCGCCTCGAGCTACGTTTCACGTACATGTATGAAAATTGGTATACACATGTATCTCTCCAATACCTACAAAAAAGTCTCTTGGAGCAAAATCCGAAACCCAACAGGAAGTCGGTTATTTTTAATTTTATGAGCAAATTTTGTGTCATTGTTGTCATTTCCATGCGTTGTATTTTAACGAACTCCTCCTAGAGATTAATTCAGATCAACACCAAAGTTGGTATGCCTAATCTAAAGGCCTTTGCGATGTTAAATTGCGAAGATTTTGAGTTTTCGTTAAAGGGCGTGTCCGTGGCGGCCTGGCGAATTTCGATGATTCGCCATGAAAAATGAAGTTGCTATAACTCAGACATACAATGTCCAATCTGCCCAAAACTTCACATGTTTAATAAGACTCCTGACCTGAACATATTTACATGCCCATATTCAGTAATAGTCATAGCGCCACCTATAGGCAACAGGAAGTGACATATTTTACACTTCGACAGACTACTCCTAGAAATTTTTTGACATCAATGTCTTTTTTATGGTCAGTCTAATCTTAAGGCCTGTGCAATGTTAAATTGTGAAGATCTTGAGTTTTCGTTAAGGGGCGTGTCCATGGCGCCGTGACAAAATTCAAAGTCTCGCCATGGGAATAAAAGATGTTATAACTCAGGCATAAAATGTCCGATCATCCCCAAACTTCACATGTGTGATAAAAGTCCTGGCCTGAACAGATCTGAAGGCCAATATTCCATCGGGTGTGGCAAAATGGCTCGATAGCGCCACCTATACACTTTCAACGGAGTGCGCCTCGAGCTATGTTTCATGTACATGTACAAAAATTGGTACACACATGTAACACACCAATACCTACAAAAAAGTCTCTTGGTACGAAATCCTAATCCCAACAGGAAGTAGGTTATTTTGAATTTTCCCTGCAAAATTGGTGTTGTTTTTGCCATTTTCAGGGGTTGTACTTTAACGAACTCCTCCTAGAGATTTATTCAGATGAACACCAAACTTGGTCAGTGTAATCTAAAGCCATTTGTGATGTTAAATTGCGAAGGACTTGGTTTCGTTAAAAGGCGTGTCCATGGCGCCGTGACGAAGTTCGATGTGTCGCAATGGGAATAAAAGATCTTATAACTCAGGCATAAAATGTCCGATCTTGCCCAAACTTCACATGTGTGATAAGGGTCCTGGCCTGAACAGATCTGAAGAACAATATTCCATTGGGTGTGGCAAAATGGCTCGATAGCGCCACCTATACACTTTCAACTGAGTGCATATACACTTTCAACGGAGTGCGCCTCAAGCTATGTTTCACGTACATGTACAAAAATCGGTACACACATGTAACACACCAATACGTACAAAAAAGTATCTTGGTATGAAATCCGAATCCCAACAGGAAGTCGGTTATTTAGAAATTTTTTCTGCAAAATTGGCGTTGTTTTTGCCATTTTCAGGGGTTGTACTTTAACAAACTCCTCCTAGAGATTTATTCAGATCAACAAAAAACTTGGTCAGTTAAATCTAAAGGCCTTTGCGATGTTAAATTGCGAAGATCTTGAGGTTTCGTTAAAGGGCGTGTCCATGGCGGCCTGACAAATTTCGATGTTTCGCCATGAAAAAGGAAGTTGCTGTAAATCGGACATACAATGTCCAATCTGCCCCAAACTTCACATGTTAGATAAGACTTCTGCCCTTAACAGATCTACATGCCCATATTCAGTTATAGTCATAGCGCCACCTGCTGGCAACAGGAAGTGACATGTTTTACGCTGCGACAAACTACTCCTAGAAATCTTTTGACATTAATGTATTTTTTGTGGTCAGTCTAATCTAAAGGCCTGTGCAATGTTAAATTGTGGAGATCTTCAGTTTTGGTTAAAGGGCGTGTCCATGGCGCCATGACAAAATTTGATGTTTTGCCACAGCAAGAGAAGTTGTTGTAACTCAGGCATAAAATGTTCAATCTTCCCCAGACTCCGCAAGTTCGATAAGAGTCCTGGCCTGAACACATCTGAAGGCCAATATTACATTATAATGATAGCGCCACCTGCTGGCAACAGAAAGATTGGCACAAATATGGAATAAACATTGATATATTCCACTTATATTTATGAGTTTAAATGCATATTTCTCACCGTTCACCTATTTACTAAAGCAACTCGCTGGCGGTGAGCCTGGCTGCGAGGGCCCGTTCATCGCTGCTTGCAGCTTTAATTATTATTATTATTATTATTATTATTATTATTCTTCTCTAAGATGAATCGCATTTTTGAGAGCCTAAACATGCTCGAAAAGTCATGAAACTTTGCACACACCTCAGAACTGGCGAAAATTTACGTCTGATATGGGTTTCAGAAGTGGGTGTGGCAAAATGGCTCGACAGCGCCACTTATACACGTTCAACGGTGTGCGCCTCGAGCTACGTTTCACGTACATGTATGAAAATTGGTATACACATGTATCTCTCCAATACCTACAAAAAAGTCTCTTGGAGCAAAATCCGAAACCCAACAGGAAGTCGGTTATTTTTAATTTTATGAGCAAATTTTGTGTCATTTTTGTCATTTCCATGCGTTGTATTTTAACGAACTCCTCCTAGAGATTAATTCAGATCAACACCAAAGTTGGTATGCCTAATCTAAAGGCCTTTGCGATGTTAAATTGCGAAGATTTTGAGTTTTCGTTAAAGGGCGTGTCCGTGGCGGCCTGGCGAATTTCGATGATTCGCCATGAAAAATGAAGTTGCTATAACTCAGACATACAATGTCCAATCTGCCCCAAACTTCACATGTTTGATGAGACTCCGAACCTGAACAGATTGACATGCCCATATTCAGTTATAGTCATAGCGCCACCTATTGGCAACAGGAAGTGACATATTTTACACTGCGACTAACTACTCCTAGAAATTTTATGACATCAATGTCTTTTTTGTGGTCAGTCTAATCTAAAGGCCTGTGCGATGTTAAGTTGTGAAGATCTTGAGTTTTCGTTAAAAGGCGTGTCCATGGCGCCGTGACGAAGTTCGATGTCTCGCCATGGGAATAAAAGATGTTATAACTCAGGCATAAAATGTCTGATCTTCCCCAAACTTCACATGTGTGATAAGAGTCCTGGCCTGAACACATCTGTAGGCCAATATTCCATCGGGTGTGGCAAAATGGCTCGATAGCGCCACCTATACACTTTCAACATAGCGCGCCTCGAGCTCCGTTTCACATACATGTACAAAAATCGGTACACACATGTAACACACCAATACCTACAAAAAAGTCTCTTGGTACGAAATCCGAAATCCAACAGAAAGTCGGTTATTTTTAATTTTATGAGAAAATTTTGTGTCATTTTTGTCATTTCCATGCGTTGTATTTTAACGAACTCCTCCTAGAGATTAATTCAGATCAACACCAAAGTTGGTATGCCTAATCTAAAGGCCTTTGCGATGTTAAATTGCGAAGATTTTGAGTTTTCGTTAAAGGGCGTGTCCGTGGCGGCCTGGCGAATTTCGATGATTCGCCATGAAAAATGAAGTTGCTATAACTCAGACATACAATGTCCAATCTGCCCCAAACTTCACATGTTTGATGAGACTCCGAACCTGAACAGATTGACATGCCCATATTCAGTTATAGTCATAGCGCCACCTATTGGCAACAGGAAGTGACATATTTTACACTGCGACTAACTACTCCTAGAAATTTTATGACATCAATGTCTTTTTTGTGGTCAGTCTAATCTAAAGGCCTGTGCGATGTTAAGTTGTGAAGATCTTGAGTTTTCGTTAAAAGGCGTGTCCATGGCGCCGTGACGAAGTTCGATGTCTCGCCATGGGAATAAAAGATGTTATAACTCAGGCATAAAATGTCTGATCTTCCCCAAACTTCACATGTGTGATAAGAGTCCTGGCCTGAACACATCTGTAGGCCTATATTCCATCGGGTGTGGCAAAATGGCTCGATAGCGCCACCTATACACTTTCAACATAGCGCGCCTCGAGCTCCGTTTCACGTACATGTACAAAAATCGGTACACACATGTAACACACCAATACCTACAAAAAAGTCTCTTGGTACGAAATCCGAAATCCAACAGAAAGTCGGTTATTTTTAATTTTATGAGAAAATTTTGTGTCATTTTTGTCATTTCCATGCGTTGTATTTTAACGAACTCCTCCTAGAGATTCATTCAGATCAACACCAAAGTTGGTATGCCTAATCTAAAGGCCTTTGCGATGTTAAATTGCGAAGGACTTGGGGTTTCGTTAAAGGGCGTGTCCATGGCGGCCTGACAAATTTCAATGTTTCGCCATGAAAAAGGAAGTTGCTGTAACTCAGACATACAATGTCCAATCTGCCCCAAACTTCACATGTTGGATAAGACTCTTGACCTGAACAGATCTGCATGCCAATATTCAGTTATAGTCATAGCGCCACCTATTGGCAACAGGAAGGGAAATATTTTACACTGCGATAAACTACTCCTAGAAATTTTATGTCATCAATGTTATTTTTGTGGTCAGTCTAATCTAAAGACCTGTGTGATGTTTAGTTGAGAAGATCTTGAGTTTTCGTTAAAAGGCGTGTCCATGGTGCCGTGACGAAGTTCGATGTGTCTCCATGGGAATAAAAGATGTTATAACTCAGGCATAAAATGTCCGATCTTGCCCAAACTTCACATGTGTGATAAGGGTCCTGGCCTGAACAGATCTGAAGGCCAATATTCCATTGGGTGTGGCAAAATGGCTCGATAGCGCCACCTATACACTTTCAACTGCGTGCATATACACTTTCAACGGAGTGCACCTCGAGCTATGTTTCACGTACATGTACAAAAATCGGTACACACATGTACCACACTAATATCTACAAAAAAGTCTCTTGGTACGAAATCCGAATCCCAAAAGGAAGTCGGTTATAGAATTTTCTCAGCAAAATTGGCGTTGTTTTTGCCATTTTCAGGGGTTGTACTTTAACAAACTCCTCCTAGAGATTTATTCAGATCAACATCAAACTTGGCCAGTTAAATCTAAAGGCCTTTGCGATGTTAAATTGCGAAGATCTTGAGGTTTCGTTAAAGTGCGTGTCCATGGCGGCCTGACAAATTTCGATGTTTCGCCATGAAAAAGGAAGTTGTTGTAACTTAGTCATACAATGTCCAATCTGCCCCAAACTTCACATGTTGGATAAGACTCTTGACCTGAACAGATCTAAATGCCAATATTTAGTTATAGCCATAGCTCCACCTGCTGGCAACAGGAAGTGACATGTTTTACGTTGTAACAAACTACTCCTAGAAATTTAATGACATCAACATTTTATTTTGGTCAGTCTAATCTAAAGGTCTTTGCAATGTTAAATTGTGGAGATCTTGAATTTTTGTTTAAGGGCGTGTCCATGGCGCTGTGACAAAATTTGATGTCTCGCCACAGCAAGAGAAGTTGTTGTAACTCAGGCATAAAATGTTCAATCTTCCCCAAACTTCACATGATTGATAAGAGTCCTAGCCTGAACACATCTGAAGGCCAATATTCCATTATAATGATAGCGCCACCTGCTGGCAACATGAAGATTGGCACATATTAATGACTTTGACATATTGCAATTATGTTTATAACATGAAATGCATATTTCTCACCGTTCATCTTTTTACTAAATCAACTCGCTGGCGGTGAGCCCGGGTGTGAGGGCCCGTTCATCGCTGCTTGCAGCTTTAATTATTATTATTATTCTTCTTCTCCAGAATGAATCGCATTTTTGAGGGCCTAAACATACTCAAAAAGTCATGAAACTTTGCACACACCTCAGAACCGGCGAAAATGTACATCTGATATGGGTTTCAGAAGTGGGTGTGGCAAAATGGCTCGACAGCGCCACCTATACATGTTCAACGGTGTGCGCCTCGAGCTATGTTTCACGTACATGTATGAAAATCGGTACACACATGTAACTCTCCAATACCTACAAAAAAGTCTCTTAGAGCAAAATTCTAAACCCAACAGGAAATCGGTTATTTTTAATATTATGAGCAAATTTTGTGTCCTTTTTGCCATTTCCATGAGTTGTATTTTAACGAACTCCTCCTAGAAACTTATTCAGATCAACACCAAATTTGGTATGCCTAATCTAAAGGCCTTTGCGATGTTAAATTGCGAAGATTTTGAGTTTTCGTTAAAGGGCGTGTCTGTGGCGGCCTGGCGAATTTCGATGATTCGCCATGAAAAATGAAGTTGCTATAACTCAGACATACAATGTCCAATGTGCCCAAAACTTCACATGTTTAATAAGACTCCTGACCTGAACATATTTACATGCCCATATTCAGTTATAGTCATAGCGCCACCTATAGGCAATAGGAAGTGATATATTTTACACTTCGACAGACTACTCCTAGAAATTTTTTGACATCAATGTCTTTTTTATGGTCAGTATAATCTAAAGGCCTGTGCAATGTTAAATTGTGAAGATCTTGAGTTTTCGTTAAGGGGCGTGTCCATGGCGGCGTGACAAAATTCAAAGTCTCGCCATGGGAATAAAAGATGTTATAACTCAGGCATAAAATGTCCGATCTTCCCCAAACTTCACATGTGTGATAAAAGTCCTGGCCTGAACAGATCTGAAAGCCAATATTCCATCGGGTGTGGCAAAATGGCTCGATAGCGCCACCTGTACACTTTCAACGGAGTGCACCTCGAGCTATGTTTCACGTACATGTACAAAAATTGGTACACACATGTAACACACCAATACCTACAAAAAAGTCTCTTGGTACGAAATCCTAATCCCAACAGGAAGTCGGTTATTTTGAATTTTCCCTGCAAAATTGGTGTTGTTTTTGCCATTTTCAGGGGTTGTACTTTAACGAACTCCTCCTAGAGATTTATTCAAATGAACACCAAACTTGGTCAGTGTAATCTAAAGCCATTTGCGATGTTAAATTGCGAAGGACTTGAGGTTTCGTTAAAGGGCGTGTCCTTGGCGGCCTGACAAATTTCGATGTTTCGCCATGAAAAAGGAAGTTGCTGTAACTCAGACATACAATGTCCAATCTGCCCCAAACTTCACATGTTGGATAAGACTCTTGACCTGAACAGATCTACTTGCCAATATTCAGTTATAGTCATAGCGCCACCTATTGGCAACAGGAAGTGAAATATTTTACACTGCGACAAACTACTCCTAGAAATTTTATGACATCAATGTTATTTTTGTGGTCAGTCTAATCTAAAGACCTGTGTGATGTTTAGTTGTGAAGATCTTGAGTTTTCGTTAAAAGGCGTGTCCATGGCGCCGTGACGAAGTTTGATGTGTCGCCATGGGAATAAAAGATGTTATAACTCAGGCATAAAATGTCCGATCTTGCCCAAACTTGACATGTGTGATAAGGGTCCTGGCCTGAACAGATCTGAAGGCCAATATTTCATTGGGTGTGGCAAAATGGCTCGATAGCGCCACCTATACACTTTCAACTGAGTGCATATACACTTTCAACGGAGTGCGCCTCAAGCTATGTTTCACGTACATGTACAAAAATCGGTACACACATGTAACACACCAATACGTACAAAAAAGTCTCTTGGTATGAAATCCGAATCCCAACGGGAAGTCGGTTATTTAGAAATTTTCTCTGCAAAATTGGCGTAGTTTTTGCCATTTTCAAGGGTTGTACTTTAACAAACTCCTAGAGATTTATTCAGATCAACACCAAACTTGGTCAGTTAGATCTAAAGGCCTTTGCGATGTTAAATTGCGAAGATCTTGAGGTTTCGTTAAAGGACGTGTCCATGGCGGCCTGGCAAATTTCGATGTTTCGCCATGAAAAAGGAAGTTGCTATAACTCAGACATACAATGTCCAATCTGCCCCAAACTTCACACGGTTGATAAGACTCCTGACCTGAACAGATTGACATGCCCTTATTCAGTTACAGTCATAGTGCCACCTATTGGCAACAGGAAGTGACATATTTTACACTGCGACGAACTACTCCTAGAAATTTTATGACATAAGTGTCTTTTTTGTGGTCAGTCTAATCTAAAGGCCTGTGCAATGTTAAATTGTGGAGATCTTGAGTTTTTGTTAAAGGGCGTGTCTATGGCGCCATGACAATATTTGATGTCTCGCCACAGCAAGAGAAGTTGTTGTAACTCAGGCATAAAATGTTAAATCTTCCCCGAACTTCACATGTTCGATAAGAGTCCTGGCCTGAACACACCTGAAGGCCAATATTCCATTATAATGATAGCGCCACCTGCTAGCAACAGGAAGATTGGCACATATATGGAATAAACTTTGATATATTCCACTTATATTTATGACTTTAAATGCATATTTCTCACCGTTCACCTTTTTACTAAAGCCACTTGCTGGCGGTGAGCCCGGGTGCGAGGGCCCGTTCATCGCTGCTTGCAGCTTTAATTATTATTATTCCGCTTCTCCAAAATGAATCGCTTTTTTGAGGGCTTAAACATGCTCAAAAAGTCATGAAACTTTGCACACGCGTCAAACCTGGTGAAAATTTACGTCTGATATAGGATTCAGAAGAGGGTGTGGCGAAATGGCTCGACAGCGCCACCTATACTAAGAAAATCAACAGCCTCCCAGCTATGTTTCACGTACATGCGTAAAAAAAGGCACACACATGTAAAACACCAATACCTACAAAAAAGACTCTTGGAGCAAAATTCTAAACCCAACAGGAAGTCGTTTATTTTTAATATTATGAGATATTTTGTGCAATTTTGGTCATTTCCATGCGTTGTATTTTAACGAACTCCTCCTAGAGATTTATTCAGATCAACACCAAATTTGGTAATGTTGCAATGTTAAATTGCGAAGAGCTTGAGTTTTCATCGAAGGGCGTGTCCGTGGCAGCCTGGCGAATTTTGATGATCCGCCATGAAAAATGAAGTTGCTATAACTCAGACATACAATGTCCAATCTGCCCCAAACTTCACATGTTTGATAAGAGTCCTGGCCTGAACACATCTAAAGGCCAATAGTCAATCGGGTGTGGCAAAATGGCTCTATAGCTCCACCTATACACATTCAACGGAGTGCGCCTCGAGCTATGTTTCATTTACATGTACAAAAATTGGTACACACATGTAACACACCAATACCTACAAAAAAGTCTCTTGGTACGAAATCCGAATCCCAACAGGAAGTCGGTTATTTTCTCTGCAAAATTTTTGTTGTTTTTGCCATTTTCAGGGGTCGTACTTTAACAAACTCCTCCTAGAGATTTATTCAGATCAACACCAAACTTGGTCAGTGTAATCTAAAGCCTTTTGTGATATTAAATTGCGAAGGTCTTGAGGTTTTGTTAAAGCCTATCTTTCAAGTTGAAGATCCCTGTGAATGAACGTGTAGATAAATAGTGTAAATTAATCATAAATGTGCATTAAAACAGTTTTTTAAAAGAAATTGTGAGTAAAATTACTTCCGTTGTGAAAACGCTCTGATCGGAAGTGACGCAACGGCCGGTAAACATCGTCTCTTCGTAATGGAGTCAGACAGTGAAGAGGTTGCAGTAGGGATAAATGTCAACTCTTACGATGGGCCATTGCCGTATAATTACGAGCCGCCTAGGCGAGAGAGGGGTCAGGCAGAGTTAAGGGGAAGGGTAAATGGACAGAGGAGAGAGATAGAGTTGTGGTGTGAGGAGAATCGGTTGAGAATTGGGCAGGTGTCTTGGTGAGTGACCACAGGCTAAAGCCAATTGTGGCTAACGTCTCCATGTTTAACACATTGCAGTATTTTTAATAAATCATATTTAGCAATATTGCTGTCGACTTTGTTGTTTTTCAAGCATCCATGTAGATTGTCACCATTTATGCCAGCAACATGTGTCTTAAAATAATTAATTTAGATCCCAGATTTTAAATGAATGTTGTAGGATGTAGGCTATAGCTTACATATGTGACGGTCAGCTAGTCTGGATAGGGATAGAAATTCTGTGCATTTCTATTCAACACAGTTTAATGTGAAATTTTGTAGAAATTGCTAACTGATTTTTAATCGGTAACTGCTTTTAGACCTAGGTGTCCGCATGTTCTGCTTCTGCAGATGTCAAGCGTTTGGGCCGTATATCTAAACAACATAACCGGACAGCTGGAATTCCGAACTTAGTCGGCTGTTATACTACTCACCTTAGTATTTCCGACGGACATTATGTAAATGAGCTCACATGTACTGTGGAGTACGTGTATGAAAGCGGTTAGTCTTCCGGCTAGGACGGGAATATGCTGTTCATGTAAATACAGTCATTGTAACAAGGATCTTTTATTGTCATGTGAAGGGATACTGGTTGTAAGGCATGCAGATAAATGCATCTAATTGACAGCCTATACTGTACAGGGGGTGTGTCTTTTTACAGTGCATATTTACCGAAGTTTTAGGAAGTAAGTAGTCTACATGTCGTTTCTTACAAGGTCTTACACCAACCATTAGAGCTACAAGGAGGGAAGGAGAGTGAGTTTATCTTAGCACATTTGTTTAACAGGTGCTTGTGTGGTAGATGTGAGGCTATGCCATCAGCAGTGGAGAGTGTGTGCTGTAGGGAGGTCGACGCCTATTGGTCCCTTGTCCAAAACCTAGATCCCCCAGAAGACATTACCTGCCTCACACTCCATCCAGGGTTTGAAGCATCCTGTCTGAATCCTTTTGTGCTGCAGATAGCATACATGAACTTCAGACAGGAGCATGGCCCTCTTCAAGCCAGCAGACCAGAGTAGGTTTTGAGCAAAAATTATTTCACACTGCAATTCAAAGAAACAGCTTTTCTACACCAAAATAGTAAATCCTGTTAAGCAGGTTTTTAAACTCAGTGGTTTCCATATACTTCCTATAAAAACAACTTTGGTGTTGTGTAGTACAGTAGAATATCAGCCAACAGGACATGCAATATTTACCATTGGAATTGTTTACTATGAAAACATGGTATGATCAAAATGTAATTATGTCCCAATCTACACCACAGGCAGTTCCGATACACAGCATACAGGCAGGTTGTCCGCTGGGCGTACGGAATAATAGGCAGGAACATTAGGAAAGCCATACCTTCATGTGTTGTGTCAGCAATAAGGAGGCAGTTTGCAGAGGAGGGACAAACATACAAAGGTTTCCAGTGGCCCCGCTTGGAAGACGATTAATAAATACATAGTGAAACAAACTGTACTGGTACAATTGATCTTTTATTACATGTTAAAACGTGAGTGTCGTGCGAGATGGAGGCTGACTGCCTCATCCTTGGCAACCTTCTGGACGGAAGAGGTGAGGGGGGGCGGTGCAGCAGAGGACAAGACGGCACTGCTTTCTTGTAGGGCCTGTGGTGACTTGCAGTATTCCTCTACCAGAGAGACCATAAGATTTGTTGCGTATCCTTGAGGAGAGAAATGTTTAGAAAACATTTAGTAACATGGATGACTCGCATAAAGATAGATTCACACAAAAAAGATATTGAAAAACTAAGTGAAACTACTAACCGTAAGATGGTTTCTCCTTGATGGGGTGGACTACCCAGCCACCTTTCCGAAACCGTGGGTAGCGAACAGCGTAGCGTACCTCACCCTCACTAGTACGCGCTACATCTCTGTTGCCATTACTATTGAAATGTAGGGCTGCCAAGAGAAGTCTGTATGAGATAAGTAGATAAAACATTAGGTCTCCAAAGCTAACCCAATGCAGTGAAATGCAACAGAAATATGACATTAATGTTTTCAGTTCAAATGGGTATAAGACAATGACTCATCTTTGCAATTATTTTTTTGCAAACAATATGTAATGCTGTTATCAATCTATAACATTTTGGTCTGCTATACAAGACTGCATTAGTTTTTAGCCATATTCATTCTGTCATAATTTCCTGAAATTGAAAAAAAAAAAAAAACTAATTTTATTAGTATCGATACTTTTAAGTGATAACACTACCTGCTGTACATCCCAAGAAAAGAAAAGCCAGTGTGTTTGGGAGCAAAGTGCAGAATAAGGGAATGGTAGGCCTCCAGGGAGAATGTCTGATGCTGAGGTGACAATTGTCGAATATCCTTTACCAGTGCTTTCCTGGCAGCTACACTCTCCAGTTTAGTGGCTGCTGGTGATCCTGAATAAAACGTATTCTGTCATATAATCTCTCGCATTTCATAACACAAGTAATTATTAGTACACATGGGGTTACGTATTGATAAAACCAAACTAAAATTTACAAGCACTGAAAAAAGTTTAGCCTCAAAACATTTGACATCTTTTAACATAGGCTATTATGTTGTACCTGGTTCCAACCACTCCTTGTTTCTTGCCTCTCCTTCCAACGGTGGATGTGCGCAGCTGGTAAATGCTGGAGAGCTGTGTTCATGTATGTCCTGTACATGATTTATCATACTCTGCCATTTTGCCTGCATCTCATCTGGATCTCCTGTAGGGGTGGAAGCTGCGGTCCAATAGAGATGGTTGATAATGGCAGGCCTCCACAGCTTCAGATCCTCACAGTCCCTCTCTTTTGCAGCAGCATCCAGTGCTTTCTGTACACCTGTTCCAGAGCAGACAAACAGAGCAGAGCAAATTAATTATTAGGAAAGTGAATTTAACTACAAAAACAAGTCTGTTGTATAGAACTACCAGCATCACAATACATACTTTTCCCAATATGCCAGACGTCAAAGAAATGCTTTGTTCCTTCTGAACACATTTTCTCACGTACCCACTTGGCCACCTAAAACACAAATTGATTTTATAGAATTGATTTTGAGTGATACTGTGCCTGTCAATGCTGTTCAGCTTTAGATCTCTCCTAGCATCATTACCTGCCGATTTCTGTCTGTTATCAGAGCAGACACTTGCATGTCTTGGTCCATCAGGAACTGCAAACTCCGCTTTAGACCCTCTAGCTCACACCAAGAGCTGCTTGGGACTTCTGAGCTCTGTAAAACCAACTGATTATTACTGAACAGTAACTGTAATATCAGTAACTAAATCAGACACAAGATTTCTGTGTGACATCAACTTACTTGGACAAGCTGAACATCCAAAACTTTGTTAATTCGATCCTCAATCAAGGAGTAGCTACCATACTTGGCACAGTGTCCAGGAGAATCTGATCTAAGAACGTCAAAAACAGTTACATTTATAGGTTAATGCAAAAACACATTGACCTGTTCTACATCAGTGACGTGAGCTGGACCATTCTACCTGCAGTCACCAGACAGGATCAATCCACCCCCAGTCTCCTTCAACTCCCTGATGATCCCACTCTGCTCATTCCTCCAGGCCTGCACGATGGTAGGGATAGTGTAATAGCGCTGATGGCGGAAAAAAGTGCCGGGACTTATGCACTGCAGTCCAAACAGCTTCAGCATCCTGATTGTCTGAGTAGCCATGCAACCTGAGAAGTGGATGGCACCGCTGAGTAAAAGGTTGCAGGCAGGCATGTTTCGATGCACCTTCTCTTGGTTTTGCCAGTAACGCTCATAGCCACAAGTTCCGCAGGCCTGAAAGATGATAGAAGATTCAATACTCAAGCAGCTTTAAGATGAGCCAGTAAAAAACCTGTATAGTTAAGACACAAATAATGAATATACATACTGTACATTCACAGACTATAATTCAGCTCCTCATAGACAGTTGACAATTAAGACATTACCTGCTTGACTTTTATGAAAGTTCCTTCCGGGTGCATTATGCGTCCCTGGGTTTCCCCACAGCATGCAGGGCAAACTGTGAACAAGGACAGCAACTGCCTCTGGCAAACAATGAACTTGTCAACAGCACTGAAAACAAGAAAAGGAAAACACTCATTAATTCTGACTATGACATCAGAAACAGTTTCCATTAATAAAAAGGTTTTTACTTTGGGTCACTGAGAGATTCCAGCTCTTCTGGTTCCTCCTCAGAGGACTCTCTCAACATCTCCTCCCCTGGACTCCATGACATATCACCAGAATGGTTGACAATATCAGAAAATGACCATTCATCATCACTTTGTTCAGGACTGGCCAGTGGAGTTGATCTGCGATGCTCAAACCTTTCGGTTTGAGTCCCCACATCCACCATCTGAGGCTTTACCTGAACACCTTAGATGAAAGAGATTCATCTTAATAATTGTTCACCAATTGTACATTCATTGGTAACAACACATGCATTATCTAATGCAACCCAGTAAAAATGTATTTTTCTAACATTATGAAGTTCTTAATTTTTAATGTTTACTGTCTGAAAAGTGGAAATGACAAAATAGTAACCATGGAGATCATGAAATTTTTTGACGTAATCCTTATTTGTGATTGTTTATGGCATGTATGTTGAATGCTAGATATATAAGCTAACTACCTAATGAACGATGTAAACATCTTATGTTGCACTGTGATCCACGATGGACCAGTTCTGGCTCAGGGTCCATTGTAGAGATGTCTCCATCTCCATCAGGATCTGAAGTGGCAGTTGCACCCGCCCCGTCTTTGCTGGCAGCACTCTCTCCCATAATCTGAAAACAGACCGAGATCACAACTTTGAACTCTAAAAAATGTAGTCCTTTCATGAAAATCCCCCATTCATGCATTATTTAAAAGACTGTTAATCTTTTCAAAATCTTTTTAAAGTACGTTAGTCCCGAGCTGCATTCCCTTGCATGTGCCTTGTTGATACCAGCTTCGATTAGTCAAAGAAAACCAAGGCAAATCCGATTTAACTAAGAAAACTAATATTGTAAAGAATTACTTGGATGCGTTTTGGAGACGGTGAAAAGTGCGCGCTCTTTCTTTCAGTCAAACATGCGCCCTGTCACAAGGGCAGCATTTCATCTACATTACTCACCGATCAAATAAGACTTTGGCGGGACAAAAAAATCAATTTGGCGGGCGCTAAAACAAGTTAAATGCAGGAAAATGCATGCGTGAATTTAACCGAGTAGTAATATGCGAATGCGACCACATAAAATTGTAATTAAAAAAAAATAAATTTTCTGGAACCCTGTCTTAATAGCTCAATAAAATAAGTGGCAGGAGGCTCATGTGCAGCCTCATGGGGTGTAACAAGAGTAAGCTGACGGCAGCTAGGCGGGCTTTCGTGCCATGCCAAGACTAATCCATTATAACGTCAAGAAAAATACATTTGCAGAGATTACATGCAGAGCTACATTTCGATGCAACAATTTGTATATGGTATTATAAGACTTACTGTGCAAAGCTCCCGTTTTCGACGCGCAGATTCTCTGCTAGTGCTAACATTAACGTTAGACTCTTCACTCCCGCCAGATTTTGCAGGTGGACTTGCATGCACCGATGGCACAGCTCCATTTGCCAGCCTAACCCACTCTTTTCGTCGAAATCCCATGCAAAATTCCATAAGATCTCCTTGGTTGTAGCTGTCCGGTGTGAAGTGTTTTTCACATACCACCGTGTGTCTAGTCAACGAGGAGGCAGCGAAATTGCTTCTCTTTGCCTGGACGAAACATATCCAAGCACGGAAATCTTTGTGTTTCTTGTTTGGAAATCGGTGGACCCGATGGCCAGACAAGTTGGAGTTGTTGCATCCAAAACAAACAAAAGAATTCACCATTGTGACAACTCAAACCTACTATAACTATAATAACGATAACGACAATCTCTATTTTCTGTTTCCACCTCTCAGACTACGTAAACCCACACTGAGAACCAGGGCTGCAGCGCCTATGTTTGCCTGTCGTTACGTCATATGACGCGTTCTCTGGGAAAAGGCGGTTTTTTGGCGCGTAGCTTAGAATAGGCACTTTTTTTCCTTAATTTCTGCCCGTGGGTGTTGTAAAACATATGTATTCTTATGTACGTCTTTTTAAATTTACATTTTCATACAATATTCTGTATAAATTAAGTTATAAAATTATATTGAAAGATGGCCTTTAAAGGGCGTGTCCATGGCGTCCTGACAAATTTCGATGTTTCGCCATGAAAAAGGAAGTTGCTGTAACTCAGACATACAATGTCCAATCTGCCCCAAACTTCACATGTTAGATAAGACTCTTGACCTGAACAGATCTAAATGGCAATATTTAGTTATAGCCATAGCGCCACCTGCTGGCAACAGGAAGTGACATGTTTTACGTTGTAACAAACTACTCCTAGAAATGTAATGACATCAACATTTTAGTTTGGTCAGTCTAATCTAAAGGTCTTTGTAATGTAATGTCTTCTCCAAACTTCAGATATTTTGAAAGAGTCATAGCCTGAAGACATGTAAAGGCCAGTATTCAGTTATAATCATAGCACCACCTGTTGGCAATAGGACACACCATGCAGGAAGATTGGCAGATATAAATCACTTTGACATATTTCACTTATATTTACAACTTCAAATGCATATTTCTCGCTGTTCACTTTTTTACTAAAGCCATTTAATTGCGATGAGCCCGGGTGCGAGGGCCCGTTCATCGCTGCTTGCAGCTTTAATTAGGGCCCGAGAACCGATGGTGCGAGGACTCTCTTGGAATTGCTCCGTTTATTATTATTATTAGGGCTCAAGCCCGAAGGGGCAAAGAGCCCTATTTTCCCCTTAGGATTCTTATTATTATTTTTTAAAAAAAATTTAAAAACTTCCTGGGGTTTTTGGGGGCCTTAACATGCTCAAAAACTCTTGAAAATTGGCTCACACATTGGAATCTGCGGCCATTAGGACGCCACAGAGACTGGGACTCGGGCGTGGCACAGGGGCTCTACAGCGCCCCCTGGAACACCGTCTATATGAAACTCAGTACACTTAAAGATCTCATTGAGCCAACAGGAAGTCAGCTATTCAGGGCTGTTTAAAAAAAGCATGCTCTGGAATTTGAAATACTCCTCTGAGGTTTTTCATCCATTCGCCACAAATCTTGGTGAACATGATCTCAAGACATTGAGGATGAAAAACTGCCAGGGGATTTTTGATATCTCGAACGGTTTGCCCGTGGCAAGGCGTTGAAATGAGGGCAAAAAATTTGAAACAGGAAATGTCTAATAACATCCACATACATTACCTGACTTTCATCAAACTTCATCAGTTGTATGATACTGATCGTATATATGTGACTATTAGGAGTCAACGTTATAGCGCCACCAACTGGCAGCAGGAATTGTGTCCTTTTCAAAATGCTTTGAATTCAGCATCTTATTTTTACTCGATTTGCTTCAAACTATTCTGTATCTATTCTGTTGGTGATTTTGAGGCAGATAACAAACTCAGATTTACATGAAACTCAAAACACATATATAGAGACTGGCAAGAGCTTTTAAAAGGGCTTGGAAGAGGCACTCTATAGCGCCACCTTTTGTCAAAAGTTGGGGGGTTAGTTTTAGCTACAGACAACAAACTCGGTACATATATTGTTCTTATCAGGACGGATAACTTTCTAATTCACAGTCATTAGCTACGACCAACAGGAAGTCGGCTATTTTAATTTGAATATGGATTTTTCTAATAATTTAGCTGTGAATTAATGCATACTGCTCAGAGGAGAAGTACACTATGCATACCAAACTTTTCTACATGGTGCCAAAACATTGAGGAACTTAAATTGCGAACAGGTTTTGGGTAGCTTGAACGGTTTTGTCGTAGTGATTTTTTAAAATAGCAGTAAAAAGGAACCAGTAAATGTCATTTATTTTTTCAAAGTGCCGTGTCCAAATATTTAAAAAAAATTACATATAGAAGAGAAGTCATTCTGAGGAAATATGGATAGTTTCACGACTATACAACACTCTATGGATAACAGAAAATTTAAAAACTATCAGACATCTGATGATCAATCAGAGTCACTGCTCTCTGTGTCAAGAAGGGGGTTGGGTGAGAGTGCATGCAGCTAAGTGAGGGGAGGGGCTGTGTGTCACAGAGGGAGAGAGACTAGGATGAAGACTAGGCTGTAATGCAAGCAGAACTTTCACAAATGCTTATAAGTCTTTAAAGGATTTTATAACACTGTAAAATAATGTCTAATTTATTAACATTAGTAAAGGCATTGGTAACACTTTATAATAACTGCATTCATTAGTTAATAGTAAGTTCATGCTTTATAAAGCCTTTCCCCAACATTAATAGTCATTAGTAAGCAGTTTATAAATACAGCTATAAATAGCTTGTTCTTGGTTTATAAGCACATTTATTACAAAGGAGAGTAAAGGGTCAGTTATCTTACTAAGAAAAATAAAAATAAACAAACAACTCAGATTGATACAGAATTCAGAAATATTTATTTCAATATGCAATAAAAGTAACCTGTACACTTGAAATATATATATATATATAGTAGGAGCCATTTTGGGGATGGTAAAGGTTTTGTCCACTTGGTGGTGCTGTGGTTATGTTTAATTAGAGCACCTGAGCAACAAGTGTGTGTTGCAGTGTTGGTAACTGGGAAGCACAGTTTTTGAGCACATGGCAGATTAGCTCGTAAGGTGGATTCTAGTTGTATGCGGTTCATAAGGTATGGCTTTGTGTGTACATGTGATTAAGGAGAGGCCACAAGAAGCTTGAGATCACATTTAATGGAGCTCAAGTAATAAAGACATTTGTTATGCATCTACATCTGTCTGCATGGACTCTGTTTGTAAGCATTTTAAATATGCTTACTCCTATTATCAACGACATTGGAAAGCCAGTACACACACACACACACAAACACAAACGTACACACACACACATATATATATATATATATATATATATATATATATATATATATATATATATATATATATATATATATATATATATCATTAACAAGTGTACAGCTGTACAGTTTCATTTTTTCCATCTTAAAATTACAGTTTCATTTTTTCCATCAGAAATATTTCTGTGTGCTGTATCCCTCTGTGTTGTTTAACTTTTTAGTTTTCCTTTAAATCTCCTTTGTGAATGCTTTAAATGTATAAATAGTCTTCGCATTAGATGAGCTCACAAAAATAGATAGCTGGAAACTACTAAATGTTTTATAAAAACCTGACTTTATAATGAATTACAGAAGGAAAATATGTTAATAAAGCAGTTATTAACACACTGACCAACTATTATCATGTGTCTAAATAATAAGATTTATATATTTATGCTAAAATAGTTTATTAATCATTTAATTTCACTTTCTTAATGATCTCATGAACCACTTACAACTCCTAAATAACTGGTTTGAAAATAACGTAATTATACTTAAAGTATGAAAATACAATGATTGAAGAACAAAACATTTATAGCTGTATTTATGAACTGCTTAATAATGCCTATTAAAGGAGTGCTATTATGCTTCTTCACTTTTTCAACTTTAGTTAGTCTGTAATGTTGCTGTTTCTGCATAAAAAAAGTACTGCAAAGTTACAAAGCTCAAAGTCCAATACAAAAGAAGATATTTTATTTAACAAAAAACACTTTTTAAAAATTAAAATAAACAACTTGTTTGGATTACAACAAATATTTTCCGGGATTTGTGATATCACAAATATGGACGAATGGGATGAGACTTTGGTTGAGTTGCACTAGAGAAGGCAACGAGTGTAATATATCAATGAAGGCTGGAAGAGAAAAAAAATTACTCCTTATATTCAGGTGTGAAGAATTATTAGGCATTTTTTCCTTTACTGATAAAATGATCCAAAAAAGAGGTTTAACTCAGACTGAAAAATCCAAAATTATTTGATCCCCATGAAAAATATTCAAAATTAGAGCAGTACAGTAATTGCAAATTTAAGACATGACCACTGGACAGCAAAATGCTTACTGGGATATAAGGGTCAGAAAAAAAATAGGTGGAGAACAGAAACACATTAACTGGAAAATATTGAAGAATTAAAGTGGAGAATTAGGTGTGAAACTATCAGGGAGCATTTAGTCTCCAGTGCCAACATCTTCCAGAACTACAACTTTCCTGGAGTCTCCAGAATTACAAGGTGGCAGGTTCTGAGAGACTCCGTTTGGGTAAAAAAAATCCCCCAAAAATTACTTAATTAGAATAGCATGAAGTATTGTAAAATGCAATATATTAAGACTTTATATATAGGCTTTATGAACATAGTGAACATAGAGGTTTTGAGTGACTCTTGAAGGACCAGCACCACCTCCTCTAGTAAGACGGTTTGAGGAATATATCTTCCAGAATCTGGCATTAAGATGTAGGAGCTCATTTTTATTCCATCTCCTTTCCTGAAAAGAATTTATCTTCACATTAATTCTTAATTCTTTTGCAATTCTTTTTGTCATTTCTTCTCACCCTGTTTTTTTTTTCTGACCCCGCTGAACCAGCATTTTTTTTTTTTTTTTTTTTTCCAATGGTCATGTTTAAACTTTGCAATTTCTGTATTAGGTTAGGGTTTGAGTTTGAGTCTGAGATGGATCTCTTTTTTTGTCTCATTTCATCTGTAAAAGAAAACATGCCTAATAATTCTGCACACCTGAATATAAGGAGTTTTTCTCTTCCAGCTTTCATGGACAATTATATATCAAGTCACCTTTATTTACATAGCGCTTTAAACAAAATACATTGCGTCAAAGCAACTGAACACCATTCATTAGGAAAACAGTGTGTCAATAATGCAAAATGATAGTTAAAGGCAGTTCATCATTGAATTCAGTGATGTCATCTCTGTTCAGTTAAATAGTGTCTGTGCATTTATTTGCAATCAAGTCAACGATATCGCTGTAGATGAAGTGACCCCAACTAAGCAAGCCAGAGGCTACAGCGGCAAGGAACCGAAACTCCATCGGTGACAGAATGGAGAAAAAAACCTTGGGAGAAACCAGGCTCAGTTGGGGGGCCAGTTCTCCTCTGACTAGACGAAACCAGTAGTTCAATTCCAGGCTGCAGCAAAGTCAGATTGTGCAGAAGAATCATCTGTTTCCTGTAGTCTTGTCCTGGTGGTCCTCTGAGACGAGGTCTTTACAGGGGATCTGTATCTGGGGCTCTAGTTGTCCTGGTCTCCGCTGTCTTTCAGGGCAGTAGAGGTCCTTTCTAGGTGCCAGTCCACCATCTGGTCTGGATACGTACTGGATCCGGGTGACTGTAGTGACCCTCTGATCTGGATACAGACTGGATCTGGTGGCTACGGTGACCTCGGAATAAGAGAGAAACAGACAAATATTAGCGTAGATGCCATCCTTCTAATGATGTAGCAAGTACATAGGGTGTTATGTGAAGTGTTCCAGGTTCCGGTTTACCTAATTAATTGTGCCTAAAAATCTTTAACGGATTTGGATATTAAAAGCATATTAGTATGTTATGTGTAAGCCAGGTTAAAGAGATGGGTCTTTAATCTAGATTTAAACTGCAAGAATGTGTCTGCCTCCCGAACAATGTTAGGTAGGTTATTCCAGAGTTCAGGCGCCAATAGGAAAAGGATCTGCCGCCCGCAGTTGATTTTGATATTCTAGGTATTATCAAATTGCCTGAGTTTTGAGAACGTAGTGGACGTAGAGGATTATAATGTAAAAGGAGCTCATTCAAATACTGAGGTGCTAAACCATTCAGGGCTTTATAAGTAATAAGCAATATTTTAAAATCTATACGATGTTTGATAGGGAGCCAGTGCTGTGTTGACAGGACCGGGCTAATATGGTCATACTTCCTGGTTCTAGGAAGAACTCTTGCTGCTGCATTTTGGACTAGCTGTAGTTTGTTTACTAAGCGTGCAGAACAACTACCCAATAAAGCATTACAATAATCTAACCTTGAGGTCATAAATGCATGGATAAACATTTCTGCATAGAGCATAGGCCGTAATTTAGATAAATTTTTTAGATGGAGAAATGCAGTTTTACACCTAATTAACACCTCTGTTTTTTCAGAATTTAGCAGTAAGAAATTACTCATCATCCAGTTTTTTATATCGACTATGCATTCCATTAGTTTTTCAAATTGGTGTGTTTCACAGGGCCGTGAAGAAATATAGGGCTGAGTATCATCAGCATAACAGTGAAAGCTAACACCATGTTTCCTGATGATATCTCCCAAGGGTAACATATAAAGCGTGAAGAGTAGCGGCCCTAGTACTGAGCCTTGAGGTACTCCATACTGCACTTGTGATCAATATGATACATCTTCATTCACTGCTACGAACTGATGGCGGTCATATAAGTATGATTTAAACCATGCTAATGCATTTCCATTAATGCCAACAAAGTGTTCAAGTCTATACAAAAGAATGTTGTGGTCAATTGTGTCAAACGCAGCACTAAGTTCCAATAAAACTAATAGAGAAATACACCCACCATCAGATGATAAGAGTAGATCATTTGTAACTCTAAGGAGAGCAGTCTCAGTACTATGATACGTTCTAAATCCTGATTGGAAATCCTTGCATATACCATTTTTCTCTAAGAAGGAATATAATTGTGAGGATACCACCTTTTCTAGTATCTTGGACAGAAAAGGGAGATTCGAGATTGGTCTATAATTAACTAGTTCTTTGGGGTCAAGTTGTGGTTATTTGATGAGAGGCTTAATAACAGCCAGTTTGAAGGTTTTGGGGACAATTCAATTCAATTCAAGTTTATTTGTATAGCGCTTTTTACAATACAAATCGTTACAAAGCAACTTTACAGAAAATTATGTTTCTACAATATTTAGTAGTAGCTAGTAATTTGTGCACGTTTGACAGGATTTTATAAAAAATAAAAAATAGTAATAATAATACAAGACGTAGTCAGCTAGACGATGAACTATCAATATTATTAATTAATAGTTATTATATGATGCAGTCACACATGTAGCAATAATTGTTAGTTCTGTTTGTTGATTCAAGGTTAGCATCATCTGGGGTCCTCTGAGGGTCAGCATCATCTCTTCTCAGGTGTTCTGGAATTGAAACAAATGAAAAATTAGTGGAACTGTTCCTCAGGGGGTCTATAGTGCACTGTCTGATGCGATACTATAGCTGACGGCTGAATGGTTGCAATTTTATCTCTAATAGTATCGATTTTAGAAGTAAAGTAGCTCATAAAGTCATTACTGCTGTGGTGTTGGGAAATGTCTACACTTGTTGAGGCTTTATTTTAATTTAGCCACTGTATTGAATAAATACCTGGGGTTATGTTTGTTTTCTTCTAAAAGAGAAGAAAAGTAATCGGATCTAGCAGTTTTTAATGCTTTTCTGTAGGATAGGTTACTTTCCCGCCAAGCAATACGAAATACCTCTAGTTTTGTTTTCCTCCAGCTGCGCTCCATTTTTCGGGCTGCTCTCTTTAGGGTGCGAGTATGCTCATTATACCATGGTGTCAAACTGTTTTCCTTAACCTTCCTTAAGGTAGAGGAGCAACTGTATTTAAAGTGCTAGAAAAGAGAGAGTCCATAGTTTCTGTTACATACATTTACATTTATTTATTTAGCAGACGCTTTTATCCAAAGCGACTTACAATTGCTATATATGTCAGAGGTCGCACGCCTCTGGAGCAACTAGGGGTTAAGTGTCTTGCTCAGGGAAACATTGGTGTCTCACAGTGGATTCGAACCCGGGTCTCTCACGCCAAAGACGTGTGTCTTATCCACTGCGCCAACACCACCCCAACAGTATGCAAAGTGCAATATTATCCCTCTCTAAAGATGTGAGTTTAACATTCTCCGGAAGGACCCCAAATAAAGCTGTCAATGGGTTGGGATCTATTACTGTGGTAAGAATTTCTGAAATACAACTAGAAATTCCCTCCCAAAACCTTAATAACTTAGGACAGGACCAGAAAGAATGAAACAGAGAGGCTGGCTCCGCAACACAACGTGGGCAGGTGGGGTCTAAATCAGGAAATATCTTGCCAAGTTGCACCATAGACCAATGAATACGATGTACTACCTTAAATTGAATAAGCCTGTGTCTAGAGCTAACTGAAGAAGAATGTATCCTTTTTAAGATAGTGTGCCAGGTTTCTTCATCTAACAAAATACCTAAATCCTGCTCCCAAAGAGACTTTAATGTCCCACTAGACGGGGTTTGATTGTCATTTATTGTGCTGTAAATCCTTGAAATGACACCCCTTATACATGTATGCTGGTCTAAAATACACTCCAAGATACCTCTAGGAGGGACAGAGGGGAACTCAGGAAAATGTTTACGAGCAAAGCTCCGAACTTGAAAATACCGGAACAAATGTGAATTGGACAAAGAAAATTTATTTTTAAGTTGGTCAAATGAAGCAAAGTTATTATCAATAAATAGCTGATCAATTGTAACTAGATCCTGTGACTTCCAAATATTGAAAGCCCCATCAAAAAGGGAGGGTGGAAAGGAAGCGTTCCTGGCAATGGGTGCAGCTAAAGAAAGACCCTTAAGCTCTAGAGCTCTGCAGAACTGAGTCCAAATCCTCAGAGAGTGTTTAACAATTGGATTATTAATTGAGATACTATGAGTAGGAGGGATAGAAGAACAGAGCAAAGATGTCAACGTGACTGGGGAACAACCAACGTAAATCATACTGGCACCAGTACAGTAAGTTTCTAAAGTTGGCTGCCCAGTAATAAGTTTGAAAGTTAGGCAAAGCCAGACCTTACACCTCTTTTGGCTTAACAAGATGTTTTAGACTTATTCGCCTTGGCTTGTTATTCCAAATAAATGACAAGATAATTTTTTCCAGACATAGAAAAAATGACTTTGGAACAAATATGGGCAAACATTGAAATAGATATAAAAACTTGGGAAGAATATTCATTTTGATTGCATTTACCCTTCCTATCAGTGAGAGAGGAAGGGATTTCCATGATAAAAACATAGATTTTGTGATATCAAATAAAGGACTAAAATTGGTTTTAAATAAGTCAGCATGTTTACGAGTCACTTGAATACCCAAGTATCTAAATGGGTTGTTGACCACTCTGAATTGGAAATTTGACTATGAGAGACTTAATGCAGCAGAATTTACTGGGAATAATTCACTCTTAGAAAGATTTTAATTTATAACCTGAAAAAGTACTAAATGAGTCTAATATTAAAAGAACTCGAGGAATTGAGACTAAGGGATTAGATAAAAATAAAATAAGATCATCCGCATATAATAATAATAATAATAATAATAATAAGTTTTATTTATATAGTGCCTTTCCAGAGCTCAAGGACACTTTACAATAAACAAACAACAATAAAGGCAGTTGACAAAGACAGCAGACAGAACAAGAGTAGGCAATTGAGAGTACAAGTACAGTAAGTGAGAATTGGGTAGATGGGGCAGCAACCAGCAGAAAACTAAGAACTATAACATTCAGAAAATAGGTGTGTTTTGAGCATGGATTTGAATTCAGAGATAGTGTTAACAGAACGGAGTGATCGGGGGAGAGAGTTCCACATTTTGGGCGCAACAACAGTGAATGATCTGCCCCCCCATTGAAACAAGGCGATGCTGAGGGACAACGAGAAGGCTGGAATCAGCGGATCGTAAAGAGCGAGTAGGGGTGTAGGGAAGAAGCAGATTACAGAGGTAGGGGGGAGCCAGGCCGTGCAGAGACTTAAAAGTGAGAAGGAGAATTTTGAATTTAATACGGTAAGCCACAGGAAGCCAGTGAAGATCATGCAGAATTGGGGAAATATGTGCAGAACGCTTTGTGTGGGTGAGTAGTCTGGCAGCAGAGTTTTGAATGTAATTTGGAAATGGAGCTAGCTGATAGGCCAATGAAAAGTGCATTGCAGTAATCAAGACGTGAGGTGACAAATGCATGGATGACAGTTTCAGCATCTGAGATACTGATAAAGGGACGGAGCTGAGCGATACGACGTAGATGAAAGAATGCCAATTTAGTGATGGAATTAATGTGAGAGTGGAAAGATAGAGAGGAATCAAAAATTACACCAAGATTTTTAACAGTACTCGATAGTTTGATAAGAGAGCCAGCGATCTCACAGGTGAAGTTGGTAGGAATTTTATTAGTGAGTGATGAAGGTCCAGTGAAAATAATCTCAGTTTTGTCCATGTTAAGTTTTAGAAAATTTGAATGAAGCCAATCTTTTCATGTACACAAGCAGAGATTTTGTCAGTTGTGAGAGATAAAGTTGATGTACAGGTAGTATATAATTGAATGTCGTCAGCGTAAAAATGATAATTAAAACCATGACGGCAGAGGATCTGACCAAGAGGTATTATATAGATTATAAATAATAATGGCCCAAAAACGGATCCCTGAGGGACACCGTGCTTCAGGGGGACAGTGGGTGAGCGAAAATTCTGAAGTGAAATGTAGAACAGTCTGTCAGAGAGATAGGAGGAGAACCAGGAGAGAGCAGCACCAGAAATACCCACATCCGAAAGGCGCAAAATGAATAGTTGATGGGAGACGGTATCAAAGGCAGAGCTGAGGTTGAGCAGCAGGAGCATAGACAGAGAACCAGAATCGCCAGAGAGAAGCAGATCATTCAGTACTTTAACTAGTGCAGTTTCAGTACTATGCAAAGGGCGAAAACCAGATTGAAAAGGATCAAAAAGATTATTTTCAACTAGAAAAGACTGAAGCTGGGAGGCAACAGTACTTTCCAGTAATTTAGCTATGAAGGGGAGATTTGAATGGGACGATAATTAGATAAAACTGAGGGACATATAAACATATAAAGAAACCCTCTGCTCTAGACCAGCACGAAAGATGCCTTGTACCTCTGGGTCAGCACGTAATGCAATTGCCAAAGGTTCAATAGCAAACAGAAGGTGGGAAAGGGGAGAGCCCTGCCTTGTGCCTCGATACAGTGAAAAAGGATCTGAAATAATATTGTTTGAGCTTACAGATGCTTTAGAGGCAGCATAAAGGAGCTTTATCCAAGAGTGACTCCATGTTAAGTTTTTTTCAAGCCGAAAGGATAATACTATAGCTAGTATCTTGTAATCACAATTTAAAAGCGATATGGGGCGATAAGAACTACAGTCTAAGGGGGGTTTATCTTTCTTAAGAATTAATGAAATATTAGCTTGATAGAAGGTTGGGGGCAACTTAGATGTTTGAATGCTCTCTAAAAAAAACAAAAGCAACACATGACAAAGTAATTTAGAAAATGCTTTATAAAAATCAGATTGGAAGCCGTCGGTACCAGGGGTCTTGCCTGTTTCCAAGGAAGCAATCGCATCAGCTATTTCTTCGACTTCAATATCCTCATCCAAAAAATCACACAAAGTCTTCTCTACAGTGGGGAAATCTAATTTATCTAAGAAAATTTTCATTAAAGATACATTTTGAGGAGATTCCGATGTGTACAAATTTACATAGTATTGTTTAAATTGAGAGTTTATTTCTTTATAGTCAGTGGTAGTAATTCCGGGGGGTAACTTAAGTTGGGGTATCAAGTTTGATGCTTGCAATTTACGAATTTGATAAGCGAACAATTTACCTGGTCTTATCACCAAACTCATAGACCCTATGTTGAGCTCGTAAAAACAAATTCTCAGCCTCTTCCGCTGATAACAGATCATATTTAGTCTGCAAAATCTGACGCTCTTTATAAAGGTTGGGAAATGGGTTCAGTGAGTACTGAACATCAATAGCTGATATAGAACTAGATAGTTTGTCTAGTTGCCTTTTCCGATCTCTATTTTTATAAGACGAATATGAAATTATGCAACCTCTAAGATAACATTTTAAGGTCTCCCAAATGGTAGAATAAGACATACCCTGAGTACTATTGAGTTCAAGAAAAGAAGATATATTTGAGGAGATAAATTTTACAAATTCTTTATCCTTTAGTAGTCCAATGTTAAAGGACCATTGATGATGCTTTGGGGGTGATTTGGAAAGCTAAGTTCCAAAACAGCTGGTGCATGATCAGAAATTACTATGCTTTCATATGAACAGTTCCGCAGATATGGAAGAAGTTTGATATCTAGAAAAAAATTATTTGTGAATAAGAATTATTTACTTGCGAAAAAAATTAATATTTCCTTGCAGAAGGATTTAAAAAGTGAAATGGATCGCGAATACCATAGCTATGCAGAAAAGATTGAATAATCACATAATTAAAATCACCACCCAGGACTAATGAATGAGAGTGAAGGTCAGGTATACATGATAAAAAGGAAGTCATAAAGGACACATCATCATAATTTAGGGCATAGACATTAGCAAGAATTAGGGGGGTTGAAAACAATGTTCCTGTTACAATGACATATCTGCCCCTATGATCTGCAATTACTTGTGATACAGCAAACAGAGTAGATTTATGTACCAGAATGGCACAGCCCCTGGATTTGAACTGAAAATGTGAATGATAGACTTGACCTAGACTTGACCCTGACTTTGACTGGATTATTCAAACCTTTACAATTCCAGCTAACCCATCTCACCAAACCATCTTCATTAGCTCTACCACCCATCATTTTAAAAAAAGAAAGGGAGAGAGAAAAAAAAGGAGACCAAAAAGATACTTGTAAAACCCAAATAATTATGCGAGGATCAGCAAGTACAAAAAGGTATGAAACCATACAAAAGAGCAATGGCCCAGACTTGTGCTTATGAGATTAACAAAGAAACGAGAATATACTAACACACTTCAAGAACTCTAGCGCAAAGTGCTTTCAATAGCATCTGACCCCGAGAAAATAAAACATTATAGCTCCAGCACGTTCATAGATGTTCAAGCAGGTAAAAGGTGTTGTTTCACAAAAGCCAATGCCGCGGCTGGAGTATCAAACGTGTGTTCAGCGCCGTTCTTTGTGATTCTGAAACCGGTAAGACCCCTTATACCGTACTTAACGTCTGGCATATACCTCAGCAGACGTTTAACATTGTAGTATGCGGCCCGCTTCTTGGCAATCTCCGGCGGAAAGTCCGGGTAGACAAACACAGTGTTGTCTCTGAACTTAAGCTGCCCACCACAGCTCGCTTTTCGCCAAATATCCTCCTTGACGTCATATCGATGGAAACCGATTATGAAGGCTCATGGGTGGCTGCCCTCCGCAGGCTTCGGTGCAAGTGTACGATGTGCGCGAGCAAGAAGTGGAGGTTCAGAAAGATCAAATATCTCCGCCAAAGCATCTGCCACGAACTTTGTAGGTTGTGGGCCTTCCAAACCTTCCGGAATTCCCACCAAGCGAAGATTGGATCTGCGGGAACGACACTGTAAAT
The DNA here is from genome assembly GCF_963082965.1 of Carassius carassius. Classification (NCBI taxonomy): domain Eukaryota; kingdom Metazoa; phylum Chordata; class Actinopteri; order Cypriniformes; family Cyprinidae; genus Carassius; species Carassius carassius. The sequence goes on along the minus strand of NC_081756.1, from coordinate 37,557,703 downwards.
CGATGCACTTAGCTTGCAGTGAGGCGATCTCTTTCTGAAGAGAAACGACCGTTGTCTCGAGAGAATGAAGACTCGTCATCCATTCTGAGGTAGCTGTCTCCAGGATTGTTAAGCGCTCATTCTGGGTTTTGAGGTCTTCTTTGAAAGATGAAAATGTATTATGCATTTCTACTCGTATCAGGGAAATTTCTCCCCCAATTTCAGCGTCGTGCGCGTAAAATTTGGCATGAATTCCACTTTCAAGCCTATTAATGGCATCCATAATCGCAACCCCATTAGGGGTGGAAAGTTCAACCGTTTCCAAAGGTGAGCCGCCGGCAACAGACGAATCGGACTTCTTTTGTCGCTGTGTCTTAGAAGACATCGTTGGAATTCAAACGACAGACTACAACAATATTGTTAGAAATTAAGTAAACGCCAAATACACGAGATATAATTATATTTATATATTCGTATATAGCGCTGTATCAAATTATAAAACGGAATTTAAAAGCTAGTTTGCGGAGCTCCCGATTTATGCGTCCTCACGTGGCAGATGCTAAACCGGAAGCCTCTATATTTATTATTATTATTATTATTTGCACACACCTCAGAACTGGTGAAAATTTACGTCCGATATGGGTTTCAGAAGTGGGTGTGGCATTTTACTAGTTAGACTTTTTCAAAAGACTTTTTCCAAACTATGATTCCTGACTTAAATGCATAATCAAGTGAAATATTATGAAGTTTCAATAACAATATACAATACTATACTATTCAAAAGGTTGATGTAAATCATATAAATGTAACAAATAAATGTAACAGTAACAAATGTAACACAATGCTGTTCATTTTATCCCTCCTTAAAAACCTGAAAAAAATATTCTCAGCTCTTTTCAACATTCATAATAATAATAATAATAATAACAATAAATGTTTTTTTTGTAGAAAATAAGATTGTTAAAATGATTTCTGAAGGATTGTGTGACTGGAGTAATGATGAAAAAATTCAGTTTGAAAGTCAGCTTTGTTCCTAATAAACTGTTTAACTGCACTCCCAAGTGGATATTAAATTATGTTGTGGGATAATTAAATATATTCTAAATAAACTACAAACATAAAACTATATAGATTTATTTTGTCCTCACATTCTTTCTTGTAACTCTTCCCTCTCAAGCCCCTTTCACAGTGCACGTCAGACCCAGCAAATTGCCAGAACATTGCCGGGTCGCCTTCTGTGTGAAAGCAAACATGTCCCGGGATCGATTCCGGCATTGAACCCGGGTCGGGGACCTAGTAACATTGCCGGGTTCAATCCCGGGACGAGCGCTGTGTGAACAAAAGCCAGATCTAATGCAGTGTCGTAGTGATGACGCACGTTATCGCGCAACTCTTTTACCGGCTGTTTTGAAGGAAGATAAACATTCGCGGCAAAAAAAATGTGCAAACTGTAATGAAGCAGAGATCCGTTAGTTCCTCACTTTCCGCGCTGAAGCCGAGATCGTTTGATAGCTTCAGTGAAAGTATAACGTGCCTAGCGTTTTTGACTCTTACATTACACGTCACTCCCTGATGTCATGTGTCCTTACGGGGACTTTACAGGTTGTGTGTGAAAGCACGCACATATCCCGGGTAATCACTGGCATTGTGAAAGTGCAAAATCTAGCGACCCGGGAACAATTGCCGGAACACTTTACCCGTGTATTTGCCGGAATCGCAGTGTGAAAGGGGCTTCAGTCACACACACCTGACTGAAAGGTTCATTATGCAGCTCATTATGCGGGCCTTTGTCTTCTCAGATGTAAATCACAATGATATTCATGAAAGTTGACGCCTACTCGCATATGACTTTTACCAACAAAAAGTATCTTTGAAAATTTAAATCAATATCTTGTTTTCTGTGAGTGAGTAAACAAGATGATTTTCACATCATTTAGAAAGAAAAATTATATGCTACAAGCTCCAGTTCTCAAAATTCCCAGGAACCAATGTCCTGTATGTGTTTTGCCTTATTCAAGTGATTTCACATTTTTAGTTTTCCACTAACCACACATGACATTATTTTTCTCAAAAACACAATCATGTATATACATGCTGCTCACATATTATTATAGCCCAGTTTGTGCTGATTACAGTGAGACTAGACTTTAGCCATTTAGATGTGTATAAGAAACTGAAAAAAGCACAAATGTCAGGTCATGATAAAACTTCTCCAGGCCTCAAAAATACCTTTAGACTCCAGAGGGTTAAAGATGATAAACAGGAATCCATATTGAAGTGTGAATGTGCTTGGACAGGATAAAAATAAGCTCCTTCGCTACTAGGAAAGTACCACTCATAGTGAACATTATAGACAAGCTAAAACCCCACAAAATATTACCCCTTCAAATGTGTTCCGTTAAGTTTCCAGTCTGATATGATTTGCATTTCTTAAGTCTTAAAGGTATATTGTAATAGCAGTCATATTTGACATTTTTCTCTGCTTCTGTTTTTTTTTTCATAGTGGAGGGTGGAAGGGTCTTTATTCGGGACTGGAGGAAAACTACACTGGCACAAAGCTCTAGAGTGACCTCCAAGCGCAAACCTCCTCCCTCAGGTGCCCTGAAGACCCGGTTTTGCTGGTTCCACACCCACCATCCCCAAGGATGCCCTCTGCTCTGTGACCACTGTGCCTTTGCTCATGGAGAGACTGACTTGAAAAATCCCCAAAGATGATTCGGACCTGAACAGTAGATTGTTTTTGCTCTATTAATATCATTTGACATAAAAAAAATAAAAAAATATACTCAAATATATATATATATATATATATATATATATATATATATTATTGTTTTTTTTTACATGTCTTTATTGAATGATTTAGTTAATTTAATTATAGTGCACGTTTTTTCTTAGACATTAGGTTTTTTTTTTTTACTTTTATGGTAACACTTTAGAATACTTACTGCATAACTAATAAGAAATTATTGAAGAACTAACAGGTGATTATTCATTAACAATTAACTCACTACTGTTAACTACTAAGGAAGATGTGTTAACTAATCAGTATGTAATATAATTTTAGGATTGTGTTAAATAACTGTTAGCTAATCAATAACTAATATTGTCATACCTCCTGAAGAACTACTGTTAATTGTCTTCTAGTTAAGGTTCAAGAAAAAAAACTATGAAATAGCTACTAATGAAGAGTTATACGCAAATAGTCACTATAATAATCAGGCTGTGGCCCACCAATCAAGTATTTGAGTAAAAGTAAAGATACCCCAATAAAATATTACTCCAGTAAAATTATAAGTAGCCTATTCATTTTCAAAATTACTTGAGTAAAAGGTCAAGTATACTACCAGTACTACAGTAGCAACTTTGTTACAGTCTTATTAGCCTATAATGGAAATTAAATATGCATTTTGTTTGCTTCTATATGTTTAACTTTTGATTATAAAATGTTTGTTAAATTAGTTTAAATGTGGACAGTATACATGTTAAAATGGAATAAAATATGCTGTATTAAGAAATGTTCTCATCTGAAATAAACATTGTAAAAAAGTTGTGTTGTGTATTTTACAACGTATGATTACTTTTATTGTTTTTTTTTAGTCAAAATGTAGTTATTATTATTTACTAAAATTTTCACTTTAAAATACTTTTTCAGGTTCTAAGTAATTCCTGCAGAATTATCGGATAATTCTTTATTAATTACTAATGGGTTCGCTATGCTTTCACTTTAGAATACTGTTTCAGGTTCTAACTGATTCTTGAGAAATTATCTAATAATTATTAATTACTAATGGGTTCCCAATATTTTCACTTTAGAATAGGCCTAATGTTTCAGGTTCAAAATAAGTTCTGCAGAATTATTTGATAATTCTGTATTAATTACTAATTGGATACCTGTATTTTCACTTTTCCTCAGACTTTGCCTTACATACAGAAATTGAATTAATGGTAATGTGGTATATGCTGAGGAGGCACACATACAGTACTGTATATAAAATATAAAAACTAAGGTAAGTTATAGCAAGGCACTGGAGTCGTGTTGGGGTTCCTATCGGAAGGTGATTTCTTACAAAACACACTCACAAAACAATTCACAACACAGGCAAAACCTCTATAAAATGTATTGCATTTATTAATATTGCATTTTCATACTACTACTTCTGCTAATAACATTTATATGAAAGAGTCACAATTCAATGTAATTGTGTATAACTGTTCATTAGTAAATACTTCATAGTTATTTTTCTTGAACCCTAACTAATAAATAATTAATAGTAGTTCTTCAGGAGGTATGACAGAATACATTCGTTATTGATTAGCTAACTGTTACTTAACGCAATCCTAAAATGATATTACATACTGATTAATTAACACATCTTCCTTCGTAGTTAACAGTAGTGAGTTAAGTGTTGATGAATAATCACCTGTTAGTTCTTCAATAATTCCTTATTAGTTATGCAGTAAGTAAGAAACAGTATTCTAAAGTCTTACCGAATTTATTTCTGTTGTACAAGAAACACGTCAAATGAATCACGTCCAATCCACATCCAGATTTAATTGTACAATAAATACAAAACTTGTGAAATGAGTGAAATCAACTATTGGCAGGAAATCCCCCAACTGGAATATTAAGAAGCTTGTGTTGAGCTTTGAGGCATATGCGGAGTTAATGTTAGAAGCATTCATTTGGAGGGCTAAGTTGGGGGTTGGACCATTTGCCGGCCACTGCCCCTTTGTGCAAATGTAAGCGGACAAGATGTTCCTCTTGTGTGGGGTCACTTGAGGTCAGGGTCTCTAGGTGTGCATCATGGATGCACATCAATAAGTCTGAATGATTTAAACAGAACAAACATTGGGTCACAGTCACACATCAATTTACTGAACTTGTAAGGTCCAAGCAATTGGCCCAGTGAGTGGTATGCAACATTGGCCAAAGATTTCCTGCACATTGTCTTTTTGTTATGCAGAGTTGTTTCATTTCAATTAAACTTTAATCTGACTCCATTTTATGACCTCGAATTTAGGTTAGAATGTTAATTATTGATCATTTATCAGATAATTTATCTAAATATCTGTTTTTTCTATTTAACTCTTTAATCTTATTGAACCTCATTAATCTTATTCCTATAACACTTTGAGTCTCATGCCGGCCGGTATACGGATCTCATAATCACCAACTTGTCAGTCTTGGTCACTAGACAGAGTTATTTGACTATACTGTTTAGAAGGCTGCTTTCATGCTTGCTTTATCTAAAAGTACTTTATTTAGTCCCCATAGATCTGTACACACTGGTTAACACACACACATTAATGCTATATCTAGTCAGAGGTCATGACCACTACTACAGATAAGCTGACCAATATTTACTTCTCTGATAGTAGCTGTGGTTTGGTCAGTGTCATGGTTTCCCATGTACACTCAGCTAAGGTAACATTACATTAAACAGGTAAGGCTCATTCTGTTTAGGTTGGTCGATCAACTGTTCATTCTCCTAGACTAAAGGCTAAAAAGGAGTTTCCGTTTAAGTACAGTCGTGGCCAAAAGTTTTGAGAATTACATAAATATTGGAAATTAGAAAAGTTGCTGCTTAAGTTTTTAGAATTACAATTTGCATATACTCCAGAATGTTGTGAAGAGTGATCAGATGAATTGCATAGTCCTTCTTTGCCATGAAAATGAACTTAATCCCAAAAAAACCTTTCCACTGCATTTCATTGCTGTCATTAAAGGACCTGCTGAGATCATTTCAGTAATCGTCTTGTTAACTAAGGTGAGAATGTTGACGAGCACAAGGATGGAGATCATTATGTCAGGCTGATTGGGTTAGAATGGCAGACTTGACATGTTAAAAGGAGGGAGATGCTTGAAATCATTGTTCTTCCATTGTTAACCATGGTGACCTGCAAAGAAACGCATGCAGCCATCATTGTGTTGCATAAAAATGGCTTCACAGGCAAGGATATTGTGGCTACTAAGATTGCACCTAAATCAACAATTTATAGGATCATCAAGAACTTCAAGGAAAGAGGTTCAATTCTTGTAAAGAAGGCTTCAGGGCGTCCAAGAAAGTCCAGCAAGCGCCAGGATCGTCTCCTAAAGAGGATTCAGCTGCGGGATCGGAGTGCCACCACTGCAGAGCTTGCTCAGGAATGGCAGCAGGCAGGTGTGAGCGCATCTGTACGCACAGTGAGGCGAAGACTTTTGGAAGATGGCCTGGTGTCAAGAAGGGCAGCAAAGAAGCCACTTCTCTCCAAAAAAAAACATCAGGGACAGATTGATCTTCTGCAGAAAGTATAGTGAATGGACTGCTGAGGACTGGGGCAAAGTCATATTCTCCGATGAAGCCCCTTTCCAATTGTTTGGGGCATCTGGAAAAAGGCTTGTCCGGAGAAGAAAAGGTGAGCGCTACCATCAGTCCTGTGTCATGCCAACAGTAAAGCATCCTGACACCATTCATGTGTGGGGTTGCTTCTCTTCCAAGGGAGTGGGCTCACTCACAATTCTGCCCAAAAACACATCCATGAATAAAGAATGGTACCTAAATACCCTCCAACAGCAACTTCTTCCAACAACAGTTTGGTGAAGAACAATGCATTTTCCGGCACGATGGAGCACCGTGCCATAAGGCAAAAGGGATAACTAAGTGGCTCGGGGACCAGCATGTTGAAATTTTGGGTCCATGGCCTGGAAACTCCCCAGATCTTAATCCCATTGAGAACTTGTGGTCAATCCTCAAGAGGCGGGTGGACAAACAAAAACCCAATAATTCTGACAAACTCCAAGAATTGATTATGAAAGAATGGGTTGCTATCAGTCAGGATTTGGCCCAGAAGTTGATTGAGAGCATGCCCAGTCGAATTGCAGAGGTCCTGAAAAAGAAGGGCCAACACTGCAAATACTGACTCTTTGCATAAATGTCATGTAATTGTCGATAAAAGCCTTTGAAACGTATGAAGTGCTTGTAATTATATTTCAGTACATCACAGAAACAACTGAAACAAAGATCTAAAAGCAGTTTAGCAGCAAACATTTTGAAAACTAATATTTATGTAATTCTCAAAACTTTTGGCCACGACTGTACACTTGAACTAGTGCCAAGTGTCAGTCAGATTTTAGTCCATTACAAACCTAATGTAGATTTGCAGTGTTATAGACTTAACTAAGTAATCAATAACGAGAATGAGTCAATCTTTCGTTCATTATCTGGCTCGGCTCAGCTCGGTGTTCATCTTCAGTTCTCTCTTCACAGCAGTTCAGTCAGTGTACTGTTAGATTAAATGAATTACTCCGGGATATTGGTTTGTTTTAAAGGGAGTGTCGGCCACATTAAAAAGTTAACAGCTTAAGTCATTTGTGGATTAATGGTTATTGTAGACGCAAACCGTTTTAAACGATTCAGTTCAATTTGGTGAACTGGTTCAAGAAGATCCGGTTACATCGAATGATTCGTTTACGAACCGGATATCATACACTGCAGTGAACGCGCTCACAACAGACCCGGAAGAGAAGACAATGCTGAATAAAGTCGTAGTTTTTGCTATTTTTGGATCAAAATGTATTTTCGATGCTTCAGAAAATTCTAACTGACCCTCTGATGTCACATGGACTACTTTGATGATGTTTTTCTTACCTTTCTGGACATGGACAGTATACCATACACACAGTTTCAATGTAGGGACTGAGAGCTCTCCGACTAAATCTAAAATATCTTAAAATGTGTTCCGAAGATGAAAGGAGGTCTCACGGGTTTGGAAAGACATGAGGGTGAGTTATTAATGACATGATTTAGATTTTTGGGTGAACTAACCCTTTAATATCCATGTTGATAATGAAAAAGGTGCACTGGGATCAGCATTTATAGACATTCTGTTGGGGTTAGACAACATGTCTCAGGACCTACTCATTGACAAAATCATACTGTAGCATTTAGACCAATCAGACGCACCATTTTTCATTAGATTTAACAAATCAATTATTCATTAGATTAACAAATGATTACAGACCCCCTAAACATACTAGGTGCCAGGATGTCTGCGAACGACTCTAGACCCCTGGTTACCATGGCAACCACGACACCTCAGCAAGGCGAGATAACTTTTACTACCTAAAAGTGTGTGGAGAGGATCTTCCTCTTAGGTGCTCTCTGAAACATACTGGTATAAAAATTTACTCTTCTCTAAATAATTCATAGAAAAACCTTTCTTTGAATGAACACACACATACTTCATGTCATTGTGTATGTTACTATTCTTGTATATTGTCTTTTTGTCTTGTATCCTGTTTTATGAATGCTTATGATATGAACCACTTGTTCATGTAATCTTACCATGTTTAGTATCTATGAATTCATCTTCTGATGATCTAAATGAGTGTATATTGTATGTTGATACCTATGCAACATATTAGTATTCTAGGAATCCTTACTTCTGATCCAGTTACATATGCAAATTACCAGGCTTTCATACAAAGGGTTGTATAACTCCCCACTGTTTCCAAACTCCCGCTTGGAAATTCAGCCCTTCTCATTGAACAAGCCCTTCCTAAAAGGCATGAACCGTCTTCGACTTTAAAAAGGCCCACACACAGTTCTGCCTTCTCTCTCTTCAATCTGATCTTTCCTTTCTTCTGCTAAGAGTATGTGAGCTAGAACTCTCTTGGACCCCTAAGTCTGCACCAGGCCTCATGCCTTAACTTTCCATTCACCAAAGGTCTTAGGATCTCAGCTGATGTCTCTTTTAGCTCATCACATTCCACTGGAAAGAAACTCCCAATCACCCTTGAGTCAGGACACCTTTGGAATTCATTACTCTTCAAAGCTGGAAGAATGATCGATTACTCCACCACTGAACCTCCAAACCATCAAGACTTTGCATCCGGACGCTCATTACAGGCCAAGGAAATGCAAGTATCATACATTTAACTAAACGAAACGGAGGTTTAATATAAGCTATTGACCCCTTTATAAACAGAGCTGATGGTTTACTCAGATGGTTAATTGTCTCTCTTCATAGCTTCATTCTCTGGTTTTCCTGATGGTATCATCTATCAAATCTCATTTGCCCTTTGCCCAGTATGAGTGATTGTATGTATGTTTGTTTGTTTGTTAGACTAGTTTGTGTTACTGTTTAGTTAATTAAAACTCTTGTGCACAAATTACGAGTTACTGATTCAGCCTTACAAATGAATGTCACTTTATGATTCCAATTTTGCTACATGCTCTAAAGAATTAATACTGTATGAAAGTATTTTCTGTGGCCACGAAAATATCCTTTCTTAGAGTTGATATGAAATAATGTGAAATTTATGCTGGAAAAACAGATTAGTTGATAATTTAATTCTGCTACAGTTACTACTGGCAGCTCATATAAATAATTATAATTAATCATAATTGCAATTATTAATATACATTTCCCTTTTGAGCTTAATTTACTACATACTCTAGATTTAATACTGTCACATGGAATTGATGTTGATGGTGTTGAAATGATGCAGCCAAGCGATGGTATCTCAGATCATTTAGTTTTGTGTAAACTTCATATAGCTAAAACAAAATTCTACTTGTTACAAGTATGGTAGAACCATAATTTCTACTACAAAAGACTGCTTTGCAAGTAATCTTTCTGATGTATCCCAATTCCTTAGCCTATCCAAAACCTCAGAAAAACGTGATCTAACAGAAACTATGTACTCTCTCTTTTGTAGCATTTTTTAAATACAGTTGCTCCTTTACGCTTAAGGAAGGTTAAGGAAAACAGTTTGACACCGTGGTATAATGAGCACACTCGCACCCTAAAGAGAGCAGCCAGGAAAATGGAGCGCAGCTGAAGGAAAACAAAACTAGAGGTATTTTGTATTGCTTGGTGGGAAAGTAACCTATCCTTTAGAAAAGCATTAAAAACTGCTAGATCTGATTACTTTTTGTTTCTTTTAGAAGGAAACAAACATTACTGCAGGTATTTATTCAATACAGTGGCAAAATTAATGAAAAATTCATGACTTCACGCTTACATATAATTAGCTGAGGTATGGTATGCATATTTGGCGTGCTGTCCGGGGAAGGGCTCCGAGCTTGGGAAGGGCCCGAACCTAGAGTACCCCCCCCCTTCCCCGTCTATTTATAAAGTGAACTCGAAGTGAGGAGATGGGGTGGAGGAGGGATGCTGATAAACCATCAATGGATAGAGGCAAGTCAGCGATATTTATACTATGGTATTGATTACTTGATTGTGGTCCACCTGTGTTGATTAGGCTAAGTATCTGATGCGCTCCTCCTGAATCTTGTTAATAAAACATCATTAAAGCATCAACAAGTGTTGACATTTCCCAACATCACAGCAGTAATGACTTCTTAAATGAACTACTTTACTTCTAAGATCGATACTATTAGAGATAAAATTGTAACCATGCAGCTGTCAGCTATAGTATCACATCAGACAGTGCACTATACTGCCCTACAAAGCAAAAAGGCAGTACCTGCATTTTTGGTCAAAAATTAGTTATTGTCATTTTCATGACATTCAAGGCATCCTTTGTTATGTGACAAAACATCTTATCTGAAATGTGTGTCGTTTCGAAGAAAAATTGTAGTTGTTTGTACAGTAACTAAGGCTGGATGACAGGATAACCTTTAAGTAATTTTTCTCAGTTCTGCACTCTGCGTAGTTACTGCCTTTTTGCTTTGTAGGGCAGTATAGTTTCCCTGAGGAACAGTTACACTCAATCACTAATATAGGAGAGGAAGAATTGTATAAACTTGTTAAATCATCTAAACCAACCAACATGTATGTTAAGACCCTATTCCATTTAAGCTCCTAAAAGAGGTGCTTACAGAAGTCATAGATCCTCTTCTGACTATTACTAATTCCCCATTGCCATCAGGATATGTCCCCAAAACCTTCAAAATGACTGTTATTAAGCCTCTCATCCAAAAAACATAACTTGATCCTCAAAGAACTAGTAAATTACAGACCGATCTAGAATCTTCCTTTTCTGTTGAAGATACTATATATATAAGGTAGTATTTTCACAATTATATTCCTTCTTAGAGAGAGCACCACATTTAAATGACTGTATTAAAGGATCCAAAACGTCTGGAGAACTGGGGTAAAAAGAAAATGGCTGCTGTGTGAAAACAGTGCATTCTAGTGTCCCCAAAAGACTTGTATATATGTATTACAGTTCATTTTTCAATATTGAGTTATTAGATTCTTTCAGTCATGAGTTTTCCGATTTTTTTTAATTAAACGCAGTAAAATTTAATTGATACTAATGAAATTATATTTCCTAAAACACCACACACAATAATGTTTAAAATTCATGGTATATATACTGAATTCCTTCTCAGGTCTCCGCTGTCTTTCAGGGCTGTCTGTAGAGGTCCTTTCTAGGTGCTGATCCACCATTTGGTCTGGATACGTACTGGATCCGGGTGACTGCAGTGACCCTCTGACTTGGATACAGACTGGATCTGGTGGCTACGATGACCTCAGAATAAGAGAGAAACAGACTAATATTAGAGTAGATGCCATTCTTCTAATGATGTAGCAAGTACATCAGATGTTATGGGAAGTGTCCCCGGTTTACCTAATTAATGCAGCCTAAAAATCCTTTAACGGATTTGGATATTAGAAGCATATTAGTGTGTTATGTGTAAGCCAGGTTAAAGAGATGGGTATTTAATGTAGATTTAAACTGCAAGAGTGTGTCTGCCTCCCGAACAATGTTAGGTAGGTTATTCCAGAGTTTAGGCGCCAAATAGGAAAAGGATCTGCCGCCTGCAGTTGATTTTGATATTCTAGGTATTATCAAATTGCCTGAGTTTTGAGAACGCAGCGGACGTAGAGGATTATAATGTAACAAGAGCTCGCTCAAATACTGAGGTGCTAAACCATTCAGGGCTTTATAAGTATTAAGCAAGATTTTAAAATCTATACGATGTTTGATAGGGAGCCAGTGCAGTGTTGACAGAAGAGGGCCAATATGGTCACACTTCCTGGTTCTAGTAAGAACTCTAGCTGCTGCATTTTGGAGTTTGTTTTCAAAGCTTGCAGAACAGCCACCCAATAAAGCATTACCAATAATTTAACCTTGAGGTCATAAATGCATGGATTAACATTTCTCAGGGGATATACAGAACTTCTTAAATTGAATTTAATACCTTTTACTACCTTTTTTAATAACTTTAAAATATTTTTTTAATACCAGCGCGACTTCAAGCTGCAACTGTAGTGGTGTAAATTAAATAGCTTTCCAAATGGAATAAGTTTATGTTTGTTATTTTAATAACATAATAACCCACAGAGATAAGAATAGAAATAAAGACACAAGAGGAAGGGGACATCTTCATAGATCATTAGTCAGTAAGTCTGATGTGTAAGCAATCTAAAAAAGAGGTAGCCATGAAGTAAGCACAGGTGTTATTAAAGTAAATTCAGCTGATACATTTAAGTAAAGCAGAGGGATTAATCAAGATGTCACAAGTTTTGGACAAAGCTTTGCAGAAAATACGGCTTCGCAGAGCTTATTACTTTATTAGACAACCTTAGCCTATAATTGAAGCATTATTAACCTAAAGTAAAACATGAGCCAAGTGTTGGGCTACATTTGACAGTGATATGTCAGGACTGTTTTGTCAAAGTTCGATCATTGGTTCTCCAGCTGTGACTCACTATCGGTAGTACTCAGGATACGACATGCTAAACCTTCAGATTAAAGGCCATGTTGCAGGTTAACCACCACTTTCGATTAATGGGTACATAAATCACTCAAGATATGTATATAATTTTTTTAAATGTCTCAAAAATGGTCTTGAAGACCAGTTTTTTACGTTTTTGGTATTAACGTTTTTTTTACGCAACTCTGTGATGACGTCACGTTGGGGAGAAGTGGAGGAAAGGTAGCCTCAGCCTAGTATGATGCCTTGTTTCAGGCAGCCCGTAACCCGTGTTTTTCCAACCTTAAACCCGTGAAAGTACATTATTTTAAATGAGTCCAACCCCCAAGATTACTGTTATAAACATGAAAACAAGTTTTCAGGATTTCTCAGTGGGCAGGCTTCAAGTATAACTCGTATAAACAAAAGTTAATGATAAATCCCATTATGTTTGTACTGGCTACTGTATACAGGCCACCAGGGCACCATACAGACTTTATTAAACATAACCCCAGGTATATATTCAATACAGTGGCTAAATTAACGAAAAATAAAGCCTCAACAAGTGTTGACATTTCCCAAAACCACAGCAGTAATGACTTTATGAACTACTTTACTTCTTTAATCGATACTATTAGAGATACAATTGCAACCACTCAGCCGTCAGCTACATTATTGCATCAGACAGTGCACCTGAGGAACAGTTCCACTCATTCTCTACTATAGGAGAGGAAGAATTGTATAAACTTGTTAAATCATCTAAACCAACAACATGTATGTTAGACCCTATACCATCTAAGCTCCTAAAAGAGGTGCTTCCAGAAGTCATAGATCCTCCTCTGACTATTATTAATTCCTCATTGTCATTAGGATATGTCCCCAAAACCTTCAAACTGGCTGTTATTAAGCCTCTCATCAAAAAACCACAACTTGACCCCAAAGAACTAGTTAATTATAGACCAATCTCAAATCTCCCTTTTCTGTCCAAGATACTAGAAAAGGTGGTATCCTCACAATTATATTCCTTCTTAGAGAAAAATGGTATATGTGAGGATTTCCAGTCAGGATTTAGGCTGTATCATAGTACTGAGACTGCTCTCCTTAGAGTTACAAATGATCTGCTCTTATCATCTGATCGTGGGTGTATCTCTCTATTAGTTTTATTGGATCTTAGTGCTGCGTTTGACATAATTGACCACAACATTCTTTTGCATAGACTTGAACACTTTGTTGGCATTAATGGAAGTGCATTAGCATGGTTTAAATCATACTTATATGACCGCCATCAGTTCGTAGCCGTGAATGAAGATGTAACATATCGATCACAAGTGCAGTATGGAGTACCTCAACGCTCAGTACTAGGGCCACTACTCTTCATGCTTTATATGTTACCCTTGGGAGATATCATCAGGAAACATGGTGTTAGCTTTCACTGTTATGCTGATGATACTCTATATTTCTTCGCGGCCCGGTGAAACACACCAATTTGAAAAACTAATGGAATGCATAGTCGATATAAAAAACTGGATGACGAGTAATTTCTTACTGCTAAATTCTGAAAAAACAGAGGTGTTAATTATAGGACCTAAAAACTCTGCTTGTAATAACCTAGAACACTGTCTAAGACTTGATGGTTGCTCTGTCAATTCTTCGTCATCAGTTAGGAACCCAGTCACCCGTATCCAGTACGTATCCAGACCAGATGGTGGATCAGCACCTAGAAAGGACCTCTACTGCCCTGAAAGACAGCGGAGACCAGGACAACTAGAGCCCCAGATACAGATCCCCTGTAAAGACCTTGTCTCAGAGGACCACCAGAAGACCACAGGAAACAGATGATTCTTCTGCACAATCTGACTTTGCTGCATCCTGGAATTGAACTACTGGTTTCGTCGGGTCAGAGGAGAACTGGCCCCCCAACTGAGCCTGGTTTCTCCCAAGGTTTTTTTCTCCATTCTGTCCCCGTTTCGGTTCCTTGCCGCTGTCGCCTCTGGCTTGCTTAGTTGGGGATGCTTCATCTACAGCGATATCGTTGACTTGATTGCAAATAAATGCACAGATACTATTTAAACTGAACAGAGATGACATCACTGAATTCAATGATGAGCTGCCTTTAACTGTCATTTTGCATTATTGACAGACTGTTTTCCTAATGAATGTTGTTCAGTTGCTATGACAAAATGTATTTTGTTTAAAGCGCTATATAAATAAAGGTGATTTGACTTGACAGACACAGTCTCTGTAGTGTGATATCCAGGTGAAAGAGTCTCCATGTGCTGAGAATTAACTGACTTCTGTGACAAGAGGCGGCTAGCAGATGGTCGGTTTAGCCAGTCTATGTGCTTCCTGACCTGAGCCCCAGTTAGTCAAGTACAAACTATAAGACTATGTGCCATATTTCTAGAGAGAAGAGCGGCACCACCCCAGGAGGGATGAAGACCATCTCTTTCGAAGAGGTCCGGTCTGCCCCAAAAACTCATCCAATTGTCTATGAAACCTATATTATTCTGTGGGCACCACTTAGGCACCACTGTGGGCACCACTGTGGGCTCCCGGTAAACATTGGACTATGGTGGCTGGTGTCTCTATATTCACATTCCGTACAATAGAATCACCAATAACTATAGCACTTTCATCAGGTTTCTCAGTGGGTGCATCACTGACTGGGGAGAACATGTTTGATGTTTTAAGTTTATTTGTATAGCACTTTTTACGATACAAATCATTGCAAAGCAACTTTACAGCTTGTGTAAATCATAGCAGAGAAACAAAAAGAGACTTAATTAGTGTAGCTGCTGTTCCAACAAAGTAAAATGAATTAGTTTAAACCAAGTTAAAGAATAAGAATGCGCATTTGATCAGATACAACTGCAGTCACAGATTATGAGATGCATTATTTGAATGCTTGATGAAAGAGATGTGTTTTTAATATAGATTTAAGCAGAGAGAGAGTGTCTGAGCCCCAAACATTATCAGGAAGGCTATTCCAGAGTTTGGGAGCCAAATGTGAAAAAGCTCTACCTCCTTCAGTGGACTTTGCTATCTTAGGAAATCCAGCGTTTTGTGACCTTAGGGAGCGTGATGGATTCCCAGCTAACATAGTTACGTCATGACGTCCACTGAACTCTATTGGTAATGATGGAACTTGTGACCATAGTTGGTTTTGGGAAACGCACCTCATATTAGAAATGATGGAGAAGAAAACTTTGCATTTCTGGAGAGTCAAATTTTTTCTACATGATTATTTATTTTATAAATACAAATTTCAAAACATTGAGAAAAAAAAATCTTTTGTAAAATTACAAAAAGCTTTTCTACCACTGCTATTCAATTTTATCAAAAATTTGAGCAGTAAATCATCATATTAGAATGATTTCTGAAGATCATGCGACACTGAAGACTGGAGTAATTAATGCTGAAAATATAGCTGTGCATTATAGAAATAAATTATACTTTAAAATATATTTAAAATTTTTTACCACCTGTGTACATTGCTATATTTAAATTAAAACACAACTTGTAATAAACAATACACACATTCTCAAAGAACTTACATTCTGGTTATTACTTCCTTCCCTCACTGCTGTCTTCTTCAGTCATTCCCAGACCTCCTTATTTTTCAGCTTTCCCTCAAATCTACACAAACAAACAAATAATTTTATAGACAATTTGGATAAGTCACAAATTGCAATAGTTGTATAATCACAATACTCAATTATGGCAATATATATTGAATCGGCACACAAGTATTGAGATAGTATTGAATCAGCAGATTAGCGTATTATCCCAAACCTAGTTAAGATAGTCAAAACAATGAAACTTTCTTCAAGAGCGCACAATAACGGAGATTTAAAACTGTTAAAAGAAAAGACTCAAAATATTGCACACATATAATACACAACATCAATATCTCTTCCCTTGGTGTGTTGAACATTTCTATAAGTAATGCTACACGCTGTGACTCTGTGTTGCTTCAAGTACATCATTCTGCGCACTGGTTATGTATAAGCACTGTGCGCTGTATAAGAGCATTACCCTTTCGTATGAGGGGCCGTGCAAGACTTAATTCATTATGGCACTCTTACATTCTTACATTCTCCTTTCACATACATATATTCTTGCTTTCACACACTTTCATTCTTCTTACACATGCATACATTTCTACTCTTACACACACTTACATTCTCCTTTCAGATACATATATTTTTTCTTTCACACACTTTCATTCTTCTTACACATGCATACATTTCTACTCTTACACACACTTACATTCTCCTTTCATATGCATATATTTTTGCTTTCACGCACACATACATTCTCCTTACAAATACATATATTTTTGCTTTCAAACTCATACATTCTCCTTATACATATATTTCTACTCTCACACACATACATTCTCCTTTCACATACATATACACACATACATTCTTCTCTTACATACATCTATATATGTATGTATGTGCGAGAGAGAGTATAGTGGAAACGGAAGGCGTTTAGTTGAAACGGAAGGAGTATAGTGGAAACGGAAGGTTTTTAGTTGAAACGGAAGGCAGGTTAGGCGCGATCAGGCTCACCGTGACAGGTCTTGATCAGCATGACTACAGAAATGTAGTTGATTATATTCCAATGGTTATGATTAATATAATAAGGAATAATTTGGATCAGTCCCTAAACCCGAAATTACATAAAACACAGATCAATGGTATAAATTTTGGTGACAAAAAATGCAATAACCGGTTGCTGAGAAAATTTCTAATTGATGAGATCTATCCTGGGTCCTCTAAAAGAACATATTATGTAAAAAACTTAAACAAACAAGAAATTAGATCAATTAGATCTAAGTTTTTGAAATTTACTATTCCTCCTAAATTTAAAGAAATCCATTTTAAAATGGTAAACGAAATTTATCCTTCACAAGAATTTATTCAAAAAATATTCCAATTTGAAACGGAGAATTGTTATTTTTGTAAATCATTGTCGGAATCAACAGAACATCTTTTTTTTGAGTGTGACATTGTACATAATTTGTGGAAGGAAATACATAACTGGCTGATTTCTAAGTCTATTCAAATAGATTTTTTTTCCTGGAATGGGATAAAATATGGTCTTTTAATGAAGAATAAAAAAGTTGAATATTTGATAAATAATATAATACTATTTGTTAAATTCTATATCCACAAATGTCGTTTCACAAAATCTCTTCCAAATGTGAATGCATTAAAAAATGACTTTTCTTTATTTTGTAAATCCTTAAAGAAAATTGATACAGTCCCTGCTATTAACTTCTTCTCCCTTATATCAGAATATCAGTTGATATAAACCCCTATGTTAGGGTATTTGAATTGTTCTTAAGTTTTTTTTATTTTTAGTTATTTTTCCTTGGTTGAGTTGTTATTGTTTTATGTACTTATTAATTTATATACATTATAGCGGATAAGGTCATACTATTTTGTTTAAATAACTGGTGCTTACTACATTTTAGTTAGGGAGGGTTTTTCCTTATCAGATTTTTTGTGTAAGAAGGTGTAATGTGAGATAATCGTTTGTTATGTGTTATGTCTTTTTGCTTTGTATGGTTTGAAGTTTAAATGTATTAAAAAAAAAAAAAGGTCTTGATCAGCATGGCTGAGGTAGATGAGGAAGCCGCAGATGTATTTCAGCAAGCTATCTGGGTTTTAAAAAATAAATAAATATTATCGTGAAAAGGTTACATGGCCTCGTCCTTTGAGCGAGTTGTGATTGAGGACGCGAGCTCAGCCTCAGTCGTGTTGCCAGATAGATGTATTATAAGCGTCCAAGGTTTTTTTTTTTTTTTTTCATTTAATTTAGGAAGTGAATAAAGTGGGAGGTTGCAATTTAGGGACAGCGAAATCTTTATATTATTTAAATAACTCAAGACTCATTGCGGTTTATTTATTTTTAGATTTTCATTTACTTATTTAATTATTTTTTTTTTCAATTGCAGCTCTGCGTGCAGCAATAACTTAGTGCTAGAATAGTGATCTATAAGCCCCACCTGTTGTCAGAGATTGAATTAGCATTTTCATCAGAATCAGAAAGAGCTTTATTGCCAAGTTTTTACACACAGAAGAAATTTCGTCAGGAGCTTCCAGTACAGAAATTACAAACATAGTGCAGACACACATATAATTAAGGAAATAAAACTAATAATAATAAATAGTAATAATAAAATATTCATTAAGCCAATCTGATGTTTTTGTTTTGTGCACTTGCTTCATGTTGCATATATATATATTTTTTTTGTTTGCTCAAGGTTAGTATGGTCAGTAACAGAGCAAAATAAACATTTAATAAATGTAAAAAAAAAGAAAAAAAAAGAAGAAGAACTAAATAAATTGGCAACGAGAATGGGAATCGGCTCATTTGATTGTAAAATAAATAAAATCCTGATCAGTGCATCCTTAACTGGAATAGTTAGGCCTACCTGAAAGACCTGAAAAAAGCATGGTTTATTTATTTGTGCAAAATGGTTATTATTTATTACAATACAATGTTTACAGTCAACAATGAAAACAATAAGTCTTATTGATTGATTGATTGATTGATTGATTGTGGCAAGTCCTGTGAAAATTTTGCCAGGGCAAGTAAAAAATAAATAAACCACAGGCTGAACTGGACCAGTTGAAAATGTCTTTAGCGTTAAGCCCTGTTAATACGATCAAAATCAGTGTCTTAGTGTCTAAACAGGATGACTTTGAATAGCATAACTGTAAAATTGTGAGGAAGAGCTAAGCAGGTCTTGCACATGTATTTCCTGCTCTGAGAGTGACGTCCTGCTTAAACAGGAAGTAATGGATACCAAAAAAGGTAGAAATATATATATATATACAGTACAGACCAAAAGTTTGGACACACCTTCTCTTTTAAAGAGTTTTCTTTATTTTCATGACTATGAAAATTGTAGATTCACACTGAAGGCATCAAAACTATGAATTAACACATGTGGAATTATATATGGAATTATATACATAACAAAAAAGTGTGAAACAACTGAAAATATGTCATATTGTAGGTTCTTCAAAGTAGCCACCTTTTGCTTTGCACACTCTTGGCATTCTCTTGATGAGCTTCAAGAGGTAGTCACCTGAAATGGTCTTCCAACAGTCTTGAAGGAGTTCCCCGAGAGATGCTTAGCACTTGTTGGCCCTTTTGCCTTTTGCCTTCTGTCTGCGGTCCAGCTCACCCCTAAACCATCTCGATTGGGTTCAGGTCCGGTGACTGTGGAGGCCAGGTCATCTGGCGCAGCACCCCATCACTCTCCTTCTTGGTCAAATAGCCCTTGATGCCTTCAGTGTGACTGTTTTGTCAGTGTGATATATATATATAGGAGAATGCATGTGTGTGAAAGCAAAAAAAAATATGTATGTGTAAGGAGAATGTAAGTGTGTGAGAGAGAGTAGAAATGTATGTATGTGAAAGGAGAATTTAAGTGTGTGAAAGCAAGAATATATGTATGTGTAAGGAGAGTGTATGTGTGTGAGAGTAGAAATGTATATTTGTGAAAGGGGAATGTATGTGTGTGAGAGTAGAAATGTATGTATGTGAAAGGGGAATGTATGTGTGTGAGAGTAGAAATGTATGTATGTGAAAGGGGAATGTATGTGTGTGAGAGTAGAAATGTATGTACGTGAATGGAGAATGTATGTGTGTGAGAGGGCCAGAATGAATTATGGCTTATATGGCCCCCATACTTTCGTATTATAATACATTAGCACAATGAAAGATTATTAAGTCTTTCTTGTTCTGTCCCATCTATCACATGTTGCTGTCTTCATTACTGTTCTATACATTTAAAAGTAATGTATTTTACACACACACACACACACACACATATATACATATACATGTACATACATACATACATACATACATATACATACATATATATATATATATATATATAAAAAAAACAACACCGATATCAGATCGGAATTGGCAGATACTGTCTCTTCTCATAGTGACAGCCTTACTTCTCAAAGTAAATGAGAGGCGTTGAGGCTAGTAGTATTATCATATCCTTTGTGTCAGATTGATGATTTATTACCCTGATTTATGGCCTGATTTATGGGGGGGGTCCAATCAGTGTTGATTGACAGGTTGTCATATGTTAAATGTGTACATGGTCAGATTTGGATTGATTTATGGCTATATGACCTGTCTGTCACAGTGATTGCCATGTCACTGGGTCCTGTCACCCTTGATTGACATGACAGAGGTGTGTGTAAATCAAAAGATCAAACAGATGTCAGATTTGACTTTTGATGTATTTATTACTGGATATTTGATGGTTGTATCTCTAACCAGAGCTGTGGGGGGTTTCTGTGGAGTTCCTTCCTGACCTGTTACCCACTTCCAGCTGTGGTGTCCGGGCTAGGCTAATGGCTAACCCACACAAGCCATCTATCCTCACCATCGTACTGGCTAACGTACGCTCGTTGGACAATAAACTGGACTACATTCGATTACTACATTCAACTCAGAGGACTGTAAGAGACTGTTGTGTTTTTGTGTTCACGGAAACATGGCTCAGCAACAGTGTTCCAGATGGTGCTATTCAGCTCGACCAGCTGACGTGCTATCGAGCAGACAGAGCGGGCTTTGTGTTTACATCAACGACGCGTGGTGCCGCGATGCGGTTGTGATCTGCAAACACTGCTCACCCCTGGTGGAGTTTATGATTATTAAGTGCCGGCCGTTCTATCTGCCGAGGGAATATACTGCTATACTGATCATTTCGGTTTACATTCCCCCATTCAACAGCAACAGGAACGACGCACTTAATGAACTGTACCAGCACATCAATGAGCAGCAGACAGCACACCCCGATGATTTTCTCATCATAGGTGGGGATTTCAACCAAGCTGACTTAAAGAGTGTGTTTCCAAAAATACACCAACACATTAACTTTCCAACATGAGGTAATAACATTTTGGACTTTGTTTACACCACACAGAGAGGAGCTTACAAAGCCCTCCCCCTCCCCCACCCCGGAGCCTCAGATCACATCACTGTCATGCTAATGCCTGAATACAGACAGATTAAAGTGTGGCCAGAAGGATCATCAGAGGTTCTTCAAGACTGCTTCAACACAACTGACTGGGACATGTTTAAGCAGGCTGCCACATACAATAACTCCAATGACCTCCACGAGTACTCAGAGACTGTCACTGCCTACATCAACAAGTGTTTTGATGATGTAACAGTCACAAAAACCATCACTGTCCGGGCCAACCAGAAGCCGTGGATGACAGGGAAGGCCTACAGACTCCTGAAGATGCGGAACGCTGCCTTCAGAACTGGAGATGAGGTGGGCCTGAGAACAGCCAGGGCCAACCTGTCCCGCAGCATCAGAGAGGCTAAGAGACAGCACTCCGGGAGGATAGCCCATCAATTCAGCGACAGCAGAGACACTAGGAACCTGTGGCAGGGGATACAGACCATTACGGACTACAAGCCCCCACCACGGACCTGTGACAGCAACATCTCTCTGCTGAACGAGCTGAACACCACCTTTGCTCGCTTTGAGCAACAAAACAGCACCACTGCACAGAAGACTCCACCTCCTCCCGGCGACCAGGTGATGACGCTGACCCCAGACAGCGTGAGGAGATCCTTCAGCAGGATCATTGCATGCAAAGCTCTGGGTCCTGACAACATTCCTGGGCGTGTACTGAGAGACTGTGCAGCAGAACTCACTGATGTCTTCACAGACATTTTCAACATCTCACTGAGTCAGGCTGTTGTTCCCACATGTTTCAAAACTAACATCATCATTCCAGTTCCGAAGAAGCCATCTCCATCCTGCTTCAATGACTACCGTCCTGTTGCACTTACTCCCATCCTCATGAAGTGCTTTGAACGGCTAGTCATGCACCACATCAAGTCTGCCCTCCCCCCCTCCCTGGACCCTTTCCAGTTTGCATATCGGTCCAACCGGTCGACCGATGATGCCATCTCCACAGCCGTCCACTCAGCACTCACACATCTGGACAAAAAGGACTCATATGTCAGAATGCTGTTCATAGACTTCAGTTCCGCATTCAACACAATCATCCCTCAACAGCCCATTTACAAACTGGTCCAGCTGGGGCTCAACATTTTGCTGTGCAACTGGCTGTTGGACTTTCTGACTGGAAGACAAACAGTACGGTACAGTACGGGTCGGCAGCAACACATCCAGCACCATCACACTGAACACTGGGGCCCCCCCAAGGATGTGTGCTGAGCCCCCTCCTCTTCACTCTGCTGACCCACGAATTCACACCATCACACAACTCCAACCTCTTTATTAAGTTTACGGATGACACGACTGTGGTGGGTCTCATTAGCAACAAAGATGAGACAAACTACAGGAGCGAGGTGAGCTGCCTGGCCGGGTGGTGCAGTGACAACAATCTCTCTCTGAATGTGGAGAAGACGTAGGAGATTGTTGTGGACTTCAGGAGAGCACACACTCATCACGTTCCTCTGACCATCAACGGTGCGACTGTGGAGAGAGTGAGCAGCACCAAGTTCCTGGGTGTGCACATCACAGAGGACCTCTCCTGGACTGAAAACACAGCAGCACTGGTCAAGAAATCACAACATCATCTCTACTTCCTCCGCAAACTGAGGAGAGCCAGAGCCCCACCCCCCATCAAGAGCATCCTGACTAGCTGCATCACTGTGTGGTATGGCGCCTGCAACGCGTCCTGCCGAAAGACTCTGCAACGCATAGTGAGAGCAGCTGAGAAGATCATTGGTGTTTCTCTCCCCTCCCTCCAGGATATTTACGGAACCCGGCTCACTCGCAAAGCCCTCTGCATCACAGGTGATCCCACCCACCCGTCACACAGCTTCTTCAGCCTGCTGCCATCAGGGAGGAGACTGCGGAGTCTCCAGGCCAGGACCAGCAGACAGAAGGACAGCTTCATCCATCAGGCTGTCAGGAAGCTGAACTCCCTCCCGAACTTGCCTCCCCTCCCCTCCCCTTTTCTGCCCCATATCCCCAGGTCCTTCCACCCCCCCCCCCCCCACTAATATACGATGACATGCACCAGTCACTTTGTGCATCATTGGTCTGCTCACTACTTCATTCAACATGGAACTGACGTCATTCCACTACCGCATCAGTCAGTTAAATAAAATAACTGCTCTTGAGCCCTTTGTCACTTTAATCAGACTAAATAAGCTTTTTTCTTTGCACTAAAAATCTTTTATCTGCACTGTTGTTCACTTCATTGATTTGCACTCTATCTGCCATGTGCCTTGCGCTGCTTTATTTAACTTTATTTTTAATTTTATTATGTCTTTTTTACATTCCCTTATTGTATAGTTGTATCTACATTTTATATTTGATCTAGATTTTTAGGCTCTACTGTTAATGTTATCTGTATGCACCAGGGGTCTGAGAGTAACGCAATTTCGATTCTCTGTATGTACTGTACATGTGGAAGAATTGACAATAAAGCACACTTGGTTTCTAGACACCAGAGCCCAAAGCTTCTCCCCTGTCTGTTTTCCTCCTGTGATGTAGTCGGTGTAGTCCGGTATAATGTTTTAATATGCTTGTTAACGGTAATGTGGTTTGTTTAGGGGTTGGAGGATATCCAGACACGTGACCATCTCAAACCTCTAAATGGTTCAGTTCTGCTTGATCTATAGGCTCTATATTGATTGCTAAGCCATCGCTGTTTTGATTGTTTGCAACAATACTGGAATGCTCTGGAAATACGTATGTACAACATATTTTCCATGTCAAAAAAGCACCTAAAAATTTAAAACTGAAACATAGATTTAAAGAGTTCACCAAGAACATTACCCATCAAATTTTCTATATGCTTCTGAAAAGGTGTTATGTTTGGTTACGTTCTTTCTACCTCATCTTTATGTGTGTATGCTAACACCTCTCTGTAGGATCAGTACAACCTGATCTGTAGGTTGAATAGATAAACTTATGAAGAGTCTTTCAATATTGCTTAAAAATCAAAGTACATAACATGATATGACAAGACAAAACAAATTTTAAATAAACAGTGGTTTAGACAACGAATCAACACTTTAGCTGATTCTTTGGGCTCTCAGTCACACACACACACACACGCACATACACACACACACACACAAACACACATTGGGTTTCCATGTTTTATGGGACATCCCGTAGACGTAATGTTTTTTTGTTTTTACTGTACAAATTGTATTTTGCATCACCATACACCAACCTTACACATAAACCTACCCCTTAAAGAATATTTTGTTCATTTTAAGATTTTCAAAAAACTTAATTCTGTATGATTTATAAACTTGTTTCCTCACAGGGACAAAAACAATCCACAAGGATTTGAAATCACTGTCCCCATAACGTAGGGTATACCTGAAACACACACACACACACACTGTCTATTGTCTTAAAAAAACTCTCTCATCCTCTCTCTCTCATTCTCTCTCTCTCTCGTCTGTATCCGTTATGTCTTGTACGCATATTTACTCTGTGTGAATTTTAGTTTGATGTATTATTAGTTCAGTTATTAAAATCCAATATATATTCATGATTGCTTCTGTCAAAAATGCTCACATCACGAGTCAATGAAATGTTTGATCTTAGCTACAAAGCTTATGTTACTTTTCAGTAACCTAACCTAAAAAAAGGACAGGAGAATAGTTTCATGGCCAGAAATAATTTTTCCTGAAATTATAATAAGTGATAACTTTATTGAAAGATGATAAGTTAATCTTACGGCCGTTTGATGGACAAACCACTGTTCGATTTGCATTAATTCCCAGAAAAAATATATCACGATAATTGATGTGAAGAATGGAATATTGACATATTAATGAGTAAATTACAGTGCCTTGTAATGAGTTATTGATATATACAATTGACCTATTTTTCATCTTCGATAATTTTAATGTAACCGTTATATGAGATATATATTAATCATATTCCTGATTAATTATTAAAATTACCTATATATCATTTGAGTTAACTTTAATGTACTACCCAGTGCGGCTACATTTATATTGGTGGAGGAACGCGGGCATTTCAAACTTTTTTTTGTGAGCAACCCAGTTTCAATCAGTTTATATGGTTATTAATAATTTCTGCACACGAGCTATTGAAATTATGAAATTGTGAGATCAGTCACAAGACGCGAACTCACTCCTAACTGACTGAGGCAAAAAGCTGATCAGTCAGCACGTTAACAGTTTCTAGAAATACCTAACAGTATAGTCACTGTTATTTTGCTGAAAGTACACTGCAGTTTAATATTACAAATGTCCCGTTACGAGAAGACCAAGATCTCTCTGCAGTGAGAACATTTTAATATTAATAACCCGCCTATTAAAAGATGAAGAAATCTCTTTTATTAGTTGCAATACGTAAATCTGAACATGAGCGATGTTCCTCTGATTCAGTAGTTAAAAGGCCTTGTTATTACATATCGTTATTGAATTTGTGGTGAACCACAGTGATATTCAAAAATAAACGATAAAGCACCTGGTCGGAAAATTGGCTTAGCTATCCAATTTTAAACCTAAAACATTTAAATCATAAGTGCTATTTTGATAAATGTGTATGGGAGTACAACAGACGGACAATTCCTGTTCTTCACATTTGTGTGTTTGTGCAGCGAGAGGAATCCTGCCTCACACTCTTGTGCAGTATAGCACCAAATCAGCACTGACAAGCACTCAGATTCTAAATCACATTGAAGTCGGCTGTAATTCCGCTGACTCCTTTTAGAAGTTTCAAATTACGCCTGCCTTCTGATTTCAGCCTGCATGAGTGCAATTACGCCATCTCTTGGCCGTTTCAGATAATGCACTCTCACTGCTAATCTCTATTCCCTTGTGATTTATTGAATTAGCTGTCTAAATTCTCAATAATTATTTGCATTTACAGCTTTGCTCGTGCAATTTTTCCTGCCTTTGACTTTTCACATTTACTTTGATTTTGGTTCAAACATGATTTGAATTAAAATTTAATTGTTTGATAGTGTAAATTAAATGTCTCAGGTCAACCACTGATTGACCCACTTAGTAGGAAGTAAGCCATCTAGTGGCAGTCTCCTGTTAAGTTGGTTCACAGCTCTCAGCTCGCTTTTCTCTCTTTATAATTCTGTTTTGAATTGCATATTTCTATTTTTACCCCTTTTTGATTAATTTCATAATTATTAATGATACCTTACTGTTATCATTGGTTATTATAGGATATTATTCTGATTTTCCTTTTGATTTTTCTTACATGCTTATTTAAAATTTCGATTTAAACCAGTTTTGAATTTTTAATTTGAATTAAGTTTCTGCTCACCAGGTGAAGCACAGAGAGGGAGTACGCCAGCTACTGCGGTGAAAACCAGCTACTGCGGCCTTATCCCATTTTCCATCCTGTCTCTCCTTATCTTGATTTTTATTCTTTCCCTTCTCTCTTTTGGATTAGGTTATATTGATAATTACCATCATTATCATAATTCCCTTTTTATTTAATCATTATTAGATAAAGCTGTTACCAATCCTTTCTACATATATATTTACTCAATTGATTTTAAACAAACAAGCCTTAATTCACTTTAAGTTACCCTTGTTCATCCTTTGATTGTAGAACTCCCTCTGTGATTGGACAGTCATCTCAGGTTTCCAGTGAGCAATGTTGTCCGACCAGCGTTTCCGACACTGGCTGTGAGTGAATCTCGGTTTCTCTTATCCCTGTCCGTCGTTGCGGCACACAGTGGAGGCATCAGCAATTCAAAGGTAGTCAATCAGTCCAGCCGACACAAACAACGCAATTTCTGGGACCAGTACCTAAACCGGGGCCTAAAAAGGGGCCACTCTCTTTCGAGAGGGTTCTGGGGAACAGCCCAATTGTGCAGTGCTGTCTGGCGGTTGACATCTTGGTGTTGCCAGGTTGTGTTAAAAGTCACAAGCTGTCTGAGTATAGATAATAAGCTGTCTGAGCGGGCGCAAGGCGACAGAGTAACGGAGGGCCGAGGACACTGCTGTTGAGTGTTTGGGGGAGCTGGAGAGGTTGACTGAGCCACTGGTTTCCACCTGAATGACTTCAATTCACCCAGGTGAACCAAATGTGATAAAACCCATCCACTTATTATAAGCCACAGAATATTATATATTCCCCGGGATATATTTTAAGTGTTTGGCCCATCTCTTCTCCAAGCCACACCATCTTCCTAGGTTTCCTACCCCGATAACCCCACTCACCTGTTGGCCCTATCTTAAAACCTAGCAGTAGGCTTAGGCATCCTTATTCTCACTAACACATCGTGTTACTATTGTTTTATCTCATTTCAAGTGTTGTTTTTCACTTTGATCTTTTTCTATCCTGTGTTCTGTTGTGATTTGTTTCTTGTGATCTGCCATCTAACTGAGCCAAGCACCCCGAACACTGCTCGTCATCCACAGTGGTCTAACTGTCACATCACAAATTTACAGCATCACCCAAGCTCCACAGCTGACAGCTGCACACCCTGAACGAGACAGCACAGTTCCTCGCACCAGGTACCACAAACCCAAGGTACCAGAAAATGCTGTTTTGACTACCTGCCTCCACAGTGAGCTACACGACACCGGTCCTAACCGCCCATCGATCGTCACATCTGCCCCAATGCCAACATTCCTGGGCAACCTTGTTGAAAATTGGGTGGACCGAAAACACCTGAACATCACGTTAGGAAAAGGAGTGAGCATGGAAGACCTGATCGACACAGGATCAGACCTTACGGTGATCTCAATCTCACCTTTTCAAAAGACTCCAATTTGAAGCTAAGAGACAAGATCGAACTCTCACACCTCAAACTTGTGAACTGAAAGTACAGTCATACAGCCAGAATGACATCCGGTCTGACCAGGTTGCTCCCATTCACCTGACAATCGGTCCGATGAGTCTAGTACATCCTATTTATGTCTCACCAATGAACACTCATGCATTTCTCATCGGCAAAGACCTGCTAGATCACTTTGAACCTTTACTGGACTTGAAACAGCTAAAAGTCTGGGCTCAAGTGCGAGAAACTCTTCCCCTCCAGCCACACAGGTCGCCAGAGCCAGACTGCCAGGTCACAGAGCTCAAGGGAACCCCTGCAGCCAGCCATGGGTACACAGCCTCAACAGCAGACCAAGGCTCAAGTTCACTCCTCTGCACCTTAGTCAACGAACAGGGAACGGTGGTACCATCTTACACCAAAGGGGTCGCTGTTTGGCTCAACATGGGATGTGGTCAAACCTTAAACCACACGCTGGGTTTCTTCCAACCCTCACCTGAATGTGTGGAACTCGGACTCACACTTGTAGCCACACCCCTCACTGAAGTGTCATCTTGTATAGTCTACATCCTGTGCAACAACTGCACGGCAACTGACATCAACATTCCCAAGGCCTACCGGCTGGGATGGCTAGTGAGCCATGACTTTAATGACTTTGAACTTGTACTACCTGTCATTGGGCCCATTCCACCTGCACTGATACCCGAAGGGAGTACAGAAATCACATTGTTCACTGCACCCTTCAAGTTCGTCGCCATCACATCTGTAATGTCGGTGACCAAAGACCAGGTGTGCAGAACGAAGTTGACCGAGGACCAACACCTCGCAGTATACTGTACACAGTCTCACCAGAGCGTTGGGGAGACTGATGAAGCTGCTACACCTCTCAATACCAAACTGACTGATGACACACTGACGGAGGAGCCTTGCACAGGTTTTCAATCTCAAGTGCAGCAAATTCTACAAGACACTAATACACTTCAGAGCGATACAGATCGCCAAGGACTTATAATTTCAAAGAATCCTGTGCCAAAGACTCTTTAGACTGTGGTTTTACAAACCTACACACAGTGCGCATACCTACGCACCCTGATGCTCCTCCCACTTCTGTCAAACAGGACAAGATTCCCATCGCCTCACATGAACCAGTGCAGGAGATCATCGAATCTATGCTTGAGAAAGATGTCATCCGTCCAGGCAACAGCACCTACTCAGCCTCCATCTGGCCCGTCCTCAAACCTAACGGCGAGTGGCGACCCACCATTGACTACAGGAAACTGAATCAACAGCTGCCCCCCTCATGATGGCCCAGGACCTAGCTAGAACAAGAAATACCCTGAATCAGAGGAGCCACAATCTTCCCTACACATGATGTGGCCTATGGATTCTGGACCATTCCGGTGCACCCGGAAAACCAACACAAGCTGGCATTCACATTTGGCAACCGACAATTCACCTTCAACAGGTGTCCGTTCGACTACGCCAACTCACCAGCTGAATTCAAGATCTGTTTGAACAAAGCCTGAACAGACTCTAACTATACTAGACTCAGTTTCGTGTGCCATCTTCCAAATAGGAAACAGGATAGTTTCAAAACTGCAAACAACAAGCCAGTCAAACACCAACAGCTGTTCCAGCAATGTGATAACATCACAAAAACATGTGACTGTGTACTGGAAGAAAGAAAAAGGACACTCGAAGCTACGAGGTCTAGACAAGGACTTAAATGATCAAACTGACACCTTCAACAAAACTGGCGCACTAAACAACAGGCTGTGGTCACTCCCAATCCACCCACCCACCCACTTTCAAGGTTAAAGTGATTAAACACAGCTTAAGAACTTTACTAGCTAAACTGCCCACCTCAGAGCCGCTTACGCTGGCTCCGCTGTTTACAAAAACCAACATAGCGGACATGCGGGCTTCTGACACCTCCATAAAGACTTTGCTTAACCACCTCTCAAACCCCTGCATCCACCCTTGCATGCTGTCTACACTCACAGACAACCAATGCCTCATACCACTGCATGATACAAAGAACAATGCTGCGTGCACAGAACAACATTGTGGGATGTGCACCATCTGACATCACAATACCAGGACTTGTAATGCCATGGAGCAAAAGGGGGAAAATGCCAATATATTTCCATGACGCATCATGTGCTGCAACACAACGCAGTACCAGAGCCACTGAAGAGACACTGAAGCAAGCGTCATGCCAGCAGCACGATGTGGCAAAACATGGGCCAAGGCGAGCTAAACCCAGTCGCTGCCCACGAAGCAAAGAGACTGCCCTGTCCAACCAAAGACAACCCTCGCTTGTTTCTTCCTCCCCTTTCTCTCTCTCTCTCTCCCTGTTGTCTGTACCAGGATGCTGCTGTGGTTTGCCATGCTGTGCTGTCAGCCAACCAGAGGACAGCTGCCACCGAGAGAACCACTGAGACTCCTGATCACCGACGACAGAGCACACTACTCCAGCACCGTAACCCAATACAGCTGGACAGGTGTCCGATGGACAGAGGACTCCTTCACTCACGCTGAGGCCGATGTCAAACACGTGTTCAGCCAACGTGAGAAAGTGACTGTTAGACAAGTGGAGTTAGGTGGACACAACCACCGCTCCAAACAGTTCCCGGGAGCTTTGCTCAGAGCCGCCACTGCCGCCAGAACTCTGTTTAACATTGGTATGTCCAGTGTCAATGCAGCTAACCAGGCAGTGAACATGAAACCGCTGTTTACTGTCTTCCAGTATTACTTTGCCCAGACTCAGCTGTTTACAGCATTAACGACAGACATGCTGTGGGAAGTTAGCTCCTCCAATGACAGCCTAACCACGGGTAGAACCCCACCGTACATGATACCCTTAAGCCTCGTGCTAACTGTGCTGGCTTAAGCCATCACCACGCCAGCTGACCTGCTAAAATTACACCTGGCCTACTCTCTGGATAGCACCATCCTACTGCACGTCAATCCCAAACAGAGGGAAGTGGATGTGCTCCTGAACCAACCCATCAGCGAGTCAAGCCAAGTCTACAGACTTAAATACATTGTCAATGTCAGGTTGTGGAAAAGCAACACCCACACCAAGACACACATTTGGTACTTTGACCAAAGACATTCATTATCTCTGCCTTAGCAAACCCTTCCTCAGAGACAACGCTGAAGGAATCTGCGGGTTGCAGCCCCTGGTCAGCGACACACGCTGCCCTGCCGAAGCCAAGACTCGTACACAATTCACAGAAACGCAAGCAGAGATTGTAGGTGACAGATGGCTCGTCAACACTCCTGTGCGTACAGCTACACTGACCTACGACCAACATGACACGCCACCCGTGTCAACCTGCTTGACCAGAGCATGTGGATTCAGGTACCGAAAGGTGCCACCCGACACATTGACATTGCTCCCGTCGACACAGCCCTCCAAACACTGTCTCGACAGCCCGCTCTGAAACCGTCATCTGCGTTCTGAGCCTGGACCGCTGCCGACATTGCACTGTGCATCTCCACTGTCATTGGTCACACCCTGACCCTTGGCGTGGCCTTCATCCTATACAGGAGACTCAACGAGATGCAAACCTCTACAGCCAAACTCACGACAGCCGTGGCTGGAGGTCTCAGATGGAATCCCCAGAAAGGGGTCCTCAGCCCGCCACAATATCAACGCTGACCGCCACGGATTGATTCAGATTTTTTAACTATTTAATATGGGTACATATATATACATATACACATATATATATATATATACATACATATATATATATATATATATATATATTAGGGGT
The DNA here is from genome assembly GCF_963082965.1 of Carassius carassius. Taxonomy (NCBI): domain Eukaryota; kingdom Metazoa; phylum Chordata; class Actinopteri; order Cypriniformes; family Cyprinidae; genus Carassius; species Carassius carassius. The sequence goes on along the minus strand of NC_081756.1, from coordinate 37,525,504 downwards.
GTAACGATACGCGTATTCGTATTGAACCGTTCGGTACGAGGCTTTCGGTTTGGTACACGGTACGCATTAAGGACCTAACGGTTCGTTGGACTAATTAATTATATTTGGAAAATAAAACAAATTGTGAAATATAATGATATGCATTCAACAAGGTAGCCCAATAACCCAAACGACGTAACAGGCAACGCCCCTGACACCCCCGAAGAAGAAAAAAACACCAACTTATATGTTTATGTTAGGCTACTCAGTCAGGCGCTCGCTCACTCAGTAATACACACTGAAGGCTCATTGCAAAATGGCCAATGCGTTTAACAGACCAGAAATAGAAGATCCTCCAATAACCAACAGGTCTGGTGTTTGGGTGCACTTTGGATTCCCTGAACAAGACGAATTAGTTTTTTAAAAGGTAACGTTACAGTATCAAGGCCTCTATGCTTATATTTCTTTTTTGATATTTTTGTTTTGTTTAGGAACATAAATAAATTAATAGGGCAATATTAGATTTTTTTTGTTTTACCTTTTTGATCCCATTTTCCATCTCATTTTTATTAAATTAATAAAATACAATCCAGAAGAATAAGATACCAGTCAAATGAAATCAACATCAACATTTCAGCTTTGCAAGGCACAGAACTCTGCAGTTGCATTAAGGATTATACAGACTTTTTGAGAAGACTTAGAGGTGGCATAATGTATTTCATAAGAACGATGTAATGAAATTAATGTTTAAAATATAAAGTTTTGAAAATGGAAATATTAAACGATTTAAATGACTCATTTATACTTTCAAATGAAACTGAAACCGACAGTAGGTGGCAGCATGTCACTGCCTTATCAATGAATCATTTATTTAATCGATTCGTTCATTCATTTAAGAACAAAGCTAATGACTCTCTTTATGAATTGGTGATGGATAAATCATTGACTCGCTAGATTTGTTCAAAAATACAGATTCATTCAAAAACGTTGTTCAGAAACAGCTGTGTGTTTGTTTGGAGATGCACCGCGATCAGCTGTGACTTTGTTTGAATTTGTTTTTAAGAAATAGAGCAAATTAAGTGTTCCTGAAATCCTGAAAGCCCATATGTTCAGGGGCGCCTGCAGGATTTCTTCCGAGGGAGCCCTCTCTACACTGTTTGTTATGATGAATGACAATACTGCAGTCTACTTTCACGATCCAAGGTGAACCAATAAACATTTAATGCCTTCATTCAATCCCCATACTCCGTCTCTTTAATCTTATTTACTATGCTTACTGCATTATTATTATTATTTTTTTCAGATTTGCCTTTGTTGTCGATGCTAATACAAAATATCAGGGGGACTCCCATAAGTCTATTTTTAGGGGGGGGGGGGGGCTTCGCAGTTCTGCTTTATTCAGCTATGATTATCATTTCAGTTCATGTTTATAAATAAATAAATAAATAAATAAATAAATAAATAAATATATAAGAAAAAATAATGTAGTTTAAAAATTTATATTTAATTTAGAATTACATATGCTCTACTTTTGTTTCAGAAGCTGCATCTGAATCGTCATATATTTACAGACTAAAACAGTTTGGTTATCAGCATTCTTCAAAATATCTTCCTCAAACGCAATAAAGGCATAATGTTTGAAACAACATTGGGTTGAGTAAATGTAAATGTAAATAAACAATTTCTATTTTTGTGAAACTATTGCCAACTATTTATTAAATTGAAATGATAGCCTACTGAAAATATAATATAATAATAAAATAATAATATTATTTTAATTAAATTTGCCTTTGTTGTCGATGCTAATACAAAATATCAGGGGGACTCCCATAAGTCTATTTTTAGGGGGGGGGGGGGGGGGCTTCGCAGTTCTGCTTTATTCAGCTATGATTATCATTTCAGTTCATGTTTATAAATAAATAAATATATATATATATATATATATATATATATATATATATATAAGAAAAAATAATGTAGTTTAAAAATGTATATTTAATTTAGAATTACATATGCTCTACTTTTGTTTCAGAAGCTGCATCTGAATCGTCATATATTTACAGACTAAAACAGTTTGGTTATCAGCATTCTTCAAAATATCTTCCTCAAACGCAATAAAGGCATAATGTTTGAAACAACATTGGGTTGAGTAAATGTAAATGTAAATAAACAATTTCTATTTTTGTGAAACTATTGCCAACTATTTATTAAATTGAAATGATAGCCTACTGAAAATATAATATAATAATAAAATAATAATATTACTTTCTTATTAATTTAACTGTTGAATAAAATCATTTCCAAATTTGCACTCATTCGTGCCTGGGGTGATAACTTTATGAGACAAAAGCTATATGTATAATTGTAAGGGCTATTCTTGCCATCTTCGCACTCTTGCAAACTGGATGCTCTGACTTGCCGTAGAGTCCTTGTAGCCATGAGAGGTGTGTCCATGTAGATGGCGTTATGTAAACGGCGTTTTAAAATTAATACGGCGTTGAAAAGCACGCGTTTTACAACAGATATATTTTGCACCGCAACAGATCACTGTTCTTTGAGGATTGGTATGGGAGAAACGTATGGTCTATGGCCGACTTAATGGATACCAACGGACATTTTTTAAATTATGAACAATTTTGCATCAAACATAATTTCAAACCCTTAAAATCAGACTTTACTAAATTACATAAAGCACTACCCAACGGATCTGTCCTTCTAACAAGAAACATTTTGGCATATTACCAGAGGTGGAAAGAGTACAAAAATATTCTACTCAAGTAAAAGTACCATTACATTAATGAAATTTTACTTAAGTAAAAGTACCAGTCTAAAAATCAACTCAAGTAAAAGTAAAAAGTAGCTCATTTAAAATTTACTCAGAGTAAAAATTACTTAGTTACATTTTAACAGTGGGAGGGAGTCAAAAATGGGACAGGCCAAGGGTGTCAAACTCAGTTCCTGGAGGGCCACAGTCCTGCACAGTTTAGATTTAACCCTAATTAAACACACCTGATCCAGCTAATCTAATAATTTAGGTTTATTTGAAAACTACATGATATGTGTGCTGGAGCAAGGTTAGAACTAAACTCTGCAGGGCTATGGCCCTCCAGGAACTGAGTTTGACACCCCTGGGATAGGTCTATTAATCTCAAACTAGTTGTTTTTAATTAAAGGAATCAGTTATTTAGAATAATAAAACATTTGGGCTGTTACCAGGCAAATCAGTATCAACAAACTCATCTTTTAATGCAGAGGAAATGCAGAAGATTCATTGGAAGTGGCATTTAGATGTATTACACTGTTTAGTGCAGGACAAGAATGCATTTAACCTGCAGTTACAAATGCATGAATAATGTTTTGATATACAAGACATAAAATGTTGAAATTAATTATTTAAAAAAAAATCAAAAGATACTTTAAATGTGAAATTAAAATGGCCAGTATGTGTCAGCAAGTCACTGTTAATAAGTGAGTCATTGCGATTGAACCGAATCATTTAAACGGTTGATTCATTCAGGAACGAAACACTGTCACGTTGCTCAGAGACGCAAAACTGTGCTTTGGTGGCTGTGTTTGGAATTATTTTCTGTTGTAGAAACAGAGCTAAAAAAGGCAATATGGTGTCTAAAACGCAAGTCTCTTAATTAACTTGTTTACTGAACTGTTATATATATATGTATATTCATGATGATTTTTGGTGGAATAGGCGAAATTCTTTGTTTGATTTTGATTTAATATATGAAATTATATAAATATGTGAATTTTCTGCCCCTATATCTTCAATTTTGTGATCATTCTAAATGCATTTTAGGAGACTGAATCACACAGTGAAAGAACGCACTATAAATGCGCGCGCACATCATTAAAACAAAAAATATGATATTATCGCAGACGATATATATAGCACAATCCTCACCACTGTCTTTTTGGCTAATTTGTGCAAAACCTCTTGCTAAAATGTCAAAGCTTCATTTTAACCACCAATGCAACGATGCAATTATTTAGCTTACCTCTACATTCTTGCGAAGGGTTGATGTCTTGTCGAGATTTTATAAGCTGCTAGTTTGGTCTTCCTAGGCAAGTACAGCTTACACTGCATAATAGAGCATTCATATGGCCAGGGGTTCACTTCATTTCCTTCGAGTTCAACTTCAGAATATGACGGGGTTTCGTTTTCAGCGGTGTCTGCACCACTAACGCCTGTTTTGACCGTCTGCATCTTTCTTGTGATTTTAGCGCCAGTTTTTGCCCTCCTGCCCATTATTTACTGACGTAGTGTCCAGGGAGCGATTTTTTTTTTTTTTTACTCTAAGCGATTTTTTACGCTTAATGTAGCGAAGTACAATACTTTAAACAAAATATACTTAAGTAAAAGTAAAATTACAGATTTAAAAAATTACTTTAAAAAGTATTAGTACACAAAAAAGCTACTCAATTACAGTAACGCGACTAAATTTAATTCGTTACTTTCCACCTCTGCATATTACCCGATACAACCACAATTGGCCCCACTATCAATTCAAGGGATCTTTGTTTTGGATAAGCAATGCACTAATCACTTTATTAGAAATTGTTTTATTGATTTTCTTTATCCTAATATGCAAAATAAAAATAACATACTACAAAAATTTGATAAAGTGTCAATCATTAAACTAAGAACAGGATATCTAACACTCCCTATACCTCCTAAAGTGAAAGAAACACATTTCAAAGTAATGAACAACATTTACCCCTCTAAAGAATTACTGAGACTTCGCTTTGGTATAGATGAAAATACATGTACATTTTGTGAAATTGATGTCGAAACTACGGACCATGTGTTTTTCTCATGTAATGTGATACAGATATTTTGGTGTGATATACATAAATGGGTTAAGCAACAGATATCTTCATTTCCAACCTCTATCTCCTGTGATGACATAACATTTGGATTGATATTGCAAAGCAAGGGTGATGAGCTCTGTACTAACACAATTGTATGTCTAGCTAAATTCTTCATTCACAAATGTAGAAATGTAAAATCATCTCCCAAATTTGTTGTTTTTTTAAATGAATTTAAGCTGTATATGAAATCCTTAAAAACTCTGAAAAGTCCTAAAGCACAAAAAATATATGATACCCTAAAACACTTCCCAACTGAGGTTAATAACTGAACAATGACTGAATTCTCCCCTTAAGGTTTTTTTTTTTTTTTTTTTTTTTTTTTTTTTTTTTTTTTTAATGTCTCATCCTTATTCTTGTTACTAAGACTACATATATATTTACTGTTTGTATTGAGAGCTGCTCCCTCTGGCTATGTTTTTGTTGTATTTTATTCTGAAGAAACTGATTTTATGCAGCCATGTTTGTTTGTAATTCCTGAAATTTTCAATAAAAAAAAGAAAAGCTTTCAAACCGAAAAAAAAAGAAGAAGAAGAAAAAAAAAAGAAAAGCACGCGTTTTATGGACCACTTGGCTTTCCATACATATTAGCATTACTCATTTTGATTGGCTGGATGGGAGAGAGCTTCGTGTGAACACCTGATTCATTTTCCCGGGAGTTCTGGAAAAGCACGTTGTGGAGAACAGGTAAGAAATCAATCACAAAAAGTTTTAATAGGTTCGAATGACAAGTAATTTATAGGTATGTTTATGGTATTTATCGACGCTTTTGTCCAAAGCGACATACAAATAACAACAATACAAAGTTGAACTTAACAGTAAAACGAATCATTCCACGAAATCAGGGCCTTTTCAACTTTGGCAAATGAAAAAATATAAATAAGTTTAATCGATTTGTTTTAAATATCCATGAAATGAAGATAGCTTAAAAGGACAAGAAATTGTATTGTGCAATCTCAGGCTATGTATTTTTTTTTTATTTTACGAGTACTTATCTATGGTACCTCATTTATATTTTTGTCATGCCTGTTACAGACACATGTGTTGTTATACAATAGTTTTAATTAGAACCACGTTATAGTTTTCTCATATATGAGCAGTATTTTAGTCCCTCTTTTCACTGGGATTGTTTCCTATCTTTTTTCCAAAGGACAGTGTCCTTGCATACCTTGAGTTTGTCTGTGTCTCACACACAAGTGCACAGATGTTCAATTTTTAGCTTTATTTTATACAAAACTATTATTTTTTTGTACAATTGTTTTTATATTTCTCGCATTACTTAAATGGATAGTCCAGGGTTAATAAACCCTTCCCTTGCTGTTGGGGGTGGCAGTGCTGTGGCTAGGAAGAAAGAGAATAATCGGTACAGTTCTGACCAAAGCTAACTGATCCGGGCAGGGAAATGACCTTCCCCTATCGGTTTGTGTTAGCTGCTGTTTTTTTCTTTTAGTCTATGGTGTAAAAATGTTCTTGTTCTTCCTATTGACAGCACTCTGTAACCTCAAACAACAGGTCTATAGGTTGATTTATCCTGAAGTTTAGCTTTTAGTGTTACACAAAGCCTTTGATAGGTAGAGATTCCTTTTGGTATTTTCATGTTTAAAGCAATGGTGTGCTTGAAACATCATGTATTTCGTCTGTACCTGTAGAGAAGTTTTGTTCCAATAAAATGACAGCAGGGGTAGTGAGGAAGGATTTTCCTCACATCAGAATTTGAATTAGCTCAATGCTAAAGTTTAAAGTTAGTCTTTTTTTTTTGTCAATTCAAAAAGGAGCTATGTGAATTATCATTATTTTGACAACATTTGAAACGTATTTGCAGTGGTTTATATAAGCGTCTTTACTTGTGCAATAGCGCATCTATACAGTCTTTTACTGTTTATTCTTTTATTAATATAATGAAATGTTTTATGTTCATTATTTACCCCGTAGTTATCATAGTATGTTTTTTTTTTGGGGGGGTTGGTATTTAAATCATTTACTTTTTTTCTTGTCATCCTACATGGTTGTGAAACATTTTGAACATGTGGCTTTAAACTCTTAGTCAACTTTACAATAACCGTATAGGTGATATCCAAGTTCTCATCTGCAAACCGATAGGGGAAAGAAATTCCATTTCCGTGTCATTTCCCTGCCCGGTTCAGTTAGCTTTGGTCAGTACTGTACCGATTATTCTCTTTCTTCTTCCTAGCCACAGCACTTGTGTGTGAGACACAGACAAACTCAAGGTATGCAAGGACACTGTCCTTTGGACTTGTAATGACATCCATGCTCAAACCGGAGTCTTCCACTGTTGAACTCCCAGTGTGTGGCACACTCAGATAAACACCAGTGTTGGGGGGACACCGTGGTTAGAAAAGATCATCCATACTGAATGGAGCACATTTCCACCATAGCTGCAAGATGTTTAATGTATCTCTCCAACTTTTTATGCACCGCAAAATAGTGCAAGCATCCCTTCTGGCCAACACTCCGTTGCAGAGCTTGGTGACTGAGCCCATGACTTGGAGCCCAATGTTATCTCTACAGACTTATTCAGAGGTGAGTCCCTGCTTGAATAAGTACTGTCTGGTCAACACTGGGTTCTTGCAAAGCACTGTGCCTTTATGTCCTGTGTTCTCTTCAACAGACACAGAATTGAGAGCAGCGTGTCTGTCATCCAGTCCCACTCCAGACAGCCCTGAGCATGAGGTTAGTTTGAATTCAGCTGTTTATTACGGGATGTATGAATGTTTAGTTTAGTAAGGGACAGATTTATCAGTTAATTATATTTATACTGCAGGTACAGTCTGAAAATCTTTGTCAGTACAGATAGTCATCATTTAACATTATGTTCCCCTGACTACATCAGTTTGAGTGTCATAATCTTAAAGATTTGAGTGAGGCTGTCCCTCTTAGGTGAAATGGACACTACCAGTTGATGCTGTTCATCTTTGCATATTGCTGTTCTTTATTAGGTGCATTGTGTCAGAGGTCAATGTGGCTCTTCTGCTAAAGAGAGGATTGGAGAAGTTGGTGTCCAGCACCAGGAGGTGTCACCCCTTGTGTTCTCAACAGACCTTACCAGTGGTCAGTTAAAGTTATGAGTGTAAGTTGTTCACTTCTGACAATGCATGGCATGCCTGAAGGTTTGCAGAATAAAAAAACATGTCAATATCAGGCCATTTTTAGATGATTATTTTAAATTAAGTCTTGATGGATATTTTGAGTAGAATTTTGTCCATGTGGTTTTATGACTTGAGGAAAGCCAAGCACTGAATCTCCCTGTGTTCCCTTGTACAGAGACCGAATTGATTTCAACATGTCAATCATCCAGAGCCGTGCCAAACGACTCTTCTTGTGAGGTGAGTCTGAATTTACCTTTGTTTTGAAATTGACCAAAGGTTAGAAGTACTGTGATGTTCCATGGAACATAATTTTCAGTGTTATAGTAAACATCTTGCAGCTGCGGTGTAAATGTGCTCCATTCAGTTTGGATTGGTCTTTTCTAACCACGGTGTCCCCCCAACACTGGTGTTTATCTGAGTGTGCTACACACTGGGAGTTCAACAGTGGAAGACTCCGGTTTGAGCATGGATGTCATTACAAGACCAAAGGACAGTGTCCTTGCATACCTTGAGTTTGTCTGTGTCTCACACACAAGTGCACAGATCTTTACCTTTTTTTTGATTGATCTTGAATCAGAAGATTGATCTTCTGCAGAAAGTATAGTGAATGGACTGCTGAGGACTGGGGCAAAGTCATATTCTCCGATGAAGCCCCTTTCCGATTGTTTGGGGCATCTGGAAAAAGGCTTGTCCGGAGAAGAAAAGGTGAGCGCTACCATCAGTCCTGTGTCATGCCAACAGTAAAGCAACCTGACACCATTCATGTGTGGGGTTGCTTCTCATCCAAGGGAGTGGGCTCACTCACAATTCTGCCCAAAAACACAGCCATGAATAAAGAATGGTACCAAGACACCCTCCAACAGCAACGTCATCAAACAACAGTTTGGTGAATAACAATGCATTTTCCAGCACGATGGAGCACCGTGCCATAAGGCAAAAGTGATAACTAAGTGGCTCGGGGACCAGAATGTTGAAATTTTGGGTCCATGGCCTGGAAACTCCCCAGATCTTAATCCCATTGAGAACTTGTGGTCAATCCTCAAGAGGCGGGTGGACAAACAAAAACCCGCTAATTCTGACAAACTCCAAGAAGTGATTATGAAAGAATGGGTTGCTATCAGTCAGGATTTGGCCCAGAAGTTGATTGAGAGCATGCCGAGTCGAATTGCAGAGGTCCTGAAAAAGGGGGGGCCAACACTGCAAATACTGACTCTTTGCATAAATGTCATGTAATTGTCGATAAAAGCCTTTGAAACGTATGAAGTGCTTGTAATTATATTTCAGTATATCACAGAAACAACTGAAACAAAGATCTAAATGCAGTTTAGCTGCAAACTTTTTGAAAACTAATATTTATGTAATTCTCAAAACTTTTGGTCACGACTGTATAAAGCATAACAACATGTTGCTTGAATGTTTTATCAGTTTAAACCATGGCAGTGAAAAACACTGTAGTGGCAGATACTATGACATATCATGCAAATGAGGTTGCAAGCTGAGGCATATGGCAGAGAACAGAGAGAATACTGCAAACTAGTCGCCTTTTTCAATGCGTCTTTCATGGACTAAATTCATTTGCAATGTCAATCCAATTGCACAATAAGCAAAACGCCATTGTTTGAATTGTTGTATAGATGAATTTCAACAAGCTCATATTTGCGACGTTGCCAATGCAAAAACCGCAGTTCTTGGTTTGATCTGCTATGTGAACATAGGGCAGTGTTTGTGCTACTCCATTAGCATTTTTAAAGATGATCTTGGCTGAAAAGCATAATGCACAAATGTTTCATTATGTCTAAGTGAGTATCAACACAAGAAAAAATGCCCTCAAGTCCATGGTGCACTCATGTCATTGCTGAAGTCATTCTGTAATTACGCATACGCTCACAAACTTGGATGATGTTAAACCATTCGAGCAAACATTGCATCAAACTTGCAAATTTCTTAGAATGTCTATGTACTCAAAGTATTTGTCCAATAAGTGTCTTTCCAATAAGCATTTCCAAGTGTATTTTTTTTTCTAACTTTTTTTACTTTGTGCCTTCCAATAAGTCACTGGGCCTATCTTTACGCATCTGAGTTGATAATAGAGAGGGAATTTTGAGTGCAGTTTGGCTAACTGAGATGATAAATGTACTGTATATAAAAGCTATGATGAACAAAAACTTTAGGCCTAATAAATCCAGACCTAATTCAATAGATCAACCAATCAATTTGCATTCCAAATGCTTGAAGGTGTCTCCACACCTTTCCAATTACTTTTTGAAAGAATTCCTTTTATTCTCACAAGCCTTATTAATTAATGTAGGATAAACATTTCAGCATTTCTGTTCCACATTGGACCATTCTGCCAGAAGTATTTGGGCCAAGGATGCATTCTGAAACATAGCATACTGTATATGGCCTCACACCTTGCATATTACACATTAAAAAAATAATTTGTTTGGTCAGGTCAGGCTAATAATGTGTCTGTTTTTGCAGTAACAGTGTTTTATAATCAGAATCTCAAATCTCTTGATTGTTAGAACGATTTATAGTTTAAATCTGTTTGTATCTATCTGGAAATCCCATCAGAATGCACCATTTGAACAGTCATTTTTCAAAAAATTCTGCTTTTCATTCTGAACTTTATGCTTTAGTTTTCAGTCCGTTTTATGCTTATGTTTAGTGGCGTTGGTGAATTTGATGTGTGGGATCACTACATATTTTTTTTTACCTTTGACTTTGAATGGGTAATGTAAATGCTCTGCCACTCCAGTGAATTCTACCTTAATGGTCGAAAACTGTGTACATTTGTCTAAATGGGAAATGTTAGCCATCACTCAAACTGTGCATTTGTACTGAACCATTGCACTTCTTGATTTTGTATGTTTCTTAAGTGTGAAGCTGTTTGCATTTAATAAGAAAATTAGGATGTAATTGGTCAGGATGGGAAACTGATCAGTTGTTGTCGAACGCTGTGGTTTGCTTAATTTTGTTTGTGAAGAATGCTGTGGTGTGTGGCATAAAATCTGCCTCCAGAAATCCTCAGAAGACTGGGATATATCAGAAGTAAGTGTACATTAAAGTATAAAATGCCTAATATCAATATGATGGGTCTTAGCAGTTTGTGTTTGACATCCATCCTTCACATGTGTACTTCTGTTACTTAAAGTATGCTGTATTTAATTAATTTAATTAAATTAATGTACTTTATAGGATGATGTCTCCTCTGATGATGAGTACATCCCAGACTCTGTATCGGATTCAGAAAGCTCAGGGACAGAGTTGATTATTGAGTTGCCCGAAGCATCCAAAAAGTCCCATACCAATAATATGCCTGATTTAGGCATTACTTTTGCTGAACAAGAACAGACCATAGATAAACATGACAACTGTAAGAATATCCTGATGGATCTAGAAACTACTGGTGATCTCCAAAGTGACCCAGAACCAGAAAGCTCAGAGTCATGCCAGCAGAAAACAAAAGATGCGAGTAACTGTGGATATTCTTGGCCAAAGTAAATCCCCAACCAAATCAGCAAAATTCCTTAAAAAAAAGTTAATTATTAAACCTCAAACAAAATTTGCACGCCATCTGGAGAGGCATGTAAATGAAAATGCTGAAATCGCACAGGCACTTCAGTTATCCAAATCATCCAAGGACAGAAAAGTTCTTCTTGAGAAATTCCGAAACCTTGGCAACTTCAAGCACAACTCAATTGTTAAAACCACAGGATCAGGCTGTCTTAAAGTGAAAAGGAGTTCCAAACAGAGCAGCAGCCCTGAGACGTATGATTACTGCTTGTACTGTAGGGGTATGTTATCCAGAAAAGAACTTTCTCGACATATGAAAAGATGTGCTCTAAGAGCAGAGAATAATGTTGAAGAGAGAGAGAGAGTCTTTGGTATAGCATCTGCTCAATCCATAATGTCCCAGCCAATTTCAAGTGAACTTTGGTCAGTGCTGGGCAAAATGCACAAGGATAACGTGTCCACTGCAATAAGGAATGATCATTATCTCATGCAGTTTGCCCAGTCCCTCTTTAATAAGCGTGGCAGTGACCGATCAAAGCACGAGTATATAAGACAGAAAGTAAGGGAACTTGGGAGATTACTTGTGACTTTGCGCCACACAACAAGAATCCATAACATGGAAGAGGCAATAAAACCAGGCAACTTCTTTATTTTTACTAGTGCTGTTAAGAGAGTTTCATGTTTTGATCATGAAAACCGCACATTCAAAGCCCCAAGTTTGGCCCTGAAAATTGGGCATTCTCTCAGAAAGATAAGTGACCTCATTATGTGTCGTGCTCTCATGGAAGAGGACCAAGAGGTGATCGATTCCATCAGGAGGTTTCATACACTTCATGAAACGAAGTGGTCTGAATTAGTTTCCCATTCTGCCTTATCAAACCTGAGTGAGGCAAAATACAACAAGAGCACCGGGCTTCCACTGGCCAAAGACGTTCAGAAGCTACAGTTATATCTTGGTCAGCAAGTGGAATTGACTAAAGAGAAACTAGCCAATGACCCAACAGCAGGCACTTATGCAGCACTTATGCATGCACTTATGCACTTATCAAGTCATTTTGTTTAATAGGAGGAGGGAAGGTGAAGTGGCATGGATGACTGTAAAAATCTTTGAAGATCGTGACATGTCCCAACTAAACGATGACATAAGCACTGGGCTCACAGAAGTTGAGAAGAGACTTTGCAAACAATTCGCCAGAGTGGAACTGAGGGGGGGGAAAGGAATAAAGGTTGCTGTGATTCTGACTTCTGATATGACTGCTAACCTCTCACTCCTCATTAGTAAGAGGAAAGAGTGTGGAGTAACTGAAAACAACAAGTACCTCTTCACTGTTCCTTGTAGTGATGGTCACTACAGAGGGCAGTTTGGTCATTTTGCAGATGCTTGTGGAGACGAAGATCCTCAAAACCTCAGATCAACTAACCTTCGCAAACAGATTGCCACAATAAGCCAAGTCATGAACTTGAAAGATAATGAACTGGACCAACTGGCCGATTTTCTTGGCCATGACATTAGGGTGCATAGGTAGTACTATCGACTGCCCCAATCAACAATTCAGCTGGCTAAGATCTCAAAGCTGCTTATGGCTATGGAGAAGGGAAGTGTGAAGGAAATTCAAGGAAAATCTCTGGATGAAATTGGTGGTATGCATCATTTAAATGTTGTTAAATCTACTTGGTGTATATGTATATGGTTGGTGTAATAACATTTTTACAATGTCATTTAATAGATGACATAGACGATATGGATACCAGATCACAGCAACTCCCTAATGTTTCCACATTGCAAGGTACTGTTAAAATTGGCTACTGAAGTTGTTTTATTCTGTGTTGTGGATTTTGCTGTTGTATTGGTGAAATATTTAAAATGGCCTTTTTTTTTAGGGGTGTAACTGTACGCAAAAATCACGGTTCGGTACGTACCTCGGTTTTAAAGTCACGGTTCAGTTCATTTTAACAATTTGTTTACACTTTTTTTAAATACTTTTTAATAAAATATATATAAAATAAATAAAGAATAAGAAATTAAAGCTGCAAGCAGCGATGAACGGGCCCTCGCACCCTGGCTCACCACCAGCGTGTTGATTTAGTAAAAAGATGAACGGTGAGAAATATGCATTTCATGTCATAAACATAATTGCAATATGTAAAAGTCATTAATATGTGTCAATCTTCATATTGCCAGCAGGTGGCGCTATCATTATAATGGAATATTGGCCTTCAGATGTGTTCAAGCCAGGACTCTTATCAATCATGTGAAGTTTGGGGAAGATTGAACATTTTATGCCTGAGTTACAACAACTTCTCTTGCTGTGGCGAGACATCAAATTTTGTCACAGCGCCATGGACACGCCCTTAAACAAAAATTCAAGATCTCCACAATTTAACATTGCAAAGACCTTTAGATTAGACTGACCAAAATAAAATGTTGATGTCATTTAATTTCTAGGAGTAGTTTGTTACAACGTAAAACATGTCACTTCCTGTTGCCAGCAGGTGGCGCTATGGCTATAACTTAATATTGGCATTTAGATCTGTTCAGGTCAAAAGTCTTATCCAACATGTGAAGTTTGGGGCAGATTGGACATTGTATGTCTAAGTTACAACAACTTCCTTTTTCATGGCGAAACATGGAAATTTGTCAGGCCGCCATGGACATGCACTTTAACGAAACCTCAAGATCTTCGCAATTTAACATCGCAAAGGCCTTTAGATTTAACTGGCCAAGTTTGATGTTGATCTGAATAAATCTCTAGGAGGAGTTTGTTAAAGTACAACCCCTGAAAATGGCAAAAACAACGCCAATTTTGCAGAGAAAATTCTAAATAACCGACTTCCTGTTGGGATTCGGATTTCGTACCAAGAGACATTTTTGTAGATATTGGTGTGGTACATGTGTGTACCGATTTTTGTACATGTACGTGAAACATGGCTCGAGGTGCACTCCGTTGAAAGTGTATATGCACTCAGTTGAAAGTGTATAGGTGGCGCTATCGAGCCATTTTGCCACACCCAATGGAATATTGGCCTTCAGATCTGTTCAGGCCAGGACCCTTATCACACATGTGAAGTTTGGGCAAGATCGGACATTTTATGCCTGAGTTATAACATCTTTTATTCCCATGGCGACACATCGAACTTCGTCACGGCACCATGGACACGCCTTTTAACGAAAACTCAAGATCTTCTCAACTAAACATCACACTGGTCTTTAGATTAGACTGACCACAAAATAACATTGATGACATAAAATTTCTAGGAGTAGTTAGTCGCAGTCCCTTCCTGTTGCCAATAGGTGGCGCTATGACTATAACTGAATATTGGCATGTAGATCTGTTCAGGTCAAGAGTCTTATCCAACATGTGAAGTTTGGGGCAGATTGGACATTGTATGTCTGAGTTATAGCAACTTCATTTTTCATGGCGAATCATCGAAATTCGCCAGGCTGCCACGGACACGCCCTTCAACGAAAACTCAAGATCTTCGCAATTTTACATCGCAAAGGCCTTTAGATTAGGCATACCAAATTTGGTGTTGATTTGAAGAAATCTCTAGGAGAAGTTCGTTAAAATACAACACATGGAAATGACCAAAATTACACAAAATTTGCTCATAAAATTAAAAATAACCGACTTTCTGTTGGGTTTCGGATTTCGTACCAAGAGACTTTTTGTAGGTATTGGTGTGTTACATGTGTGTACCGATTTTTGTACATGTACGTGAAACGGAGCTCGAGGCGCGCTATGTTGAAAGTGTATAGGTGGCGCTATCGAGCCATTTTGCCACACCCGATGGAATATTGGCCTACAGATGTGTTCAGGCCAGGACTCTTATCACACATGTGAAGTTTGGGGAAGATCAGACATTTTATGCCTGAGTTATAACATCTTTTATTCCCATGGCGAGACATCGAACTTCATCACGGCGCCATGGACACGCCTTTTAACGGAAACTCAAGATCTTCACAACTTAACATCGCACAGGCCTTTAGATTAGACTGACCACAAAAAAGACATTGATGTCATAAAATTTTTAGGAGTAGTTAGTCGCAGTGTAAAATATGTCACTTCCTGTTGCCAATAGGTGGCGCTATGACTATAACTGAATATGGGCATGTCAATCTGTTCAGGTTCGGAGTCTCATCAAACATGTTAAGTTTGGGGCAGATTGGACATTGTATGTCTGAGTTATAGCAACTTCATTTTTCATGGCGAATCATCGAAATTCGCCAGGCTGCCACGGACACGCGCTTCAACGAAAACTCAAGATCTTCGCAATTTTACATCGCAAAGGCCTTTAGATTAGGCATACCAAATTTGGTGTTGATTTGAAGAAATCTCTAGGAGGAGTTCGTTAAAATACAACACATGGAAATGACCAAAATTACACAAAATTTGCTCATAATATTAAAAATAACCGACTTCCTGTTGGGTTTAGAATTTTGATCTAAGAGACTTTTTGTAGGTATTGGAGAGTTACATGTGTGTACCGATTTTCATACATGTACGTGAAACATAGCTCGAGGCGCACACCGTTGAACATGTATAGGTGGCGCTGTCGAGCCATTTTGCCACACCCACTTCTGAAACCCATACCAGATGTACATTTTCGCCGGTTCTGAGGTGTGTGCAAAGTTTCATGACTTTTTGAGTATGTTTAGGCCCTCAAAAATGCGATTCATCCTGGAGAAGAATAATAATAATAATAATAATAATAATAATAATAAACGGAGCAATTCCAAGAGGGTCCTCACACCATCGGTGCTCGGGCCCTAATAATAAACGGAGCAATTCCAAGAGGGTCCTCACACCATCGGTGCTCGGGCCCTAATAATAATAATAATAATAAACGGAGCAATTCCAAGAGGGTCCTCACACCATCGGTGCTCGGGCCCTAATAATTAAAGCTGCAAGCAGCGATGAATGGGCCCTCGCACCCGGGCTCAACGCCATCGTGTGGCTTTAGTAAAAAGGTGAACGGTGAGAAATATGCATTTCAAATCGTAAATAAAAAGTGAAATATGTCCAAGTCATTTATATGTACCAATTTTGCTGTTGCCAATAGGTGGCACTATCATTATAATGGAATATTGGCCTTCAGATGTGTTCAGGCCAGGAGTCTTATCGAATATGTGAAGTTTGGGGAATATCGAACATTTTATGCCTGAGTTACAACAACTTCTCTTCATATGGCGAGACATCAAATTTTGTCACAGCGCCATGGACACGCCCTTTAACAAAATCTAAAGATCTCCACAATTTAAAATTGTAAAGACCTTTAGATTAGACTGACCAAAATAAAATGTTGATGTAATAAAATTTCTTGGAGTAGTTCTTTGCAGTGTAAAACATGACACTTCCTGTTGCCAGCAGGTGGCGCTATGACTATGACTAAATATGGGCATGTAGATCTGTTAAGGGCAGAAGTCTTATCTAACATGTGAAGTTTGGGGCATATTGGACATTGTATGTCTGAGTTACAGCAACTTCCTTTTTAATGGCGAAACATTGAAATTTGTCAGGCCGCCATGGACACTCCCTTTAACGGAACCTCAAGATCTTCGCAATTTAACATTGCAAAGGGCTTAAGATTACACTGACAAAGTTTGGTGTTGATCTGAATAAACCTGTAGGAGGAGTTCGTTAAAGTACAACCCCTGAAAATGGCAAAAACATCATCAATTTTGCAGGAAAAATTCAAAATAACCGACTTCCTGTTGGGTTTCAGATTTCGTTCCAAGAGACTTTTTCGTAGCTATTGGTGTGTTTCATATGTGTACCGATTTTCGTACATGTACGTGACACGTAGCTTGAGGCGCACTCCGTTGAAAGTGTATATGCACTCAGTTGAAAGTGTATAGGTGGCGCTATCGAGCCATTTTGCCACACCCAATGGAATATTGGCCTTCAGATCTGTTCAGGACCCTTATCACACATGTGAATTTGGGCAAAATCGGACATTTTATGCCTGAGTTATAACATCTTTTATTCCCATGGCGACACATCGAACTTCGTCACGGCGCCATGGACACGCCCTTTAACGAAAACTCAAGATCTTCACAACTAAACATCACACAGGTCTTTAGATTAGACTGACCACAAAAATAACATTGATGACATAAAATTTCTAGGAGTAGTTTCTCGCAGTGTAAAATATTTCACTTCCTGTTGCCAATAGGTGGCGCTATGACTATAACTGAATATTGGCATGTAGAACTGTTCAGGTCAAGAGTCTTGTCCAACATGTGAAGTTTGGGGCAGATTAGACATTGTATGTCTGAGTTACAGCAACTTCCTTTTTCATGGCGAAACATCGAAATTTGTCAGGCCGCCATGGACACGCCGTTTAACGAAACCTCAAGTCCTTCGCAATTTAACATCGCAAAGGCCTTTAGATTAGGCATACCAACTTTGGTGTTGATCTGAATGAATCTCTAGGAGGAGTTCGTTAAAATACAACGCATGGCAATGACAAAAACAACGCCAATTTTGCAGGGAAATTTCAAAATAACCGACTTCCTGTTGGGATTAGGATTTCGTACCAAGAGACTTTTTTGTAGGTACTGGTGTGTTACATGTGTGTACCGATTTTTGTACATGTACTTGAAACGGAGCTCGAGACGCGCTATGTTGAAAGTGTATAGATGGCGCTATCGAGCTATTTGCCACACCCGATGGAATATTGGCCTACAGATCTGTTCAGGCCAGGACTTCTATCACACATGTGAAGTTTGGGGAAGATCGGACATTTTATGCCTGAGTTATAACATCTTTTATTCCCATGGCGAGACTTTGAATTTTGTCATGGCGCCATGGACAAGCCCCTTAACGAAAACTCAAGATCTTCACAATTTAACTTCGCACAGGCCTTTAGATTAGACTGACCCCAAAAAAGACATTGATGTCATAAAATTTCTAGGAGTAGTCTATCGAAGTGTAAAATATGTCACTTCCTGTTGCCTATAGGTGGCGCTATGACTATAACTGAATATGGGCATGTCAATCTGTTCAGGTCAGGAGTCTTATTAAACATGTGAAGTTTTGGACACATTGGACATTGTATGTCTGAGTTATAGCAACTTCATTTTTCATGGCGAATCATCGAAATTCGCCAGGCCGCCACGGACACTCCCTTTAACGAAAACTCAAAATCTTCGCAATTTAACATCGCAAAGGCCTTTAGATTAGGCATACCAACTTTGGTGTTGATCTGAATTAATCTCTAGGAGGAGTTCGTTAAAATACAACGCATGGAAATGACAAAAATGACACAAAATTTCCTCATAAAATTAAAAATAACCGACTTCCTGTTGGGTTTCGGATTTTGCTCCAAGAGACTTTTTTGTAGGTATTGGAGAGATACATGTGTATACCAATTTTCATACATGTACGTGAAACGTAGCTCGAGGCGCACACCGTTGAACGTGTATAGGTGGCGCTGTCGAGCCATTTTGCCACACCCACTTCTGAAACCCATATCAGACGTAAATTTTCACCAGTTCTGAGGTGTGTGCAAAGTTTCATGACTTTTCGAGAATGTTTAGGCTCTCAAAAATGCGATTCATCTTAGAGAAGAAGAATAATAATAATAATTAAAGCTGCAAGCAGCGATGAACGGGCCCTCGCACCCGGGCTCACCGGCAGCGAGTGGCTTTAGTAAATAGGTGAACGGTGAGAAATATGCATTTAAACTCATAAATATAAGTGGAATATATCAAAGTTTATTCCATATATGTGCCAATCTTTCTGTTGCCAGCAGGTGGCGCTATCATTATAATGGAATATTGGCCTTCAGATGTGTTCAGGGCTACACTCTTATCGAACATGTGAAGTTTGGGGAAGATCAAACATTTTATGCCTGAGTTACAACAACTTCTCTTGCTGTGGTGAGACATCAAATTTTGTCATTTTTGCCATGGACACGCTGTTTAACAAAAACTCAAGATTGCCAGAATTTAACATTACACAGGCCTTTAGATTAGACTGACCACAAAAATACATTAATGTCAAAATATCTCTAGGAGTAGTTTGTCTCAGCGTAAAATGTGTCACTTCCTGTTGCCAGCAGGTGGCACTATGACTATAATTGAATATGGGCATGTAGATCTGTTAAGGGCAGAAGTCTTATCTAACATGCGAAGTTTGGGGCAGATTGGACATTGTATGTCTGAGTTGCAGCAACTTCCTTTTTCATGGCGAAACATCAAAATTTGTCAGGCCGCCATGGACACTCCCTTTAACGAAATCTCAAGATCTTCCCAATTTAACTTCGCAAAGGCCTTTAGATTTAACTGACCAAGTTTGATGTTGATCTGAATAAATCTCTAGGAGGAGTTCGTTAAAGTACAACCCCTGAAAATGCCAAAAACAACACCAATTTTGCAGAGAACATTCTAAATAACTGACTTCCTGTTTGGATTCGGATTTCGTACCAAGAGACTTTTTCGTAGATATTGGTGTGTTACATGTGTGTACCGATTTTTGTACATGTATGTGAAACATAGCTTGAGGCGCACTCCGTTGAAAGTGTATATGTACTCAGTTGAAAGTGTATAGGTGGCGCTATCGAGCCATTTTGCCACACCCAATGGAATATTGGCCTTCAGATCTGTTCAGGCCAGGACCCTTATCACACATGTGAAGTTTGGGGAAGATCGGACATTTTATGCCTCAGTTATAACATCTTTTATTCCCATGGCGACACATCAAACTTCGTCATGGCGCCATGGACACGCCTTTTAACGAAAACTCAAGATCTTCACAACTAAACATCACACAGGTCTTTAGATTAGACTGACCACAAAAATAACATCGATGTCATAAAATTTCTAGGAGTAGTTTGTCGCAGTGTAAAATATTTCACTTCCTGTTGCCAATAGGTGGCGCTATTACTATAACTGAATATTGGCATGTAGATCTGTTCAGGTCAAGAGTCTTATCCAACATGTGAAGTTTGGGGCAGATTGGACATTGTATGTCTGAGTTACAGCAACTTCCTTTTTCATGGCGAAACATCGAAATTTGTCAGGCCGCCATGGACACGCCCTTTAACGAAACCTCAAGTCCTTCGCAATTTAACATCGCAAAGGGCTTTAGATTACACTGACCAAGTTTGGTGTTCATCTGAATAAATCTCTAGGAGGAGTTCGTTAAAGTACAACCCCTAAAAATGGCAAAAACAACACCAATTTTGCAGGGAAAATTCAAAATAATCGACTTCCTGTTGGGATTAGGATTTTGTACCAAGAGACTTTTTTGTAGGTATTGGTGTGTTACATGTGTGTACCAATTTTTGTACATGTACGTGAAACATAGATCGAGGCGCACTCCGTTGAAAGTGTATAGGTGGCGCTATCGAGCCATTTTGCCACACCCGATGGAATATTGGCCTTCAGATCTGTTCAGGCCAGGACTTTTATCAAACATGTGAAGTTTGGGGAAGATCGGACATTTTATGCCTGAGTTATAACATCTTTTATTCCCATGGTGGGACTTTGAATTTTGTCACGGCGCCATGGACATGCCCCTTAACGAAAACTCAAGATCTTCACAACTTAACATCGCACAGGCCTTTAGATTAGACTGACCACAAAAAAGACATTGATGTCATAAAATGTCTAGGAGTAGTTAGTCGCAGTGTAAAATGTCACTTCCTGTTGCCAATAGGTGGCGCTATGACTATAACTGAATATGGGCATGTCAATCTGTTCAGGTTCGGAGTCTCATCAAACATGTGAAGTTTGGGGCAGATTGGACATTGTATGTCTGAGTTATAGCAACTTCATTTTTCATGGCGAATCATCGAAATTCGCCAGGCCGCCACGGACACGCCCTTTAACGAAAACTCAAAATCTTCGCAATTTAACATCGCAAAGGCCTTTAGATTAGGCATACCAACTTTGGTGTTGATCTGAATTAATCTCTAGGAGGAGTTCGTTAAAATACAACGCATGGAAATAACAAAAATGACACAAAATTTGCTCATAAAATTAAAAATAACCGACTTCCTGTTGGGTTTTGGATTTTGCTCCAAGAGACTTTTTTGTAGGTATTGGAGAGATACATGTGTATACCAATTTTCATACATGTACGTGAAACGTAGCTCGAGGCGCACACCGTTGAACGTGTATAGGTGGCGCTGTCGAGCCATTTTGCCACACCCACTTCTGAAACCCATATCAGACGTAAATTTTCGCCAGTTCTGAGGTGTGTGCAAAGTTTCATGACTTTTCGAGCATGTTTAGGCTCTCAAAAATGCGATTCATCTTAGAGAATAATAATAATAATAATAATAATAAACGGAGCAATTCCAAGAGGGTCCTCACACCATCGGTGCTCGGGCCCTAATAATAATAATAATAATAATAATAATAATAATAATAGTAATAAACGGAGCAATTCCAAGAGGGTCCTCACACCATCGGTGCTCGGGCCCTAATAATAATAATAATAATAATAATAAACGGAGCAATTCCAAGAGGGTCCTCACAGCATCGGTGCTCGGGCCCTAATAATAATAATAATAATAATAATAAACGGAGCAATTCCAAGAGGGTCCTCACACCATCGGTGCTCGGGCCCTAATAATAATAATAAACGGAGCAATTCCAAGAGGGTCCTCACACCATCGGTGCTCGGGCCCTAATAATAATAAACGGAGCAATTCCAAGAGGGTCCTCACACCATCGGTGCTCGGGGCCTAATAATAATAAACGGAGCAATTCCAAGAGGGTCCTCACACCATCGGTGCTCGGGCCCTAATAAACAAAGCAGATACAAGAGGGTCCTCGCACCTTGGTGCTCGGGTCCTAAATATAAATAAATAACTATGATTACAGTGCAGCATTACCAATCCCAGCTTATAGGCCTGCTCATATTTAAAAATATATATATAACTTTTCCAAAGTGTAAAGTGCAGCGTCAACAGTTTCAGTTTTTAGACCTGTTCAGATTTCGTTATAGTGTTGGACCGATCAGAATTAAGAGTAAAGGTCTGTTTAAATGCCGACGGGAGCTGCGTTTGAATTACAATCATTTTTTTCCTAGTTGTAGTGATGTTCACACTCACGTGATGCCTTTTGAAAAGCTTAGGCCGGTGACACACTGGCATATTGCACCTGTCAAAAGTATTGACGGCAAAATAGACTATGTTTGACAGGTGCAATATTTGAAAATCGATAATTATTAATTTATTTTTTAAATCACATTTATATCTGAATATACCTGTAGACTTTTAAACATCAAAGTGTCATGAATTAATATGTATTTGTGTACAAAATGACATATAAACATATTTTCCTATTCTATTTTGCCTGGAAACGCTTCCAACATGCTTGCATGTCGCGTGAAAAATAGGACGCGCATCTCACGCAGGCAGTCTGCAAGCTCTAAAATGGGAGCCGAATCGGACAAGCCACGCAGCTGAGACGCTTGCGCCACGCATCCAGTGTGTCGCCGGCCTTGCTGCAGGGCGGGATTTGCGCTGAACGCGGAGACTTCCGTCACTTAATATTTTCGTTTGAAAACACGAAAATGAACCAAAATATTACATTCGTTCATTCGGTACACACATGCACCGTACCGAAAGCCCTGTACCGAAATGGTCCGGTACGAAAACACGTACCGTTACACCCCTACTTTTTTTTATATATTTAAGTAACAGCCTCCTGTTTTTTCAAACATGTATGAACTTTTTATTGCTTACCCTCCTTGCTGTGTAGTTGATACCATTGTTTTTTTTTTTTTTTTTTTTTTTAGACAATGAAGAAACGTTGGCTTCTGTGACTTTTGGATCGCCTCACCTCTCCGAGACTGCAGTTCAAGGTATATCTCAATGATAGACCCAAAGTTTCCCCAACATATCTCATGTAATGAGATGGGATCTGTGGGTTTATTAGAGTATATTAAAAATGTTTTAGTCAGGAATTTTCCAGTAGTACTTTAGAAACTTTGTTAGAAGCTTAACTTTTTGTCTTCTCTCTTAATTGTGTCTCGGGATGGAACGGTATAAAAATTTCATGTGATGATTGTAGTGACCCAAATTATCATGATTATCAAAATTATCATGGTTTTGTTAGAATGAGATGAAATTGTTAAAAAAGAACAGATGCACAAGTTTTATATTTTAAAATTAACAAACAACAAATAAATCAAGCAGCTCTATGCACTTTAAGCAAGATTCTGTTGTGGCATTTCCTTTCTTATAATGACCGTCGTCAATAGTCAAGTCAAGTCACCTTTATTTGTATAGCGCTTTTTACAATGCAGATTGTCTCCAAGTATCTTTACTGTGATAACTGGTGAATAATTTTGTCCAGCTCAAGTAAATTCAGTATTGATTCGTTCAGTTGTAAAAAATCTATTAGTTCATTTATCTACATCAGCACTGCAAAAATGAAAACAGGTCATCTTACTTGAAAAAAAATAATTAATTACAGTTACCACATTGTAAAAGTAATTAGTTACTCAGCAAAATAACTGTGACGTTATTTTTTTATGTTCTATAACGCTATTACGTCCTATAACATCTTTAATATATAAGATGTTTATATTAACTGATTGAAGAATAAAAAAAAGTATTTTATAAAATGTTTCTTTGAATTTGAACTCAATACATTGCAGTCTGCCATATGATATGCATAGAAATAAAAACATATAAAAAATAAATATTGCAAATAGAATTCAAGTGCAAAATTAAGTCAAACTAATTTAAACTTGGGTAAAAAGAAACAAAGGGAAACCTGGCCATTAGTGCAAATCTCTGTAACTGTATATTAGGCCTAAAGTTCCTGCACAATAAACAGAACACTATCCAACTCTTATGGTGCGTTCACACCAGATGCAAATAGAGAGTCTGGCGTGAGTGATTTCAATGCAAAGACGTGAATAGACAACCTCCGAAAATCTGCGAAACACATTTTCAAATAAACCGCATATTTGAGTTTAAAACAACTACATTCTCGCATGAAATACTTTTTTTAAAAAAACATTTCATGACACGATAACAGTAATATTTAGATAATTATCCGAATAAAAATAGTGGTTGAAAATGCTGTGTGAACTCAACTGGCAGAAGCAGCACCATGACGCGAATTCGCTCTATTGTGAAGGTAATTTCACACGCGAATGAAGCGTATGAACTAAAAATGTTCAAGCGTCCAACTACGGGTGAATAGCGCAATTTATTCACGCAAGTCACGTCTGGTTTGAACACAGCATTAAATATTCAGTACAGTAACATGTTAGCATGTGTTGATGTGAGGTTGGAAACGTAATTAATTAGATTACTCCCAACACTGGCCATGAGTATAGTTCTTATAATAGAATTGACTGTCTGCAGTTTTACATGTATCTCCATGCCAATGGTGTTTGATTGGTAGGCAGACAGGCTCTCTAAGCCCATACATTTATACTGTGCAATATTTTTTTTTAGATGACCAGGGGAATGCTGCCTGTGCAACTTCTGGTTCACCTCACCTCACCTCGGTTACTCAAGGTATTATTTAAATGCGGTGCCATATCCATCACTAGACACACTTGCTAATGTGCAGTCAACACTTACATTATGTTTGGTTAGACATATAAAGCATATAAAGAAGCTGGATGTATTTTGTTTTTAACAAGCAGTGTAATGAAATGTCATATTAATGAAAACAAACAAACTAGATTTTTAGCAGATCTAAAGTCAATTTATCATCACACATATTTTGTCTACAAGTTCCAGCTTGTTTGGCAATTTTGAACCGCAACATCCCTACCTGCAAGTACATCTCACAGTATCTTATCTTTTTTAATTGTTCAGGTTTCCGTGTTTCATCAAGGCAGTGTGTGAAGAGACCATGGTCTGTCGAGGAGGTACAAGCTGTGATGAAACATATGAGGCCTTTCATTGAAAA
The DNA here is from genome assembly GCF_963082965.1 of Carassius carassius. NCBI lineage: Eukaryota > Metazoa > Chordata > Actinopteri > Cypriniformes > Cyprinidae > Carassius > Carassius carassius. The sequence continues at coordinate 37,500,130 of NC_081756.1, read as the reverse complement.
CGTTGTCACTGTCAACAGTGAGCCGTGCCTGAAGTGCAAGGAAAAGGAACAACCTATCTTGGAGACAAGATCCATTCAAAACATTAGAGATTTTGTACGGAACAGAGGCTTGGCCTTTAAAAGGCATTCAAATGCTAAACACTAAATGCACGTTTGGACAGCCTGAGCCTTTACCTTTCTAGGCATGTTTTAAAGTAGGCGTCCTGTGTTCAGAAATGGTTTATGTAACTTCATTTATTTTGCTGACAGGCAGTACTTTGTTTTGTTTGTTTTGCTTTGTGGTTAGCCTGGGCCTTTTAATGTCAGGATTCACTTTTATTTTCCTTTAATAATTTTTACAATGCTGCGCTTTAAGGAATTGATTCTTGAGGTGACTAAATCAAATATAGTTCATTGATTCAACAAATTTTGTGTTTTGTGTGTTAACAATGACAAACCTAGATTATTATTTTCAACATTTTTAGCTTAAAAACAGATGAGTTAAGTTTAGTAGTCAAACATAATGAAACCTAAATATACTTGGTGAGACCTCAGCAAGTTGCGATCCTATTCACAATTTCCACAAAACAACCAGAGCAAGCATAAATCAAGCATATAGCATCAGTTCTGGCATGTAACGTTAGTCAAGCTTGCATCAGCTGACTGTCAGCTGATCACGTCTACCTATAGGAATACAACATCTATCAATGTGTGTGTGTGTGTGTGTATATATATATATATATATATATATATATAGCTCCTCAGTATTATCAGCTGATATTGCATCCTCCAGAGCTCATTTACCCTCCTCCATCCCCAGCTCCTCTTGTATATATGCTAATAGTCAATCAGTCATCTTTGACGATAGTGGTCCTGATGGAATTATAATAATGTGATTAGGTTGTCTGAGAGAACGGAGGTTGTTTCATTGTATTGAGACTATAAACCTAAGCTCTACAAACAGGACTGGTTGAAGGGGAGTGGGTGAGTGCATTTTATTTTAAAACTTTGACAATGTCAATCAAGACATTAAAGCATGGAAGCCTTCAAGTTACTTAATTGGCTATTTAGCCTTCCTTCTCCTTTATATGTTGCTGCTTTTTATGTTCTTGTTGCATTCTATGAAGCCTTACTATTAAAATTGCTTGTAAAGCCGATGAACTCTGATAGCGATCCTTTTAAAAAGTTTTTAACATATACCCTCACTTCGTAATTTGACAATATCCCAAAGTAGATAAACATGTTTTTGAAGAGTGGGTTGGTAAGGAGCAAGTGTAGTTAGTTCTATTTGGAGAAATGAAATTCCTTTATGCATGTTGTTGATGTTAAAAGTCTAGGTCACTTCTAAAAGTAGATTTTATGGGCTGTGGACAAGTAAAATGTATTGTGTTTGATCAGAAAGTGAGAGAAGTGATTAAACTTCTTTCTCTGTAATGCTTTTATTGTTAAACATTTTGATCATTGATAATGTTCAATCAACTGGAACAATAGAGTTACTCTGAGAAGGCTCTTTTCTCAGGTCAATGTCAATGTCAATGTCACCTTTATTTATATAGCGCTTTAAACAAAATACATTGCGTCAAAGCAACTGAACAACATTCATTAGGAAAACAGTGTCAATAATGCAAAAATGATAGTTAAAGGCAGTTCATCATTGGATTCAGTTATGTCATCTCTGTTCAGTTAAATAGTGTCTGTGCATTTATTTGCAATCAAGTCAACGATATCGCTGTAGATGAAGTGTCCCCAACTAAGCAAGCCAGAGGCGACAGCGGCAAGGAACCGAAACTCCATCGGTGACAGAATGGAGAAAAAAACCTTGGGAGAAACCAGGCTCAGTTGGGGGGCCAGTTCTCCTCTGACCAGACGAAACCAGTAGTTCAATTCCAGGCTGCAGCAAAGTCAGATTGTGCAGAAGAATCATCTGTTTCCTGTGGTCTTGTCCTGGTGCTCCTCTGAGACAAGGTCTTTACAGGGGATCTGTATCTGGGGCTCTAGTTGTCCTGGTCTCCACTGTCTTTCAGGGATATAGAGGTCCTTTCTAGGTGCTGATCCAGCATCTGGTCTGGATACGTACTGGATCCGGGTGACTGCAGTGACCCTCTGATCTGGACACAGACTGGATCTGGTGGCCACGTTGACCTCGGAACAAGAGAGAAACAGACAAATATTAGCGTAGATGCCATTCTTCTAATGATGTAGCAAGTACATAGGGTGTTATGGGAAGTGTTTCCGGTTCCGGTTTACTTAATTAATGCAGCCTAAAAATCCTTTAACGGATTTGGAAAATAAAAGCATATTAGTATGTTATGTGTATGCCAGGTTAAAGAGATGGGTCTTTAATCTAGATTTAAACTGCAAGAGTGTGTCTGCCTCCCGAACAATGTTAGGTAGGTTATTCCAGAGTTTGGGCGCCAAATAGGAAAAGGATCTGCCGCCTGCAGTTGATTTTGATATTCTAGGTATTATCAAATTGCCTGAGTTTTGAGAACGTAGCGGACGTAGAGGATTATAATGTAAAAGGAGCTCATTCAAATACTGAGGTGCTAAACCATTCAGGGCTTTATAAGTAATAAGCAATATTTTAAAATCTATGCGATGCTTGATAGGGAGCAAGTGCAGTGTTGACAGGACCGGGCTAATATGGTCATACTTCCTGGTTCTAGTAAGAACTCTTGCTGCTGCATTTTGGACTAGCTGTAGTTTGTTTACTAAGCGTGCAGAACAACCACCCAATAAAGCATTACAATAATCTAACCTTGAAGTCATAAATGCATGGATTAACATTTCTGCATTTGACATTGAGAGCATAGGCCGTAATTTAGATATATTTTTGAGATGGAAAAATGCAGTTTTACAAATGCTAGAAACGTGGCTTTCTAAGGAAAGATTGCGATCAAATAGCACACCTAGGTTCCTAACTGATGACGAAGAATTGACAGAGCAACCATCAAGTCTTAGACAGTGCTCTAGGTTATTACAAGCAGAGTTTTTAGGTCCTATAATTAACACCTCTGTTTTTTCAGAATTTAGCAGTAAGAAATTACTCGTCATCCAGTTTTTTATATTGACTATGCAATCCATTAGTTTTTCAAATTGGTGTGTTTCACCGGGCTGCGAAGAAATATAGAGCTGAGTATCATCAGCATAACAGTGAAAGCTAACACCATGTTTCCTGATGATATCTCCCAAGGGTAGCGTGAAGAGTAGCGGCCCTAGTACTGAGCCTTGAGGTACTCCATACTGCACTTGTGATCGATAGGATACATCTTCATTCACTGCTACGAACTGATGGCGGTCATATAAGTACGATTTAAACCATGCTAATGCACTTCCACTGATGCCAACAAAGTGTTCAAGTCTATGCAAAAGAATATTGTGGTCAATTGTGTCAAACGCAGCACTAAGATCCAATAAAACTAATAGAGAGATACACCCACGATCAGATGATAAGAGCAGATCATTTGTAACTCTAAGGAGAGCAGTCTCAGTACTATGATACGGTCTAAATCCTGACTGGAAATCCTCACATATACCATTTTTCTCTAAGAAGGAATATAATTGTGTGGATACCACCTTTTCTAGTATCTTGGACAGAAAAGGGAGATTCGAGATTGGTCTATAATTAACTAGTTCTTTGGGGTCAAGTTGTGGTTTTTTGATGAGAGGCTTAATAACAGCCAGTTTGAAGGTTTTGGGGACATATCCTAATGACAATGAGGAATTAATAATAGTCAGAAGAGGATCTATGACTTCTGGAAGCACCTCTTTTAGGAGCTTAGATGGTATAGGGTCTAACATACATGTTGTTGGTTTAGATGATTTAACAAGTTTATACAATTCTTCCTCTCCTATGGTAGAGAATGAGTGGAACTGTTCCTCAGGGGGTCTATAGTGCACTGTCTGATGTGATTCTGTAGCTGACGGCTGAATGGTTGCAATTTTATCTCTAATAGTATCTATTTTAGAAGTAAAGTAGTTCATAAAGTCATTACTGCTGTGGTGTTGGGAAATGTCAACACTTGTTGAGGCTTTATTTTTCGTTAATTTAGCCACTGTATTGAATAAATACCTGGGGTTATGTTTGTTTTCTTTTAAAAGAGAAGAAAAGTAATCAGATCTAGCAGTTTTTAATGCTTTTCTGTAGGATATGTTACTTTCCCGCCAAGCAATACGAAATACCTCTAGTTTTGTTTTCCTCCAGCTGCGCTCCATTTTTCGGGCTGCTCTCTTTAGGGTGCGAGTATGCTCATTATACCATGGTGTCAAACTGTTTTCCTTAACCTTCCTTAAGCGTAAAGGAGCAACTTTATTTAAAGTGCTAGAAAAGAGAGAGTCCATAGTTTCTGTTACATCATCAAGTTGTTCTGAGGTTTTGGATATGCTAAGGAATTTGGATACATCAGGAAGATAACTTAAAAAGCAGTCTTTTGTGTTAGAAGTGATGGTTCTTCCATACTTGTAACAAGAAGTAGAATTTAGAATTTTGGCTATATGAATTTTGCAAAGAACTAAATAATGATCTGAGATATCATCACTTGGCTGAATAATTTCAACACCATCAACATCAATTCCATGTGACAGTATTAAATCTAGAGTATGATTTCGACAATGAGTAGGTCCTGAAACGTGTTGTCTAACACCAATAGAGTTCATGTATGATCTGGTGCAGTGGGCAGTGGCAGACCCTGAACACGCAGATCGCAGTGTGGTTGGCAGTTGGTTCAGGACATGGAAAAACTCCATAATACATGTGCTGGTGGGGTTGAGTTTGTCCTAGTGGATGCAAGCACTGTTTTTGTGTTATGCTCCTAGTTCTTTTAATGACACTTGACCCACCTGTTAGTAGATCCCATCAGATAAGAGCTGTGGTGTTCTCTGTAAATTTTTGTAGCTTGACAGAATTTGATTGGAGGTGCTGATGTTTTCTAGAGGAAGAAGTGTAGAATGGAGTGATTGTCCTCCTTATGTACATTTATCTGCAAAGTATGTCCCGATGTGATGAGTAATTCTAATGCACAACAGAGGTCAACGGAGAAAACAAAAAGTAATATATTCCATATTATCATAATGGTGTGCCTCAGAACACATGGATTATAAGACCAAAGTAACTTTCAGAGTGGGTTATACTCTGTGAGTGTGTGTGATGAACTGTTCTTACACGCCACGTGTCCTTTTAGAGCGGGTTATACTCTGTGAGTGTGTGTGATGAACTGGCCTTACACACCACGTGTCCTTTCAGAGCGGGTTATACTCGGTGTGTGTGTGTGATGAACTGTTCTTACACACCACATGTCCTTTCAGAGCGGGTTATACTCTGTGAGTGTGTGTGATGAACTGGCCTTACACACCACGTGTCCTTTCAGAGCGGGTTATACTCAGTGTGTGTGTGTGATGAACTGGCCTTACACACCACGTGTCCTTTCAGAGCGGGTTATACTCGGTGTGTGTGTGTGATGAACTGGTCTTACACACCACGTGTCCTTTCAGAGCAGGTTATACTCGGTGTGTGTGTGCGTGTATGATGACATCACTGACTTTGTACACCACACTGTCCTTATAGACTGGGTTACAGAAAAGTCTTTACAAACCACCAGAAAGTCTGAAAAATTGCCTTTTTTTTTATATCTCAGTTGTGCAAAGAAAATCTTTTAATTTTAAGCTGTGTATAGGTTCGCTGATTTTTTATATGTTTTTTGTAGCTCTAGCACCTATGGAACCTGGTGTCCCCATAGCCCTATGCCCAGACGAATTTGTGAAAAATTTCAAAAATTGTCCCTCTAGCCCGATAAACGGGTATGTGTGTGTGTGGTTCAGGTATACCCTACGTTACGGGGACAGTGATCTCAAATCCTTGTGGATTGTTTTTGTCCCTGTGAGGAAACAAGTTTATAAATAATACAGAATGAAGTTTTTTGAAAATCTTAAAATGAACAAAATATTCTCTAAGGGGTAGGTTTATGTGTAAGGTTGGTGTATTGTGATGCAAAATACAAGTTGTACAGTATATAAAAAATAAAAAAAACATTACGTCTACGGGATGTCCCATAAAACATGGAAACCCAATATGTGTGTGTGTGTGTGTGTGTGTGTGTGTGACTGAGAGCCCAAAGAATCAGCTAAAGTGTTGATTCGTTGTCTAAACCACTGTTTATTTACAATTTGTTTTGTCTTGTCATATCATGTTACGTACTTTGATTTTAAGCAATATTGTTCAGCACAATGGTCAACCATTGTTGTTTTATTGTGCTTTATGAACTGAACCAAAGCATGATTCTGTGCATATAATATGAGGTGGATGTTGTAAAGCCATTAACACAAGAACATAGATGATACTCGCATCCACTGTCAGTTTGACCCCACAACCACCTTCAGTCAGAAGTAAATTGTTAGGTGAGGTGGATTTGGAGGATAGGGACGGTGAGCAAGGATGTTGAAACATTTTTAACTTATGACTCTTCATTAGTTTATCTATTCAACCTACAGATCAGGTTGTACTGATCCTACAGAGGTGTTCGCATAAACACATAAAGATGAGGTAAAAAGAAAATACCCAAAAATAACACCTTTTCAGAAGCATATAGAAAGTTTGATGGGTAATGTTCTTGGTGAACTCTTTAATTCTATGTTTCAGTTTTAAATTTTTAGGTACTTTATTGACATGGAAAATATGTTGTACATACGTATTTCCAGAGCATTCCAGTATTGTTGCAAACAATCAAAACAGTGATGGCTTAGCAATCAATATTGAGCCTATAGATCAAGCTGAACTGAACCATTTAGAGGTTTGAGATGGTCACGTGTCTGGATATCCTCCAACCCCCAAACAAACCACATTACCGTTAACAAGCATATTAAAACATTATACCGGACTACACCGACTCCATCACAGGAGGAAAACAGACAGGGGAGAAGCTTTGGGCTCTGGTGTCTAGAAACCAATCCTCCAAAGGTGTTGACCTACTGTAAAACACAAACATGAAAGCCAGAGGCCCAGACAACCTCCTTTTCAGAGGTGGATGTAGACCAGTCGGTAGCCACACTGCTGATGTCTAGGTATCAACATATACCATATAGATCAAACAAACATTGATCCTGTCAAGGTGTCAATACACTCACTTTTGCTCAGCCATTTTTATTTTTCCAGGGAGGAACCAAAACACCTCCTGACTGGAAGTGGGTAACAGGTCAGGAAGGAACTCCACAAAAACCCCCACAGCTCTGGTTAGAGATACAACCATCATATATCCAGTAATAAATACATTGAATGTCAAATCTGACATCTGTTTGATCTTTTGATTTACACACACCTCTGTCATGTCAATCAAGGGTGACAGGACCCAGTGACATGGCAGTCATTGTGACAGACAGGCCATATAGCCATAAATCAATCCATATCTGACCATGTACACATTTGACATATGACAACCTGTCAATCATCACTGACTGGACCCTCCATAAATCAGGGTAATAAATCATCAATATGACACAAAGGATATGATTATACTATGCTGACGCCCCGTGTGAATGGGGAGTTATATGTCTGGATACGCCGCATAAATCTTTCAACCATGAGAAATGCAGTTCCAGCATGGCCTTACATCCAGGACAGCAGAATGGTCAGGATGACCTGAAACACATAACCAACTGAAATCAATTTAAATGCGTTCAGTCTTGCCTGAGTGATGCTGAAACAACCAGGTTTACTTTTTCACCCAGGATAAACTGCTTCCTGTGGAACAGTCTTCATGAAGAATGATCTCTTGATCCTGGATCCTTGCTGCCATCCACTTGGAGATGATTTGGATGATATGTTGTTGTGTCTAAAGGGTAATGAATCAATGTTAAAAGAATACTGATAGCAGCACTATTAATCATGTAGCTTATATAAATACTTTGTAATAATAAGTAATAAAATATTGATGCTGCTGCCCAGACTGTCTCTGCTCCTGATGATAAATAAAGCAATAAATAATACATTTAAACTACTAGGTGTTAACAAATGAATATATTTTCTTATTAGGAACTCACTGAATCATTGACTCTGGTGGCAGTCAGAACCTAAAAAAAGTGAACCATTTGTGAACCATTACTTAAGTAACAGATCTATTTGAGAATTAAACTAGCATTAAAAAGCACGCATGTGAAAAACACCATTAGTCCGATTTTCACAAAAATTGGCCCAGATCATCTTCAGACCATGCTGGTAAAAAGTTATGGAATTCAAGTTGATTCGTCCAACCGTTCTCGAATGACACATGAACAAATTTGACGAAAAGCACGCAAGAATGCATGTGAGGCTATATCTCGGCAACAGTTTGGCATATTGAGACCTAACTTGGTGTGTGTTATAATAACCATGACCTGAGACTACCTGCAGTGTTTCGATGCAGCACCACCTAGTGGTTAGGAGATATGAAAAATGCTAATTATTGCTAATAACTTCTGAATGGTTTGGCCAAAAATCACACAACTGGTCTCTTTAGATTCAGTGAGTCATGTCGAGTCGAATGATATCCAATTTTCCTTTGTCAGCCATTTTAGGCGTTGGACATTTTGAATTATGTTTTAAAATGCTGTATTTTTTGAACGCATTATCGTATCATTACAAAAATAATTACAAAAATCTTCGGCTCCATGCCCTGAAGGTACTCAAAAAGTTTGGTGGCAGCGCCACCTTGTGGTCAAAAGTTATAATGAAATGTCACAAAAATGCTAATAACTTTTGAATAAATTAGACTATTGAAATGAAAATGGTCTCCCTATATTCTGTGGTTTTTGCTGAGAACATCGATACCAATTATGCCAAAATTGGCCATACTTCCTGTCCACCATTTTGTTTAATGTTGAAAACCTACTTTTTCGAACTTCTCCTAGACCGTTAGTCTAATTTACACCAAATTAGACATGGATCATCTTCAGACCATGCTGGCAAAAAGTTATGGATTTCGTGTCGATATACAAAACGGTTCTCATTTAGCGCATCAACGAATTTGCTGGAATCGTGCCAAAATGCATTTGAGGCTGTATCCCTGCAAAGCTTTGGCTTATTTGCACCAAACTTTGTATGTGTCATCGCCACCTCACACTGACCATGCCATATAAATTGGCTAACAGCGCCACCTATTGGTCAAGAGTAATAAACCATTCATTAACGGTTAATAATTAGACTTTTAAAAATGCTAATAACTTTTTAATGCATTAGCATATTGCAATGAAACTGGTGTCAAAATATTCCCTGGCTTATGCCGACAACATAGATACCAAATATGCCAGAGTAAGCTGAACTTCCGATCAGCCATCTTAATTTATGTTGAAAACCTACTTTTTCGATCTCCTCATCAACCGTTGGTCCGATTTTCACCAAATTCGAATCAGATGATCTTCAGACTGTGCTGACAAAAAATTATGGATTTTGTGTCGATAGACAAAATGGTTTTGGCATACCACCGCGACGAATTTGAGGCATCATGCCAAAATGACACTTCAGCCTGTATCGCTGCAATGCTTTGGCATCTTGACACAAAACTTTGTGTGTGCCATTGTCATCTCTCACAGAACACGCCAAAATGGTTTGACAACAGTGCCACCTCTTCTTCAAAAGTGATAAGCCATTTAATCATATTACTAGTGGTTGTATTTGTGATTTTTCAGCCATTTCAATTACAATCATCCTACAATTGCTGTAATTGCTCACTGTTGCATTTGGTGTGGTCCTTCATGCCATGCTTAGCTCCTAAATTTTGCCGGTGGAGTGCTTGGCCCCGTAATTGCTGCTTGCAGCTATATTTGTATCTGTATTTGTATCTGTAACAATCACAAACATTTTTGTATCTGCATTCGGATACAATGTCGTACAGTTACTTGATAAGACCGTTATCTTTTTTCATAGTTATCACTGAACAAAAATGTCATGTTAAACTCAAATAATTATTAATTTTTATAAAATAATATTTATCATGCAAGCAGAGAGATGTCATGACAAACGTTTAGTGACCATTTAAACTTGACTGAATCCATTCAGTTCGCACATTTTCATTACGCAGAACTCTTTAAGCGAGTCTTAATGTTTAGTGAACTTCCCTAAACAAATGTGCGTGTGCTGCGAAAACCAGCAAAAGATAAAGATGCAAGCATTTAGGACAAGTAGAAAATGTATCCGTATCTAAGCTGATTATTAGCCTACTCTTGAGAGAGAACTGGTTTGGCTCTTAAGAGACTGAAAGGCAATGCGGCTGTTTGATTGGTCGCAATTTAAATATATATATATAAATAATAGAACGTGTATGATGTATTATTATAGCTGATATTACTCTTGCCATGCTCTGATCTATGAGAGATGCATGGAGAGGTGTTTGATTTGCGCTCTTTTCACTCATAAAGTTTACATTTACTTCACACTCGTGACTTTAGAGGTCTGTGTATAATATTGTTTTTAGAATATTATCTAGCAAACACCGGACTGTGCCAGCTTCAGCCTCGTATTCAGGCAGAATAATTCCTTTTCCGTTATTAGTTTTTGAAGCCATTATCTGTGCCATTCCAAATAGGGTATTCCAGCTTCAGGCACAACCATAATTATTACATTACATATTTATATTTTACATGCAACATAAATAAGGTCATTAAAAGTAACAGCTACGCAATATGTAGTTGATGTAAGTTGAAGTAGTCGATCACAACTACTCGACTAGTCCATGCAAGCCCTAGTACAGTATGACAAAAATTTTGCTGTATGTGCACATGCCCAGTAGAGCCAAACGTATCCCTTCTAGCCTGTGTGTGCTGCGCCAAGGCATCAGTCATATAAAAATTTGACCACAGACATAATATCAGCAAACAGCAGCATTATAAAGTAAATAAAATGTAAATAAAGTACATAAAAGTTATTTGACCCTACAGCTCCAAACTCGGTCCTAGAGGGCCAGTTCCTTTAGAGTTTAGCTCCAACCCTAATTAAACACACTTAAATCAGCTAGTCAAGCTCTTACTAGACACACTGTGTTAAGGCCAGTTGGAGCTAAACTCTGCAGAGCATTGGCTTTGGAGACCCCTGTCCTACAGATTTGTTAATTTGCAAATGCAAATGCTTTTTGATCATTACAAATAATGTAAAATTATTTTCTTAGAATAGGAGATATGCTGTCTCTTGCATCACATACATTTACAATATCAGTAGTTAAGTATGGTGTCTTGAAGAGAATAATTTTTTCTCTCACGTTTCGACTCGGTCTTGACTTGGACTCGAAACTTTTGGATTTGACTTGGACTCGAACCTTTTTGGACTCGGTCCTGACTCGGTCTCGACTAGTCCTGGTCTTGGACTTGACAAAGCTGGACTTGACTACAGCTCTACTGTAGTCTACTATAGATTCTGTGTACTGTTTTTTTTTTTGTCTAATAAGAAATATCTCTGTTGTATCCGAATTTAATAGGAGAAAATTATTGGTCATCCAATCTTTTACATTTTTAACACACTCTTTTAGCTTAGATAATTTAGAAGTTTCATCTGGTCTCATTGAGATATATAGTTGAGTATCATCAGCATAACAGTGGAAACTAAATAATTTTCTAATAATATTGCCAAGGGGAAACATGTATATTGAAAATAGAAGAGGAACTAGGAAAGATCCTTGTGGCACTCCATATTTTACTGGTGATAAATGGTACAAAATGGTAGTGATCGAACAGGTAGGATCTAAACCATCTTAGAGCCTGCTCTTGAATACCTGTATAGTTTTGTAATCGATTTATGAGTATGTCATGATCTATGGTGCCGAATGCAGCACTAAGATCAAGTAAAACTAGCAATGAGAAGCAGCCTTGATCTGACGCAAGAAGCAAGTCATTTGTAATTTTAACAAGCAGTTTCTGTGCTATGGTTGGGCCAGAAACCTGACTGAAATTCTTCATACAGATCATTTTTTGCAGAAAGGAAGTCAATTGAGCAGTCACAACTTTTTCTAAAATTTTAGACATAAATGGAAGTTTTTAAATGGGCCTATAATTTGCCAGTTCACTAGGATCTAGTTGTGGTTTCTTAAGAAATATTAAGCCAATAACCGCCAGCTTGAATGGTTTTGGGACGTGACCTAAAGATAACGACGAGTTAATGTTGAGAAGGGGTAACAGTTACTGTTACAGGTAACAACTCTTTCAGTAATTTAGTGGGTACAGGCTCTAATAAACATGTTGCTGGTTTAGATACAGTGATAAGTTTATTCAGCTCTACCTGTCCTATAGTTGTAAAGCACTGCAGTTTATCTTTGGCTTCTTCCTGACTGCGGGTGTCGCTGTTGGACAGTGTTTTCTCTACTTCCTGTTGGCCTTCGGTTGCTAATCATAGCTCCGTGTAGCTGTTTTTATTTTTTAAAATTATTTTTTTTAAATTAATTTTTCTCTAGAATCTTTATCTTATATCACTCTGTTTTTTTTTTAAAGTGATAAAATTAAACTTAATTCACTCCATATTTCTGATATTATCGATCAATCTTATCAGATTAATTTTGATCGTTTACTTTTATTTTATATCCGTGAGTGCAGTACACGTGCAAAGCCTTTGCACTCGTTAGCTTGTCATTAGCGTTTTCATTCGAACCTATCGCTGTTTTCTTTTCTCCTCTCCTCTCTCTCGCTCCAGTTTTTCACAAGTTCATCAAACAACCGAAGTAAGAATATTTCATCAAGCACGGTGAGTAATGGCTTCTCCTGCTATTGTTATTTGCACCTCTTGTCACATGTACAGTTTATCTATCTCTGTCGCAGATGAGGGATTCACATGTGATAAATGCAGGGAAATAGTTAGGCTGACAGAGAAGATTTCAGAATTAGAGACACGCATTGAGGACAGTAAGAATGTTAGGGCTCTAGATACGGCTTTGGATGCGTCTAGGTCAGGGATTCCTGTACATTCTCCGGTTCCGGCAACAGAGCCCCTGCAGCAGGGCAACTGGGTGACAGTGAGGCAGCATAGTCAAAACACCGCTCTTCTATTCCGATCAAAACATTAAACAGGTTCTCCCCACTCAGTGATGCACCCACTGAGAAACCTGATGAAAGTGCTATAGTTTTTGGTGTTTCTATTGTACGGAACGTGAATATAGAGACACCAGCCACTATAGTCAAATGTTTACCGGGAGCCAGAGCGCCTGACATCTTGGCAAATTTAAAAGTGCTAAATTTGACTAACTGGGGCCCAGGTCAGGAAACAGACTGATTGGCTAAACCGATGGTCTGCTAGCTGCCTCACGTCACAGAGATCAGCTAATTCTCAGCACATAGAGACTCTTTCACCTAGATATCACACTATAGAGACTGTGTCTGTTCCCCGAACTAGAAAATACAAAAAATGTCCAAACCAAGTTAAGATTAACAATTTAATTGAGGTTCAACAAATAAAAAACAGATGCAATATGGATAAACAAAGGATAAAGCTTGGCTTATTGAATATCAGATCCCTTTCTACGAAAACACTTTTTGTAAATAATATGATCACTGATCATAATCTAGATGTGCTCTGTTTGACAGAAACCTGGCTAAAACCTGATGATTACATTATTTTAAATGAGTCCACACCCCAAGATTACTGTTATAATCATGAGCCGTGTCTAAAAGGCAAAGGGGGATGTGTTGCTTCAATTTACAACAATGTTTTCAAGATTTATCAGAGGGCAGGCTACAAGTATAACTAGTTTGAAGTAATGGTGCTTTTTATAACACTATCCAGAGAAACAAATATTAATGATAAATCCCCTGTTATGTTTGTACTGGCTACTGTATACAGGCCACCAGGGCACCATACAGACTTTATAAAAGAGTTTGGTGATTTTACATCCGAGTTAGTTCTGGCTGCAGATAAAGTTTTAATAGTTGGTGATTTTAATATCCATGTTGATAATGAAAAAGATTCATTGGGATCAGCATTTATAGATATTTTGAACTCTATTGGAGTTAGACAACACGTTTCAGGACCTACTCATTGCCGAAATAATACTCTAGATTTAATACTGTCACATGGAATTGATGTTGATAGTGTTGAAATTATGCAGCCAAGTGATGATATCTCAGATCATTATTTAGTTTTGTGCAAACTTCATATAGCCAAAATTGTAAATTCTACTTCTTGTTATAAGTATGGTAGAACCATCACTTCTACAACAAAAGACTGCTTTTTAAGTTATCTTCCTGATGTATCCAAATTCCTTAGCATAGCCAAAACCTCAGAACAACTTGATGATGTAACAGAAACTATGGACTCTCTCTTTTCTAGCACTTTAAATACAGTTGCTCCTTTACGCTTAAGGAAGGTTAAGGAAAACAGTTTGACACCATGGTATAATGAGCATACTCGCACCCTAAAGAGAGCAGCTCGAAAAATGGAGTGCAGCTGGAGGAAAACAAAACTAGAGGTATTTCATATTGCTTGGCAGGAAAGTAACCTAGTTGGGGTGCGGTCATGAGTGGCCACCCTGCCCGCGGTCTGTGGAGTGGTCGCCATCTGACATGGCACATCAATTGCCTAGAGATGCGCAGTCTATCGAGCATTGAAACATTTCCTCCCAGACCTAAGAGGTCACCATGTGTTGGTGCGCACCGACAACACATCAGTGGTCTCTTATATCAATCACCAGGGGGGTCTGCGTTCACGCCCCTTGTACAAGCTGGCACACCAGATCCTTCTGTGGTCCCAGGGCAAACTCCTCTCGCTCAGAGCAGTGTATATTCCTGGGAGATTGAATGTGGGAGCAGACATACTGTAGAGGCAGGGGCCTCTTTGCGACTCAGGAGACATCGCAATGTCCCCTCTGGTTCTCTCTAGTTCATCCAGCTCCTCTGGGACTGGACGCTATGGTACAGACCTGGCCGAGGCTTAGTCTGTACGCATTTCCCCCTATCGCTCTGCTCCCGGGAGATCTGGCGAGAGTACGCCGGGACGGGGTCCTTCTGTTATTAGTAGCCCCGTTCTGGCCGGGCCGAGTATGGTTCGCAGATCTAGTCTCGCTCCTCGACGGCTCTCCGTGGGAGATACCGATCAGGACAGACCTACTCTCACAGGCGCAGGGCACGATAATTTACCCTCGCCCGGAGCTGTGGAAACTGTGGGTGTGGCCACTGAAGGGGCACAGCTCATAGAATCCGGTCTCTCAACTGAGGTTGTTGAGACCCTCCTCCAGTCCAGAGCTCCCTCTACGAGGAAACTGTATGCCCTGAGGTGGAAACTCTTCACCTCATGGTGCAGAGACCACCAGCTTGACCCTGTTAACTGCCCAGTTGGTACAGTTCTGGAGTTTCTACAAGCTAGGCTCTCTGCGGGGTTAACCCACTCCACCTTAAAGGTGTACGTGGTGGCCATAGCTGCTTACCATGTCCCTTTCAATGATCAGTCAGTGGGTAGACACCCCCTAGTTACACGTTTCCTCCGCGGTGCGCTGAGGCTGAGACCTCCAGTACGATCCCGTGTTCCCCCCTGGGACTTGGTTGTGGTTTTAGAGGCTCTTTGTAAAGCTCCATTCGAGCCATTACAAGACATCTCAGATAGACATCTGATGCTTAAAACTGCCCTGTTACTGCCTACGTCCACTGAGCTGCCCTGCGGAGAAAATCCGACCAATTGCTTGTTTGCTACGGTCCTCCTACAAAGGGGTCTCCTTGCCTCCAAGCAGACCCTAAGTCGTTGGATAGTCGAGGCTATCAACGTCTCCTATGAGTCCTCTGGTCTTCCCCTTCCTTTGGGAGCCAAGGCTCACTCCACTCGGGGTATGGCGGCCTCTAAGACCTTCTCAGCAGGTGTGTCCCTCTTGGACATCTGCAATGCTGCAGGGTGGTCCATGCCCTCTACATTTGTCAGATTTTATGACCTTGATATGCGAGCCACTGGGCTCTTCTGTTCTCTCGCCTTAGCTGTGCTCTTCGGATACACACTGCAGGGATTTGGAAGTCTGGCAGCGTGGGCACATCGTTCCCCAAAGCGCTCGAATCAGCTCGAGTTCCTGAAAAGGAACGTCTCAAGGTTACGAATGTAACCCTGGTTCCTTGAAGGAACAAGACGCTGCGTTGCAGAGCCATACTCCCGGCACCCCTGCCGGCGCTTGCTTCCCTACTCGAAGCTGAAGCCAGCTGCACGGTACGTGCTTTTATAGCTTCCTGGTCGCTACGTCACCCCGCTCGTGAAGTCACGCCCTTCAATTGGACAGATTGCACACGATATTCAGAGTCGGTCTCGTCAGGGACGTTGCCCAAAGTGCTCAACGCAGCGTCTCGTTCCTTCAAGGAACCAGGGTTACATTAATAACCTTGAGACGTTTTTAAGGTATTTGAAGATATATGCACAAAAACTTATGTTAGATCTTCAATGCGCAAGATTGTCAGTTTACTGGTTTCTGTGTACACTAAAGTTGAAATAGTGCTTTTGTTCAAATGAACTGCAAACTAGCCCAAATCTGCTCAAAAGCTTCTCCTTCAATGAGAGAAAGCTGCTTCATTCAAAGTTCAGTGCAAAACTTGCCAAACTGAAAGATGCTTATGTCTTATGAAATACAATGTTTTTGCAAATGCTATAAGACAATTTTTAATGTGTTAGAAGTTATATGCACAAAAACTTATGTTAGAGCTTCAATGCTCTAGATTGTCAGTTTACAGGTTTCTGAGACCAATAATGTTGAAATAGTGCTTCTGTTCAAATGAAGTTAAAACAAGCCCAAATCTGTTCAAAAGCTGCTCTTTCAATGTGAGAAAGCTGCTTCATTCAATGTTCAGTGCAAATCTTGCCAAACTGAAAGATGCTTATGTCTTATGAAATACAATGTTTTTGCAATGCTGTAAGACAGTTTTTAATGTGTTAGAAGTTACATGCACAAATACTTATATTAGAGCTTCAATGCTTAAGATTGTCAGTTTTCAAGATTTTGAAACCACTAATGTTGAAATAGTGCTTCTGTTCAAATGAAGTGAAAACTATTCCAAATCTGCTCAAAAGCTTCTATCTCAGTGAGAGAAAGCTGCTTCATTCAATGTTCAGTGCAAATCTTGCCAAACTGAAAGATGCTTATGACTTATGAAATAAAATGTTTTGGCAATGCTGTAAGACAGTTTTTAATGTGTTAGAAGTTATATGCACAAAAACTTATGTTAGAGCTTCAATGCTCAAGATTGTCAGTTTTCAGGATTCTGAGACCACTAATGTTGAAATAGTGCTTCTGTTCAAATGAAGTAAAAACTAGCCCAAATCTGCTCAAAAGCTTCCATCTCAGTGAGTGACAGCTGCTTCATTCAATGTTCAATGAAAAACTTGCCAAACTGAAATATGCTTATGTATTATGAAAAACAATGTTTTGGCATTGCAGTAAGAACCGTTTTTAATGTATTAGAAGTTAGATGCACAAAAGCTTATGTTAGAGCTTCAATGCTCAGGTTTGTCAGTTTACAGGTTTCTGAGACCACTAATGTTGAAATAGTGCTTCTGTTCAACTGAACTGCAAACTAGCCCAAATCTGCTCAAAAGCTTCTATCTCAGTGAGAGAAAGCTGCTTCATTCAATGTTCAGTGCAAGACTTGCCAAACTGAAACATGCTTCTGTCTTATGAAATACAATGTTTAGGCAATGCAGTAAAACAGTTCTCTTACGAGAGTTCTCTCGTACTGCGTCTTAGCTAAGATGCTACGGGAAAAAGTCTCTTTTCACGAAATACTGAAGCAAAAAATTTTCCTTAATTTTGAATTTTTGTAAAGCGCATTTGCAGCAGTACACAGCCATAGGCGAGACAGCTCGCTCGCTCATTGGCTGCTCTGCAGCAAGTGCACAGCCTATCGAGCACAGGCTGATGCAATATCAGACCAATTAGGACGCTTTGCGCCCATCACGCCACTTCCCGCCGAAACGGGTGTGGCCCAACCCTATAAAAGGAGCTCGAAAGGCTGACTCACCTGATTTTTCATCTCTTCAGCGAATCTCACGCATCGCTGGATCACGGAGGAAGCAAGCGCCGTCTGAGAGGCATATCAGCGGGACGAGCCATTCGGAAGCTGCTGGCCTCGCCGCCTTCTACTGCCGTTCCTGCTGCGCTGTCCGGCGCCTATATCCTTTAATATCCTTATATCCTTGTGTGAGTTCGCTCTGCGACATACACTCTAAAAGAGCTGCGTCTTTTTAAAGATGTCCTCGTGCGGCTCGTGCAGAGCCCTGCTCAGCGAAGGAGATCGTCACGTCATCTGCGTCTCCTGCCTGGGTGAGGACCATGCAGCGCTCGCGCTCGGCAATGCTGTTCAGAATGCTTACTACCAGGAAGCTCCTCGCGCATATTCGCAGAGGAGACTGGTTTATGTCAATAGATCTGAAGGATGCGTATTTCCAAATACAGATAGCGTCAAATCACAGGCGATATTTGAGATTCGCCTTCGAGGGCCAGGTATACCAGTTTACAGTCCTGCCGTTCGGCTTTTCCGTAGCTCCTCGTACGTTTACGAGGTGCATAGACGCAGCGCTCGCTCCTCTCAGACTCAGAGGCATGCGAGTGCTGAACTATTTGGACGACTGGCTAATTCTGGCTCAATCACGGGCGGAGCTCGTGGAGCACAGGGCCGTTCTACTCGATCACCTCGAGAGACTCGGTCTCAGTGTCAACTGGGCGAAGAGTTCGCTGAACCCCAGTCAGACAATACTGTTCTTGGGTTTAGCTCTGTACTCGCGTTCCATGACGGCGCGGCTGTCACCACAGCGCGCGTTGAGCATGCAGCGCGCGGCGAATTCTCTCCACTGCGGCGTGCTGTTTCGCTCAGAGAATGTCAGAGGATGCTGGGTCTCATGGCCTCAGCATCTCCGGTTCTGCAGCTGGGCCTGCTCCGCATGCGCCCCCTACAGTTCTGGCTGAAAGCGCGGGTACCGCGCGGAGCGTGGATATCTGGTCGACTGCGTCTCAAGGTCAATCAAGGCTGCATTACAGCCCTGAAACCCTGGACAGAGATCGACTGGTACCAATCAGGTGTAAGCCTGGGGACTTCCTCGACAGTGAAGATGGTGTCGACGGACGTCTCCATGTCGGGATGGGGAGCGCTGCTCGAGGGCAAACTGTCCTTTGGCCTGTGGTCAGAACGGGAAAAGCTTCAACATATCAACTGTCTGGAAATGTTGGCAGTGGAGAATGCGCTGACACTATTTTGTCCCCAAATCAAAGGCCACCACATCTTAGTCCATTCGGACAACATGTCTGTGGTGTCCTACATAAATCGCCAGGGCGGTCTCGGGTCCCGAAACCTGTACAGGCTGACGGAACGCCTCCTGGTTTGGGCTCAGTGCAACTTGCGCTCGCTGAGAGCAGTGCATGTGCCTGGGCTACAGAATCTGGGGCCAGACAGGCTGTCCAGAAACAACATTCCCACGGGCGAATGGTCTCTACACCCGCAAACAGTCCGGCTGTTGTGGGAGAGATTTGGCAGGGCGGAGGTGGACCTCTTCGCGTCCCACGAAAACGCTCACTGCCCCGCGTTCTTTTCCAAGAACGAAAGCGCGCTGTCACGGAGATGGCCGTGCTGCCCGCTTTATGCTTTCCCTCCCGTCTCCCTCTTTCCGCAGGTGATAGAACGGGTGAGAGGAACGGGATGTTCCATACTGCTTGTAGCACCTTTTTGGAAGAACCAACCATGGTTCCCAGATTTGATGCGCTTAGCAGATATCGCCCCGTGGCCAGTGCCTTGGAGGAGGGACCTCCTATCGCAGGCCAGGGGCTCGATTTGGCACCCTCAACCGGAGTTGTGGTCCCTCCATGTGTGGGCGCTCAACGGTTACCCGCTGATCTCTCAGTGGGAGTGCTAAATACTATCACTCAGGCTAGGGCTCCGTCGACGCGACGGCACTATGCCTCGAAGTGGTCGGTGTTCTCCAGCTGGTGTACAGCTCGGGGATGTTCACCCCTTATTTGTGAGGTGACGGAGGTTCTCTGCTTCCTGCAGGAGCTGTTGGATAAGGGCAGAGCCCCATCCACGCTCAAAGTCTATGTGGCGGCCATCGCAGCGTTTTCTTAAACGGCGCTGGGTCAGTCAATAGGAAGGAACGATTTGGTCATCCTCTTCCTTAGAGGAGCTAGGAGGCTGAATCCTCCCAGACCTCCGTCAGTCCCTGTATGGGACCTAGCGACGGTTTTGGAGGCCATGAAGGGTTCCCCCCTTTGAGCCTATCCAATCGATTAGCCTCCAGCATCTGTCGTTCAAGACGGTATTCTTGTTGGCTCTTGCTTCAGTGAAGCATGTGGGTGACCTGCACGCGCTCTCGGTGAGCCAGTCGTGCTTGGAGTTTGGGCCTAATGACTCTAAGGTCATACTCAAACCTAGGCACGGTTATGTGCCAAAGTCCCTCAACACGCCGTTTCGGGCCCAGGTTATTGCCCTGTCTGCCCTGTCGGTGTCAGGAGAGGATGGAGACTCGAGTCTTCTTTGCCCTGTTAGGGTTTTAAGAGCTTATGTGTCTCGCTCTGCGGTTTTTCGACAGACTGAGCAGCTGTTTGTCTCGTTCAGTGGACGTTCCAAGGGAATGGCTGTTTCGAGACAGACTCTATCCAGATGGATAGTCGACGTCATAGCGTTAGCTTACGCTTCCAAGGGCCTTCAGTGCCCACTGGGCGTCAAAGCACACTCGTCGTGGGCGTGGTCTACTGGGGTCTCCTTGCAGGATATTTGTATGGCGGCAGGTTGGGCCTCGCTGTCTACATTTATCAGGTTTTATAACCTGGAGGTTCCTGCCTTGCAAGCAAGGCTGCTGTCGGTGTAGCCGAATCAGGGCCCTGATGGGAATTCTGAGTTCGCGAGCGTTATGCGCTACCGACTGTTATATGGGCAGTATTGTGTAAGACCCGTATTGCCACATTGGTCAGGCCTTGCCTCGACTGTGTGATGATTGTATTGCCGCATCTACGGGTGCCGCTAGATATGGGACGGAAGGCTTTCCCCCCCTCTCCTGTCCTGGGCTCTCTGTGAGTCCCTCGGGTGACTGTGCACTGTAAATCCTGGGCGTTGCTTCAGGTTTATTGGTGTGTGATCCCTGCGCGCACGGCGTTTTACATGGGGTTCCCGTAGCGTCTTAGCTAAGACGCAGTACGAGAGAACTCTCGTAAGAGAACGTACTCGGTTACTTACGTAACCTCGGTTCTCTCTAGAAGAGGGAACGAGTACTGCGTTCTCTGCCGTGCGTACGATTCACTCTGGTTCGCTTCGGCGATGAAATAAATCAGGTGAGTCAGCCTTTCGAGCTCCTTTTATAGGGTTGGGCCACACCCGTTTCGGCGGGAAGTGGCGTGATGGGCGCGAAGCATCCTAATTGGTCTGATATTGCATCAGCCTGTGCTCGATAGGCTGTGCACTTGCTGCAGAGCAGCCAATGAGCGAACGAGCCGGCTCGCCTATGGCTGTGTACTGCTGCAAATGCGCAGGTTTCTGAGACCAATAATGCTAGCCCAAATCTGTTTAAAAGCTTCTATCTCAGTGAGAGAAAAGCTGCTTCATTCAATGTTCAAGTGCAACACTTGCCAAACTGAAAGATGCTTACGTCTTATGAAATACAATGTTTTTACAATGCTGTAAGAACAGTTTTTAATGTGTTAGAAGTTAGATGCACAAAAGCTTATGTTAGAGCTTCAATACTCTAGATTGTCAGTTTACAGGTTTCTGAGACCAATAATGTTGAAATAGTGCTTCTGTTCAAATGAAGTTAAAACAAGCCCAAATCTGCTCAAAAGCTGCTCTCTCAATGAGAGAAAGCTGCTTCGTTCAATGTTCAGTGCAAAGCTTGCCAAACTGAAAGATGCGTATGTCTTATGAAATAAAATGTTTGTTGCAATGCAGTGAGACAGTTTTTAATGTGTTAGAAGTGATATGCACAAAAACTTATGTTAGAGCTTCAATGCTCAAGATTGTCAGTTTACAGGTTTCTGAGACCACTAATGTTGAAATAGTGCTTCTGTTCAAATGAAGTGAAAACTAGCCCAAATCTGCTTAAAAGCTGCTCTCTCAATGAGAGACAGCTGCTTCGTTCAATGTTCAGTTCAAATCTTGCCAAACTGAAAGATGCTTGTCTTATCAAATAAAATCTTTGTTGCAATGCAGTGAGACAGTTTTTAATGTGTTAGAAGTTATATGCACAAAAACTTGTGTTAGAGCTTCAATGCTCAAGATTGTCAGTTTTCAGGATTCTGAGAACACTAATAATGAAATAGTGCTTCTGTTCAAATGAAGTGAAAACTAGCCCAAATCTGCTTGAAAGCTGCTCTCTCAGTGAGAGAAAGCTGCTTCATTCAATGTTCAGTGCAAATCTTGCCAAACTTAAAGATGCTTATGTCTTATAAAAAACAATGTTTTGGCAATGCAGTAAGAACAGTTTTTAATGTGTTAGAAGTTATATGCACAAAAACTTATGTTAGAGCTTCAATGCTCAGGTTTGTCAGTTTACAGTTTTCTGCGACCACTAAAGTTGAAATAGTGCTTCTGTTCAACTGAACTGCAAACTAACTCAAATCTGCTCAAAACTGAACGATGCTCATGTCTTATGAAATAAAATGTTTGTTGCAATGCAGTGAGACACTTTTAATGTGTTAGAAGTTATATACACAACAACTTATGTTAGAGCGTCAGTGCTCAAGATTGTCAGTTTACAGGTCTCTGAGACCACTAATGTTGAAATAGTGCTTCTGTTCAACTGAACTGCAAACTAGCCCAAATCTGCTCAAAAGCTTCTATCTCAGTGAGTGAAAGCTGCTTCATTTAATGTTTAGTGAAAAACTTGCCAAACTGAAATATGCTTATGTCTTATGAAAAACAATGTTTTGGCATCGCAGTAAGAACAGTTTTTAATGTGTTAGAAGTTAGATGCACAAAAGCTTATGTTAGAGCTTCAATGCTCAGGTTTGTCAGTTTTCAGGCTTCTGAGATCACTAATGTTGAAATAGTGCTTCTGTTCAACTGAACTGCAAACTAGCCCAAATCTGCTCAAAAGCTTCTATCTCAGTGAGAGAAAGCTGCTTCATTCAATGTTCAGTGCAAATCTTGCCAAACTGAAAGATGCTTTATGTCTTATGAAATACAATGTTTTTACAATGCTGTAAGACAGTTTTTAATGTGTTTGAAGTTGTATGCACAATAACTTATCTTACAGCTTCAATGCTCAGGTTTGTCAGTTTACTGGTTTCTGAGACCACTAATGTTGAAATAGTGCTTCTGTTCAACTGAACTGCAAACTAACCCAAATCTGCTCAAAACTGAAAGATGCTTATGTCTTATGAAATAAAATGATTGTTGCAATGCAGTGAGACAGTTTTTAATGTGTTAGAAGTTATATGCACAAAAGCTTATGTTAGAGCTTCAATGCTCAGGTTTGTCAGTTTTCAGGTTTCTGATACCACTAGTGTTGAAATAGTACTTCTGTTCAACTGAACTGCGAACTAGCCCAAATCTGCTCAAAAGCTTCTATCTCAGTGAGAGAAAGCTGCTTCATTCAATGTTCAGCGCAAGACTTGCCAAACTGAAAGATGCTTATGTCTTATGAAATACAATGTTTTTGCAATGCTGTAAGACAGTTTTTAATGTGTTAGAAGTTATATGCACAATAACTTATGTTAGAGCTTCAATGCTCTAGATTGTCAGTTTACAGTTTTCTGAGACCAATAATGTTGAAATAGTGCTTCTGTTTTAAATGAAGTGAAATCTAGCCCAAATCTGCTCAAAAGTTGCGCTCTCAATGTGAGAAAGCTGCTTCATTCAATGTTCAGTGCAAATCTTAACAAACTGAAAGATGCTTATGTCTTATGAAATACAATGTTTTTTTGCAATGCTGTAAGACAGTTTTTAATGTGTTAGAAGTTATATGCACAAAGACTTATGTCAGTGCTTCAATGCTCTAGATTGTCAGTTTACAGTTTTCTGAGACCAATAATGTTGAAATAGTGCTTCTGTTCAAATGAAGTTAAAACAAGCCCAAATCTGCTCAAAGGCTGCTCTCTCAATGTGAGAAAGCTGCTTCATTCAATGTTTAGTGTAAAACTTGCCAAACTGAAAGATGCTTATGTCTTATGAAATACAATGTTTTTGCAATGCTGTAAGACAGTTTTTAATGTGTTAGAAGTTATATACACAAAAACTTATGTTAGAGCTTCAATGCTCAAGATTGTCTGTTTACAGGTTTCTGAGTTCAAAAATGATGAAATAGTGCTTTTGTTCAAATGAAGTTAAAACTAGCCCAAATCTGCTCAAAAACTGCTCTCTCAATGTGAGAAAGCTGCTTCATTCAATGTTCAGTGTAAATCTTGCCAAACTGAAAGATGCTTATGTCTTATGAAATACAATGTTTTTTGCAATGCTGTAAGACAGTTTTTAATGTGTTAGAAGGTATATGCACAAATACTTATGTTAGAGCTTCATTGCTCTAGATTTTCAGTTTACAGTTTTCTGAGACCAATAATGTTGAAATAGTGCTTCTGTTCAAATGAAGTTAAAACAAGCTCAAATCTGCTCAAAAGCTGCTCTCTCAATGTGTGAAAGCTGCTTCATTCAATGTTCAGTGCAAATCTTGCCAAACTGAAAGATGCTTATGTCTTATGAAATACAATGTTTTTTGCAATCCTGTAAGACAGTTTTTAATATGTTAGAAGTTATATGCACAAAAACTTATGTTAGAGTCTTCAATGCTCAAGATTGTCAGTTTACAGGTTTCTGAGACCAATAATGTTGAAATAGTGCTTCTGTTCAAATGAAGTTAAAACAAGCCCAAATCTGCTAAAAAGCTGCTCTCTCAATGTGAGAAAGCTGCTTCATTCAATGTTCAGTGCAAATCTTAACAAACTAAAAGATGCTTATGTGTTATGAAATACAATGTGTTTGCAATGCTGTAAGACAGTTTTAATGTGTTAGAAGTTATATGCACAAAAACTTATTTTAGAGCTTCAATGCTCAAGATTGTCAGTTTTCAGGTTTCTGAGACCAAAAATGATGAAATAGTGATTTTTTTCAAATGAAGTTAAAACTAGCCCAAATCTGCTCAAAAGCTGCTCTCTCAATGTGAGAAAGCTGCTTCATTCAATGTTTTGTGCAAAACTTGCCAAACTGAAAGATGCTTATGTGTCATTAAATACAATGATTTTGCAATGCTGTAAGACAGTTTTTAATGTGTTAGAAGTGATATGCACAAAAACTTATGTTAGAGCTTCAATCCTCAAGATTGTCAGTTTTCAGGTTTCTGAGACCACTAATGTTGAAATAGTGCTTCTGTTCAAATGAAGTGAAATCTAGCCCAAATCTGCTCTAAAGCTGCTCTCTCAATGTGAGAAAGCTGCTTCATTCAATGTTCAGTGCAAATCTTGCCAAACTGAAAGATGCTTATGTCTTATGAAATACAATGTTTTTTGCAATGCTGTAAGACAGTTTTTAATGTGTTAGAAGTTATATGCACAAATACTTATGTTAGAGCTTCATAGCTCTAGATTGTCAGTTTACAGTTGTCTGAGACCAATAATGTTGAAATAGTGCTTCTGTTCAAATAAAGTTAAAACAAGCCCAAATCTGCTCAAAAGCTGCTCTCTCAATGTGAGAAAGCTGCTTCATTCAATGTTCAGTGCAAATATTAACAAACTGAAAGATGCTCATGTGTTATAAAATACAATGTGTTTGCAATGCTGTAAGACAGTTTTAATGTGTTAGAAGTTATATGCACAAAAACTTATTTTAGAGCTTCAATGCTCAAGATTGTCAGTTTTCAGGTTTCTGATACCAAAAATGATGAAATAGTGCTTCTGTTCAAATGAAGTAAAATCTAGCCCAAATCTGCTCAAAAGCTGCTCTCTCAATGTGAGAAAGCTGCTTCATTCAATGTTTAGTGCAAAACTTGCCAAACTGAAAGATGCTTATGTGTCATTAAATACAATGATTTTGCAATGCTGTAAGACAGTTTTTAATGTGTTAGAAGTGATATGCACAAAAACTTATGTTAGAGCTTCAATCCTCAAGATTGTCAGTTTTCAGGTTTCTGAGACCACTAATGTTGAAATAGTGCTTCTGTTCAAATGAAGTTAAAACAAGCCCAAATCTGCTATAAAGCTGCTCTCTCAATGTGAGAAAGCTGCTTCATTCAATGTTCAGTGCAAATCTTAACAAACTGAAAGATGCTTATGTGTTATGAAATACAATGTGTTTGCAATGCCGTAAGACAGTTTTTAATGTGTTAGAAGTTATATGCACAAAAACTTATTTTAGAGCTTCAATGCTCAAGATTATCAGTTCTCTTACGAGAGCTCTCTCGTACTGCGTCTTAGCTAAGACGCTACGGGAAAAGTCTCTTTTCACGAAATGCTGAAGCAAAAAATTATCCTTAATTTTGTATTTTTGTAAAGCGCTATAGGTGCTATAAATGTAGTGACGATGCCCACTCCTCAGTGCCCATCTCCACATGTAAGCACAGCCCTGCACACAGGGCCTGCGCCCATAATGTCGACTCAAGTCGGTCGCGCACACTGCATAGTAAACGTGCCCACCCCTCAGTGCACACAATTACTATGTCACACGCGTCATGTGGTTTCTGTAAAAACGAAACCTGTGCATGCTCGTCCGGCCACGGCCGATGGTGCTATAAATGCAGTGACGATGCCCACTACCCAGTGCCCATCTCCACATATAAGCACAGCCCTGCACACAGGGCTAGCGCACATAAGATCGACACAGATCGGTCGAGCGCGCCGCATAGTAAACGTGCCCACTTCCCAGTGCCCACATACACTATGTCACATACGGCGCGGGGCTTCTGTAAAAACGAGGCCCGTGCACGTACATTCTGCACAGGCAGACAGCGAGTTTAAAGTGGTAAAAGTGCACACATGCAGCCCACGGTTACTCGCAGATATATCGAGTCCCACGGGACCCGCTCAGCCTCCCTCCAGTCGGTTAAGCGCCGGAACGGGGTCGAGGAAGAGCGATCTGCCCGCTGTGATCAGCGCGCTCCCCGCCTCAGATGCGCAGCACACTCGAGCGCCGCCGTTGCCCAGTCAACAGAGCGCGTTTCGCATCCAGCCCTTAGCCATTCATGCAAATGCATGGTCAGTGCTTCCAGGGGTTTCGGATTGGGTGCTAGGCATTATAAAGAGAGGCTACACGCTACAGTTTTCTCGACGCCCACCGTGCTTTTCAGCGCGCGTCGAAACTACGGTCAAAACAGAAGTAGCACACATACTTCGGGCCGAAATATCAAAACTGTTGAGCAAAGGGGCTGTAGAGCCTGTGTCTCAAAGCGAGGGGGGGCTGTACAGCAGATACTTTCTGGTGCCCAAGAGAGACGGGGGTCTCCGGCCCATACTGGATCTAAGACAGCTGAACAGGCATTGATGAAACGCAGTTTCAAAATGCTCACGACCAGGAAGCTCCTCGCGCAGATTCGCAGAGGGGACTGGTTCATGTCAATAGATCTGAAGGACGCGTATTTTCAAATACAGATAGCGTCAAACCACAGGCGATATTTGAGATTCGCCTTCGAGGGCCTGGCATACCAGTTTGCAGTCCTGCCATTCGGCTTGTCCGTAGCTCCTCGTACGTTTATGAGGTGCATGGATGCAGCGCTCGCTCCTCTTAGACTCAGAGGCACACGAGTGCTGAATTATTTGGACGACTGGCTGGTTCTGGCCCGATCATGAGCGGAGCTCATGGACCACAGAGCCGTTTTACTCGATCACCTCGAGAAGCTCGGCCTCAGTGTCAATTGGGTGAAGAGTTCGCTGAACCCCAGTCAGACGATCCTGTTTCTGGGTATAGTTCTGAACTCGTGTTCCATGACGGCGCGGCTGTCACCACAGCGCGCGATGGGCATTCAGCGTGCAGCGAGTTCTTTCCGCTGTGGCGCGACTGTGTCGCTCAAACACTGTCAAAAGATGCTGGGTTTCATGGCCTCAGCATCTCCGGTTCTGCGGCTGGGCCTGCTCCGCATGCGCCCCCTGCAGTTCTGGCTGAAGGCTCGGGTGCCGCGCAGAGCGTGGGCGTCTGGCCGGCTGCATTTCAAGGTCGATCAGAGCTGTGTTGCGGCTCTAGCACCTTGGACAGCGAACGGCTGGTACCGATCAGGTGTAAGCCTGGGGACTTCCCCGAGTGTGAAAATGGTGTCGACGGACGCCTCCACTTCGGGATGGGGAGCGCTGCTCGAAGGCAGACCGTCCTTTGGCCTATGGTCAGAATGGGAAAAGCTCCATCATATCAACTGCCTGGAAATGCTGGCAGTGGAGAACGCGCTGACGCGCTTTTGTCCCCATATCAAGGATCACCACGTCATAGTCCGTTCGGACAACATGTCCGTGGTGTCCTACATAAATCGCCAGGTCGGTCTCGGGTCCCGAAACCTGTGCAGGCTGACGGAACGCCTCCTGATTTGGGCTCAGCGCAACGTGTGCTCGCTGAGAGCAGTGCATGTGCCTGGACTGCAGAATCTGGGTCCAGACAGGCTGTCCAGAGGCAATGTTCCTACGGGCGAATGGTCTCTACACCCGCAAACAGTCCAGCTGTTGTGGCAGAGATTTGCCATGGCGGAGGTGGACCTCTTTGCGTCCCACGAAGACGCTCACTGCCCCGCGTTCTTTTCCAAGAACGAAAGCGCGCTGTCACGGAGATGGCCGTGCTGCCCGCTTTATGCGTTCCCTCCCGTCTCCCTCCTTCCAGAGGTGATAGAACGGGTGAGAGAAACGAGATGTTCAATACTGCTTGTAGCACCTCTTTGGAAGAACCAACCATGGTTCCCAGATTTGATGCAGTTAGCAGATGTCGCCCCGTGGCCGGTACCATTGAGGAGAGACCTCCTCTCGCAGGCCAGGGGCTCGATTTGGCACCCTCAACCGGAGTTGTGGTCCCTCTATGTATGGGCACTCAATGGTTACCCGCTGATCTCGCAGTGAGAGTGCTAAATACCATCACTCAGGCTAGAGCTCCGTCGACACGACGTCTGTATGCCTCGAAGTGGTCGGTGTTCTCCAGCTGGTGCACAGCTCGAGGTTATTCACCCCTTAGTTGTGAGGTGACGGAGGTCCTCTCCTTCCTTCAGGAGCTGTTGGATAAGGGCAGAGCCCCATCCACGCTCAAAGTTTATGTGGCTGCCATCGCGGCGTTTTCTGAAACGGCGTCCGGTCAGTCAATAGGAAGGAATGATTTAGTTATCCGGTTCCTCAGAGGAGCTAGGAGGCTGAATCCTCCCAGACCTCCGTCAGTCCCTATGTGGGACCTCGCGGCGGTTTTGGAGGCCTTGAAAGGTCCCCCTTTCAAGCCTATCCAATCTATTAGCCTTCAGCATCTGTCGTTCAAGACAGTATTCTTGTTGGCTCTCGCTTCTGTGAAGTGTGTGGGTGATTTGCACGCGCTCTCGGTGAGCCAGTCGTGCTTGGAGTTTGGGCCCAATGACTCAAGAGTCATACTCAAACCTAGGCACGGTTATGTGCCGAAATCCCTCAACACACCGTTTCGGGCTCAGGTTATTGCCCTGTCTGCCCTGCCGGTGTCAGGGGAGGATGGAGACTCGAGTCTTCTTTGCCCTGTCAGGGTTTTAAGAGCTTATGTGTCTCGCTCTGCTGCCTTTCGGCAGACGGAGCAGCTATTTGTCTCGTTCGGTGGGCGTTCCAAGGGAATGGCTGTTTCGAGACAGACTCTATCCAGATGGATAGTTGACGCCATAGCGTTAGCTTACGCTTCCAGGGGCCTTCAGTGCCCGTTGGGCGTCAGAGACAAGCCAATGAGCGAACGAGCCGTCTCGCCTATGGCTGTGTACTGCTGCAAATGCGCTTTACAAAAATACAAAATTAAGGATAATTTTTTGCTTCAGTATTTCGTGAAAAGAGACTTTTCCCGTAGCGTCTTAGCTAAGACGCAGTACTCGTTCGCTCTTCTAGAGAGAACCGAGGTTACGTTTAGTAACCGAGTACGTTTTCCGGTTTCTGAGACCAAAAATGATGAATAAGTGATTTTTTTCAAATGAAGTTAAAACTAGCCCAATCTGCTCAAAAGCTGCTCTCTCAATGTGAGAAAGCTACTTCATTCAATGTTTAGTGCAAAACTTGCCAAACTGAAAGATGCTTATGTGTCATGAAATACCATGATTTTGCAATGCTGTAAGACAGTTTTTAATGTGTTAGAAGTTATATGCACAAAAACTTATGTTAGAGCTTCAATGCTCTAGATTGTCAGTTTACAGGTTTCTGAGACCAATAATGTTGAAATAGTACTTCTGTTCAAATGAAGTTAAAACAAGCCCAAATCTGCTATAAAGCTGCTCTCTCAATGTGAGAAAGCTGCTTCATTCAATGTTCAGTGCAAATCTTAACAAACTGAAAGATGCTTATGTGTTATGAAATACAATGTGTTTGCAATGCTGTAAGACAGTTCTCTTACGAGAGCTCTCTCGTACTGCGTCTTAGCTAAGACGCTACGGGAAAAGTCTCTTTTCACGAAATACTGAAGCAAAAAATTATCCTTAATTTTGTATTTTTGTAAAGCGCATTTGCAGCAGTACACAGCCATAGGCGAGACGGCTCGCTCGCTCACTGGCTTGTTCTGCGGCAACTGCACAGCCTATCGAGCGCAGGCTGATGCAACATCAGACCAATAAGGGCGCTTCGCGCCCTTCTTGCCACTTCCCGCCGAAACGGGTGTGGCCCAACCTATAAAAGGAGCTCGAAAAGGCTGACTCACCTGATTTTTCATCTCTTCAGCGAAGCTCACGCATCGCTGGATCACGGAGGAAGCAAGCGCCGTCTGAGAAAGCACATCAGCAGGACGAGCCATTCTGAAGCTGCTGGCATCGCCGCCTTCCATTGCCGTTCCTGCTGCGCTATCCGGCGCCTATATCCTTTCAATCCTGTTATATACAAGCTGTTCTTTATGTGTGTGTGTGTGTTCGCCCTGCGACACACACTCGTAAAAGAGCTCGCGTCTTTTTTAAGATGCCTTCCTGCGGCTCGTCAGAGCCCCACTCAGCGAGGGAGACCGGTACGTCATCTGTGTCTCCTGCCTGGGTGAAGATCATGCAGCGCTCGCTCGCTGACGGCGGATGCCCCCACTGCGAGCTGTTGCCATGGTGACTCTGAGGACTCGCCTGGCCTTTTTCTCTGAGCCTGCATTCTCCGCTGCGCTGAGGCGCCGTAAAAGCATCGCTTCCAGCGGATTCCGGAACCGTCTTCAGCTCAACCGAGCTCGCCGGTTCGCCCTGCTTCACCGGCCCCCCCTGCATCGCTTCCCGGTGGGCAGCGCCCGCTGTTTGCCGGCGCGTCGTCCGAGGAAGTCGATCTCAGGGCCGCGTCGGGGGAAGAGGACATGCGCTCTCTGCTAGCTTCGGGCAGTGAGGGCTGGGCGAGCTCCGAGGATCTCGCGCCTTCTGCTCAGAAGCCCAGCAGACGAGCTGACATCGAGAAGGAGCCGGGGCGAATGCTCGTGTTGGCCGCGATGAGTCTCGGCCGCGAGTGGTTTGCACCAGCGCCCCCCCCCCTCTCGTTCCCGGCTGGATGGTATTTCCCTTTCGGATGAGCGTACTTCTCAAAGCCCGCCTCATTTCTTCCTGAGCTTCACGAAGAGGTGGCGAAGGCTTGGAACGCTCCATATTCAGCATGAACTCGTTCGTCTGTCTCACTAGCATTCTCCACACTGATGATGCTAAAAACAGGAACTACCACTCACTTCCGCCGGTGGAACAGGCGATAGCGACGCACCTTTGTCCGCCCTCTGCTGGACGGCGGCAAAAGCGGTGTTGCCATCTAAAGCCTCCTGTGTGACGCTGCGTCGGCACTACTAACGATGGCTGCTTCATCGAAGCGCAGGTGTACGAGTTCCGCTGTGGCCGAGCTCTCACCCAAGCGCGCCGCTGTTTCAGTTCCAGGAATTGTGACTGTCTCAGCGTTTTCTGCAATGCGCAAGCCTGCACAGTTGCCCGCTTGCCTGCACACAAAAGCCGTTATCACAACAGCTTCAGCAACGCAGCTCGAGACCCCCGTTCTCGCTCTACTGGCCGTCGCCCCGCGCCGCGGGGACCGCGGCAGAGGATTACGGTGAGGCCGGGAGCCCCGAAGCCATCCTGGGAAAGCCATCTACGCATGCTGCATGACGCTGCGTCGGCACTACACACGATGGCTGCTTCATCGAAGCGCCGGTGTACGAGTTCCGCTGCGGCCGGGCTGTCACCTAAGCGCGCCGCTGTTTCAGTTTCCAGAGATTGTGACTGTTTCAGCGTTGTTTGCAATGCGCAAGCCTGTACGGTTGCCCGCTTGCCTGCACACGAAAACCGTTATCACGGCTACCCAGATATTTCCCGAAAAAGGTGTAATTTCTGGTGTCCCGGACACGGCCGATGGTGCTATGAATGTAGTGACGATGCCCACTGCTCAGTGCCCATCTCCGCATATAAGCACAGCCCTTCACACAGGGCTCGCGCCTATAAAAGCGACTCAAGTCGATCACGCGCACTACATAGTAGACGTGCCCACTCCTCAGTGCCCACAATCACTATGTCACACGCGTCATGTGGTTTCTGTAAAAACGAAACCCGTGCACGTTCGTCCGGCCACGGCCGATGGTGCTATAAATGTAGTGACGATGCCCACTCCTCAGTGCCCATCTCCACATGTAAGCACAGCCCTGCACACAGGGCCTGCGCCCATAATGTCGACTCAAGTCGGTCGCGCACACTGCATAGTAAACGTGCCCACCCCTCAGTGCCCACAATTACTATGTCACACACGTCATGTGGTTTCTGTAAAAACGAAACCCGTGCATGCTCGTCCGGCCACGGCCGATGGTGCTATAAATGCAGTGACGATGCCCACTACCCAGTGCCCATCTCCACATGTAAGCACAGCCCTGCACACAGGGCTAGCGCACATAAGATCGACACAGATCGGTCGAGCGCGCCGCATAGTAAACGTGCCCACTTCCCAGTGCCCACATACACTGTCACATACGGCGCGGGGCTTCTGTAAAAACGAGACCCGTGCACGTACATTCTGCACAGGCAGACAGCCAGTTGAAAGTGGTAAAAGTGCACACATGCAGCCCATGGTTACTCGCAGATATATCGAGTCCCACGGGACCCGCTCAGCCTCCCTCCAGTCGGTTAAGCGCCGGAACGGGGTCGAGGAAGAGCGATCTGCCCGCTGTGATCAGCGCGCTCCCCGCCTCAGATGCGCAGCACACTTGAGCACCGCCGTTGCCCAGTCAACAGAGCGCGTTTCGCATCCAGCCCTTAGCCATTCATGCAGATGCATGGTCAGTGCTTCCAGGGGTTTCGGATTGGGTGCTAGGCATTATAAAGAGAGGCTACTCGCTACAGTTTTCTCGACGCCCACCGTGCTTTTCAGCGCGCGTCGAAGCTACGGTCAAAACAGAAGTAGCACACATACTTCGGGCCGAAATATCAAAACTGTTGAGCAAAGGGGCTGTAGAGCCTGTGTCTCAAAGCGAGGGGGGGCTGTACAGCAGATACTTTCTGGTGCCCAAGAGAGACGGGGGTCTCCGGCCCATACTGGATCTAAGACAGCTGAACAGGCATTGATGAAACACAGTTTCAAAATGTTCACGACCAGGAAGCTCCTCGCGCAGATTCGCAGAGGGGACTGGTTCATGTCAATAGATCTGAAGGACGCGTATTTTCAAATACAGATAGCGTCAAACCACAGGCGATATTTGAGATTCGCCTTCGAGGGCCAGGCATACCAGTTTGCAGTCCTGCCATTCGGCTTGTCCGTAGCTCCTCGTACGCTTACGAGGTGCATGGATGCAGCGCTCGCTCCTCTTAGACTCAGAGGCACACGAGTGCTGAATTATTTGGACGACTGGCTGGTTCTGGCCCGATCATGAGCGGAGCTCATGGACCACAGAGCCGTTTTACTCGATCACCTCGAGAAGCTCGGCCTCAGTGTCAATTGGGTGAAGAGTTCGCTGAACCCCAGTCAGACGATCCTGTTTCTGGGTATAGTTCTGAACTCGTGTTCCATGACTGCGCGGCTGTCACCACAGCGCGCGATGGGCATTCAGCGTGCAGCGAGTTCTTTCCGCTGTGGCGCGACTGTGTCGCTCAAACACTGTCAAAAGATGCTGGGTTTCATGGCCTCAGCATCTCCGGTTCTGCGGCTGGGCCTGCTCCGCATGCGCCCCCTGCAGTTCTGGCTGAAGGCTCGGGTGCCGCGCAGAGCGTGGGCATCTGGCCGGCTGCATTTCAAGGTCGATCAGAGCTATGTTGCGGCTCTAGCACCTTGGACAGCGAACGGCTGGTACCGATCAGGTGTAAGCCTGGGGACTTCCCCGAGTGTGAAAATGGTGTCGACGGACGCCTCCACTTCGGGATGGGGAGCGCTGCTCGAAGGCAGACCGTCCTTTGGCCTATGGTCAGACCGGGAAAAGCTCCATCATATCAACTGCCTGGAAATGCTGGCAGTGGAGAACGCGCTGACGCGCTTTTGTCCCCATATCAAGGATCACCACGTCATAGTCCGTTCGGACAACATGTCCGTGGTGTCCTACATAAATCGCCAGGTCGGTCTCGGGTCCCGAAACCTGTGCAGGCTGACGGAACGCCTCCTGATTTGGGCTCAGTGCAACGTGCGCTCGCTGAGAGCAGTGCATGTGCCTGGACTGCAGAATCTGGGTCCAGACAGGCTGTCCAGAGGCAATGTTCCTACGGGCGAATGGTCTCTACACCCGCAAACAGTCCGGCTGTTGTGGGAGAGATTTGGCATGGCGGAGGTGGACCTCTTTGCGTCCCACGAAAACGCTCACTGCCCCGCGTTCTTTTCCAAGAACGAAAGCGCGCTGTCACGGAAATGGCCGTGCTGCCCGCTTTATGCGTTCCCTCCCGTCTCCCTCCTTCCGCAGGTGATAGAACGGGTGAGAGAAACGAGATGTTCAATACTGCTTGTGGCACCTCTTTGGAAGAACCAACCATGGTTCCCAGATTTGATGCAATTAGCAGATGTCGCCCCATGGCCGGTACCGTTGAGGAGAGATCTCCTCTCGCAGGCCAGGGGCTCGATTTGGCACCCTCAACCGGAGTTGTGGTCCCTCCATGTATGGGCACTCAACGGTTACCCGCTGATCTCGCAGTGGGAGTGCTAAATACCATCACTCAGGCTAGAGCTCCGTCGACACGACGTCTGTATGCCTCGAAGTGGTCGGTGTTCTCCAGCTAGTGCACAGCTCGAGGTTATTCACCCCTTAGTTGTGAGGTGACGGAGGTCCTCTCCTTCCTACAGGAGCTGTTGGATAAGGGCAGAGCCCCATCCACGCTCAAAGTTTATGTGGCGGCCATCGCGGCGTTTTCTGAAACGGCGTCCGGTCAGTCAATAGGAAGGAATGATTTAGTCATCCGGATCCTCAGAGGAGCTAGGAGGCTGAATCCTCCCAGACCTCCGTCAGTCCCTATGTGGGACCTCGCGGCGGTTTTGGAGGCCTTGAAGGGTCCCCCTTTTGAGCCTATCCAATCGGTTAGCCTTCAGCATCTGTCGTTCAAGACAGTATTCTTGTAGGCTCTCGCTTCTGTGAAGCGTGTGGGTGATTTGCACGCGCTCTCGGTGAGCCAGTCGTGCTTGGAGTTTGGGCCCAATGACTCAAGGGTCATACTCAAACCTAGGCACGGTTATGTGCCGAAATCCCTCAGCACACCGTTTCGGGCTCAGGTTATTGCCCTGTCTGCCCTGCCGGTGTCAGGGGAGGATTCAGACTCGAGTCTTCTTTGCCCTGTCAGGGTTTTAAGAGCTTATGTGTCTCGCTCTGCTGCCTTTCGGCAGACGGAGCAGCTATTTGTCTCATTCGGTGGACGTTCCAAAGGAATGGCTGTTTCGAGACAGACTCTATCCAGATGGATAGTTGACGCCATAGCGTTAGCTTACGCTTCCAGGGGCCTTCAGTGCCCGTTGGGCGTCAGAGCACACTCCACAAGAGGCGTCGCCTCATCGTGGGCGTGGTCTACTGGGATCTCCTTGCAGGATATATGTATGGCGGCGGGTTGGGCCTCGCCGTCTACATTTATCAGGTTCTATAACCTGGAGGTTCCCGCCTTGCAAGCAAGGCTGCTGTCGGTATAGAAGAATCAGGGCCCTGAGGGGAATTCTGAATTCATGAGCGCTAGGCGCTGCCGACTGTTATATGGGCAGTATTGCGTAAGACCCGCATTGCCACATTGGTCAGGCCTTGCCTCGGCTGTGTGATGTCATATTGCCGCATCTACGGATGCTGCTAGATATGGGACGGAGGGTTTTTCCCCCTTTTTTCTGTCCCGGACTCTCTGTGAGTCCCTCAGGTGACTGTGCACTGTAAATCCTGGGCGTTGCTTCAGGTTTATCGGTGTGTGATCCTTGCGCGCACAGCGTTTTACATCGGGTTCCCGTAGCGTCTTAGCTAAGACGCAGTACGAGAGAGCTCTCGTAAGAGAACGTACTCGGTTACTAAACGTAACCTCGGTTCTCTCTAGAAGAGCGAACGAGTACTGCGTTCTCTGCCGTGCGTACGATTCACTCTGGTTCGCTTCGGCGATGAAATAAATCAGGTGAGTCAGCCTTTTCGAGCTCCTTTTATAGGTTGGGCCACACCCGTTTCGGCGGGAAGTGGCAAGAAGGGCGCGAAGCGCCCTTATTGGTCTGATGTTGCATCAGCCTGCGCTCGATAGGCTATGAAGTTGCCGCAGAACAAGCCAGTGAGCGAGCGAGCCGTCTCGCCTATGGCTGTGTACTGCTGCAAATGCGCTTTACAAAAATACAAAATTAAGGATAATTTTTTGCTTCAGTATTTCGTGAAAAGAGACTTTTCCCGTAGCGTCTTAGCTAAGACGCAGTACTCGTTCGCTCTTCTAGAGAGAACCGAGGTTACGTTTAGTAACCGAGTACGTTTTTAATGTGTTAGAAGTTATATGCACAAAAACCTATGTTAGAGCTTCAATGCTCAAGATTGTCAGTTTACAGGTTTCTGAGACCAATAATGTTGAAATAGTGCTTCTGTTCAAATGAAGTTAAAACAAGCCCAAATCTGCTCAAAATCTGCTCTCTCAATGTGAGAAAGCTGCTTCATTCAATGTTCAGTGCAAATATTAACAAACTGAAAGATGCTCATGTGTTATGAAATAAAATGTGTTTGCAATGCTGTAAGACAGTTTTAATGTGTTAGAAGTTATATGCACAAAAACTTATTTTAGAGCTTCAATCCTCAAGGTTGTCAGTTTTCAGGTTTCTGAGACCACTAATGTTGAAATAGTGCTTCTCTTCAAATGAAGTGAAATCTAGCCCAAATCTGCTCAAAAGCTGCTCTCTCAATGTGAGAAAGCTGCTTCATTCAATGTTCAGTGCAAATCTTAACAAACTGAAAGATGCTTATGTGTTATGAAATACAATGTGTTTGCAATGCTGTAAGACAGTTTTTAATGTGTTAGAAGTTATATGCACAAAAACTTATGTTAGAGCTTCAATGCTCTAGATTGTCAATTTACAGGTTTCTGAGACCAATAATGTTGAAATAGTGCTTCTGTTCAAATGAAGTTAAAACAAGCCCAAATCTGCTATAAAGCTGCTCTCTCAATGTGAGAAAGCTGCTTCATTCAATGTTCAGTGCAAATCTTAACAAACTGAAAGATGCTTATGTCTTATGAAATACAATGTGTTTGCAATGCTGTAAGACAGTTTTTAATGTGTTAGAAGTTATATGCACAAAAACCTATGTTAGAGCTTCAATGCTCAAGATTGTCAGTTTACAGGTTTCTGAGACCAATAATGTTGAAATAGTGCTTCTGTTCAAATGAAGTTAAAACAAGCCCAAATCTGCTCAAAAGCTGCTCTCTCAATGTGAGAAAGCTGCTTCATTCAATGTTCAGTGCAAATATTAACAAACTGAAAGATGCTCATGTGTTATGAAATACAATGTGTTTGCAATGCTGTAAGACAGTTTTAATGTGTTAGAAGTTATATGCACAAAAACTTATTTTAGAGCTTCAATGCTCAAGATTGTCAGTTTTCAGGTTTCTGATACCAAAAATGATGAAATAGTGCTTCTGTTCAAATGAAGTGAAATCTAGCCCAAATCTGCTCAAAAGCTGCTCTCTCAATGTGAGAAAGCTGCTTCATTCAATGTTTAGTGCAAAACTTGCCAAACTGAAAGATGCTTATGTGTCATTAAATACAATGATTTTGCAATGCTGTAAGACAGTTTTTAATGTGTTAGAAGTGATATGCACAAAAACTTATGTTAGAGCTTCAATCCTCAAGATTGTCAGTTTTCAGGTTTCTGAGACCACTAATGTTGAAATAGTGCTTCTCTTCAAATGAAGTGAAATCTAGCCCAAATCTGCTCAAAAGCTGCTCTCTCAATGTGAGAAAGCTGCTTCATTCAATGTTCAGTGTAGATCTTGCCAAACTGAAAGATGCTTATGTCTTATGAAATACAATGTTTTTTGCAATGCTGTAAGACAGTTTTTAATGTGTTAGAAGGTATATGCACAAATACTTATGTTAGAGCTTCATAGCTCTAGATTTTCAGTTTACAGTTTTCTGAGACCAAAAATGATGAAATAGTGCTTCTGTTCAAATGAAGTTAAAACAAGCCCAAATCTGCTATAAAGCTGCTCTCTCAATGTGAGAAAGCTGCTTCATTCAATGTTCAGTGCAAATCTTAACAAACTGAAAGATGCTTATGTGTTATGAAATAC
Organism: Carassius carassius; assembly: GCF_963082965.1. Lineage (NCBI taxonomy): Eukaryota > Metazoa > Chordata > Actinopteri > Cypriniformes > Cyprinidae > Carassius > Carassius carassius. Next base: position 37,461,492 of record NC_081756.1, on the reverse strand, counting down.
AATGTGTTTGCAATGCTGTAAGACAGTTTTTAATGTGTTAGAAGTGATATGCACAAAAACTTATTTTAGAGCTTCAATGCTCAAGATTGTCAGTTTTCAGGTTTCTGAGACCAAAAATGATGAAATAGTGATTTTTTTTCAAATGAAGTTAAAACAAGCCCAAATCTGCTCAAAAGCTGCTCTCTCAATGTGAGAAAGCTGCTTCATTCAATGTTTAGTGCAAAACTTGCCAAACTGAAAGATGCTTATGTGTCATGAAATACAATGATTTTGCAATGCTGTAAGACAGTTTTTAATGTGTTAGAAGTTATATGCACAAAAACTTATGTTAGAGCTACAATGCTCTAGATTTTCAGTTTACAGGTTTCTGAGACCAATAATGTTGAAATAGTACTTCTGTTCAAATGAAGTTAAAACAAGCCCAAATCTGCTATAAAGCTGCTCTCTCAATGTGAGAAAGCTGCTTCATTCAATGTTCAGTGCAAATCTTAACAAACTGAAAGATGCTTATGTGTTATGAAATACAATGTGTTTGCAATGCTGTAAGACTCTAGATTAGCTCTAGATTTTCAGTTTACAGTTTTCTGAGACCAAAAATGATGAAATAGTGCTTCTGTTCAAATGAAGTTAAAACAAGCCCAAATCTGCTATAAAGCTGCTCTCTCAATGTGAGAAAGCTGCTTCCTTCAATGTTCAGTGCAAATCTTAACAAACTGAAAGATGCTTATGTGTTATGAAATACAATGTGTTTGCAATGCTGTAAGACAGTTTTTAATGTGTTAGAAGTGATATGCACAAAAACTTATTTTAGAGCTTCAATGCTCAAGATTGTCAGTTTTCAGGTTTTCTGAGACCAAAAATGATGAAATAGTGATTTTTTTTCAAATGAAGTTAAAACTAACCCAAATCTGCTCAAAAGCTGCTCTCTCAATGTGAGAAAGCTGCTTCATTCAATGTTTAGTGCAAAACTTGCCAAACTGAAAGATGCTTATGTGTCATGAAATACAATGATTTTGCAATGCTGTAAGACAGTTTTTAATGTGTTAGAAGTTATATGCACAAAAACTTATGTTAGAGCTTCAATGCTCTAGATTTTCAGTTTACAGGTTTCTGAGACCAATAATGTTGAAATAGTTCTTCTGTTCAAATGAAGTTAAAACAAGCCCAAATCTGCTGAAAAGCTGCTCTCTCATTGTGAGAAAGCTGCTTCATTCAATGTTCAGTGTAAATCTTGCCAAACTGAAAGATGCTTATGTCTTATGAAATACAATGTTTTTTGCAATGCTGTAAGACAGTTTTTAATGTGTTAGAAGTTATATGCACAAAAACTTATGTTAGAGCTTCAATACTCTAGATCAGGGGTCGGCAACCTTTTTGATATGAAGTGCCCTTTTCAAAATGTCTTGTCTATTAGTGTGCCATGTTAACATTAAGTTTAATTATGACATCACATCAAAAGTTTAATATCCAGGGAATCTGTAGTTTTATTCCATTGCAACATTTGATAACATTTAGTTCCCATAACCAGGACATTGTAAATATAAACGGAGTATGATACAAGGCTGCCATACTTATAAAAATATCAACATCTGAGTTGAAATCATTAACCTTACCAACATTACACCTTTTTTACACCTTCATTTCTTTTTTAACATCTTAAATTTCACTCAGTTATAATGGCAGTAAATGTCAAAACAGGAGAATTAAAAGTAACAGACATATATACAATAATGCTGTGTATTTTTTTTTTTTTTACATGTATATGCAGTTCCCATTTTGCATACTGCTTGCATATTACCTCCTTTCAAAAAGGTTGCATGGCAGCAAATGTCACAAAGGGAGAATTAAGTGTAACAAACACTATATACAAGAATGGTGCCATGAAAACATCCACATCTGACATGAAAAAAGAGACTGGGACAGAGCCCTTGTATGTAAAGTCATGTGTGCTACATTAAACAGATGCTTACCAGTCAATGTGAACCTTGGCCCTGCTTTTCTTTGCTGAGCTCCATAATTTGGGGTTCGTATTTAGTCACTTTAAGTTGCACACAAGCTTCGGAGTGGTCAGTTGTCAAACGACTGCGGGAGGGGCTGAGCACGCTCTTCATATGTGAGAATATCTGCTCACAGATATATGTTTATCCGAAGACTGTTAGCAAAGCCAATGCAATCTTCCTGAGACAGCAAAACTTATCTGGTACAGATATCCAGCAGGTGAAGATGCAAGTCCCGTGATCATGCCTTGCGGCTGTTTCCAGCTGTTTCCGTAGCTCTGCAAACTTTGTCACCCACAGTGTTGAAGTCTTCAGCTCAATCAGCTCCATTTCCACGTTCTGTATATCCAGCCAATCCATCAGAGCTAAATCCAGTTCATGTCCATCAAAGCTATCGGGTTTAATCAAGAATGAAAACATGGGCCCATACTTCTGAAATTCCCGAAATCTTGTTGTAAACTCCGACTCAAGCCCGCTTATGTATTTGCATAGTTCAGCGGTGCTGATGTTGTGCTCCGTGGACAGCTCCCTTAAGTGTCTGAAGTAGCGGAAAGTGGAGGTGGCAATGTCGCTTGAAAAAATTGTCAGCTTTCCAACAAAAGCAGCCCATGTGTCATACATGTCCAAAACGGTTTGCCCTGCACCTTGCAGGCGGAGATTTAGCTCGTTGAGGTGTCCCGTAATGTCCGTGAGAAACATAAGTTTCACAACACATTCCTCGTCCTGCAGTTCGGGATAGTCTTGGCCTTTTTCAGCCAGGAAGGCCTTTATAGCATCAAAGCAGCTGACAAACCGCTCCAAAACTTTCCCGCAGCTTAGCCACCTGACTGCTGTGTGGAGAGGGATATCTTTATATGCGCAGTTCATTTCCTCGAGCAGAGATGTGAACTGTTGGTGTGTTAGAGCAGATCGCTTAACTATGAAGTTAACAACTTTCACCACTGTAGCCATAACCTCATTAAGATCTGAATTTGACATTTTTGCACAAAGATTTTCTTGGTGTATTATGCAGTGAAGTTTCATAATGGGGTGACCAACTTGCTCCTCGATTAATGTGACTGCTCCCCGCTGTTTCCCGACCATGGCGGGGGCGCCATCTGTTGTCACTGCAAAAATCTTGCTAATGTCAATCCCTCGCTCCTCAAAATGATCCAGAAAAACTCTGGCTATGTCCTCACCTTTTGTTGTTTCAGGCATTGGCTTTAAGCAACATAGTTCCTCTCTTACAGTCACATCACCGTATCTTGTCACGACTGCCAAACGTGGTATGTAATTTACATCCACACTCTCATCAAGTGCAACGCTAAATACCACGGCTTCTTTCAAACCGCCTATCTGCTGTGCTCTTATGTTTTCAGCCATTTCTTCGATGCGTCCTTCAACACTTCTGGCAGATATGGGAATGTCTTTTATTCTTGATTTTATTGTCTCTTTGTTTGGTAAGCCATTGAACAAAACATCTGAGCTACAGATGAAAGCCTCCTTTATATATTCGCCATCAGTGAATGGCTTTCCCCATTTTGCAATGCAATTAGCAATGTGATAGCTTGCTTCGGTAGCATGATCTTTGGCCGTGGCGAAGGCTTTAAGTGTGTTAGCTTGCTTCCCATACCTGGACACAGCACGTTGGATCAATTCAGCCTTGTCTGCCACATCCTTGAATGATTTCTCATGTTTGGTCTCAAAGTGGCGTTTAACACTCGATGTTCGGCAAACAACATTTTCGAGACATAATGTGCACACAGCATGGTCCTTCTGAAACACAAATCCCCACTCGTCTGTCCATGAGGGCTGGAATGCCCGAACATTAACTTTAGTTTTCTTAGCTAGCGGGCCTGCCATTGCCGACATACCGCTATCAAGCCGGCTCTGCCAGCAGCGTTACTATAGTAACGCGTCAGCCTACTAGTCAATCAGAGCAGAGACAGAGTAGGGTGGGTCTCATAGATACACAGGTTGCGCAACTGTGAACGTTGTCATTTGGCATTGCGGATGAGAGAGTGCTTCAGCATTTCAACCATGATTTCAACACATCAATAACTCTTGAACACATATTGCCATCGTGCCATTGGTTAAGGTACCACGTGCCCATGGTGGCACGCGTGCCTAAGGTTGCTGACGCCTGCTTTAGATTGTCAGTTTACAGGTTTCTGAGACCAATAATGTTGAAATAGTGCTTCTGTTCAAATGAAGTTAAAACAAGCCCAAATCTGCTGAAAAGCTGCTCTCTCATTGTGAGAAAGCTGCTTCATTCAATGTTCAGTGCAAATCTTGCCAAACTGAAAGATGCTTATGTCTTATGAAATACAATGTTTTTGCAATGCTGTAAGACAGTTTTTAATGTGTTAGAAGTTATATGCACAAAAACTTATGTTAGAGCTTCAATGCTCAAGATTGTCAGTTTACAGGTTTCTGAGACCAATAATGTTGAAATAGTACTTCTGTTCAAATGAAGTTAAAACTAGCCCAAATCTGCTCAAAAGCTGCTCTCTCAATGTGAGAAAGCTGCTTCATTCAATGTTCAGTGCAAATATTAACAAACTGAAAGATGCTCATGTGTTATGAAATACAATGTGTTTGCAATGCTGTAAGACAGTTTTTAATGTGTTAGAAGTTATATGCACAAAAACTTATTTTAGAGCTTCAATGCTCAAGATTGTCAGTTTTCAGGTTTCTGATACCAAAAATGATGAAATAGTGCTTCTGTTCAAATGAAGTGAAATCTAGCCCAAATCTGCTCAAAAGCTGCTCTCTCAATGTGAGAAAGCTGCTTCATTCAATGTTCAGTGTAGATCTTGCCAAACTGAAAGATGCTTATGTCTTATGAAATACAATGTTTTTTGCAATGCTGTAAGACAGTCTTTAATGTGTTAGAAGGTGTATGCACAAATACTTATGTTAGAGCTTCATAGCTCTAGATTTTCAGTTTACTGTTTTCTGAGACCAATAATGTTGAAATAGTGCTTCTGTTCAAATGAAGTTAAAACAAGCCCAAATCTGCTATAAAGCTGCTCTCTCAATGTGAGAAAGCTGCTTCATTCAATGTTCAGTGCAAATCTTAACAAACTGAAAGATGCTTAGTTGTTATGAAATACAATGTTTTTGCAATGCTGTAAGACAGTTTTTAATGTGTTAGAAGTTATATGCACAAAAACTTATGTTAGAGCTTCAATGCTCAAGGTTGTCAGTTTACAGGTTTCTGAGACCAATAATGTTGAAATAGTGCTTCTGTTCAAATGAAGTTAAAACAAGCCCAAATCTGCTCAAAAGGTGCTCTTTCAATGTGAGAAAGATGCTTCATTCAATGTTCAGTGCAAATCTTAACAAACTGAAAGATGCTTATGTGTTATGAAATACAATGTGTTTGCAATGCTCTAAGACAGTTTTTAATGTGTTAGAAGTTATATGCACAAAAACTTGTTTTAGAGCTTCAATGCTCTAGATCAGGGGTCGGCAACCTTTTTGATATGAAGTGCCCTTTTCAAAATGTCTTGTCTATTAGTGTGCCATGTTAACATTAAGTTTAATTATGACATCACATCAAAAGTTTAATATCCAGGGAATCTGTAGTTTTATTCCATTGCAACATTTGATAACATTTAGTTCCCATAACCAGGACATTGTAAATATAAACGGAGTATGATACAAGGCTGCCATACTTATAAAAATATCAACATCTGAGTTGAAATCATTAACCTTACCAACATTACACCTTTTTTACACCTTCATTTCTTTTTTAACATCTTAAATTTCACTCAGTTATAATGGCAGTAAATGTCAAAACAGGAGAATTAAAAGTAACAGACATATATACAATAATGCTGTGTATTTTTTTTTTTACATGTATATGCAGTTCCCATTTTGCATACTGCTTGCATATTACCTCATTTCAAAAAGGTTGCATGGCAGCAAATGTCACAAAGGGAGAATTAAGTGTAACAAACACTATATACAAGAATGGTGCCATGAAAACATCCACATCTGACATGAAAAAAGAGACTGGGACAGAGCCCTTGTATGTAAAGTCATGTGTGCTACATTAAACAGATGCTTACCAGTCAATGTGAACCTTGGCCCTGCTTTTCTTTGCTGAGCTCCATAATTTGGGGTTCGTATTTAGTCACTTTAAGTTGCACACAAGCTTCGGAGTGGTCAGTTGTCAAACGACTGCGGGAGGGGCTGAGCACGCTCTTCATATGTGAGAATATCTGCTCACAGATATATGTTGATCCGAAGACTGTTAGCAAAGCCAATGCAATCTTCCTGAGACAGCAAAACTTATCTGGTACAGATATCCAGCAGGTGAAGATGCAAGTCCCGTGATCATGCCTTGCGGCTGTTTCCAGCTGTTTCCGTAGCTCTGCAAACTTTGTCACCCACAGTGTTGAAGTCTTCAGCTCAATCAGCTCCATTTCCACGTTCTGTATATCCAGCCAATCCATCAGAGCTAAATCCAGTTCATGTCCATCAAAGCTATCGGGTTTAATCAAGAATGAAAACATGGGCCCATACTTCTGAAATTCCCGAAATCTTGTTGTAAACTCCGACTCAAGCCCGCTGATGTATTTGCATAGTTCAGCGGTGCTGATGCTGTGCTCCGTGGACAGCTCCCTTAAGTGTCTGAAGTAGCGGAAAGTGGAGGTGGCAATGTCGCTTGAAAAAATTGTCAGCTTTCCAACAAAAGCAGCCCATGTGTCATACATGTCCAAAACGGTTTGCCCTGCACCTTGCAGGCGGAGATTTAGCTCGTTGAGGTGTCCCGTAATGTCCGTGAGAAACATAAGTTTCACAACCCATTCCTCGTCCTGCAGTTCGGGATAGTCTTGGCCTTTTTCAGCCAGGAAGGCCTTTATAGCATCAAAGCAGCTGACAAACCGCTCCAAAACTTTCCCGCAGCTTAGCCACCTGACTGCTGTGTGGAGAGGGATATCTTTATATGCGCAGTTCATTTCCTCGAGCAGAGATGTGAACTGTTGGTGTGTTAGAGCAGATCGCTTAACTATGAAGTTAACAACTTTCACCACTGTAGCCATAACCTCATTAAGATCTGAATTTGACATTTTTGCACAAAGATTTTCTTGGTGTATTATGCAGTGAAGTTTCATAATGGGGTGACCAACTTGCTCCTCGATTAATGTGACTGCTCCCCGCTGTTTCCCGACCATGGCGGGGGCGCCATCTGTTGTCACTGCAAAAATCTTGCTAATGTCAATCCCTCGCTCCTCAAAATGATCCAGAAAAACTCTGGCTATGTCCTCACCTTTTGTTGTTTCAGGCATTGGCTTTAAGCAACATAGTTCCTCTCTTACAGTCACATCACCGTATCTTGTGACGACTGCCAAACGTGGTATGTAATTTACATCCACACTCTCATCAAGTGCAACGCTAAATACCACGGCTTCTTTCAAACCGCCTATCTGCTGTGCTCTTATGTTTTCAGCCATTTCTTCGATGCGTCCTTCAACACTTCTGGCAGATATGGGAATGTCTTTTATTCTTGATTTTATTGTCTCTTTGTTTGGTAAGCCATTGAACAAAACATCTGAGCTACAGATGAAAGCCTCCTTTATATATTCGCCATCAGTGAATGGCTTTCCCCATTTTGCAATGCAATTAGCAATGTGATAGCTTGCTTCGGTAGCATGATCTTTGGCCGTGGCGAAGACTTTAAGTGTGTTAGCTTGCTTCCCATACCTGGACACAGCACGTTGGATCAATTCAGCCTTGTCTGCCACATCCTTGAATGATTTCTCATGTTTGGTCTCAAAGTGGTGTTTAACACTCGATGTTCGGCAAACAACATTTTCGAGACATAATGTGCACACAGCACGGTCCTTCTGAAACACAAATCCCCACTCGTCTGTCCATGAGGGCTGGAATGCCCGAACATTAACTTTAGTTTTCTTAGCTAGCGGGCCTGCCATTGCCGACATACCGCTATCAAGCCGGCTCTGCCAGCCGCGTTACTATAGTAACGCGTCAGCCTACTAGCCAATCAGAGCAGAGACAGAGTAGGGTGGGTCTCATAGATACACAGGTTGCGCAACTGTGAACGTTGTCATTTGGCATTGCGGATGAGAGAGTGCTTCAGCATTTCAACCATGATTTCAACACATCAATAACTCTTGAACACATATTGCCATCGTGCCATTGGTTAAGGTACCACGTGCCCATGGTGGCACGCGTGCCTAAGGTTGCTGACGCCTGCTCTAGATTGTCAGTTTACAGGTTTCTGAGACCAATAATGTTGAAATAGTGCTTCTGTTCAAATGAAGTTAAAACAAGCCCAATCTGCTGAAAAGCTGCTCTCTCATTGTGAGAAAGCTGCTTCATTCAATGTTCAGTGCAAATCTTGCCAAACTGAAAGATGCTTATGTCTTATGAAATACAATGTTTTTGCAATGCTGTAAGACAGTTTTTAATGTGTTAGAAGTTATATGCACAAAAACTTATGTTAGAGCTTCAATGCTCAAGATTGTCAGTTTACAGGTTTCTGAGACCAATAATGTTGAAATTGTGCTTCTGTTCAAATGAAGTTAATACAAGCCCAAATCTGCTAAAAAGATGCTCTCTCAATGTGAGAAAGCTGCCTTCATTCAATGTTCAGTGCAAATATTAACAAACTGAAAGATGCTTATGTGTTATGAAATACAATGTTCTTGTAATGCTGTAAGACAACTTTTAATGTGTTAGAAGTTATATGCACAAAAACTTATGTTAGAGCTTAAATGCTCTAGAATATCAGTATACAGGTTTCTGAGACCAATAATGTTGAAATAGTGCTTTTGTTCAAATGAAGTTAAAACTAGCCCAAATCTGCTCAAAAGCTGCTCTCTCAATGTGAGAAACCTGCTTCATTCAATGTTTAGTGTAAAACTTGCCAAACTGAAAGATGCTTATGTCTTATGAAATACAATGTTTTTTGTAATGCTGTAAGACAGTTTTTAATGTGTTAGAAGTTATATGCACAAAAACTTATGTTAGAGCTTCAATGCTCTAGATTGTCAGTTTACAGGTTTCTGAGACCAATAATGTTGAAATAGTGCTTCTGTTCAAATGAAGTTAAAACTAGCCCAATCTGCTCAAAAGCTGCTCTCTCAATGTGAGAAAGCTGCTTCATTCAATGTTTAGTGCAAAACTTGCCAAACTGAAAGATGCTTATGTGTCATGAAATACAATGATTTTGCAATGCTGTAAGACAGTTTTTAATGTGTTAGAAGTTATATGCACAAAAACTTATGTTAGAGCTTCAATGCTCTAGATTGTCAGTTTACAGGTTTCTGAGACCAATAATGTTGAAATAGTACTTCTGTTCAAATGAAGTTAAAACAAGCCCAAATCTGCTCAAAAGGTGCTCTCTCAATGTGAGAAAGCCGCTTCAGTGCAAATCTTAACAAACTGAAAGATGCTTATGTGTTATGAAATACAATGTGTTTGCAATGCTGTAAGACAGTTTTTAATGTGTTAGAAGTTATATGCAATAAAACTTATTTTAGAGCTTCAATGCTCAAGATTGTCAGTTTTCAGGTTTCTGAGACCAAAAATGATGAATAAGTGATTTTTTTCAAATGAAGTTAAAACTAGCCCAATCTGCTCAAAAGCTGCTCTCTCAATGTGAGAAAGCTGCTTCATTCAATGTTTAGTGCAAAACTTGCCAAACTGAAAGATGCTTATGTGTCATGAGATACAATGATTTTGCAATGCTGTAAGACAGTTTTTAATGTGTTAGAAGTGATATGCACAAAAACGTATTTTAGAGCTTCAATGCTCAAGATTGTCAGTTTTCAGGTTTCTGAGACCACTAATGTTGAAATAGTGCTTCTGTTCAAATGAAGTTAAAACAAGCCCAAATCTGCTATAAAGCTGCTCTCTCAATGTGAGAAAGCTGCTTCATTCAATGTTCAGTGCAAATCTTAACAAACTGAAATATGCTTATGTCTTATGAAATACAATGTGTTTGCAATGCTGTAAGACAGTTTTAATGTGTTAGAAGTTATATGCACAAAAACTTATTTTAGAGCTTCAATGCTCAAGATTGTCAGTTTTTAGGTTTCTGAGACCAAAAATGATGAATAAGTGATTTTTTTCAAATGAAGTTAAAACTAGCCCAATCTGCTCAAAAGCTGCTCTCTCAATGTGAGAAAGCTGCTTCATTCAATGTTTAGTGCAAAACTTGCCAAACTGAAAGATGCTTATGTGTCATGAAATACAATGATTTTGCAATGCTGTAAGGCAGTTTTTAATGTGTTAGAAGTGATATGCACAAAAACTTATGTTAGAGCTTCAATCCTCAAGATTGTCAGTTTTCAGGTTTCTGAGACCACTAATGTTGAAATAGTGCTTCTGTTCAAATGAAGTTAAAACAAGCCCAAATCTGCTATAAAGCTGCTCTCTCAATGTGAGAAAGCTGCTTCATTCAATGTTCAGTGCAAATCTTAACAAACTGAAATATGCTTATGTTTTATGAAATACAATGTGTTTGCAATGCTGTAAGACAGTTTTAATGTGTTAGAAGTTATATGCACAAAAACTTATTTTAGAGCTTCAATGCTCAAGATTGTCAGTTTTTAGGTTTCTGAGACCAAAAATGATGAATAAGTGATTTTTTTCAAATGAAGTTAAAACTAGCCCAATCTGCTCAAAAGCTGCTCTCTCAATGTGAGAAAGCTGCTTCATTCAATGTTTAGTGCAAAACTTGCCAAACTGAAAGATGCTTATGTGTCATGAAATACAATGATTTTGCAATGCTGTAAGGCAGTTTTTAATTTGTTAGAAGTGATATGCACAAAAACTTATGTTAGAGCTTCAATCCTCAAGATTGTCAGTTTTCAGGTTTCTGAGACCACTAATGTTGAAATAGTGCTTCTGTTCAAATGAAGTTAAAACAAGCCCAAATCTGCTATAAAGCTGCTCTCTCAATGTGAGAAAGCTGCTTCATTCAATGTTCAGTGCAAATCTTAACAAACTGAAATATGCTTATGTCTTATGAAATACAATGTGTTTGCAATGCTGTAAGACAGTTTTAATGTGTTAGAAGTTATATGCACAAAAACGTATTTTAGAGCTTCAATGCTCAAGATTGTCAGTTTTTAGGTTTCTGAGACCAAAAATGATGAATAAGTGATTTTTTTCAAATTAAGTTAAAACTAGCCCAATCTGCTCAAAAGCTGCTCTCTCAATGTGAGAAAGCTGCTTCATTCAATGTTTAGTGCAAAACTTGCCAAACTGAAAGATGCTTATGTGTCATGAAATACAATGATTTTGCAATGCTGTAAGACAGTTTTTAATGTGTTAGAAGTTATATGCACAAAAACTTATGTTAAAGCTTCAATGCTCTAGATTGTCAGTTTACAGGTTTCTGAGACCAATAATGTTGAAATAGTGCTTCTGTTCAAATGAAGTTAAAACAAGCCCAAATCTGCTCAAAAGCTGCTCTCTCAATGTGAGAAAGCTGCTTCATTCAATGTTCAGTGCAAATATTAACAAACTGAAAGATGCTTATGTGTTATGAAATACAATGTTTTTGTAATGCTGTAAGACAGTTTTTAATGTGTTAGAAGTTATATGCAAAAAAACTTATGTTAGAGCTTCAATGCTCTAGAAATTCAGTATACAGGTTTCTGAGACCAATAATGTTGAAATAGTGCTTTTGTTCAAATGAAGTTAAAACTAGCCCAAATCTGCTCAAAAGCTGCTCTCTCAATGTGAGAAAGCTGCTTCATTCAATGTTTAGTGCAAAACTTGCCAAACTGAAAGATGCTTATGTGACATGAAATACAATGATTTTGCAATGCTGTAAGACAGTTTTTAATGTGTTAGAAGTTATATGCACAAAAACTTATGTTAGAGCTTCAATGCTCTAGATTGTCAGTTTACAGGTTTCTGAGACCAAAAATGATGAATAAGTGTTTTTTTTTCAAATGAAGTTAAAACTAGCCCAATCTGCTCAAAAGCTGCTCTCTCAATGTGAGAAAGCTGCTTCATTCAATGTTTAGTGCAAAACTTGCCAAACTGAAAGATGCTTATGTGTCATTAAATACAATGATTTTGCAATGCTGTAAGACAGTTTTTAATGTGTTAGAAGTTATATGCACAAAAACTTATGTTAGAGCTTCAATGCTCTAGATTGTCAGTTTACAGGTTTCTGAGACCAATAATGTTGAAATATTACTTCTGTTCAAATGAAGTTAAAACAAGCCCAAATCTGCTATAAAGCTGCTCTCTCAATGTGAGAAAGCTGCTTCATTCAATGTTCAGTGCAAATATTAACAAACTGAAAGATGCTTATGTGTTATGAAATACAATGTTTTTGTAATGCTGTAAGACAGTTTTTAATGTGTTAGAAGTTATATGCACAAAAACTTATGTTAGAGCTTCAATGCTCTAGAAATTCAGTATACAGGTTTCTGAGACCAATAATGTTGAAATAGTGCTTTTGTTCAAATGAAGTTAAAACTAGCCCAAATCTGCTCAAAAGCTGCTCTCTCAATGTGAGAAAGCTGCTTCATTCAATGTTTAGTGCAAAACTTGCCAAACTGAAAGATGCTTATGTGTCATGAAATACAATGATTTTGCAATGCTGTAAGACAGTTTTTAATGTGTTAGAAGTTATATGCACAAAAACTTATGTTAGAGCTTCAATGCTCTAGAAATTCAGTATACAGGTTTCTGAGACCAATAATGTTGAAATAGTGCTTCTGTTCAAATGAAGTTAAAACAAGCCCAAATCTGCTCAAAAGCTGCTCTCTCAATGTGAGAAAGCTGCTTCATTCAATGTTCAGTGCAAATATTAACAAACTGAAAGATGCTTATGTGTTATGAAATACAATGTTTTTGTAATGCTGTAAGACAGTTTTTAATGTGTTAGAAGTTATATGCACAAAAACTTATGTTAGAGCTTCAATGCTCTAGAAATTCAGTATACAGGTTTCTGAGACCAATAATGTTGAAATAGTGCTTTTGTTCAAATGAAGTTAAAACTAGCCCAAATCTGCTCAAAAGCTGCTCTCTCAATGTGAGAAAGCTGCTTCATTCAATGTTTAGTGCAAAACTTGCCAAACTGAAAGATGCTTATGTGTCATGAAATACAATGATTTTGCAATGCTGTAAGACAGTTTTTAATGTGTTAGAAGTTATATGCACAAAAACTTATGTTAGAGCTTCAATGCTCTAGAAATTCAGTATACAGGTTTCTGAGACCAATAATGTTGAAATAGTGCTTTTGTTCAAATGAAGTTAAAACTAGCCCAAATCTGCTCAAAAGCTGCTCTCTCAATGTGAGAAAGCTGCTTCATTCAATGTTTAGTGCAAAACTTGCCAAACTGAAAGATGCTTATGTGTCATGAAATACAATGATTTTGCAATGCTGTAAGACAGTTTTTAATGTGTTAGAAGTTATATGCACAAAAACTTATGTTAGAGCTTCAATGCTCTAGATTGTCAGTTTACAGGTTTCTGAGACCAAAAATGATGAATAAGTGATTTTTTTCAAATGAAGTTAAAACTAGCCCAATCTGCTCAAAAGCTGCTCTCTCAATGTGAGAAAGCTGCTTCATTCAATGTTTAGTGCAAAACTTGCCAAACTGAAAGATGCTTATGTGTCATGAAATACAATGATTTTGCAATGCTGTAAGACAGTTTTTAATGTGTTAGAAGTTATATGCACAAAAACTTATGTTAGAGCTTCAATGCTCTAGATTGTCAGTTTACAGGTTTCTGAGACCAATAATGTTGAAATATTACTTCTGTTCAAATGAAGTTAAAACAAGCCCAAATCTGCTATAAAGCTGCTCTCTCAATGTGAGAAAGCTGCTTCATTCAATGTTCAGTGCAAATCTTAACAAACTGAAAGATGCTTATGTGGTATGAAATACAATGTGTTTGCAATGCTATAAGACAGTTTTTAATGTGTTAGAAGTTATATGCACAAAAACCTATGTTAGAGCTTCAATGCTCAAGATTGTCAGTTTACAGGTTTCTGAGACCAATAATGTTGAAATAGTGCTTCTGTTCAAATGAAGTTAAAACAAGCCCAAATCTGCTCAAAAGCTGCTCTCTCAATGTGAGAAAGCTGCTTTATTCAATGTTCAGTGCAAATATTAACAAACTGAAAGATGCTTATGTGTTATGAAATACAATGTGTTTGCAATGCTGTAAGACAGTTTTAATGTGTTAGAAGTTATATACACAAAAACTTATTTTAGAGCTTCAATGCTCAAGATTGTCAGTTTTCAGGTTTCTGAGACCAAAAATTATGAAATAGTGCTTCTGTTCAAATGAAGTGAAATCTAGCCCAAATCTGCTCAAAAGCTGCTCTCTCAATGTGAGAAAGCTGCTTCATTCAATGTTTAGTGCAAAACTTGCCAAACTGAAAGATGCTTATGTGTCATGAAATACAATGATTTTGCAATGCTGTAAGACAGTTTTTAATGTGTTAGAAGTGATATGCACAAAAACTTATGTTAGAGCTTCAATCCTCAAGATTGTCAGTTTTCAGGTTTCTGAGACCACTAATGTTGAAATAGTGCTTCTGTTCAAATGAAGTTAAAACAAGCCCAAATCTGCTATAAAGCTGCTCTCTCAATGTGAGAAAGCTGCTTCATTCAATGTTCAGTGCAAATCTTAACAAACTGAAATATGCTTATGTCTTATGAAATACAATGTGTTTGCAATGCTGTAAGACAGTTTTAATGTGTTAGAAGTTATATGCACAAAAACTTATTTTAGAGCTTCAATGCTCAAGATTGTCAGTTTTTAGGTTTCTGAGACCAAAAATGATGAATAAGTGATTTTTTTCAAATGAAGTTAAAACTAGCCCAATCTGCTCAAAAGCTGCTCTCTCAATGTGAGAAAGCTGCTTCATTCAATGTTTAGTGCAAAACTTGCCAAACTGAAAGATGCTTATGTGTCATGAAATACAATGATTTTGCAATGCTGTAAGACAGTTTTTAATGTGTTAGAAGTTATATGCACAAAAACTTATGTTAAAGCTTCAATGCTCTAGATTGTCAGTTTACAGGTTTCTGAGACCAATAATGTTGAAATAGTGCTTCTGTTCAAATGAAGTTAAAACAAGCCCAAATCTGCTCAAAAGCTGCTCTCTCAATGTGAGAAAGCTGCTTCATTCAATGTTCAGTGCAAATATTAACAAACTGAAAGATGCTTATGTGTTATGAAATACAATGTTTTTGTAATGCTGTAAGACAGTTTTTAATGTGTTAGAAGTTATATGCACAAAAACTTATGTTAGAGCTTCAATGCTCTAGAAATTCAGTATACAGGTTTCTGAGACCAATAATGTTGAAATAGTGCTTTTGTTCAAATGAAGTTAAAACTAGCCCAAATCTGCTCAAAAGCTGCTCTCTCAATGTGAGAAAGCTGCTTCATTCAATGTTTAGTGCAAAACTTGCCAAACTGAAAGATGCTTATGTGACATGAAATACAATGATTTTGCAATGCTGTAAGACAGTTTTTAATGTGTTAGAAGTTATATGCACAAAAACTTATGTTAGAGCTTCAATGCTCTAGATTGTCAGTTTACAGGTTTCTGAGACCAAAAATGATGAATAAGTGTTTTTTTTTCAAATGAAGTTAAAACTAGCCCAAATCTGCTCAAAAGCTGCTCTCTCAATGTGAGAAAGCTGCTTTATTCAATGTTCAGTGCAAATATTAACAAACTGAAAGATGCTTATGTGTTATGAAATACAATGTGTTTGCAATGCTGTAAGACAGTTTTAATGTGTTAGAAGTTATATACACAAAAACTTATTTTAGAGCTTCAATGCTCAAGATTGTCAGTTTTCAGGTTTCTGAGACCAAAAATTATGAAATAGTGCTTCTGTTCAAATGAAGTGAAATCTAGCCCAAATCTGCTCAAAAGCTGCTCTCTCAATGTGAGAAAGCTGCTTCATTCAATGTTTAGTGCAAAACTTGCCAAACTGAAAGATGCTTATGTGTCATGAAATACAATGATTTTGCAATGCTGTAAGACAGTTTTTAATGTGTTAGAAGTGATATGCACAAAAACTTATGTTAGAGCTTCAATCCTCAAGATTGTCAGTTTTCAGGTTTCTGAGACCACTAATGTTGAAATAGTGCTTCTGTTCAAATGAAGTTAAAACAAGCCCAAATCTGCTATAAAGCTGCTCTCTCAATGTGAGAAAGCTGCTTCATTCAATGTTCAGTGCAAATCTTAACAAACTGAAATATGCTTATGTCTTATGAAATACAATGTGTTTGCAATGCTGTAAGACAGTTTTAATGTGTTAGAAGTTATATGCACAAAAACTTATTTTAGAGCTTCAATGCTCAAGATTGTCAGTTTTTAGGTTTCTGAGACCAAAAATGATGAATAAGTGATTTTTTTCAAATGAAGTTAAAACTAGCCCAATCTGCTCAAAAGCTGCTCTCTCAATGTGAGAAAGCTGCTTCATTCAATGTTTAGTGCAAAACTTGCCAAACTGAAAGATGCTTATGTGTCATGAAATACAATGATTTTGCAATGCTGTAAGACAGTTTTTAATGTGTTAGAAGTTATATGCACAAAAACTTATGTTAAAGCTTCAATGCTCTAGATTGTCAGTTTACAGGTTTCTGAGACCAATAATGTTGAAATAGTGCTTCTGTTCAAATGAAGTTAAAACAAGCCCAAATCTGCTCAAAAGCTGCTCTCTCAATGTGAGAAAGCTGCTTCATTCAATGTTCAGTGCAAATATTAACAAACTGAAAGATGCTTATGTGTTATGAAATACAATGTTTTTGTAATGCTGTAAGACAGTTTTTAATGTGTTAGAAGTTATATGCACAAAAACTTATGTTAGAGCTTCAATGCTCTAGAAATTCAGTATACAGGTTTCTGAGACCAATAATGTTGAAATAGTGCTTTTGTTCAAATGAAGTTAAAACTAGCCCAAATCTGCTCAAAAGCTGCTCTCTCAATGTGAGAAAGCTGCTTCATTCAATGTTTAGTGCAAAACTTGCCAAACTGAAAGATGCTTATGTGACATGAAATACAATGATTTTGCAATGCTGTAAGACAGTTTTTAATGTGTTAGAAGTTATATGCACAAAAACTTATGTTAGAGCTTCAATGCTCTAGATTGTCAGTTTACAGGTTTCTGAGACCAAAAATGATGAATAAGTGTTTTTTTTTCAAATGAAGTTAAAACTAGCCCAAATCTGCTCAAAAGCTGCTCTCTCAATGTGAGAAAGCTGCTTTATTCAATGTTCAGTGCAAATATTAACAAACTGAAAGATGCTTATGTGTTATGAAATACAATGTGTTTGCAATGCTGTAAGACAGTTTTAATGTGTTAGAAGTTATATACACAAAAACTTATTTTAGAGCTTCAATGCTCAAGATTGTCAGTTTTCAGGTTTCTGAGACCAAAAATTATGAAATAGTGCTTCTGTTCAAATGAAGTGAAATCTAGCCCAAATCTGCTCAAAAGCTGCTCTCTCAATGTGAGAAAGCTGCTTCATTCAATGTTTAGTGCAAAACTTGCCAAACTGAAAGATGCTTATGTGTCATGAAATACAATGATTTTGCAATGCTGTAAGACAGTTTTTAATGTGTTAGAAGTGATATGCACAAAAACTTATGTTAGAGCTTCAATCCTCAAGATTGTCAGTTTTCAGGTTTCTGAGACCACTAATGTTGAAATAGTGCTTCTGTTCAAATGAAGTTAAAACAAGCCCAAATCTGCTATAAAGCTGCTCTCTCAATGTGAGAAAGCTGCTTCATTCAATGTTCAGTGCAAATCTTAACAAACTGAAATATGCTTATGTCTTATGAAATACAATGTGTTTGCAATGCTGTAAGACAGTTTTAATGTGTTAGAAGTTATATGCACAAAAACTTATTTTAGAGCTTCAATGCTCAAGATTGTCAGTTTTTAGGTTTCTGAGACCAAAAATGATGAATAAGTGATTTTTTTCAAATGAAGTTAAAACTAGCCCAATCTGCTCAAAAGCTGCTCTCTCAATGTGAGAAAGCTGCTTCATTCAATGTTTAGTGCAAAACTTGCCAAACTGAAAGATGCTTATGTGTCATGAAATACAATGATTTTGCAATGCTGTAAGACAGTTTTTAATGTGTTAGAAGTTATATGCACAAAAACTTATGTTAAAGCTTCAATGCTCTAGATTGTCAGTTTACAGGTTTCTGAGACCAATAATGTTGAAATAGTGCTTCTGTTCAAATGAAGTTAAAACAAGCCCAAATCTGCTCAAAAGCTGCTCTCTCAATGTGAGAAAGCTGCTTCATTCAATGTTCAGTGCAAATATTAACAAACTGAAAGATGCTTATGTGTTATGAAATACAATGTTTTTGTAATGCTGTAAGACAGTTTTTAATGTGTTAGAAGTTATATGCACAAAAACTTATGTTAGAGCTTCAATGCTCTAGAAATTCAGTATACAGGTTTCTGAGACCAATAATGTTGAAATAGTGCTTTTGTTCAAATGAAGTTAAAACTAGCCCAAATCTGCTCAAAAGCTGCTCTCTCAATGTGAGAAAGCTGCTTCATTCAATGTTCAGTGCAAATCTTGCCAAACTGAAAGATACTTATGTCTTATGAAATACAATGTTTTTTGCAATGCTGTAAGACAGTTTTTAACGTGTTAGAAGTTATATGCACAAAAACTTATGTTAGAGCTTCAATGCTCTAGATTGTCAGTTTACAGGTTTCTGAGACCAATAATGTTGAAATAGTGCTTCTGTTCAAATGAAGTTAAAACAAGCCCAAATCTGCTCAAAAGCTGCTCTCTCAATGTGAGAAAGCTGCTTCATTCAATGTTCAGTGCAAATCTTGCCAAACTGAAAGATGCTTATGTCTTATGAAATACAATGTTTTTGCAATGCTGTAAGACAGTTTTTAATGTGTTAGAAGTTATATGCACAAAAACCTATGTTAGAGCTTCAATGCTCTAGATTGTCAGTTTACAGGTTTCTGAGACCAATAATGTTGAAATAGTACTTCTGTTCAAATGAAGTTAAAACTAGCCCAAATCTGCTCAAAAGCTGCTCTCTCAATGTGAGAAAGCTGCTTCATTCAATGTTCAGTGCAAATCTTAACAAACTGAAAGATGCTTATGTGTTATGAAATACAATGTTTTTGTAATGCTGTAAGACAGTTTTTAATGTGTTAGAAGTGTTATGCACAAAAACTTATGTTAGAGCTTCAATGCTCTAGATTGTCAGTTTACAGGTTTCTGAGACCAATAATGTTGAAATAGTACTTCTGTTCAAATGAAGTTAAAACAAGCCCAAATCTGCTCAAAAGCTGCTCTCTCAATGTGAGAAAGCTGCTTCATTCAATGTTTAGTGCAAAACTTGTCAAACTGAAAGATGCTTATGTCTCATGAAATACAATGATTTTGCAATGCTGTAAGACAGTTTTTAATGTGTTAGAAGTGATATGCACAAAAACTTATGTTAGAGCTTCAATCCTCAAGATTGTCAGTTTTCAGGTTTCTGAGACCACTAATGTTGAAATAGTGCTTCTGTTCAAATGAAGTGAAATCTAGCCCAAATCTGCTCAAAAGCTGCTCTCTCAATGTGAGAAAGCTGCTTTATTCAATGTTCAGTGCAAATCTTGCCAAACTGAAAGATACTTATGTCTTATGAAATACAATGTTTTTTGCAATGCTGTAAGACAGTTTTTAACGTGTTAGAAGTTATATGCACAAAAACTTATGTTAGAGCTTCAATGCTCTAGATTGTCAGTTTACAGGTTTCTGAGACCAATAATGTTGAAATAGTGCTTCTGTTCAAATGAAGTTAAAACAAGCCCAAATCTGCTCAAAAGCTGCTCTCTCAATGTGAGAAAGCTGCTTCATTCAATGTTCACTTCAAATCTTGCCAAACTGAAAGATGCTTATGTCTTATTAAATACAATGTTTTTTGCAATGCTGTAAAAGAGTTTTAAATGTGTTAGAAGTTATATGCACAAAAACTTATGTTAGAGCTTCAATGCTCTAGATTGTCAGTTTACAGGTTTCTGAGACCAATAATGTTGAAATAGTACTTCTGTTCAAATGAAGTTAAAACAAGCCCAAATCTGCTCAAAAGCTGCTCTCTCAATGTGAGAAAGCTGCTTCATTCAATGTTTAGTGCAAAACTTGCCAAACTGAAAGATGCTTATGTGTCATGAAATACAATGATTTTGCAATGCTGTAAGACAGTTTTTAATGTGTTAGAAGTGATATGCACAAAAACTTATGTTAGAGCTTCAATCCTCAAGATTGTCAGTTTTGAGGTTTCTGAGACCACTAATGTTGAAATAGTGCTTCTGTTCAAATGAAGTGAAATCTAGCCCAAATCTGCTCAAAAGCTGCTCTCTCAATGTGAGAAAGCTGCTTTATTCAATGTTCAGTGCAAATCTTGCCAAACTGAAAGATGCTTATGTGTTATGAAATACAATGTTTTTGCAATGCTGTAAGACAGTTTTTAATGTGTTAGAAGTTATATGCACAAAAACCTATGTTAGAGCTTCAATGCTCTAGATTGTCAGTTTACAGGTTTCTGAGACCAATAATGTTGAAATAGTACTTCTGTTCAAATGAAGTTAAAACTAGCCCAAATCTGCTCAAAAGCTGCTCTCTCAATGTGAGAAAGCTGCTTCATTCAATGTTCAGTGCAAATCTTAACAAACTGAAAGATGCTTATGTGTTATGAAATACAATGTTTTTGTAATGCTGTAAGACAGTTTTTAATGTGTTAGAAGTGTTATGCACAAAAACTTATGTTAGAGCTTCAATGCTCTAGATTGTCAGTTTACAGGTTTCTGAGACCAATAATGTTGAAATAGTGCTTCTGTTCAAATGAAGTTAAAACAAGCCCAAATCTGCTCAAAAGCTGCTCTCTCAATGTGAGAAAGCTGCTTCATTCAATGTTCACTTCAAATCTTGCCAAACTGAAAGATGCTTATGTTTTTTGCAATGCTGTAAAAGAGTTTTAAATGTGTTAGAAGTTATATGCACAAAAACTTATGTTAGAGCTTCAATGCTCTAGATTGTCAGTTTACAGGTTTCTGAGACCAATAATGTTGAAATAGTGCTTCTGTTCAAATGAAGTTAAAACAAGCCCAAATCTGCTCAAAAGCTGCTCTCTCAATGTGAGAAAGCTGCTTCATTCAATGTTCACTTCAAATCTTGCCAAACTGAAAGATGCTTATGTTTTTTGCAATGCTGTAAAAGAGTTTTAAATGTGTTAGAAGTTATATGCACAAAAACTTATGTTAGAGCTTCAATGCTCTAGATTGTCAGTTTACAGGTTTCTGAGACCAATAATGTTGAAATAGTGCTTCTGTTCAAATGAAGTTAAAACAAGCCCAAATCTGCTCAAAAGCTGCTCTCTCAATGTGAGAAAGCTGCTTCATTCAATGTTCACTTCAAATCTTGCCAAACTGAAAGATGCTTATGTCTTATTAAATGCAATGTTTTTTGCAATGTTGTAAAAGAGTTTTAAATGTGTTAGAAGTTATATGCACAAAAACTTATGTTAGAGCTTCAATGCTCTAGATTGTCAGTTTACAGGTTTCTGAGACCAATAATGTTTAAATAGTACTTCTGTTCAAATGAAGTTAAAACAAGCCCAAATCTGCTCAAAAGCTGCTCTCTCAATGTGAGAAAGCTGCTTCATTCAATGTTTAGTGCAAAACTTGTCAAACTGAAAGATGCTTATGTCTCATGAAATACAATGATTTTGCAATGCTGTAAGACAGTTTTTAATGTGTTAGAAGTGATATGCACAAAAACTTATGTTAGAGCTTCAATCCTCAAGATTGTCAGTTTTCAGGTTTCGGAGACCACTAATGTTGAAATAGTGCTGCTGTTCAAATGAAGTGAAATCTAGCCCAAATCTGCTCAAAAGCTGCTCTCTCAATGTGAGAAAGCTGCTTTATTCAATGTTCAGTGCAAATCTTGCCAAACTGAAAGATACTTATGTCTTATGAAATACAATGTTTTTTGCAATGCTGTAAGACAGTTTTTAACGTGTTAGAAGTTATATGCACAAAAACTTATGTTAGAGCTTCAATGCTCTAGATTGTCAGTTTACAGGTTTCTGAGACCAATAATGTTGAAATAGTGCTTCTGTTCAAATGAAGTTAAAACAAGCCCAAATCTGCTCAAAAGCTGCTCTCTCAATGTGAGAAAGCTGCTTCATTCAATGTTCAGTGCAAATCTTGCCAAACTGAAAGATGCTTATGTCTTATGAAATACAATGTTTTTGCAATGCTGTAAGACAGTTTTTAATGTGTTAGAAGTTATATGCACAAAAACCTATGTTAGAGCTTCAATGCTCTAGATTGTCAGTTTACAGGTTTCTGAGACCAATAATGTTGAAATAGTACTTCTGTTCAAATGAAGTTAAAACTAGCCCAAATCTGCTCAAAAGCTGCTCTCTCAATGTGAGAAAGCTGCTTCATTCAATGTTCAGTGCAAATCTTAACAAACTGAAAGATGCTTATGTGTTATGAAATACAATGTTTTTGTAATGCTGTAAGACAGTTTTTAATGTGTTAGAAGTGTTATGCACAAAAACTTATGTTAGAGCTTCAATGCTCTAGATTGTCAGTTTACAGGTTTCTGAGACCAATAATGTTGAAATAGTACTTCTGTTCAAATTAAGTTAAAACAAGCCCAAATCTGCTCAAAAGCTGCTCTCTCAATGTGAGAAAGCTGCTTCATTCAATGTTTAGTGCAAAACTTGTCAAACTGAAAGATGCTTATGTCTCATGAAATACAATGATTTTGCAATGCTGTAAGACAGTTTTTAATGTGTTAGAAGTGATATGCACAAAAACTTATGTTAGAGCTTCAATCCTCAAGATTGTCAGTTTTCAGGTTTCTGAGACCACTAATGTTGAAATAGTGCTTCTGTTCAAATGAAGTGAAATCTAGCCCAAATCTGCTCAAAAGCTGCTCTCTCAATGTGAGAAAGCTGCTTTATTCAATGTTCAGTGCAAATCTTGCCAAACTGAAAGATACTTATGTCTTATGAAATACAATGTTTTTTGCAATGCTGTAAGACAGTTTTTAACGTGTTAGAAGTTATATACACAAAAACTTATGTTAGAGCTTCAATGCTCTAGATTGTCAGTTTACAGGTTTCTGAGACCAATAATGTTGAAATAGTGCTTCTGTTCAAATGAAGTTAAAACAAGCCCAAATCTGCTCAAAAGCTGCTCTCTCAATGTGAGAAAGCTGCTTCATTCAATGTTCACTTCAAATCTTGCCAAACTGAAAGATGCTTATGTCTTATTAAATACAATGTTTTTTGCAATGCTGTAAAAGAGTTTTAAATGTGTTAGAAGTTATATGCACAAAAACTTATGTTAGAGCTTCAATGCTCTAGATTGTCAGTTTACAGGTTTCTGAGACCAATAATGTTGAAATAGTACTTCTGTTCAAATGAAGTTAAAACAAGCCCAAATCTGCTCAAAAGCTGCTCTCTCAATGTGAGAAAGCTGCTTCATTCAATGTTTAGTGCAAAACTTGCCAAACTGAAAGATGCTTATGTGTCATGAAATACAATGATTTTGCAATGCTGTAAGACAGTTTTTAATGTGTTAGAAGTGATATGCACAAAAACTTATGTTAGAGCTTCAATCCTCAAGATTGTCAGTTTTGAGGTTTCTGAGACCACTAATGTTGAAATAGTGCTTCTGTTCAAATGAAGTGAAATCTAGCCCAAATCTGCTCAAAAGCTGCTCTCTCAATGTGAGAAAGCTGCTTTATTCAATGTTCAGTGCAAATCTTGCCAAACTGAAAGATGCTTATGTCTTATGAAATACAATGTTTTTGCAATGCTGTAAGACAGTTTTTAATGTGTTAGAAGTTATATGCACAAAAACCTATGTTAGAGCTTCAATGCTCTAGATTGTCAGTTTACAGGTTTCTGAGACCAATAATGTTGAAATAGTACTTCTGTTCAAATGAAGTTAAAACTAGCCCAAATCTGCTCAAAAGCTGCTCTCTCAATGTGAGAAAGCTGCTTCATTCAATGTTCAGTGCAAATCTTAACAAACTGAAAGATGCTTATGTGTTATGAAATACAATGTTTTTGTAATGCTGTAAGACAGTTTTTAATGTGTTAGAAGTGTTATGCACAAAAACTTATGTTAGAGCTTCAATGCTCTAGATTGTCAGTTTACAGGTTTCTGAGACCAATAATGTTGAAATAGTGCTTCTGTTCAAATGAAGTTAAAACAAGCCCAAATCTGCTCAAAAGCTGCTCTCTCAATGTGAGAAAGCTGCTTCATTCAATGTTCACTTCAAATCTTGCCAAACTGAAAGATGCTTATGTTTTTTGCAATGCTGTAAAAGAGTTTTAAATGTGTTAGAAGTTATATGCACAAAAACTTATGTTAGAGCTTCAATGATCTAGATTGTCAGTTTACAGGTTTCTGAGACCAATAATGTTGAAATAGTGCTTCTGTTCAAATGAAGTTAAAACAAGCCCAAATCTGCTCAAAAGCTGCTCTCTCAATGTGAGAAAGCTGCTTCATTCAATGTTCACTTCAAATCTTGCCAAACTGAAAGATGCTTATGTCTTATTAAATGCAATGTTTTTTGCAATGTTGTAAAAGAGTTTTAAATGTGTTAGAAGTTATATGCACAAAAACTTATGTTAGAGCTTCAATGCTCTAGATTGTCAGTTTACAGGTTTCTGAGACCAATAATGTTTAAATAGTACTTCTGTTCAAATGAAGTTAAAACAAGCCCAAATCTGCTCAAAAGCTGCTCTCTCAATGTGAGAAAGCTGCTTCATTCAATGTTTAGTGCAAAACTTGTCAAACTGAAAGATGCTTATGTCTCATGAAATACAATGATTTTGCAATGCTGTAAGACAGTTTTTAATGTGTTAGAAGTGATATGCACAAAAACTTATGTTAGAGCTTCAATCCTCAAGATTGTCAGTTTTCAGGTTTCGGAGACCACTAATGTTGAAATAGTGCTGCTGTTCAAATGAAGTGAAATCTAGCCCAAATCTGCTCAAAAGCTGCTCTCTCAATGTGAGAAAGCTGCTTTATTCAATGTTCAGTGCAAATCTTGCCAAACTGAAAGATACTTATGTCTTATGAAATACAATGTTTTTTGCAATGCTGTAAGACAGTTTTTAACGTGTTAGAAGTTATATGCACAAAAACTTATGTTAGAGCTTCAATGCTCTAGATTGTCAGTTTACAGGTTTCTGAGACCAATAATGTTGAAATAGTGCTTCTGTTCAAATGAAGTTAAAACAAGCCCAAATCTGCTCAAAAGCTGCTCTCTCAATGTGAGAAAGCTGCTTCATTCAATGTTCAGTGCAAATCTTGCCAAACTGAAAGATGCTTATGTCTTATGAAATACAATGTTTTTGCAATGCTGTAAGACAGTTTTTAATGTGTTAGAAGTTATATGCACAAAAACCTATGTTAGAGCTTCAATGCTCTAGATTGTCAGTTTACAGGTTTCTGAGACCAATAATGTTGAAATAGTACTTCTGTTCAAATGAAGTTAAAACTAGCCCAAATCTGCTCAAAAGCTGCTCTCTCAATGTGAGAAAGCTGCTTCATTCAATGTTCAGTGCAAATCTTAACAAACTGAAAGATGCTTATGTGTTATGAAATACAATGTTTTTGTAATGCTGTAAGACAGTTTTTAATGTGTTAGAAGTGTTATGCACAAAAACTTATGTTAGAGCTTCAATGCTCTAGATTGTCAGTTTACAGGTTTCTGAGACCAATAATGTTGAAATAGTACTTCTGTTCAAATGAAGTTAAAACAAGCCCAAATCTGCTCAAAAGCTGCTCTCTCAATGTGAGAAAGCTGCTTCATTCAATGTTTAGTGCAAAACTTGTCAAACTGAAAGATGCTTATGTCTCATGAAATACAATGATTTTGCAATGCTGTAAGACAGTTTTTAATGTGTTAGAAGTGATATGCACAAAAACTTATGTTAGAGCTTCAATCCTCAAGATTGTCAGTTTTCAGGTTTCTGAGACCACTAATGTTGAAATAGTGCTTCTGTTCAAATGAAGTGAAATCTAGCCCAAATCTGCTCAAAAGCTGCTCTCTCAATGTGAGAAAGCTGCTTTATTCAATGTTCAGTGCAAATCTTGCCAAACTGAAAGATACTTATGTCTTATGAAATACAATGTTTTTTGCAATGCTGTAAGACAGTTTTTAACGTGTTAGAAGTTATATGCACAAAAACTTATGTTAGAGCTTCAATGCTCTAGATTGTCAGTTTACAGGTTTCTGAGACCAATAATGTTGAAATAGTGCTTCTGTTCAAATGAAGTTAAAACAAGCCCAAATCTGCTCAAAAGCTGCTCTCTCAATGTGAGAAAGCTGCTTCATTCAATGTTCACTTCAAATCTTGCCAAACTGAAAGATGCTTATGTCTTATTAAATACAATGTTTTTTGCAATGCTGTAAAAGAGTTTTAAATGTGTTAGAAGTTATATGCACAAAAACTTATGTTAGAGCTTCAATGCTCTAGATTGTCAGTTTACAGGTTTCTGAGACCAATAATGTTGAAATAGTACTTCTGTTCAAATGAAGTTAAAACAAGCCCAAATCTGCTCAAAAGCTGCTCTCTCAATGTGAGAAAGCTGCTTCATTCAATGTTTAGTGCAAAACTTGCCAAACTGAAAGATGCTTATGTGTCATGAAATACAATGATTTTGCAATGCTGTAAGACAGTTTTTAATGTGTTAGAAGTGATATGCACAAAAACTTATGTTAGAGCTTCAATCCTCAAGATTGTCAGTTTTGAGGTTTCTGAGACCACTAATGTTGAAATAGTGCTTCTGTTCAAATGAAGTGAAATCTAGCCCAAATCTGCTCAAAAGCTGCTCTCTCAATGTGAGAAAGCTGCTTTATTCAATGTTCAGTGCAAATCTTGCCAAACTGAAAGATGCTTATGTCTTATGAAATACAATGTTTTTGCAATGCTGTAAGACAGTTTTTAATGTGTTAGAAGTTATATGCACAAAAACCTATGTTAGAGCTTCAATGCTCTAGATTGTCAGTTTACAGGTTTCTGAGACCAATAATGTTGAAATAGTACTTCTGTTCAAATGAAGTTAAAACTAGCCCAAATCTGCTCAAAAGCTGCTCTCTCAATGTGAGAAAGCTGCTTCATTCAATGTTCAGTGCAAATCTTAACAAACTGAAAGATGCTTATGTGTTATGAAATACAATGTTTTTGTAATGCTGTAAGACAGTTTTTAATGTGTTAGAAGTGTTATGCACAAAAACTTATGTTAGAGCTTCAATGCTCTAGATTGTCAGTTTACAGGTTTCTGAGACCAATAATGTTGAAATAGTGCTTCTGTTCAAATGAAGTTAAAACAAGCCCAAATCTGCTCAAAAGCTGCTCTCTCAATGTGAGAAAGCTGCTTCATTCAATGTTCACTTCAAATCTTGCCAAACTGAAAGATGCTTATGTTTTTTGCAATGCTGTAAAAGAGTTTTAAATGTGTTAGAAGTTATATGCACAAAAACTTATGTTAGAGCTTCAATGCTCTAGATTGTCAGTTTACAGGTTTCTGAGACCAATAATGTTGAAATAGTGCTTCTGTTCAAATGAAGTTAAAACAAGCCCAAATCTGCTCAAAAGCTGCTCTCTCAATGTTAGAAAGCTGCTTCATTCAATGTTCACTTCAAATCTTGCCAAACTGAAAGATGCTTATGTCTTATTAAATGCAATGTTTTTTGCAATGTTGTAAAAGAGTTTTAAATGTGTTAGAAGTTATATGCACAAAAACTTATGTTAGAGCTTCAATGCTCTAGATTGTCAGTTTACAGGTTTCTGAGACCAATAATGTTTAAATAGTACTTCTGTTCAAATGAAGTTAAAACAAGCCCAAATCTGCTCAAAAGCTGCTCTCTCAATGTGAGAAAGCTGCTTCATTCAATGTTTAGTGCAAAACTTGTCAAACTGAAAGATGCTTATGTCTCATGAAATACAATGATTTGGCAATGCTGTAAGACAGTTTTTAATGTGTTAGAAGTGATATGCACAAAAACTTATGTTAGAGCTTCAATCCTCAAGATTGTCAGTTTTCAGGTTTCGGAGACCACTAATGTTGAAATAGGGCTGCTGTTCAAATGAAGTGAAATCTAGCCCAAATCTGCTCAAAAGCTGCTCTCTCAATGTGAGAAAGCTGCTTTATTCAATGTTCAGTGCAAATCTTGCCAAACTGAAAGATACTTATGTCTTATGAAATACAATGTTTTTTGCAATGCTGTAAGACAGTTTTTAACGTGTTAGAAGTTATATGCACAAAAACTTATGTTAGAGCTTCAATGCTCTAGATTGTCAGTTTACAGGTTTCTGAGACCAATAATGTTGAAATAGTGCTTCTGTTCAAATGAAGTTAAAACAAGCCCAAATCTGCTCAAAAGCTGCTCTCTCAATGTGAGAAAGCTGCTTCATTCAATGTTCAGTGCAAATCTTGCCAAACTGAAAGATGCTTATGTCTTATGAAATAAAATGTTTTTGCAATGCTGTAAGACAGTTTTTAATGTGTTAGAAGTTATATGCACAAAAACCTATGTTAGAGCTTCAATGCTCTAGATTGTCAGTTTACAGGTTTCTGAGACCAATAATGTTGAAATAGTACTTCTGTTCAAATGAAGTTAAAACTAGCCCAAATCTGCTCAAAAGCTGCTCTCTCAATGTGAGAAAGCTGCTTCATTCAATGTTCAGTGCAAATCTTAACAAACTGAAAGATGCTTATGTGTTATGAAATACAATGTTTTTGTAATGCTGTAAGACAGTTTTTAATGTGTTAGAAGTGTTATGCACAAAAACTTATGTTAGAGCTTCAATGCTCTAGATTGTCAGTTTACAGGTTTCTGAGACCAATAATGTTGAAATAGTACTTCTGTTCAAATGAAGTTAAAACAAGCCCAAATCTGCTCAAAAGCTGCTCTCTCAATGTGAGAAAGCTGCTTCATTCAATGTTTAGTGCAAAACTTGTCAAACTGAAAGATGCTTATGTCTCATGAAATACAATGATTTTGCAATGCTGTAAGACAGTTTTTAATGTGTTAGAAGTGATATGCACAAAAACTTATGTTAGAGCTTCAATCCTCAAGATTGTCAGTTTTCAGGTTTCTGAGACCACTAATGTTGAAATAGTGCTTCTGTTCAAATGAAGTGAAATCTAGCCCAAATCTGCTCAAAAGCTGCTCTCTCAATGTGAGAAAGCTGCTTTATTCAATGTTCAGTGCAAATCTTGCCAAACTGAAAGATACTTATGTCTTATGAAATACAATGTTTTTTGCAATGCTGTAAGACAGTTTTTAACGTGTTAGAAGTTATATGCACAAAAACTTATGTTAGAGCTTCAATGCTCTAGATTGTCAGTTTACAGGTTTCTGAGACCAATAATGTTGAAATAGTGCTTCTGTTCAAATGAAGTTAAAACAAGCCCAAATCTGCTCAAAAGCTGCTCTCTCAATGTGAGAAAGCTGCTTCATTCAATGTTCACTTCAAATCTTGCCAAACTGAAAGATGCTTATGTCTTATTAAATACAATGTTTTTTGCAATGCTGTAAAAGAGTTTTAAATGTGTTAGAAGTTATATGCACAAAAACTTATGTTAGAGCTTCAATGCTCTAGATTGTCAGTTTACAGGTTTCTGAGACCAATAATGTTGAAATAGTACTTCTGTTCAAATGAAGTTAAAACAAGCCCAAATCTGCTCAAAAGCTGCTCTCTCAATGTGAGAAAGCTGCTTCATTCAATGTTTAGTGCAAAACTTGCCAAACTGAAAGATGCTTATGTGTCATGAAATACAATGATTTTGCAATGCTGTAAGACAGTTTTTAATGTGTTAGAAGTGATATGCACAAAAACTTATGTTAGAGCTTCAATCCTCAAGATTGTCAGT
Organism: Carassius carassius; assembly: GCF_963082965.1. Taxonomy (NCBI): domain Eukaryota; kingdom Metazoa; phylum Chordata; class Actinopteri; order Cypriniformes; family Cyprinidae; genus Carassius; species Carassius carassius. The sequence goes on along the minus strand of NC_081756.1, from coordinate 37,431,602 downwards.
TTTGAGGTTTCTGAGACCACTAATGTTGAAATAGTGCTTCTGTTCAAATGAAGTGAAATCTAGCCCAAATCTGCTCAAAAGCTGCTCTCTCAATGTGAGAAAGCTGCTTTATTCAATGTTCAGTGCAAATCTTGCCAAACTGAAAGATGCTTATGTCTTATGAAATACAATGTTTTTGCAATGCTGTAAGACAGTTTTTAATGTGTTAGAAGTTATATGCACAAAAACCTATGTTAGAGCTTCAATGCTCTAGATTGTCAGTTTACAGGTTTCTGAGACCAATAATGTTGAAATAGTACTTCTGTTCAAATGAAGTTAAAACTAGCCCAAATCTGCTCAAAAGCTGCTCTCTCAATGTGAGAAAGCTGCTTCATTCAATGTTCAGTGCAAATCTTAACAAACTGAAAGATGCTTATGTGTTATGAAATACAATGTTTTTGTAATGCTGTAAGACAGTTTTTAATGTGTTAGAAGTGTTATGCACAAAAACTTATGTTAGAGCTTCAATGCTCTAGATTGTCAGTTTACAGGTTTCTGAGACCAATAATGTTGAAATAGTGCTTCTGTTCAAATGAAGTTAAAACAAGCCCAAATCTGCTCAAAAGCTGCTCTCTCAATGTGAGAAAGCTGCTTCATTCAATGTTCACTTCAAATCTTGCCAAACTGAAAGATGCTTATGTTTTTTGCAATGCTGTAAAAGAGTTTTAAATGTGTTAGAAGTTATATGCACAAAAACTTATGTTAGAGCTTCAATGCTCTAGATTGTCAGTTTACAGGTTTCTGAGACCAATAATGTTGAAATAGTGCTTCTGTTCAAATGAAGTTAAAACAAGCCCAAATCTGCTCAAAAGCTGCTCTCTCAATGTTAGAAAGCTGCTTCATTCAATGTTCACTTCAAATCTTGCCAAACTGAAAGATGCTTATGTCTTATTAAATGCAATGTTTTTTGCAATGTTGTAAAAGAGTTTTAAATGTGTTAGAAGTTATATGCACAAAAACTTATGTTAGAGCTTCAATGCTCTAGATTGTCAGTTTACAGGTTTCTGAGACCAATAATGTTTAAATAGTACTTCTGTTCAAATGAAGTTAAAACAAGCCCAAATCTGCTCAAAAGCTGCTCTCTCAATGTGAGAAAGCTGCTTCATTCAATGTTTAGTGCAAAACTTGTCAAACTGAAAGATGCTTATGTCTCATGAAATACAATGATTTGGCAATGCTGTAAGACAGTTTTTAATGTGTTAGAAGTGATATGCACAAAAACTTATGTTAGAGCTTCAATCCTCAAGATTGTCAGTTTTCAGGTTTCGGAGACCACTAATGTTGAAATAGGGCTGCTGTTCAAATGAAGTGAAATCTAGCCCAAATCTGCTCAAAAGCTGCTCTCTCAATGTGAGAAAGCTGCTTTATTCAATGTTCAGTGCAAATCTTGCCAAACTGAAAGATACTTATGTCTTATGAAATACAATGTTTTTTGCAATGCTGTAAGACAGTTTTTAACGTGTTAGAAGTTATATGCACAAAAACTTATGTTAGAGCTTCAATGCTCTAGATTGTCAGTTTACAGGTTTCTGAGACCAATAATGTTGAAATAGTGCTTCTGTTCAAATGAAGTTAAAACAAGCCCAAATCTGCTCAAAAGCTGCTCTCTCAATGTGAGAAAGCTGCTTCATTCAATGTTCAGTGCAAATCTTGCCAAACTGAAAGATGCTTATGTCTTATGAAATAAAATGTTTTTGCAATGCTGTAAGACAGTTTTTAATGTGTTAGAAGTTATATGCACAAAAACCTATGTTAGAGCTTCAATGCTCTAGATTGTCAGTTTACAGGTTTCTGAGACCAATAATGTTGAAATAGTACTTCTGTTCAAATGAAGTTAAAACTAGCCCAAATCTGCTCAAAAGCTGCTCTCTCAATGTGAGAAAGCTGCTTCATTCAATGTTCAGTGCAAATCTTAACAAACTGAAAGATGCTTATGTGTTATGAAATACAATGTTTTTGTAATGCTGTAAGACAGTTTTTAATGTGTTAGAAGTGTTATGCACAAAAACTTATGTTAGAGCTTCAATGCTCTAGATTTACAGTTTACAGGTTTCTGAGACCAATAATGTTGAAATAGTACTTCTGTTCAAATGAAGTTAAAACAAGCCCAAATCTGCTCAAAAGCTGCTCTCTCAATGTGAGAAAGCTGCTTCATTCAATGTTTAGTGCAAAACTTGTCAAACTGAAAGATGCTTATGTCTCATGAAATACAATGATTTTGCAATGCTGTAAGACAGTTTTTAATGTGTTAGAAGTGATATGCACAAAAACTTATGTTAGAGCTTCAATCCTCAAGATTGTCAGTTTTCAGGTTTCTGAGACCACTAATGTTGAAATAGTGCTTCTGTTCAAATGAAGTGAAATCTAGCCCAAATCTGCTCAAAAGCTGCTCTCTCAATGTGAGAAAGCTGCTTTATTCAATGTTCAGTGCAAATCTTGCCAAACTGAAAGATACTTATGTCTTATGAAATACAATGTTTTTTGCAATGTTGTAAGACAGTTTTTAACGTGTTAGAAGTTATATGCACAAAAACTTATGTTAGAGCTTCAATGCTCTAGATTGTCAGTTTACAGGTTTCTGAGACCAATAATGTTGAAATAGTGCTTCTGTTCAAATGAAGTTAAAACAAGCCCAAATCTGCTCAAAAGCTGCTCTCTCAATGTGAGAAAGCTGCTTCATTCAATGTTCACTTCAAATCTTGCCAAACTGAAAGATGCTTATGTCTTATTAAATACAATGTTTTTTGCAATGCTGTAAAAGAGTTTTAAATGTGTTAGAAGTTATATGCACAAAAACTTATGTTAGAGCTTCAATGCTCTAGATTGTCAGTTTACAGGTTTCTGAGACCAATAATGTTGAAATAGTACTTCTGTTCAAATGAAGTTAAAACAAGCCCAAATCTGCTCAAAAGCTGCTCTCTCAATGGGAGAAAGCTGCTTCATTCAATGTTTAGTGCAAAACTTGCCAAACTGAAAGATGCTTATGTGTCATGAAATACAATGATTTTGCAATGCTGTAAGACAGTTTTTAATGTGTTAGAAGTGATATGCACAAAAACTTATGTTAGAGCTTCAATCCTCAAGATTGTCAGTTTTCAGGTTTCTGAGACCACTAATGTTGAAATAGTGCTTCTGTTCAAATGAAGTGAAATCTAGCCCAAATCTGCTCAAAAGCTGCTCTCTCAATGTGAGAAAGCTGCTTTATTCAATGTTCAGTGCAAATCTTGCCAAACTGAAAGATGCTTATGTCTTATGAAATACAATGTTTTTTGCAATGCTGTAAGACAGTTTTTAATGTGTTAGAAGTTATATGCACAAAAACCTATGTTAGAGCTTCAATGCTCTAGATTGTCAGTTTACAGGTTTCTGAGACCAATAATGTTGAAATAGTACTTCTGTTCAAATGAGGTTAAAACTAGCCCAAATCTGCTCAAAAGCTGCTCTCTCAATGTGAGAAAGCTGCTTCATTCAATGTTCAGTGCAAATCTTAACAAACTGAAAGATGCTTGTGTTATGAAATACAATGTTTTTGTAATGCTGTAAGACAGTTTTTAATGTGTTAGAAGTGTTATGCACAAAAACTTATGTTAGAGCTTCAATGCTCTAGATTGTCAGTTTACAGGTTTCTGAGACCAATAATGTTGAAATAGTGCTTCTGTTCAAATGAAGTTAAAACAAGCCCAAATCTGCTCAAAAGCTGCTCTCTCAATGTGAGAAAGCTGCTTCATTCAATGTTCACTTCAAATCTTGCCAAACTGAAAGATGCTTATGTCTCATTAAATACAATGTTTTTTGCAATGCTGTAAAAGAGTTTTAAATGTGTTAGAAGTTATATGCACAAAAACTTATGTTAGAGCTTCAATGCTCTAGATTGTCAGTTTACAGGTTTCTGAGACCAATAATGTTGAAATAGTGCTTCTGTTCAAATGAAGTTAAAACAAGCCCAAATCTGCTCAAAAGCTGCTCTCTCAATGTGAGAAAGCTGCTTCATTCAATGTTCACTTCAAATCTTGCCAAACTGAAAGATGCTTATGTTTTTTGCAATGCTGTAAAAGAGTTTTAAATGTGTTAGAAGTTATATGCACAAAAACTTATGTTAGAGCTTCAATGCTCTAGATTGTCAGTTTACAGGTTTCTGAGACCAATAATGTTGAAATAGTGCTTCTGTTCAAATGAAGTTAAAACAAGCCCAAATCTGCTCAAAAGCTGCTCTCTCAATGTGAGAAAGCTGCTTCATTCAATGTTCACTTCAAATCTTGCCAAACTGAAAGATGCTTATGTCTTATTAAATGCAATGTTTTTTGCAATGTTGTAAAAGAGTTTTAAATGTGTTAGAAGTTATATGCACAAAAACTTATGTTAGAGCTTAAATGCTCTAGATTGTCAGTTTACAGGTTTCTGAGACCAATAATGTTTAAATAGTACTTCTGTTCAAATGAAGTTAAAACAAGCCCAAATCTGCTCAAAAGCTGCTCTCTCAATGTGAGAAAGCTGCTTCATTCAATGTTTAGTGCAAAACTTGTCAAACTGAAAGATGCTTATGTCTCATGAAATACAATGATTTTGCAATGCTGTAAGACAGTTTTTAATGTGTTAGAAGTGATATGCACAAAAACTTATGTTAGAGCTTCAATCCTCAAGATTGTCAGTTTTCAGGTTTCGGAGACCACTAATGTTGAAATAGTGCTGCTGTTCAAATGAAGTGAAATCTAGCCCAAATCTGCTCAAAAGCTGCTCTCTCAATGTGAGAAAGCTGCTTTATTCAATGTTCAGTGCAAATCTTGCCAAACTGAAAGATACTTATGTCTTATGAAATACAATGTTTTTTGCAATGCTGTAAGACAGTTTTTAACGTGTTAGAAGTTATATGCACAAAAACTTATGTTAGAGCTTCAATGCTCTAGATTGTCAGTTTACAGGTTTCTGAGACCAATAATGTTGAAATAGTGCTTCTGTTCAAATGAAGTTAAAACAAGCCCAAATCTGCTCAAAAGCTGCTCTCTCAATGTGAGAAAGCTGCTTCATTCAATGTTCAGTGCAAATCTTGCCAAACTGAAAGATGCTTATGTCTTATGAAATACAATGTTTTTGCAATGCTGTAAGACAGTTTTTAATGTGTTAGAAGTTATATGCACAAAAACCTATGTTAGAGCTTCAATGCTCTAGATTGTCAGTTTACAGGTTTCTGAGACCAATAATGTTGAAATAGTACTTCTGTTCAAATGAAGTTAAAACTAGCCCAAATCTGCTCAAAAGCTGCTCTCTCAATGTGAGAAAGCTGCTTCATTCAATGTTCAGTGCAAATCTTAACAAACTGAAAGATGCTTATGTGTTATGAAATACAATGTTTTTGTAATGCTGTAAGACAGTTTTTAATGTGTTAGAAGTGTTATGCACAAAAACTTATGTTAGAGCTTCAATGCTCTAGATTGTCAGTTTACAGGTTTCTGAGACCAATAATGTTGAAATAGTACTTCTGTTCAAATGAAGTTAAAACAAGCCCAAATCTGCTCAAAAGCTGCTCTCTCAATGTGAGAAAGCTGCTTCATTCAATGTTTAGTGCAAAACTTGTCAAACTGAAAGATGCTTATGTCTCATGAAATACAATGATTTTGCAATGCTGTAAGACAGTTTTTAATGTGTTAGAAGTGATATGCACAAAAACTTATGTTAGAGCTTCAATCCTCAAGATTGTCAGTTTTCAGGTTTCTGAGACCACTAATGTTGAAATAGTGCTTCTGTTCAAATGAAGTGAAATCTAGCCCAAATCTGCTCAAAAGCTGCTCTCTCAATGTGAGAAAGCTGCTTTATTCAATGTTCAGTGCAAATCTTGCCAAACTGAAAGATACTTATGTCTTATGAAATACAATGTTTTTTGCAATGTTGTAAGACAGTTTTTAACGTATTAGAAGTTATATGCACAAAAACTTATGTTAGAGCTTCAATGCTCTAGATTGTCAGTTTACAGGTTTCTGAGACCAATAATGTTGAAATAGTGCTTCTGTTCAAATGAAGTTAAAACAAGCCCAAATCTGCTCAAAAGCTGCTCTCTCAATGTGAGAAAGCTGCTTCATTCAATGTTCACTTCAAATCTTGCCAAACTGAAAGATGCTTATGTCTTATTAAATACAATGTTTTTTGCAATGCTGTAAAAGAGTTTTAAATGTGTTAGAAGTTATATGCACAAAAACTTATGTTAGAGCTTCAATGCTCTAGATTGTCAGTTTACAGGTTTCTGAGACCAATAATGTTGAAATAGTACTTCTGTTCAAATGAAGTTAAAACAAGCCCAAATCTGCTCAAAAGCTGCTCTCTCAATGTGAGAAAGCTGCTTCATTCAATGTTTAGTGCAAAACTTGCCAAACTGAAAGATGCTTATGTGTCATGAAATACAATGATTTTGCAATGCTGTAAGACAGTTTTTAATGTGTTAGAAGTGATATGCACAAAAACTTATGTTAGAGCTTCAATCCTCAAGATTCTCAGTTTTCAGGTTTCTGAGACCACTAATGTTTAAATAGTGCTTCTGTTCAAATGAAGTGAAATCTAGCCCAAATCTGCTCAAAAGCTGCTCTCTCAATGTGAGAAAGCTGCTTTATTCAATGTTCAGTGCAAATCTTGCCAAACTGAAAGATGCTTATGTCTTATGAAATACAATGTTTTTTGCAATGCTGTAAGACAGTTTTTAATGTGTTAGAAGTTATATGCACAAAAACCTATGTTAGAGCTTCAATGCTCTAGATTGTCAGTTTACAGGTTTCTGAGACCAATAATGTTGAAATAGTACTTCTGTTCAAATGAGGTTAAAACTAGCCCAAATCTGCTCAAAAGCTGCTCTCTCAATGTGAGAAAGCTGCTTCATTCAATGTTCAGTGCAAATCTTAACAAACTGAAAGATGCTTATGTGTTATGAAATACAATGTTTTTGTAATGCTGTAAGACAGTTTTTAATGTGTTAGAAGTGTTATGCACAAAAACTTATGTTAGAGCTTCAATGCTCTAGATTGTCAGTTTACAGGTTTCTGAGACCAATAATGTTGAAATAGTGCTTCTGTTCAAATTAAGTTAAAACAAGCCCAAATCTGCTCAAAAGCTGCTCTCTCAATGTGAGAAAGCTGCTTCATACAATGTTCACTTCAAATCTTGCCAAACTGAAAGATGCTTATGTCTCATTAAATACAATGTTTTTTGCAATGCTGTAAAAGAGTTTTAAATGTGTTAGAAGTTATATGCACAAAAACTTATGTTAGAGCTTCAATGCTCTAGATTGTCAGTTTACAGGTTTCTGAGACCAATAATGTTGAAATAGTGCTTCTGTTCAAATGAAGTTAAAACAAGCCCAAATCTGCTCAAAAGCTGCTCTCTCAATGTGAGAAAGCTGCTTCATTCAATGTTCACTTCAAATCTTGCCAAACTGAAAGATGCTTATGTCTCATTAAATACAATGTTTTTTGCAATGCTGTAAAAGAGTTTTAAATGTGTTAGAAGTTATATGCACAAAAACTTATGTTAGAGCTTCAATGCTCTAGATTGTCAGTTTACAGGTTTCTGAGACCAATAATGTTGAAATAGTGCTTCTGTTCAAATGAAGTTAAAACAAGCCCAGATCTGCTCAAAAGCTGCTCTCTCAATGTGAGAAAGCTGCTTCATTCAATGTTCACTTCAAATCTTGCCAAACTGAAAGATGCTTATGTTTTTTGCAATGCTGTAAAAGAGTTTTAAATGTGTTAGAAGTTATATGCACAAAAACTTATGTTAGAGCTTCAATGCTCTAGATTGTCAGTTTACAGGTTTCTGAGACCAATAATGTTGAAATAGTGCTTCTGTTCAAATGAAGTTAAAACAAGCCCAAATCTGCTCAAAAGCTGCTCTCTCAATGTGAGAAAGCTGCTTCATTCAATGTTCACTTCAAATCTTGCCAAACTGAAAGATGCTTATGTCTTATTAAATGCAATGTTTTTTGCAATGTTGTAAAAGAGTTTTAAATGTGTTAGAAGTTATATGCACAAAAACTTATGTTAGAGCTTAAATGCTCTAGATTGTCAGTTTACAGGTTTCTGAGACCAATAATGTTTAAATAGTACTTCTGTTCAAATGAAGTTAAAACAAGCCCAAATCTGCTCAAAAGCTGCTCTCTCAATGTGAGAAAGCTGCTTCATTCAATGTTTAGTGCAAAACTTGTCAAACTGAAAGATGCTTATGTCTCATGAAATACAATGATTTTGCAATGCTGTAAGACAGTTTTTAATGTGTTAGAAGTGATATGCACAAAAACTTATGTTAGAGCTTCAATCCTCAAGATTGTCAGTTTTCAGGTTTCGGAGACCACTAATGTTGAAATAGTGCTGCTGTTCAAATGAAGTGAAATCTAGCCCAAATCTGCTCAAAAGCTGCTCTCTCAATGTGAGAAAGCTGCTTTATTCAATGTTCAGTGCAAATCTTGCCAAACTGAAAGATACTTATGTCTTATGAAATACAATGTTTTTTGCAATGCTGTAAGACAGTTTTTAACGTGTTAGAAGTTATATGCACAAAAACTTATGTTAGAGCTTCAATGCTCTAGATTGTCAGTTTACAGGTTTCTGAGACCAATAATGTTGAAATAGTGCTTCTGTTCAAATGAAGTTAAAACAAGCCCAAATCTGCTCAAAAGCTGCTCTCTCAATGTGAGAAAGCTGCTTCATTCAATGTTCAGTGCAAATCTTGCCAAACTGAAAGATGCTTATGTCTTATGAAATACAATGTTTTTGCAATGCTGTAAGACAGTTTTTAATGTGTTAGAAGTTATATGCACAAAAACCTATGTTAGAGCTTCAATGCTCTAGATTGTCAGTTTACAGGTTTCTGAGACCAATAATGTTGAAATAGTACTTCTGTTCAAATGAAGTTAAAACTAGCCCAAATCTGCTCAAAAGCTGCTCTCTCAATGTGAGAAAGCTGCTTCATTCAATGTTCAGTGCAAATCTTAACAAACTGAAAGATGCTTATGTGTTATGAAATACAATGTTTTTGTAATGCTGTAAGACAGTTTTTAATGTGTTAGAAGTGTTATGCACAAAAACTTATGTTAGAGCTTCAATGCTCTAGATTGTCAGTTTACATGTTTCTGAGACCAATAATGTTGAAATAGTACTTCTGTTCAAATGAAGTTAAAACAAGCCCAAATCTGCTCAAAAGCTGCTCTCTCAATGTGAGAAAGCTGCTTCATTCAATGTTTAGTGCAAAACTTGTCAAACTGAAAGATGCTTATGTCTCATGAAATACAATGATTTTGCAATGCTGTAAGACAGTTTTTAATGTGTTAGAAGTGATATGCACAAAAACTTATGTTAGAGCTTCAATCCTCAAGATTGTCAGTTTTCAGGTTTCTGAGACCACTAATGTTGAAATAGTGCTTCTGTTCAAATGAAGTGAAATCTAGCCCAAATCTGCTCAAAAGCTGCTCTCTCAATGTGAGAAAGCTGCTTTATTCAATGTTCAGTGCAAATCTTGCCAAACTGAAAGATACTTATGTCTTATGAAATACAATGTTTTTTGCAATGTTGTAAGACAGTTTTTAACGTGTTAGAAGTTATATGCACAAAAACTTATGTTAGAGCTTCAATGCTCTAGATTGTCAGTTTACAGGTTTCTGAGACCAATAATGTTGAAATAGTGCTTCTGTTCAAATGAAGTTAAAACAAGCCCAAATCTGCTCAAAAGCTGCTCTCTCAATGTGAGAAAGCTGCTTCATTCAATGTTCACTTCAAATCTTGCCAAACTGAAAGATGCTTATGTCTTATTAAATACAATGTTTTTTGCAATGCTGTAAAAGAGTTTTAAATGTGTTAGAAGTTATATGCACAAAAACTTATGTTAGAGCTTCAATGCTCTAGATTGTCAGTTTACAGGTTTCTGAGACCAATAATGTTGAAATAGTACTTCTGTTCAAATGAAGTTAAAACAAGCCCAAATCTGCTCAAAAGCTGCTCTCTCAATGTGAGAAAGCTGCTTCATTCAATGTTTAGTGCAAAACTTGCCAAACTGAAAGATGCTTATGTGTCATGAAATACAATGATTTTGCAATGCTGTAAGACAGTTTTTAATGTGTTAGAAGTGATATGCACAAAAACTTATGTTAGAGCTTCAATCCTCAAGATTGTCAGTTTTCAGGTTTCTGAGACCACTAATGTTGAAATAGTGCTTCTGTTCAAATGAAGTGAAATCTAGCCCAAATCTGCTCAAAAGCTGCTCTCTCAATGTGAGAAAGCTGCTTTATTCAATGTTCAGTGCAAATCTTGCCAAACTGAAAGATGCTTATGTCTTATGAAATACAATGTTTTTTGCAATGCTGTAAGACAGTTTTTAATGTGTTAGAAGTTATATGCACAAAAACCTATGTTAGAGCTTCAATGCTCTAGATTGTCAGTTTACAGGTTTCTGAGACCAATAATGTTGAAATAGTACTTCTGTTCAAATGAGGTTAAAACTAGCCCAAATCTGCTCAAAAGCTGCTCTCTCAATGTGAGAAAGCTGCTTCATTCAATGTTCAGTGCAAATCTTAACAAACTGAAAGATGCTTATGTGTTATGAAATACAATGTTTTTGTAATGCTGTAAGACAGTTTTTAATGTGTTAGAAGTGTTATGCACAAAAACTTATGTTAGAGCTTCAATGCTCTAGATTGTCAGTTTACAGGTTTCTGAGACCAATAATGTTGAAATAGTGCTTCTGTTCAAATGAAGTTAAAACAAGCCCAAATCTGCTCAAAAACTGCTCTCTCAATGTGAGAAAGCTGCTTCATTCAATGTTCACTTCAAATCTTGCCAAACTGAAAGATGCTTATGTCTCATTAAATACAATGTTTTTGCAATGCTGTAAAAGAGTTTTAAATGTTTTAGAAGTTATATGCACAAAAACTTATGTTAGAGCTTCAATGCTCTAGATTGTCAGTTTACAGGTTTCTGAGACCAATAATGTTGAAATAGTGCTTCTGTTCAAATGAAGTTAAAACAAGCCCAAATCTGCTCAAAAGCTGCTCTCTCAATGTGAGAAAGCTGCTTCATTCAATGTTCACTTCAAATCTTGCCAAACTGAAAGATGCTTATGTCTCATTAAATACAATGTTTTTTGCAATGCTGTAAAAGAGTTTTAAATGTGTTAGAAGTTATATGCACAAAAACTTATGTTAGAGCTTCAATGCTCTAGATTGTCAGTTTACAGGTTTCTGAGACCAATAATGTTGAAATAGTACTTCTGTTCAAATGAAGTTAAAACAAGCCCAAATCTGCTCAAAAGCTGCTCTCTCAATGTGAGAAAGCTGCTTCATTCAATGTTTAGTGCAAAACTTGTCAAACTGAAAGATGCTTATGTCTCATGAAATACAATGATTTTGCAATGCTGTAAGACAGTTTTTAATGTGTTAGAAGTGATATGCACAAAAACTTATGTTAGAGCTTCAATCCTCAAGATTGTCAGTTTTCAGGTTTCTGAGACCACTAATGTTGAAATAGTGCTTCTGTTCAAATGAAGTGAAATCTTGCCCAAATCTGCTCAAAAGCTGCTCTCTCAATGTGAGAAAGCTGCTTTATTCAATGTTCAGTGCAAATCTTGCCAAACTGAAAGATACTTATGTCTTATGAAATACAATGTTTTTTGCAATGCTGTAAGACAGTTTTTAACGTGTTAGAAGTTATATGCACAAAAACTTATGTTAGAGCTTCAATGCTCTAGATTGTCAGTTTACAGGTTTCTGAGACCAATAATGTTGAAATAGTGCTTCTGTTCAAATGAAGTTAAAACAAGCCCAAATCTGCTCAAAAGCTGCTCTCTCAATGTGAGAAAGCTGCTTCATTCAATGTTCACTTCAAATCTTGCCAAACTGAAAGATGCTTATGTCTCATTAAATACAATGTTTTTTGCAATGCTGTAAAAGAGTTTTAAATGTGTTAGAAGTTATATGCACAAAAACTTATGTTAGAGCTTCAATGCTCTAGATTGTCAGTTTACAGGTTTCTGAGACCAATAATGTTGAAATAGTACTTCTGTTCAAATGAAGTTAAAACAAGCCCAAATCTGCTCAAAAGCTGCTCTCTCAATGTGAGAAAGCTGCTTCATTCAATGTTCAGTGCAAATCTTAACAAACTGAAAGATGCTTATGTGTTATGAAATACAATGTTTTTGCAATGCTGTAAGACAGTTTTTAATGTGTTAGAAGTGATATGCACAAAAACTTATGTTAGAGCTTCAATGCTCTAGATTGTCAGTTTACAGGTTTCTGAGACCAATAATGTTGAAATAGTACTTCTGTTCAAATGAAGTGAAATCTAGCCCAAATCTGCTCAAAAGCTGCTCTCTCAATGTGAGAAAGCTGCTTTATTCAATGTTCAGTGCAAATCTTGCCAAACTGAAAGATGCTTATGTCTTATGAAATACAATGTTTTTTGCAATGCTGTAAGACAGTTTTTAACGTGTTAGAAGTTATATGCACAAAAACTTATGTTAGAGCTTCAATGCTCTAGATTGTCAGTTTACAGGTTTCTGAGACCAATAATGTTGAAATAGTGCTTCTGTTCAAATGAAGTTAAAACAAGCCCAAATCTGCTCAAAAGCTGCTCTCTCAATGTGAGAAAGCTGCTTCATTCAATGTTCAGTGCAAATCTTGCCAAACTGAAAGATGCTTATGTCTTATGAAATACAATGTTTTTGCAATGCTGTAAGACAGTTTTTAATGTGTTAGAAGTTATATGCACAAAAACCTAGGTTAGAGCTTCAATGCTCTAGATTGTCAGTTTACAGGTTTCTGAGACCAATAATGTTGAAATAGTACTTCTGTTCAAATGAAGTTAAAACTAGCCCAAATCTGCTCAAAAGCTGCTCTCTCAATGTGAGAAAGCTGCTTCATTCAATGTTCACTTCAAATCTTGCCAAACTGAAAGATGCTTATGTCTTATTAAATACAATGTTGTTTGCAATGCTGTAAAAGAGTTTTAAATGTGTTAGAAGTTATATGCACAAAAACTTATGTTAGAGCTTCAATGCTCTAGATTGTCAGTTTACAGGTTTCTGAGACCAATAATGTTGAAATAGTACTTCTGTTCAAATGAAGTGAAATCTAGCCCAAATCTGCTCAAAAGCTGCTCTCTCAATGTGAGAAAGCTGCTTTATTCAATGTTCAGTGCAAATCTTGCCAAACTGAAAGATGCTTATGTCTTATGAAATACAATGTTTTTTGCAATGCTGTAAGACAGTTTTTAATGTGTTAGAAGTTATATGCACAAAAACCTATGTTAGAGCTTCAATGCTCTAGATTGTCAGTTTACAGGTTTCTGAGACCAATAATGTTGAAATAGTACTTCTGTTCAAATGAGGTTAAAACTAGCCCAAATCTGCTCAAAAGCTGCTCTCTCAATGTGAGAAAGCTGCTTCATTCAATGTTCAGTGCAAATCTTAACAAACTGAAAGATGCTTATGTGTTATGAAATACAATGTTTTTGTAATGCTGTAAGACAGTTTTTAATGTGTTAGAAGTGTTATGCACAAAAACTTATGTTAGAGCTTCAATGCTCTAGATTGTCAGTTTACAGGTTTCTGAGACCAATAATGTTGAAATAGTGCTTCTGTTCAAATGAAGTTAAAACAAGCCCAAATCTGCTCAAAAGCTGCTCTCTCAATGTGAGAAAGCTGCTTCATTCAATGTTCACTTCAAATCTTGCCAAACTGAAAGATGCTTATGTCTTATTAAATACAATGTTTTTTGCAATGCTGTAAAAGAGTTTTAAATGTGTTAGAGTTTATATGCACAAAAACTTATGTTAGAGCTTCAATGCTCTAGATTGTCAGTTTACAGGTTTCTGAGACCAATAATGTTGAAATAGTGCTTCTGTTCAAATGAAGTTAAAACAAGCCCAAATCTGCTCAAAAGCTGCTCTCTCAATGTGAGAAAGCTGCTTCATTCAATGTTCACTTCAAATCTTGCCAAACTGAAAGATGCTTATGTCTCATTAAATACAATGTTTTTTGCAATGCTGTAAAAGAGTTTTAAATGTGTTAGAAGTTATATGCACAAAAACTTATGTTAGAGCTTCAATGCTCTAGATTGTCAGTTTACAGGTTTCTGAGACCAATAATGTTGAAATAGTACTTCTGTTCAAATGAAGTGAAATCTAGCCCAAATCTGCTCAAAAGCTGCTCTCTCAATGTGAGAAAGCTGCTTCATTCAATGTTTAGTGCAAAACTTGTCAAACTGAAAGATGCTTATGTCTTATGAAATACAATGTTTTTTGCAATGCTGTAAGACAGTTTTTAATGTGTTAGAAGTTATATGCACAAAAACATGTTAGAGCTTCAATGCTCTAGATTGTCAGTTTACAGGTTTCTGAGACCAATAATGTTGAAATAGTACTTCTGTTCAAATGAAGTTAAAACTAGCCCAAATCTGCTCAAAAGCTGCTCTCTCAATGTGAGAAAGCTGCTTCATTCAATGTTCACTTCAAATCTTGCCAAACTGAAAGATGCTTATGTCTTATTAAATACAATGTTGTTTGCAATGCTGTAAAAGAGTTTTAAATGTGTTAGAAGTTATATGCACAAAAACTTATGTTAGAGCTTCAATGCTCTAGATTGTCAGTTTACAGGTTTCTGAGACCAATAATGTTGAAATAGTACTTCTGTTCAAATGAAGTGAAATCTAGCCCAAATCTGCTCAAAAGCTGCTCTCTCAATGTGAGAAAGCTGCTTTATTCAATGTTCAGTGCAAATCTTGCCAAACTGAAAGATGCTTATGTCTTATGAAATACAATGTTTTTTGCAATGCTGTAAGACAGTTTTTAATGTGTTAGAAGTTATATGCACAAAAACCTATGTTAGAGCTTCAATGCTCTAGATTGTCAGTTTACAGGTTTCTGAGACCAATAATGTTGAAATAGTACTTCTGTTCAAATGAGGTTAAAACTAGCCCAAATCTGCTCAAAAGCTGCTCTCTCAATGTGAGAAAGCTGCTTCATTCAATGTTCAGTGCAAATCTTAACAAACTGAAAGATGCTTATGTGTTATGAAATACAATGTTTTTGTAATGCTGTAAGACAGTTTTTAATGTGTTAGAAGTGTTATGCACAAAAACTTATGTTAGAGCTTCAATGCTCTAGATTGTCAGTTTACAGGTTTCTGAGACCAATAATGTTGAAATAGTACTTCTGTTCAAATGAAGTTAAAACAAGCCCAAATCTGCTCAAAAGCTGCTCTCTCAATGTGAGAAAGCTGCTTCATTCAATGTTTAGTGCAAAACTTGCCAAACTGAAAGATGCTTATGTGTCATGAAATACAATGATTTTGCAATGCTGTAAGACAGTTTTTAATGTGTTAGAAGTGATATGCACAAAAACTTATGTTAGAGCTTCAATCCTCAAGATTGTCAGTTTACAGGTTTCTGAGACCAATAATGTTGAAATAGTACTTCTGTTCAAATGAGGTTAAAACTAGCCCAAATCTGCTCAAAAGCTGCTCTCTCAATGTGAGAAAGCTGCTTCATTCAATGTTCAGTGCAAATCTTAACAAACTGAAAGATGCTTATGTGTTATGAAATACAATGTTTTTGTAATGCTGTAAGACAGTTTTTAATGTGTTAGAAGTGTTATGCACAAAAACTTATGTTAGAGCTTCAATGCTCTAGATTGTCAGTTTACAGGTTTCTGAGACCAATAATGTTGAAATAGTGCTTCTGTTCAAATGAAGTTAAAACAAGCCCAAATCTGCTCAAAAGCTGCTCTCTCAATGTGAGAAAGCTGCTTCATTCAATGTTCACTTCAAATCTTGCCAAACTGAAAGATGCTTATGTCTTATTAAATACAATGTTTTTTGCAATGCTGTAAAAGAGTTTTAAATGTGTTAGAGTTTATATGCACAAAAACTTATGTTAGAGCTTCAATGCTCTAGATTGTCAGTTTACAGGTTTCTGAGACCAATAATGTTGAAATAGTGCTTCTGTTCAAATGAAGTTAAAACAAGCCCAAATCTGCTCAAAAGCTGCTCTCTCAATGTGAGAAAGCTGCTTCATTCAATGTTCACTTCAAATCTTGCCAAACTGAAAGATGCTTATGTCTCATTAAATACAATGTTTTTTGCAATGCTGTAAAAGAGTTTTAAATGTGTTAGAAGTTATATGCACAAAAACTTATGTTAGAGCTTCAATGCTCTAGATTGTCAGTTTACAGGTTTCTGAGACCAATAATGTTGAAATAGTACTTCTGTTCAAATGAAGTTAAAACAAGCCCAAATCTGCTCAAAAGCTGCTCTCTCAATGTGAGAAAGCTGCTTCATTCAATGTTTAGTGCAAAATTTGTCAAACTGAAAGATGCTTATGTCTCATGAAATACAATGATTTTGCAATGCTGTAAGACAGTTTTTAATGTGTTAGAAGTGATATGCACAAAAACTTATGTTAGAGCTTCAATCCTCAAGATTGTCAGTTTTCAGGTTTCTGAGACCACTAATGTTGAAATAGTGCTTCTGTTCAAATGAAGTGAAATCTAGCCCAAATCTGCTCAAAAGCTGCTCTCTTAATGTGAGAAAGCTGCTTTATTCAATGTTCAGTGCAAATCTTGCCAAACTGAAAGATACTTATGTCTTATGAAATACAATGTTTTTTGCAATGCTGTAAGACAGTTTTTAACGTGTTAGAAGTTATATGCACAAAAACTTATGTTAGAGCTTCAATCCTCAAGATTGTCAGTTTTCAGGTTTCTGAGACCACTAATGTTGAAATAGTGCTTCTGTTCAAATGAAGTGAAATCTAGCCCAAATCTGCTCAAAAGCTGCTCTCTCAATGTGAGAAAGCTGCTTTATTCAATGTTCAGTGCAAATCTTGCCAAACTGAAAGATACTTATGTCTTATGAAATACAATGTTTTTTGCAATGCTGTAAGACAGTTTTTAACGTGTTAGAAGTTATATGCACAAAAACTTATGTTAGAGCTTCAATGCTCTAGATTGTCAGTTTACAGGTTTCTGAGACCAATAATGTTGAAATAGTGCTTCTGTTCAAATGAAGTTAAAACAAGCCCAAATCTGCTCAAAAGCTGCTCTCTCAATGTGAGAAAGCTGCTTCATTCAATGTTCACTTCAAATCTTGCCAAACTGAAAGATGCTTATGTCTTATTAAATACAATGTTTTTTGCAATGCTGTAAAAGAGTTTTAAATGTGTTAGAAGTTATATGCACAAAAACTTATGTTAGAGCTTCAATGCTCTAGATTGTCAGTTTACAGGTTTCTGAGACCAATAATGTTGAAATAGTACTTCTGTTCAAATGAAGTTAAAACAAGCCCAAATCTGCTCAAAAGCTGCTCTCTCAATGTGAGAAAGCTGCTTCATTCAATGTTTAGTGCAAAACTTGCCAAACTGAAAGATGCTTATGTGTCATGAAATACAATGATTTTGCAATGCTGTAAGACAGTTTTTAATGTGTTAGAAGTGATATGCACAAAAACTTATGTTAGAGCTTCAATGCTCTAGATTGTCAGTTTACAGGTTTCTGAGACCAATAATGTTGAAATAGTACTTCTGTTCAAATGAAGTGAAATCTAGCCCAAATCTGCTCAAAAGCTGCTCTCTCAATGTGAGAAAGCTGCTTTATTCAATGTTCAGTGCAAATCTTGCCAAACTGAAAGATGCTTATGTCTTATGAAATACAATGTTTTTTGCAATGCTGTAAGACAGTTTTTAACGTGTTAGAAGTTATATGCACAAAAACTTATGTTAGAGCTTCAATGCTCTAGATTGTCAGTTTACAGGTTTCTGAGACCAATAATGTTGAAATAGTGCTTCTGTTCAAATGAAGTTAAAACAAGCCCAAATCTGCTCAAAAGCTGCTCTCTCAATGTGAGAAAGCTGCTTCATTCAATGTTCAGTGCAAATCTTGCCAAACTGAAAGATGCTTATGTCTTATGAAATACAATGTTTTTGCAATGCTGTAAGACAGTTTTTAATGTGTTAGAAGTTATATGCACAAAAACCTATGTTAGAGCTTCAATGCTCTAGATTGTCAGTTTACAGGTTTCTGAGACCAATAATGTTGAAATAGTACTTCTGTTCAAATGAAGTTAAAACTAGCCCAAATCTGCTCAAAAGCTGCTCTCTCAATGTGAGAAAGCTGCTTCATTCAATGTTCAGTGCAAATCCTAACAAACTGAAAGATGCTTATGTGTTATGAAATACAATGTTTTTGTAATGCTGTAAGACAGTTTTTAATGTGTTAGAAGTTATATGCACAAAAACCTATGTTAGAGCTTCAATGCTCTAGATTGTCAGTTTACAGTTTTCTGAGACCAATAATGTTGAAATAGTACTTCTGTTCAAATGAAGTTAAAACTAGCCCAAATCTGCTCAAAAGCTGCTCTCTCAATGTGAGAAAGCTGGTTCATTCAATGTTCACTTCAAATTTTGCCAAACTGAAAGATGCTTATGTCTTATTAAATACAATGTTTTTTGCAATGCTGTAAAAGAGTTTTAAATGTGTTAGAAGTTATATGCACAAAAACTTATGTTAGAGCTTCAATGCTCTAGATTGTCAGTTTACAGGTTTCTGAGACCAATAATGTTGAAATAGTACTTCTGTTCAAATGAAGTTAAAACAAGCCCAAATCTGCTCAAAAGCTGCTCTCTCAATGTGAGAAAGCTGCTTCATTCAATGTTTAGTGCAAAACTTGTCAAACTGAAAGATGCTTATGTCTCATGAAATACAATGATTTTGCAATGCTGTAAGACAGTTTTTAATGTGTTAGAAGTGATATGCACAAAAACTTATGTTAGAGCTTCAATCCTCAAGATTGTCAGTTTTCAGGTTTCTGAGACCACTAATGTTGAAATAGTGCTTCTGTTCAAATGAAGTGAAATCTAGCCCAAATCTGCTCAAAAGCTGCTCTCTCAATGTGAGAAAGCTGCTTTATTCAATGTTCAGTGCAAATCTTGCCAAACTGAAAGATACTTATGTCTTATGAAATACAATGTTTTTTGCAATGCTGTAAGACAGTTTTTAACGTGTTAGAAGTTATATGCACAAAAACTTATGTTAGAGCTTCAATGCTCTAGATTGTCAGTTTACAGGTTTCTGAGACCAATAATGTTGAAATAGTGCTTCTGTTCAAATGAAGTTAAAACAAGCCCAAATCTGCTCAAAAGCTGCTCTCTCAATGTGAGAAAGCTGCTTCATTCAATGTTCACTTCAAATCTTGCCAAACTGAAAGATGCTTATGTCTTATTAAATACAATGTTTTTTGCAATGCTGTAAAAGAGTTTTAAATGTGTTAGAAGTTATATGCACAAAAACTTATGTTAGAGCTTCAATGCTCTAGATTGTCAGTTTACAGGTTTCTGAGACCAATAATGTTGAAATAGTACTTCTGTTCAAATGAAGTTAAAATAAGCCCAAATCTGCTCAAAAGCTGCTCTCTCAATGTGAGAAAGCTGCTTCATTTAATGTTTAGTGCAAAACTTGCCAAACTGAAAGATGCTTATGTGTCATGAAATACAATGATTTTGCAATGCTGTAAGACAGTTTTTAATGTGTTAGAAGTGATATGCACAAAAACTTATGTTAGAGCTTCAATGCTCTAGATTGTCAGTTTACAGGTTTCTGAGACCAATAATGTTGAAATAGTACTTCTGTTCAAATGAAGTGAAATCTAACCCAAATCTGCTCAAAAGCTGCTCTCTCAATGTGAGAAAGCTGCTTTATTCAATGTTCAGTGCAAATCTTGCCAAACTGAAAGATGCTTATGTCTTATGAAATACAATGTTTTTTGCAATGCTGTAAGACAGTTTTTAACGTGTTAGAAGTTATATGCACAAAAACTTATGTTAGAGCTTCAATGCTCTAGATTGTCAGTTTTCAGGTTTCTGAGACCACTAATGTTGAAATAGTGCTTCTGTTCAAATGAAGTGAAATCTAGCCCAAATCTGCTCAAAAGCTGCTCTCTCAATGTGAGAAAGCTGCTTCATTCAATGTTCAGTGCAAATCTTGCCAAACTGAAAGATGCTTATGTCTTATGAAATACAATGTTTTTGCAATGCTGTAAGACAGTTTTTAATGTGTTAGAAGTTATATGCACAAAAACCTATGTTAGAGCTTCAATGCTCTAGATTGTCAGTTTACAGGTTTCTGAGACCAATAATGTTGAAATAGTACTTCTGTTCAAATGAAGTTAAAACTAGCCCAAATCTGCTCAAAAGCTGCTCTCTCAATGTGAGAAAGCTGCTTCATTCAATGTTCAGTGCAAATCTTAACAAACTGAAAGATGCTTATGTGTTATGAAATACAATGTTTTTGTAATGCTGTAAGACAGTTTTTAATGTGTTACAAGTGTTATGCACAAAAACTTATGTTAGAGCTTCAATGCTCTAGATTGTCAGTTTACAGGTTTCTGAGACCAATAATGTTGAAATAGTACTTCTGTTCAAATGAAGTTAAAACAAGCCCAAATCTGCTCAAAAGCTGCTCTCTCAATGTGAGAAAGCTGCTTCATTCAATGTTTAGTGCAAAACTTGTCAAACTGAAAGATGCTTATGTCTCATGAAATACAATGATTTTGCAATGCTGTAAGACAGTTTTTAATGTGTTAGAAGTGATATGCACAAAAACTTATGTTAGAGCTTCAATCCTCAAGATTGTCAGTTTTCAGGTTTCTGAGACCACTAATGTTGAAATAGTGCTTCTGTTCAAATGAAGTGAAATCTAGCCCAAATCTGCTCAAAAGCTGCTCTCTCAATGTGAGAAAGCTGCTTTATTCAATGTTCAGTGCAAATCTTGCCAAACTGAAAGATACTTATGTCTTATGAAATACAATGTTTTTTGCAATGTTGTAAGACAGTTTTTAACGTGTTAGAAGTTATATGCACAAAAACTTATGTTAGAGCTTCAATGCTCTAGATTGTCAGTTTACAGGTTTCTGAGACCAATAATGTTGAAATAGTGCTTCTGTTCAAATGAAGTTAAAACAAGCCCAAATCTGCTCAAAAGCTGCTCTCTCAATGTGAGAAAGCTGCTTCATTCAATGTTCACTTCAAATCTTGCCAAACTGAAAGATGCTTATGTCTTATTAAATACAATGTTTTTTGCAATGCTGTAAAAGAGTTTTAAATGTGTTAGAAGTTATATGCACAAAAACTTATGTTAGAGCTTCAATGCTCTAGATTGTCAGTTTACAGGTTTCTGAGACCAATAATGTTGAAATAGTACTTCTGTTCAAATGAAGTTAAAACAAGCCCAAATCTGCTCAAAAGCTGCTCTCTCAATGTGAGAAAGCTGCTTCATTCAATGTTTAGTGCAAAACTTGCCAAACTGAAAGATGCTTATGTGTCATGAAATACAATGATTTTGCAATGCTGTAAGACAGTTTTTAATGTGTTAGAAGTGATATGCACAAAAACTTATGTTAGAGCTTCAATCCTCAAGATTGTCAGTTTACAGGTTTCTGAGACCAATAATGTTGAAATAGTACTTCTGTTCAAATGAGGTTAAAACTAGCCCAAATCTGCTCAAAAGCTGCTCTCTCAATGTGAGAAAGCTGCTTCATTCAATGTTCAGTGCAAATCTTAACAAACTGAAAGATGCTTATGTGTTATGAAATACAATGTTTTTGTAATGCTGTAAGACAGTTTTTAATGTGTTAGAAGTGTTATGCACAAAAACTTATGTTAGAGCTTCAATGCTCTAGATTGTCAGTTTACAGGTTTCTGAGACCAATAATGTTGAAATAGTGCTTCTGTTCAAATGAAGTTAAAACAAGCCCAAATCTGCTCAAAAGCTGCTCTCTCAATGTGAGAAAGCTGCTTCATTCAATGTTCACTTCAAATCTTGCCAAACTGAAAGATGCTTATGTCTTATTAAATACAATGTTTTTTGCAATGCTGTAAAAGAGTTTTAAATGTGTTAGAGTTTATATGCACAAAAACTTATGTTAGAGCTTCAATGCTCTAGATTGTCAGTTTACAGGTTTCTGAGACCAATAATGTTGAAATAGTACTTCTGTTCAAATGAAGTTAAAATAAGCCCAAATCTGCTCAAAAGCTGCTCTCTCAATGTGAGAAAGCTGCTTCATTTAATGTTTAGTGCAAAACTTGCCAAACTGAAAGATGCTTATGTGTCATGAAATACAATGATTTTGCAATGCTGTAAGACAGTTTTTAATGTGTTAGAAGTGATATGCACAAAAACTTATGTTAGAGCTTCAATGCTCTAGATTGTCAGTTTACAGGTTTCTGAGACCAATAATGTTGAAATAGTACTTCTGTTCAAATGAAGTGAAATCTAGCCCAAATCTGCTCAAAAGCTGCTCTCTCAATGTGAGAAAGCTGCTTTATTCAATGTTCAGTGCAAATCTTGCCAAACTGAAAGATGCTTATGTCTTATGAAATACAATGTTTTTTGCAATGCTGTAAGACAGTTTTTAACGTGTTAGAAGTTATATGCACAAAAACTTATGTTAGAGCTTCAATGCTCTAGATTGTCAGTTTACAGGTTTCTGAGACCAATAATGTTGAAATAGTGCTTCTGTTCAAATGAAGTTAAAACAAGCCCAAATCTGCTCAAAAGCTGCTCTCTCAATGTGAGAAAGCTGCTTCATTCAATGTTTAGTGCAAAACTTGTCAAACTGAAAGATGCTTATGTGTCATGAAATACAATGATTTTGCAATGCTGTAAGACAGTTTTTAATGTGTTAGAAGTGATATGCACAAAAACTTATGTTAGAGCTTCAATCCTCAAGATTGTCAGTTTTCAGGTTTCTGAGACCACTAATGTTGAAATAGTGCTTCTGTTCAAATGAAGTGAAATCTAGCCCAAATCTGCTCAAAAGCTGCTCTCTCAATGTGAGAAAGCTGCTTTATTTAATGTTCAGTGCAAATCTTGCCAAACTGAAAGATGCTTATGTCTTATGAAATACAATGTTTTTTGCAATGCTGTAAGACTGTTTTTAATGTGTTAGAAGTTATATGCACAAAAACTTTTGTTAGAGCTTCAATGCTCTAGATTGTCAGTTTACAGGTTTCTGAGACCAATAATGTTGAAATAGTACTTCTGTTCAAATGAAGTTAAAACTAGCCCAAATCTGCTCAAAAGCTGCTCTCTCAATGTGAGAAAGCTGCTTCATTCAATGTTTAGTGCAAAACTTGCCAAACTGAAAGATGCTTATGTGTAATGAAATACAATGATTTTGCAATGCTGTAAGACAGTTTTTAATGTGTTAGAAGTGATATGCACAAAAACTTATGTTAGAGCTTCAATCCTCAAGATTGTCAGTTTTCAGGTTTCTGAGACCACTAATGTTGAAATAGTGCTTCTGTTCAAATGAAGTGAAATCTAGCCCAAATCTGCTCAAAAGCTGCTCTCTCAATGTGAGAAAGCTGCTTCATTCAATGTTCAGTGCAAATCTTGCCAAACTGAAAGATGCTTATGTCTTATGAAATACAATGTTTTTGCAATGCTGTAAGACAGTTTTTAATGTGTTAGAAGTTATATGCACAAAAACCTATGTTAGAGCTTCAATGCTCTAGATTGTCAGTTTACAGGTTTCTGAGACCAATAATGTTGAAATAGTACTTCTGTTCAAATGAAGTTAAAACTAGCCCAAATCTGCTCAAAAGCTGCTCTCTCAATGTGAGAAAGCTGCTTCATTCAATGTTCAGTGCAAATCTTAACAAACTGAAAGATGCTTATGTGTTATGAAATACAATGTTTTTGTAATGCTGTAAGACAGTTTTTAATGTGTTAGAAGTGTTATGCACAAAAACTTATGTTAGAGCTTCAATGCTCTAGATTGTCAGTTTACAGGTTTCTGAGACCAATAATGTTGAAATAGTACTTCTGTTCAAATGAAGTTAAAACAAGCCCAAATCTGCTCAAAAGCTGCTCTCTCAATGTGAGAAAGCTGCTTCATTCAATGTTTAGTGCAAAACTTGTCAAACTGAAAGATGCTTATGTCTCATGAAATACAATGATTTTGCAATGCTGTAAGACAGTTTTTAATGTGTTAGAAGTGATATGCACAAAAACTTATGTTAGAGCTTCAATCCTCAAGATTGTCAGTTTTCAGGTTTCTGAGACCACTAATGTTGAAATAGTGCTTCTGTTCAAATGAAGTGAAATCTAGCCCAAATCTGCTCAAAAGCTGCTCTCTCAATGTGAGAAAGCTGCTTTATTCAATGTTCAGTGCAAATCTTGCCAAACTGAAAGATACTTATGTCTTATGAAATACAATGTTTTTTGCAATGCTGTAAGACAGTTTTTAATGTGTTAGAAGTTATATGCACAAAAACTTATGTTAGAGCTTCAATGCTCTAGATTGTCAGTTTACAGGTTTCTGAGACCAATAATGTTGAAATAGTGCTTCTGTTCAAATGAAGTTAAAACAAGCCCAAATCTGCTCAAAAGCTGCTCTCTCAATGTGAGAAAGCTGCTTCATTCAATGTTCACTTCAAATCTTGCCAAACTGAAAGATGCTTATGTCTTATTAAATACAATGTTTTTTGCAATGCTGTAAAAGAGTTTTAAATGTGTTAGAAGTTATATGCACAAAAACTTATGTTAGAGCTTCAATGCTCTAGATTGTCAGTTTACAGGTTTCTGAGACCAATAATGTTGAAATAGTACTTCTGTTCAAATGAAGTTAAAACAAGCCCAAATCTGCTCAAAAGCTGCTCTCTCAATGTGAGAAAGCTGCTTCATTCAATGTTTAGTGCAAAACTTGCCAAACTGAAAGATGCTCATGTGTCATGAAATACAATGATTTTGCAATGCTGTAAGACAGTTTTTAATGTGTTAGAAGTGATATGCACAAAAACTTATGTTAGAGCTTCAATCCTCAAGATTGTCAGTTTTCAGGTTTCTGAGACCACTAATGTTGAAATAGTGCTTCTGTTCAAATGAAGTGAAATCTAGCCCAAATCTGCTCAAAAGCTGCTCTCTCAATGTGAGAAAGCTGCTTTATTCAATGTTCAGTGCAAATCTTGCCAAACTGAAAGATGCTTATGTCTTATGAAATACAATATTTTTGCAATGCTGTAAGACAGTTTTTAATGTGTTAGAAGTTATATGCACAAAAACCTATGTTAGAGCTTCAATGCTCTAGATTGTCAGTTTACAGGTTTCTGAGACCAATAATGTTGAAATAGTACTTCTGTTCAAATGAAGTTAAAACTAGCCCAAATCTGCTCAAAAGCTGCTCTCTCAATGTGAGAAAGCTGCTTCATTCAATGTTCAGTGCAAATCTTAACAAACTGAAAGATGCTTATGTGTTATGAAATACAATGTTTTTGTAATGCTGTAAGACAATTTTAAAGGGGTTAGAAGTGTTATGCACAAAAACTTATGTTAGAGCTTCAATGCTCTAGATTGTCAGTTTACAGGTTTCTGAGACCAATAATGTTGAAATAGTACTTCTGTTCAAATTAAGTTAAAACAAGCCCAAATCTGCTCAAAAGCTGCTCTCTCAATGTGAGAAAGCTGCTTCATTCAATGTTTAGTGCAAAACTTGTCAAACTGAAAGATGCTTATGTCTCATGAAATACAATGATTTTGCAATGTTGTAAGACAGTTTTTAATGTGTTAGAAGTGATATGCACAAAAACTTATGTTAGAGCTTCAATCCTCAAGATTGTCAGTTTTCAGGTTTCTGAGACCACTAATGTTGAAATAGTGCTTCTGTTCAAATGAAGTGAAATCTAGCCCAAATCTGCTCAAAAGCTGCTCTCTCAATGTGAGAAAGCTGCTTTATTCAATGTTCAGTGCAAATCTTGCCAAACTGAAAGATACTTATGTCTTATGAAATACAATGTTTTTTGCAATGTTGTAAGACAGTTTTTAACGTGTTAGAAGTTATATGCACAAAAACTTATGTTAGAGCTTCAATGCTCTAGATTGTCAGTTTACAGGTTTCTGAGACCAATAATGTTGAAATAGTGCTTCTGTTCAAATGAAGTTAAAACAAGCCCAAATCTGCTCAAAAGCTGCTCTCTCAATGTGAGAAAGCTGCTTCATTCAATGTTCACTTCAAATCTTGCCAAACTGAAAGATGCTTATGTCTTATTAAATACAATGTTTTTTGCAATGCTGTAAAAGAGTTTTAAATGTGTTAGAAGTTATATGCACAAAAACTTATGTTAGAGCTTCAATGCTCTAGATTGTCAGTTTACAGGTTTCTGAGACCAATAATGTTGAAATAGTACTTCTGTTCAAATGAAGTTAAAACAAGCCCAAATCTGCTCAAAAGCTGCTCTCTCAATGTGAGAAAGCTGCTTTATTCAATGTTCAGTGCAAATCTTGCCAAACTGAAAGATACTTATGTCTTATGAAATACAATGTTTTTTGCAATGTTGTAAGACAGTTTTTAACGTGTTAGAAGTTATATGCACAAAAACTTATGTTAGAGCTTCAATGCTCTAGATTGTCAGTTTACAGGTTTCTGAGACCAATAATGTTGAAATAGTGCTTCTGTTCAAATGAAGTTAAAACAAGCCCAAATCTGCTCAAAAGCTGCTCTCTCAATGTGAGAAAGCTGCTTCATTCAATGTTCACTTCAAATCTTGCCAAACTGAAAGATGCTTATGTCTTATTAAATACAATGTTTTTTGCAATGCTGTAAAAGAGTTTTAAATGTGTTAGAAGTTATATGCACAAAAACTTATGTTAGAGCTTCAATGCTCTAGATTGTCAGTTTACAGGTTTCTGAGACCAATAATGTTGAAATAGTACTTCTGTTCAAATGAAGTTAAAACAAGCCCAAATCTGCTCAAAAGCTGCTCTCTCAATGTGAGAAAGCTGCTTCATTCAATGTTTAGTGCAAAACCTGCCAAACTGAAAGATGCTTATGTGTCATGAAATACAATGATTTTGCAATGCTGTAAGACAGTTTTTAATGTGTTAGAAGTGATATGCACAAAAACTTATGTTAGAGCTTCAATCCTCAAAGATTGTCAGTTTTCAGGTTTCTGAGACCACTAATGTTGAAATAGTGCTTCTGTTCAAATGAAGTGAAATCTAGCCCAAATCTGCTCAAAAGCTGCTCTCTCAATGTGAGAAAGCTGCTTTATTCAATGTTCAGTGCAAATCTTGCCAAACTGAAAGATGCTTATGTCTTATGAAATACAATGTTTTTTGCAATGCTGTAAGACAGTTTTTAACGTGTTAGAAGTTATATGCACAAAAACTTATGTTAGAGCTTCAATGCTCTAGATTGTCAGTTTACAGGTTTCTGAGACCAATAATGTTGAAATAGTGCTTCTGTTCAAATGAAGTTAAAACAAGCCCAAATCTGCTCAAAAGCTGCTCTCTCAATGTGAGAAAGCTGCTTCATTCAATGTTCAGTGCAAATCTTAACAAACTGAAAGATGCTTATGTGTTATGAAATACAATGTTTTTGTAATGCTGTAAGACAGTTTTTAATGTGTTAGAAGTGTTATGCACAAAAACTTATGTTAGAGCTTCAATGCTCTAGATTGTCAGTTTACAGGTTTCTGAGACCAATAATGTTGAAATAGTGCTTCTGTTCAAATGAAGTTAAAACAAGCCCAAATCTGCTCAAAAGCTGCTCTCTCAATGTGAGAAAGCTGCTTCATTCAATGTTCACTTCAAATCTTGCCAAACTGAAAGATGCTTATGTTTTTTGCAATGCTGTAAAAGAGTTTTAAATGTGTTAGAAGTTATATGCACAAAAACTTATGTTAGAGCTTCAATGCTCTAGATTGTCAGTTTACAGGTTTCTGAGACCAATAATGTTGAAATAGTGCTTCTGTTCAAATGAAGTTAAAACAAGCCCAAATCTGCTCAAAAGCTGCTCTCTCAATGTGAGAAAGCTGCTTCATTCAATGTTCACTTCAAATCTTGCCAAACTGAAAGATGCTTATGTCTTATTAAATGCAATGTTTTTTGCAATGTTGTAAAAGAGTTTTAAATGTGTTAGAAGTTATATGCACAAAAACTTATGTTAGAGCTTCAATGCTCTAGATTGTCAGTTTACAGGTTTCTGAGACCAATAATGTTTAAATAGTACTTCTGTTCAAATGAAGTTAAAACAAGCCCAAATCTGCTCAAAAGCTGCTCTCTCAATGTGAGAAAGCTGCTTCATTCAATGTTTAGTGCAAAACTTGTCAAACTGAAAGATGCTTATGTCTCATGAAATACAATGATTTTGCAATGCTGTAAGACAGTTTTTAATGTGTTAGAAGTGATATGCACAAAAACTTATGTTAGAGCTTCGATCCTCAAGATTGTCAGTTTTCAGGTTTCGGAGACCACTAATGTTGAAATAGTGCTTCTGTTCAAATGAAGTGAAATCTAGCCCAAATCTGCTCAAAAGCTGCTCTCTCAATGTGAGAAAGCTGCTTTATTCAATGTTCAGTGCAAATCTTGCCAAACTGAAAGATACTTATGTCTTATGAAATACAATGTTTTTTGCAATGCTGTAAGACAGTTTTTAACGTGTTAGAAGTTATATGCACAAAAACTTATGTTAGAGCTTCAATGCTCTAGATTGTCAGTTTACAGGTTTCTGAGAC
The DNA here is from genome assembly GCF_963082965.1 of Carassius carassius. Lineage (NCBI taxonomy): Eukaryota > Metazoa > Chordata > Actinopteri > Cypriniformes > Cyprinidae > Carassius > Carassius carassius. The sequence goes on along the minus strand of NC_081756.1, from coordinate 37,403,041 downwards.
CAATAATGTTGAAATAGTGCTTCTGTTCAAATGAAGTTAAAACAAGCCCAAATCTGCTCAAAAGCTGCTCTCTCAATGTGAGAAAGCTGCTTCATTCAATGTTCAGTGCAAATCTTAACAAACTGAAAGATGCTTATGTGTTATGAAATACAATGTTTTTGTAATGCTGTAAGACAGTTTTTAATGTGTTAGAAGTGTTATGCACAAAAACTTATGTTAGAGCTTCAATGCTCTAGATTGTCAGTTTACAGGTTTCTGAGACCAATAATGTTGAAATAGTGCTTCTGTTCAAATGAAGTTAAAACAAGCCCAAATCTGCTCAAAAGCTGCTCTCTCAATGTGAGAAAGCTGCTTCATTCAATGTTCACTTCAAATCTTGCCAAACTGAAAGATGCTTATGTCTTATTAAATACAATGTTTTTTGCAATGCTGTAAAAGAGTTTTAAATGTGTTAGAGTTTATATTCACAAAAACTTATGTTAGAGCTTCAATGCTCTAGATTGTCAGTTTACAGGTTTCTGAGACCAATAATGTTGAAATAGTGCTTCTGTTCAAATGAAGTTAAAACAAGCCCAAATGTGCTCAAAAGCTGCTCTCTCAATGTGAGAAAGCTGCTTCATTCAATGTTCACTTCAAATCTTGCCAAACTGAAAGATGCTTATGTCTCATTAAATACAATGTTTTTTGCAATGCTGTAAAAGAGTTTTAAATGTGTTAGAAGTTATATGCACAAAAACTTATGTTAGAGCTTCAATGCTCTAGATTGTCAGTTTACAGGTTTCTGAGACCAATAATGTTGAAATAGTACTTCTGTTCAAATGAAGTGAAATCTAGCCCAAATCTGCTCAAAAGCTGCTCTCTCAATGTGAGAAAGCTGCTTCATTCAATGTTTAGTGCAAAACTTGTCAAACTGAAAGATGCTTATGTCTTATGAAATACAATGTTTTTTGCAATGCTGTAAGACAGTTTTTAATGTGTTAGAAGTTATATGCACAAAAACTTATGTTAGAGCTTCAATGCTCTAGATTGTCAGTTTACAGGTTTCTGAGACCAATAATGTTGAAATAGTACTTCTGTTCAAATGAAGTTAAAACAAGCCCAAATCTGCTCAAAAGCTGCTCTCTCAATGTGAGAAAGCTGCTTCATTCAATGTTTAGTGCAAAACTTGCCAAACTGAAAGATGCTTATGTGTCATGAAATACAATGATTTTGCAATGCTGTAAGACAGTTTTTAATGTGTTAGAAGTGATATGCACAAAAACTTATGTTAGAGCTTCAATCCTCAAAGATTGTCAGTTTTCAGGTTTCTGAGACCACTAATGTTGAAATAGTGCTTCTGTTCAAATGAAGTGAAATCTAGCCCAAATCTGCTCAAAAGCTGCTCTCTCAATGTGAGAAAGCTGCTTTATTCAATGTTCAGTGCAAATCTTGCCAAACTGAAAGATGCTTATGTCTTATGAAATACAATGTTTTTTGCAATGCTGTAAGACAGTTTTTAACGTGTTAGAAGTTATATGCACAAAAACTTATGTTAGAGCTTCAATGCTCTAGATTGTCAGTTTACAGGTTTCTGAGACCAATAATGTTGAAATAGTGCTTCTGTTCAAATGAAGTTAAAACAAGCCCAAATCTGCTCAAAAGCTGCTCTCTCAATGTGAGAAAGCTGCTTCATTCAATGTTCAGTGCAAATCTTAACAAACTGAAAGATGCTTATGTGTTATGAAATACAATGTTTTTGTAATGCTGTAAGACAGTTTTTAATGTGTTAGAAGTGTTATGCACAAAAACTTATGTTAGAGCTTCAATGCTCTAGATTGTCAGTTTACAGGTTTCTGAGACCAATAATGTTGAAATAGTGCTTCTGTTCAAATGAAGTTAAAACAAGCCCAAATCTGCTCAAAAGCTGCTCTCTCAATGTGAGAAAGCTGCTTCATTCAATGTTCACTTCAAATCTTGCCAAACTGAAAGATGCTTATGTTTTTTGCAATGCTGTAAAAGAGTTTTAAATGTGTTAGAAGTTATATGCACAAAAACTTATGTTAGAGCTTCAATGCTCTAGATTGTCAGTTTACAGGTTTCTGAGACCAATAATGTTGAAATAGTGCTTCTGTTCAAATGAAGTTAAAACAAGCCCAAATCTGCTCAAAAGCTGCTCTCTCAATGTGAGAAAGCTGCTTCATTCAATGTTCACTTCAAATCTTGCCAAACTGAAAGATGCTTATGTCTTATTAAATGCAATGTTTTTTGCAATGTTGTAAAAGAGTTTTAAATGTGTTAGAAGTTATATGCACAAAAACTTATGTTAGAGCTTCAATGCTCTAGATTGTCAGTTTACAGGTTTCTGAGACCAATAATGTTTAAATAGTACTTCTGTTCAAATGAAGTTAAAACAAGCCCAAATCTGCTCAAAAGCTGCTCTCTCAATGTGAGAAAGCTGCTTCATTCAATGTTTAGTGCAAAACTTGTCAAACTGAAAGATGCTTATGTCTCATGAAATACAATGATTTTGCAATGCTGTAAGACAGTTTTTAATGTGTTAGAAGTGATATGCACAAAAACTTATGTTAGAGCTTCGATCCTCAAGATTGTCAGTTTTCAGGTTTCGGAGACCACTAATGTTGAAATAGTGCTTCTGTTCAAATGAAGTGAAATCTAGCCCAAATCTGCTCAAAAGCTGCTCTCTCAATGTGAGAAAGCTGCTTTATTCAATGTTCAGTGCAAATCTTGCCAAACTGAAAGATACTTATGTCTTATGAAATACAATGTTTTTTGCAATGCTGTAAGACAGTTTTTAACGTGTTAGAAGTTATATGCACAAAAACTTATGTTAGAGCTTCAATGCTCTAGATTGTCAGTTTACAGGTTTCTGAGACCAATAATGTTGAAATAGTGCTTCTGTTCAAATGAAGTTAAAACAAGCCCAAATCTGCTCAAAAGCTGCTCTCTCAATGTGAGAAAGCTGCTTCATTCAATGTTCAGTGCAAATCTTAACAAACTGAAAGATGCTTATGTGTTATGAAATACAATGTTTTTTGCAATGCTGTAAAAGAGTTTTAAATGTGTTAGAGTTTATATGCACAAAAACTTATGTTAGAGCTTCAATGCTCTAGATTGTCAGTTTACAGGTTTCTGAGACCAATAATGTTGAAATAGTGCTTCTGTTCAAATGAAGTTAAAACAAGCCCAAATGTGCTCAAAAGCTGCTCTCTCAATGTGAGAAAGCTGCTTCATTCAATGTTCACTTCAAATCTTGCCAAACTGAAAGATGCTTATGTCTCATTAAATACAATGTTTTTTGCAATGCTGTAAAAGAGTTTTAAATGTGTTAGAAGTTATATGCACAAAAACTTATGTTAGAGCTTCAATGCTCTAGATTGTCAGTTTACAGGTTTCTGAGACCAATAATGTTGAAATAGTACTTCTGTTCAAATGAAGTGAAATCTAGCCCAAATCTGCTCAAAAGCTGCTCTCTCAATGTGAGAAAGCTGCTTCATTCAATGTTTAGTGCAAAACTTGTCAAACTGAAAGATGCTTATGTCTTATGAAATACAATGTTTTTTGCAATGCTGTAAGACAGTTTTTAATGTGTTAGAAGTTATATGCACAAAAACTTATGTTAGAGCTTCAATGCTCTAGATTGTCAGTTTACAGGTTTCTGAGACCAATAATGTTGAAATAGTACTTCTGTTCAAATGAAGTTAAAACAAGCCCAAATCTGCTCAAAAGCTGCTCTCTCAATGTGAGAAAGCTGCTTCATTCAATGTTTAGTGCAAAACTTGCCAAACTGAAAGATGCTTATGTGTCATGAAATACAATGATTTTGCAATGCTGTAAGACAGTTTTTAATGTGTTAGAAGTGATATGCACAAAAACTTATGTTAGAGCTTCAATCCTCAAGATTGTCAGTTTACAGGTTTCTGAGACCAATAATGTTGAAATAGTACTTCTGTTCAAATGAGGTTAAAACTAGCCCAAATCTGCTCAAAAGCTGCTCTCTCAATGTGAGAAAGCTGCTTCATTCAATGTTCAGTGCAAATCTTAACAAACTGAAAGATGCTTATGTGTTATGAAATACAATGTTTTTGTAATGCTGTAAGACAGTTTTTAATGTGTTAGAAGTGTTATGCACAAAAACTTATGTTAGAGCTTCAATGCTCTAGATTGTCAGTTTACAGGTTTCTGAGACCAATAATGTTGAAATAGTGCTTCTGTTCAAATGAAGTTAAAACAAGCCCAAATCTGCTCAAAAGCTGCTCTCTCAATGTGAGAAAGCTGCTTCATTCAATGTTCACTTCAAATCTTGCCAAACTGAAAGATGCTTATGTCTTATTAAATACAATGTTTTTTGCAATGCTGTAAAAGAGTTTTAAATGTGTTAGAGTTTATATGCACAAAAACTTATGTTAGAGCTTCAATGCTCTAGATTGTCAGTTTACAGGTTTCTGAGACCAATAATGTTGAAATAGTGCTTCTGTTCAAATGAAGTTAAAACAAGCCCAAATCTGCTCAAAAGCTGCTCTCTCAATGTGAGAAAGCTGCTTCATTCAATGTTCACTTCAAATCTTGCCAAACTGAAAGATGCTTATGTCTCATTAAATACAATGTTTTTTGCAATGCTGTAAAAGAGTTTTAAATGTGTTAGAAGTTATATGCACAAAAACTTATGTTAGAGCTTCAATGCTCTAGATTGTCAGTTTACAGGTTTCTGAGACCAATAATGTTGAAATAGTACTTCTGTTCAAATGAAGTTAAAACAAGCCCAAATCTGCTCAAAAGCTGCTCTCTCAATGTGAGAAAGCTGCTTCATTCAATGTTTAGTGCAAAATTTGTCAAACTGAAAGATGCTTATGTCTCATGAAATACAATGATTTTGCAATGCTGTAAGACAGTTTTTAATGTGTTAGAAGTGATATGCACAAAAACTTATGTTAGAGCTTCAATCCTCAAGATTGTCAGTTTTCAGGTTTCTGAGACCACTAATGTTGAAATAGTGCTTCTGTTCAAATGAAGTGAAATCTAGCCCAAATCTGCTCAAAAGCTGCTCTCTTAATGTGAGAAAGCTGCTTTATTCAATGTTCAGTGCAAATCTTGCCAAACTGAAAGATACTTATGTCTTATGAAATACAATGTTTTTTGCAATGCTGTAAGACAGTTTTTAACGTGTTAGAAGTTATATGCACAAAAACTTATGTTAGAGCTTCAATCCTCAAGATTGTCAGTTTTCAGGTTTCTGAGACCACTAATGTTGAAATAGTGCTTCTGTTCAAATGAAGTGAAATCTAGCCCAAATCTGCTCAAAAGCTGCTCTCTCAATGTGAGAAAGCTGCTTTATTCAATGTTCAGTGCAAATCTTGCCAAACTGAAAGATACTTATGTCTTATGAAATACAATGTTTTTTGCAATGCTGTAAGACAGTTTTTAACGTGTTAGAAGTTATATGCACAAAAACTTATGTTAGAGCTTCAATGCTCTAGATTGTCAGTTTACAGGTTTCTGAGACCAATAATGTTGAAATAGTGCTTCTGTTCAAATGAAGTTAAAACAAGCCCAAATCTGCTCAAAAGCTGCTCTCTCAATGTGAGAAACCTGCTTCATTCAATGTTCACTTCAAATCTTGCCAAACTGAAAGATGCTTATGTCTTATTAAATACAATGTTTTTTGCAATGCTGTAAAAGAGTTTTAAATGTGTTAGAAGTTATATGCACAAAAACTTATGTTAGAGCTTCAATGCTCTAGATTGTCAGTTTACAGGTTTCTGAGACCAATAATGTTGAAATAGTACTTCTGTTCAAATGAAGTTAAAACAAGCCCAAATCTGCTCAAAAGCTGCTCTCTCAATGTGAGAAAGCTGCTTCATTCAATGTTTAGTGCAAAACTTGCCAAACTGAAAGATGCTTATGTGTCATGAAATACAATGATTTTGCAATGCTGTAAGACAGTTTTTAATGTGTTAGAAGTGATATGCACAAAAACTTATGTTAGAGCTTCAATGCTCTAGATTGTCAGTTTACAGGTTTCTGAGACCAATAATGTTGAAATAGTACTTCTGTTCAAATGAAGTGAAATCTAGCCCAAATCTGCTCAAAAGCTGCTGTCTCAATGTGAGAAAGCTGCTTTATTCAATGTTCAGTGCAAATCTTGCCAAACTGAAAGATGCTTATGTCTTATGAAATACAATGTTTTTTGCAATGCTGTAAGACAGTTTTTAACGTGTTAGAAGTTATATGCACAAAAACTTATGTTAGAGCTTCAATGCTCTAGATTGTCAGTTTACAGGTTTCTGAGACCAATAATGTTGAAATAGTGCTTCTGTTCAAATGAAGTTAAAACAAGCCCAAATCTGCTCAAAAGCTGCTCTCTCAATGTGAGAAAGCTGCTTCATTCAATGTTCAGTGCAAATCTTGCCAAACTGAAAGATGCTTATGTCTTATGAAATACAATGTTTTTGCAATGCTGTAAGACAGTTTTTAATGTGTTAGAAGTTATATGCACAAAAACCTATGTTAGAGCTTCAATGCTCTAGATTGTCAGTTTACAGGTTTCTGAGACCAATAATGTTGAAATAGTACTTCTGTTCAAATGAAGTTAAAACTAGCCCAAATCTGCTCAAAAGCTGCTCTCTCAATGTGAGAAAGCTGCTTCATTCAATGTTCAGTGCAAATCCTAACAAACTGAAAGATGCTTATGTGTTATGAAATACAATGTTTTTGTAATGCTGTAAGACAGTTTTTAATGTGTTAGAAGTTATATGCACAAAAACCTATGTTAGAGCTTCAATGCTCTAGATTGTCAGTTTACAGTTTTCTGAGACCAATAATGTTGAAATAGTACTTCTGTTCAAATGAAGTTAAAACTAGCCCAAATCTGCTCAAAAGCTGCTCTCTCAATGTGAGAAAGCTGGTTCATTCAATGTTCACTTCAAATCTTGCCAAACTGAAAGATGCTTATGTCTTATTAAATACAATGTTTTTTGCAATGCTGTAAAAGAGTTTTAAATGTGTTAGAAGTTATATGCACAAAAACTTATGTTAGAGCTTCAATGCTCTAGATTGTCAGTTTACAGGTTTCTGAGACCAATAATGTTGAAATAGTACTTCTGTTCAAATGAAGTTAAAACAAGCCCAAATCTGCTCAAAAGCTGCTCTCTCAATGTGAGAAAGCTGCTTCATTCAATGTTTAGTGCAAAACTTGTCAAACTGAAAGATGCTTATGTCTCATGAAATACAATGATTTTGCAATGCTGTAAGACAGTTTTTAATGTGTTAGAAGTGATATGCACAAAAACTTATGTTAGAGCTTCAATCCTCAAGATTGTCAGTTTTCAGGTTTCTGAGACCACTAATGTTGAAATAGTGCTTCTGTTCAAATGAAGTGAAATCTAGCCCAAATCTGCTCAAAAGCTGCTCTCTCAATGTGAGAAAGCTGCTTTATTCAATGTTCAGTGCAAATCTTGCCAAACTGAAAGATACTTATGTCTTATGAAATACAATGTTTTTTGCAATGCTGTAAGACAGTTTTTAACGTGTTAGAAGTTATATGCACAAAAACTTATGTTAGAGCTTCAATGCTCTAGATTGTCAGTTTACAGGTTTCTGAGACCAATAATGTTGAAATAGTGCTTCTGTTCAAATGAAGTTAAAACAAGCCCAAATCTGCTCAAAAGCTGCTCTCTCAATGTGAGAAAGCTGCTTCATTCAATGTTCACTTCAAATCTTGCCAAACTGAAAGATGCTTATGTCTTATTAAATACAATGTTTTTTGCAATGCTGTAAAAGAGTTTTAAATGTGTTAGAAGTTATATGCACAAAAACTTATGTTAGAGCTTCAATGCTCTAGATTGTCAGTTTACAGGTTTCTGAGACCAATAATGTTGAAATAGTACTTCTGTTCAAATGAAGTTAAAATAAGCCCAAATCTGCTCAAAAGCTGCTCTCTCAATGTGAGAAAGCTGCTTCATTTAATGTTTAGTGCAAAACTTGCCAAACTGAAAGATGCTTATGTGTCATGAAATACAATGATTTTGCAATGCTGTAAGACAGTTTTTAATGTGTTAGAAGTGATATGCACAAAAACTTATGTTAGAGCTTCAATGCTCTAGATTGTCAGTTTACAGGTTTCTGAGACCAATAATGTTGAAATAGTACTTCTGTTCAAATGAAGTGAAATCTAGCCCAAATCTGCTCAAAAGCTGCTCTCTCAATGTGAGAAAGCTGCTTTATTCAATGTTCAGTGCAAATCTTGCCAAACTGAAAGATGCTTATGTCTTATGAAATACAATGTTTTTTGCAATGCTGTAAGACAGTTTTTAACGTGTTAGAAGTTATATGCACAAAAACTTATGTTAGAGCTTCAATGCTCTAGATTGTCAGTTTACAGGTTTCTGAGACCAATAATGTTGAAATAGTGCTTCTGTTCAAATGAAGTTAAAACAAGCCCAAATCTGCTCAAAAGCTGCTCTCTCAATGTGAGAAAGCTGCTTCATTCAATGTTCAGTGCAAATCTTGCCAAACTGAAAGATGCTTATGTCTTATGAAATACAATGTTTTTGCAATGCTGTAAGACAGTTTTTAATGTGTTAGAAGTTATATGCACAAAAACCTAGGTTAGAGCTTCAATGCTCTAGATTGTCAGTTTACAGGTTTCTGAGACCAATAATGTTGAAATAGTACTTCTGTTCAAATGAAGTTAAAACAAGCCCAAATGTGCTCAAAAGCTGCTCTCTCAATGTGAGAAAGCTGCTTCATTCAATGTTTAGTGCAAAACTTGTCAAACTGAAAGATGCTTATGTGTCATGAAATACAATGATTTTGCAATGCTGTAAGACAGTTTTTAATGTGTTAGAAGTGATATGCACAAAAACTTATGTTAGAGCTTCAATCCTCAAGATTGTCAGTTTTCAGGTTTCTGAGACCACTAATGTTGAAATAGTGCTTCTGTTCAAATGAAGTGAAATCTAGCCCAAATCTGCTCAAAAGCTGCTCTCTCAATGTGAGAAAGCTGCTTTATTTAATGTTCAGTGCAAATCTTGCCAAACTGAAAGATGCTTATGTCTTATGAAATACAATGTTTTTTGCAATGCTGTAAGACTGTTTTTAATGTGTTAGAAGTTATATGCACAAAAACTTTTGTTAGAGCTTCAATGCTCTAGATTGTCAGTTTACAGGTTTCTGAGACCAATAATGTTGAAATAGTACTTCTGTTCAAATGAAGTTAAAACTAGCCCAAATCTGCTCAAAAGCTGCTCTCTCAATGTGAGAAAGCTGCTTCATTCAATGTTTAGTGCAAAACTTGCCAAACTGAAAGATGCTTATGTGTAATGAAATACAATGATTTTGCAATGCTGTAAGACAGTTTTTAATGTGTTAGAAGTGATATGCACAAAAACTTATGTTAGAGCTTCAATCCTCAAGATTGTCAGTTTTCAGGTTTCTGAGACCACTAATGTTGAAATAGTGCTTCTGTTCAAATGAAGTGAAATCTAGCCCAAATCTGCTCAAAAGCTGCTCTCTCAATGTGAGAAAGCTGCTTCATTCAATGTTCAGTGCAAATCTTGCCAAACTGAAAGATGCTTATGTCTTATGAAATACAATGTTTTTGCAATGCTGTAAGACAGTTTTTAATGTGTTAGAAGTTATATGCACAAAAACCTATGTTAGAGCTTCAATGCTCTAGATTGTCAGTTTACAGGTTTCTGAGACCAATAATGTTGAAATAGTACTTCTGTTCAAATGAAGTTAAAACTAGCCCAAATCTGCTCAAAAGCTGCTCTCTCAATGTGAGAAAGCTGCTTCATTCAATGTTCAGTGCAAATCTTAACAAACTGAAAGATGCTTATGTGTTATGAAATACAATGTTTTTGTAATGCTGTAAGACAGTTTTTAATGTGTTAGAAGTGTTATGCACAAAAACTTATGTTAGAGCTTCAATGCTCTAGATTGTCAGTTTACAGGTTTCTGAGACCAATAATGTTGAAATAGTACTTCTGTTCAAATGAAGTTAAAACAAGCCCAAATCTGCTCAAAAGCTGCTCTCTCAATGTGAGAAAGCTGCTTCATTCAATGTTTAGTGCAAAACTTGTCAAACTGAAAGATGCTTATGTCTCATGAAATACAATGATTTTGCAATGCTGTAAGACAGTTTTTAATGTGTTAGAAGTGATATGCACAAAAACTTATGTTAGAGCTTCAATCCTCAAGATTGTCAGTTTTCAGGTTTCTGAGACCACTAATGTTGAAATAGTGCTTCTGTTCAAATGAAGTGAAATCTAGCCCAAATCTGCTCAAAAGCTGCTCTCTCAATGTGAGAAAGCTGCTTCATTCAATGTTCACTTCAAATCTTGCCAAACTGAAAGATGCTTATGTCTTATTAAATACAATGTTGTTTGCAATGCTGTAAAAGAGTTTTAAATGTGTTAGAAGTTATATGCACAAAAACTTATGTTAGAGCTTCAATGCTCTAGATTGTCAGTTTACAGGTTTCTGAGACCAATAATGTTGAAATAGTGCTTCTGTTCAAATGAAGTTAAAACAAGCCCAAATCTGCTCAAAAGCTGCTCTCTCAATGTGAGAAAGCTGCTTCATTCAATGTTCACTTCAAATCTTGCCAAACTGAAAGATGCTTATGTCTTATTAAATACAATGTTTTTTGCAATGCTGTAAAAGAGTTTTAAATGTGTTAGAAGTTATATGCACAAAAACTTATGTTAGAGCTTCAATGCTCTAGATTGTCAGTTTACAGGTTTCTGAGACCAATAATGTTGAAATAGTACTTCTGTTCAAATGAAGTTAAAACAAGCCCAAATCTGCTCAAAAGCTGCTCTCTCAATGTGAGAAAGCTGCTTCATTCAATGTTTAGTGCAAAACTTGCCAAACGGAAAGATGCTTATGTGTCATGAAATACAATGATTTTGCAATGCTGTAAGACAGTTTTTAATGTGTTAGAAGTGATATGCACAAAAACTTGTGTTAGAGCTTCAATCCTCAAGATTGTCAGTTTTCAGGTTTCTGAGACCACTAATGTTGAAATAGTGCTTCTGTTCAAATGAAGTGAAATCTAGCCCAAATCTGCTCAAAAGCTGCTCTCTCAATGTGAGAAAGCTGCTTTATTCAATGTTCAGTGCAAATCTTGCCAAACTGAAAGATGCTTATGTCTTATGAAATACAATGTTTTTTGCAATGCTGTAAGACAGTTTTTAATGTGTTAGAAGTTATATGCACAAAAACCTATGTTAGGGCTTCAATGCTCTAGATTGTCAGTTTACAGGTTTCTGAGACCAATAATGTTGAAATAGTACTTCTGTTCAAATGAGGTTAAAACTAGCCCAAATCTGCTCAAAAGCTGCTCTCTCAATGTGAGAAAGCTGCTTCATTCAATGTTCAGTGCAAATCTTAACAAACTGAAAGATGCTTATGTGTTATGAAATACAATGTTTTTGTAATGCTGTAAGACAGTTTTTAATGTGTTAGAAGTGTTATGCACAAAAACTTATGTTAGAGCTTCAATGCTCTAGATTGTCAGTTTACAGGTTTCTGAGACCAATAATGTTGAAATAGTGCTTCTGTTCAAATGAAGTTAAAACAAGCCCAAATCTGCTCAAAAGCTGCTCTCTCAATGTGAGAAAGCTGCTTCATTCAATGTTCACTTCAAATCTTGACAAACTGAAAGATGCTTATGTCTTATTAAATACAATGTTTTTTGCAATGCTGTAAAAGAGTTTTAAATGTGTTAGAGTTTATATGCACAAAAACTTATGTTAGAGCTTCAATCCTCAAGATTGTCAGTTTTCAGGTTTCTGAGACCACTAATGTTGAAATAGTGCTTCTGTTCAAATGAAGTGAAATCTAGCCCAAATCTGCTCAAAAGCTGCTCTCTCAATGTGAGAAAGCTGCTTCATTCAATGTTCACTTCAAATCTTGCCAAACTGAAAGATGCTTATGTCTTATTAAGTACAATGTTGTTTGCAATGCTGTAAAAGAGTTTTTAATGTGTTAGAAGTTATATGCACAAAAACTTATGTTAGAGCTTCAATGCTCTAGATTGTCAGTTTACAGGTTTCTGAGACCAATAATGTTGAAATAGTGCTTCTGTTCAAATGAAGTTAAAACAAGCCCAAATCTGCTCAAAAGCTGCTCTCTCAATGTGAGAAAGCTGCTTCATTCAATGTTCACTTCAAATCTTGCCAAACTGAAAGATGCTTATGTCTTATTAAATACAATGTTTTTTGCAATGCTGTAAAAGAGTTTTAAATGTGTTAGAAGTTATATGCACAAAAACTTATGTTAGAGCTTCAATGCTCTAGATTGTCAGTTTACAGGTTTCTGAGACCAATAATGTTGAAATAGTACTTCTGTTCAAATGAAGTTAAAACAAGCCCAAATCTGCTCAAAAGCTGCTCTCTCAATGTGAGAAAGCTGCTTCATTCAATGTTTAGTGCAAAACTTGCCAAACTGAAAGATGCTTATGTGTCATGAAATACAATGATTTTGCAATGCTGTAAGACAGTTTTTAATGTGTTAGAAGTGATATGCACAAAAACTTATGTTAGAGCTTCAATCCTCAAGATTGTCAGTTTTCAGGTTTCTGAGACCACTAATGTTGAAATAGTGCTTCTGTTCAGATGAAGTGAAATCTAGCCCAAATCTGCTCAAAAGCTGCTCTCTCAATGTGAGAAAGCTGCTTTATTCAATGTTCAGTGCAAATCTTGCCAAACTGAAAGATGCTTATGTCTTATGAAATACAATGTTTTTTGCAATGCTGTAAGACAGTTTTTAATGTGTTAGAAGTTATATGCACAAAAACCTATGTTAGAGCTTCAATGCTCTAGATTGTCAGTTTACAGGTTTCTGAGACCAATAATGTTGAAATAGTACTTCTGTTCAAATGAGGTTAAAACTAGCCCAAATCTGCTCAAAAGCTGCTCTCTCAATGTGAGAAAGCTGCTTCATTCAATGTTCAGTGCAAATCTTAACAAACTGAAAGATGCTTATGTCTTATGAAATACAATGTTTTTTGCAATGCTGTAAGACAGTTTTTAATGTGTTAGAAGTTATATGCACAAAAACCTATGTTAGGGCTTCAATGCTCTAGATTGTCAGTTTACAGGTTTCTGAGACCAATAATGTTGAAATAGTACTTCTGTTCAAATGAGGTTAAAACTAGCCCAAATCTGCTCAAAAGCTGCTCTCTCAATGTGAGAAAGCTGCTTCATTCAATGTTCAGTGCAAATCTTAACAAACTGAAAGATGCTTATGTGTTATGAAATACAATGTTTTTTGCAATGCTGTAAAAGAGTTTTAAATGTGTTAGAGTTTATATGCACAAAAACTTATGTTAGAGCTTCAATCCTCAAGATTGTCAGTTTTCAGGTTTCTGAGACCACTAATGTTGAAATAGTGCTTCTGTTCAAATGAAGTGAAATCTAGCCCAAATCTGCTCAAAAGCTGCTCTCTCAATGTGAGAAAGCTGCTTCATTCAATGTTCACTTCAAATCTTGCCAAACTGAAAGATGCTTATGTCTTATTAAATACAATGTTGTTTGCAATGCTGTAAAAGAGTTTTTAATGTGTTAGAAGTTATATGCACAAAAACTTATGTTAGAGCTTCAATGCTCTAGATTGTCAGTTTACAGGTTTCTGAGACCAATAATGTTGAAATAGTGCTTCTGTTCAAATGAAGTTAAAACAAGCCCAAATCTGCTCAAAAGCTGCTCTCTCAATGTGAGAAAGCTGCTTCATTCAATGTTCACTTCAAATCTTGCCAAACTGAAAGATGCTTATGTCTTATTAAATACAATGTTTTTTGCAATGCTGTAAAAGAGTTTTAAATGTGTTAGAAGTTATATGCACAAAAACTTATGTTAGAGCTTCAATGCTCTAGATTGTCAGTTTACAGGTTTCTGAGACCAATAATGTTGAAATAGTACTTCTGTTCAAATGAAGTTAAAACAAGCCCAAATCTGCTCAAAAGCTGCTCTCTCAATGTGAGAAAGCTGCTTCATTCAATGTTTAGTGCAAAACTTGCCAAACTGAAAGATGCTTATGTGTCATGAAATACAATGATTTTGCAATGCTGTAAGACAGTTTTTAATGTGTTAGAAGTGATATGCACAAAAACTTATGTTAGAGCTTCAATCCTCAAGATTGTCAGTTTTCAGGTTTCTGAGACCACTAATGTTGAAATAGTGCTTCTGTTCAGATGAAGTGAAATCTAGCCCAAATCTGCTCAAAAGCTGCTCTCTCAATGTGAGAAAGCTGCTTTATTCAATGTTCAGTGCAAATCTTGCCAAACTGAAAGATGCTTATGTCTTATGAAATACAATGTTTTTTGCAATGCTGTAAGACAGTTTTTAATGTGTTAGAAGTTATATGCACAAAAACCTATGTTAGAGCTTCAATGCTCTAGATTGTCAGTTTACAGGTTTCTGAGACCAATAATGTTGAAATAGTACTTCTGTTCAAATGAGGTTAAAACTAGCCCAAATCTGCTCAAAAGCTGCTCTCTCAATGTGAGAAAGCTGCTTCATTCAATGTTCAGTGCAAATCTTAACAAACTGAAAGATGCTTATGTGTTATGAAATACAATGTTTTTGTAATGCTGTAAGACAGTTTTTAATGTGTTAGAAGTGTTATGCACAAAAACTTATGTTAGAGCTTCAATGCTCTAGATGGTCAGTTTACAGGTTTCTGAGACCAATAATGTTGAAATAGTGCTTCTGTTAAAATGAAGTTAAAACAAGCCCAAATCTGCTCAAAAGCTGCTCTCTCAATGTGAGAAAGCTGCTTCATTCAATGTTCACTTCAAATCTTGCCAAACTGAAAGATGCTTATGTCTTATTAAATACAATGTTTTTTGCAATGCTGTAAAAGAGTTTTAAATGTGTTAGAGTTTATATGCACAAAAACTTATGTTAGAGCTTCAATGCTCTAGATTGTCAGTTTACAGGTTTCTGAGACCAATAATGTTGAAATAGTGCTTCTGTTCAAATGAAGTTAAAACAAGCCCAAATCTGCTCAAAAGCTGCTCTCTCAATGTGAGAAAGCTGCTTCATTCAATGTTCACTTCAAATCTTGCCAAACTGAAAGATGCTTATGTCTTATTAAATACAATGTTTTTTGCAATGCTGTAAAATAGTTTTAAATGTGTTAGAAGTTATATGCACAAAAACTTATGTTAGAGCTTCAATGCTCTAGATGGTCAGTTTACAGGTTTCTGAGACCAATAATGTTGAAATAGTGCTTCTGTTCAAATGAAGTTAAAACAAGCCCAAATCTGCTCAAAAGCTGCTCTCTCAATGTGAGAAAGCTGGTTCATTCAATGTTCACTTCAAATCTTGCCAAACTGAAAGATGCTTATGTCTTATTAAATACAATGTTTTTTGCAATGCTGTAAAAGAGTTTTAAATGTGTTAGAAGTTATATGCACAAAAACTTATGTTAGAGCTTCAAAGCTCTAGATTGTCAGTTTACAGGTTTCTGAGACCAATAATGTTGAAATAGTACTTCTGTTCAAATGAAGTTAAAACAAGCCCAAATCTGCTCAAAAGCTGCTCTCTCAATGTGAGAAAGCTGCTTCATTCAATGTTTAGTGCAAAACTTGCCAAACTGAAAGATGCTTATGTGTCATGAAATACAATGATTTTGCAATGCTGTAAGACAGTTTTTAATGTGTTAGAAGTGATATGCACAAAAACTTATGTTAGAGCTTCAATCCTCAAGATTGTCAGTTTTCAGGTTTCTGAGACCACTAATGTTGAAATAGTGCTTCTGTTCAAATGAAGTGAAATCTAGCCCAAATCTGCTCAAAAGCTGCTCTCTCAATGTGAGAAAGCTGCTTTATTCAATGTTCAGTGCAAATCTTGCCAAACTGAAAGATGCTTATGTCTTATGAAATACAATGTTTTTGCAATGCTGTAAGACAGTTTTTAATGTGTTAGAAGTTATATGCACAAAAACCTATGTTAGAGCTTCAATGCTCTAGATTGTCAGTTTACAGGTTTCTGAGACCAATAATGTTGAAATAGTACTTCTGTTCAAATGAAGTTAAAACTAGCCCAAATCTGCTCAAAAGCTGCTCTCTCAATGTGAGAAAGCTGCTTCATTCAATGTTCAGTGCAAATCTTAACAAACTGAAAGATGCTTATGTGTTATGAAATACAATGTTTTTGTAATGCTGTAAGACAATTTTAAAGGGGTTAGAAGTGTTATGCACAAAAACTTATGTTAGAGCTTCAATGCTCTAGATTGTCAGTTTACAGGTTTCTGAGACCAATAATGTTGAAATAGTACTTCTGTTCAAATGAAGTTAAAACAAGCCCAAATCTGCTCAAAAGCTGCTCTCTCAATGTGAGAAAGCTGCTTCATTCAATGTTTAGTGCAAAACTTGTCAAACTGAAAGATGCTTATGTCTCATGAAATACAATGATTTTGCAATGCTGTAAGACAGTTTTTAATGTGTTAGAAGTGATATGCACAAAAACTTATGTTAGAGCTTCAATCCTCAAGATTGTCAGTTTTCAGGTTTCTGAGACCACTAATGTTGAAATAGTGCTTCTGTTCAAATGAAGTGAAATCTAGCCCAAATCTGCTCAAAAGCTGCTCTCTCAATGTGAGAAAGCTGCTTTATTCAATGTTCAGTGCAAATCTTGCCAAACTGAAAGATACTTATGTCTTATGAAATACAATGTTTTTTGCAATGCTGTAAGACAGTTTTTAACGTGTTAGAAGTTATATGCACAAAAACTTATGTTAGAGCTTCAATGCTCTAGATTGTCAGTTTACAGGTTTCTGAGACCAATAATGTTGAAATAGTGCTTCTGTTCAAATGAATTTAAAACAAGCCCAAATCTGCTCAAAAGCTGCTCTCTCAATGTGAGAAAGCTGCTTCATTCAATGTTCAGTGCAAATCTTGCCAAACTGAAAGATGCTTATGTCTTATTAAATACAATGTTTTTTGCAATGCTGTAAAAGAGTTTTAAATGAGTTAGAAGTTATATGCACAAAAACTTATGTTAGAGCTTCAATGCTCTAGATTGTCAGTTTACAGGTTTCTGAGACCAATAATGTTGATGAAATAGTACTTCTGTTCAAATGAAGTTAAAACAAGCCCAAATCTGCTCAAAAGCTGCTCTCTCAATGTGAGAAAGCTGCTTCATTCAATGTTTAGTGCAAAACTTGTCAAACTGAAAGATGCTTATGTCTCATGAAATACAATGATTTTGCAATGCTGTAAGACAGTTTTTAATGTGTTAGAAGTGATATGCACAAAAACTTATGTTAGAGCTTCAATCCTCAAGATTGTCAGTTTTCAGGTTTCTGAGACCACTAATGTTGAAATAGTGCTTCTGTTCAAATGAAGTGAAATCTAGCCCAAATCTGCTCAAAAGCTGCTCTCTCAATGTGAGAAAGCTGCTTCATTCAATGTTTAGTGCAAAACTTGTCAAACTGAAAGATGCTTATGTCTCATGAAATACAATGATTTTGCAATGCTGTAAGACAGTTTTTAATGTGTTAGAAGTGATATGCACAAAAACTTATGTTAGAGCTTCAATGCTCTAGATTGTCAGTTTACAGGTTTCTGAGACCAATAATGTTGAAATAGTACTTCTGTTCAAATTAAGTTAAAACAAGCCCAAATCTGCTCAAAAGCTGCTCTCTCAATGTGAGAAAGCTGCTTCATTCAATGTTTAGTGCAAAACTTGTCAAACTGAAAGATGCTTATGTCTCATGAAATACAATGATTTTGCAATGCTGTAAGACAGTTTTTAATGTGTTAGAAGTGATATGCACAAAAACTTATGTTAGAGCTTCAATCCTCAAGATTGTCAGTTTTCAGGTTTCTGAGACCACTAATGTTGAAATAGTGCTTCTGTTCAAATGAAGTGAAATCTAGCCCAAATCTGCTCAATAGCTGCTCTCTCAATGTGAGAAAGCTGCTTTATTCAATGTTCAGTGCAAATCTTGCCAAACTGAAAGATACTTATGTCTTATGAAATACAATGTTTTTTGCAATGCTGTAAGACAGTTTTTAACGTGTTAGAAGTTATATGCACAAAAACTTATGTTAGAGCTTCAATGCTCTAGATTGTCAGTTTACAGGTTTCTGAGACCAATAATGTTGAAATAGTGCTTCTGTTCAAATGAAGTTAAAACAAGCCCAAATCTGCTCAAAAGCTGCTCTCTCAATGTGAGAAAGCTGCTTCATTCAATGTTCACTTCAAATCTTGCCAAACTGAAAGATGCTTATGTCTTATTAAATACAATGTTTTTTGCAATGCTGTAAAAGAGTTTTAAATGTGTTAGAAGTTATATGCACAAAAACTTATGTTAGAGCTTCAATGCTCTAGATTGTCAGTTTACAGGTTTCTGAGACCAATAATGTTGAAATAGTACTTCTGTTCAAATGAAGTTAAAACAAGCCCAAATCTGCTCAAAAGCTGCTCTCTCAATGTGAGAAAGCTGCTTCATTCAATGTTTAGTGCAAAACTTGCCAAACTGAAAGATGCTCATGTGTCATGAAATACAATGATTTTGCAATGCTGTAAGACAGTTTTTAATGTGTTAGAAGTGATATGCACAAAAACTTATGTTAGAGCTTCAATCCTCAAGATTGTCAGTTTTCAGGTTTCTGAGACCACTAATGTTGAAATAGTGCTTCTGTTCAAATGAAGTGAAATCTAGCCCAAATCTGCTCAAAAGCTGCTCTCTCAATGTGAGAAAGCTGCTTTATTCAATGTTCAGTGCAAATCTTGCCAAACTGAAAGATGCTTATGTCTTATGAAATACAATGTTTTTGCAATGCTGTAAGACAGTTTTTAATGTGTTAGAAGTTATATGCACAAAAACCTATGTTAGAGCTTCAATGCTCTAGATTGTCAGTTTACAGGTTTCTGAGACCAATAATGTTGAAATAGTACTTCTGTTCAAATGAAGTTAAAACTAGCCCAAATCTGCTCAAAAGCTGCTCTCTCAATGTGAGAAAGCTGCTTCATTCAATGTTCAGTGCAAATCTTAACAAACTGAAAGATGCTTATGTGTTATGAAATACAATGTTTTTGTAATGCTGTAAGACAATTTTAAAGGGGTTAGAAGTGTTATGCACAAAAACTTATGTTAGAGCTTCAATGCTCTAGATTGTCAGTTTACAGGTTTCTGAGACCAATAATGTTGAAATAGTACTTCTGTTCAAATTAAGTTAAAACAAGCCCAAATCTGCTCAAAAGCTGCTCTCTCAATGTGAGAAAGCTGCTTCATTCAATGTTTAGTGCAAAACTTGTCAAACTGAAAGATGCTTATGTCTCATGAAATACAATGATTTTGCAATGTTGTAAGACAGTTTTTAATGTGTTAGAAGTGATATGCACAAAAACTTATGTTAGAGCTTCAATCCTCAAGATTGTCAGTTTTCAGGTTTCTGAGACCACTAATGTTGAAATAGTGCTTCTGTTCAAATGAAGTGAAATCTAGCCCAAATCTGCTCAAAAGCTGCTCTCTCAATGTGAGAAAGCTGCTTTATTCAATGTTCAGTGCAAATCTTGCCAAACTGAAAGATACTTATGTCTTATGAAATACAATGTTTTTTGCAATGTTGTAAGACAGTTTTTAACGTGTTAGAAGTTATATGCACAAAAACTTATGTTAGAGCTTCAATGCTCTAGATTGTCAGTTTACAGGTTTCTGAGACCAATAATGTTGAAATAGTGCTTCTGTTCAAATGAAGTTAAAACAAGCCCAAATCTGCTCAAAAGCTGCTCTCTCAATGTGAGAAAGCTGCTTCATTCAATGTTCACTTCAAATCTTGCCAAACTGAAAGATGCTTATGTCTTATTAAATACAATGTTTTTTGCAATGCTGTAAAAGAGTTTTAAATGTGTTAGAAGTTATATGCACAAAAACTTATGTTAGAGCTTCAATGCTCTAGATTGTCAGTTTACAGGTTTCTGAGACCAATAATGTTGAAATAGTACTTCTGTTCAAATGAAGTTAAAACAAGCCCAAATCTGCTCAAAAGCTGCTCTCTCAATGTGAGAAAGCTGCTTCATTCAATGTTTAGTGCAAAACTTGCCAAACTGAAAGATGCTTATGTGTCATGAAATACAATGATTTTGCAATGCTGTAAGACAGTTTTTAATGTGTTAGAAGTGATATGCACAAAAACTTATGTTAGAGCTTCAATCCTCAAAGATTGTCAGTTTTCAGGTTTCTGAGACCACTAATGTTGAAATAGTGCTTCTGTTCAAATGAAGTGAAATCTAGCCCAAATCTGCTCAAAAGCTGCTCTCTCAATGTGAGAAAGCTGCTTTATTCAATGTTCAGTGCAAATCTTGCCAAACTGAAAGATGCTTATGTCTTATGAAATACAATGTTTTTTGCAATGCTGTAAGACAGTTTTTAACGTGTTAGAAGTTATATGCACAAAAACTTATGTTAGAGCTTCAATGCTCTAGATTGTCAGTTTACAGGTTTCTGAGACCAATAATGTTGAAATAGTGCTTCTGTTCAAATGAAGTTAAAACAAGCCCAAATCTGCTCAAAAGCTGCTCTCTCAATGTGAGAAAGCTGCTTCATTCAATGTTCAGTGCAAATCTTAACAAACTGAAAGATGCTTATGTGTTATGAAATACAATGTTTTTGTAATGCTGTAAGACAGTTTTTAATGTGTTAGAAGTGTTATGCACAAAAACTTATGTTAGAGCTTCAATGCTCTAGATTGTCAGTTTACAGGTTTCTGAGACCAATAATGTTGAAATAGTGCTTCTGTTCAAATGAAGTTAAAACAAGCCCAAATCTGCTCAAAAGCTGCTCTCTCAATGTGAGAAAGCTGCTTCATTCAATGTTCACTTCAAATCTTGCCAAACTGAAAGATGCTTATGTTTTTTGCAATGCTGTAAAAGAGTTTTAAATGTGTTAGAAGTTATATGCACAAAAACTTATGTTAGAGCTTCAATGCTCTAGATTGTCAGTTTACAGGTTTCTGAGACCAATAATGTTGAAATAGTGCTTCTGTTCAAATGAAGTTAAAACAAGCCCAAATCTGCTCAAAAGCTGCTCTCTCAATGTGAGAAAGCTGCTTCATTCAATGTTCACTTCAAATCTTGCCAAACTGAAAGATGCTTATGTCTTATTAAATGCAATGTTTTTTGCAATGTTGTAAAAGAGTTTTAAATGTGTTAGAAGTTATATGCACAAAAACTTATGTTAGAGCTTCAATGCTCTAGATTGTCAGTTTACAGGTTTCTGAGACCAATAATGTTTAAATAGTACTTCTGTTCAAATGAAGTTAAAACAAGCCCAAATCTGCTCAAAAGCTGCTCTCTCAATGTGAGAAAGCTGCTTCATTCAATGTTTAGTGCAAAACTTGTCAAACTGAAAGATGCTTATGTCTCATGAAATACAATGATTTTGCAATGCTGTAAGACAGTTTTTAATGTGTTAGAAGTGATATGCACAAAAACTTATGTTAGAGCTTCGATCCTCAAGATTGTCAGTTTTCAGGTTTCGGAGACCACTAATGTTGAAATAGTGCTTCTGTTCAAATGAAGTGAAATCTAGCCCAAATCTGCTCAAAAGCTGCTCTCTCAATGTGAGAAAGCTGCTTTATTCAATGTTCAGTGCAAATCTTGCCAAACTGAAAGATACTTATGTCTTATGAAATACAATGTTTTTTGCAATGCTGTAAGACAGTTTTTAACGTGTTAGAAGTTATATGCACAAAAACTTATGTTAGAGCTTCAATGCTCTAGATTGTCAGTTTACAGGTTTCTGAGACCAATAATGTTGAAATAGTGCTTCTGTTCAAATGAAGTTAAAACAAGCCCAAATCTGCTCAAAAGCTGCTCTCTCAATGTGAGAAAGCTGCTTCATTCAATGTTCAGTGCAAATCTTAACAAACTGAAAGATGCTTATGTGTTATGAAATACAATGTTTTTGTAATGCTGTAAGACAGTTTTTAATGTGTTAGAAGTGTTATGCACAAAAACTTATGTTAGAGCTTCAATGCTCTAGATTGTCAGTTTACAGGTTTCTGAGACCAATAATGTTGAAATAGTGCTTCTGTTCAAATGAAGTTAAAACAAGCCCAAATCTGCTCAAAAGCTGCTCTCTCAATGTGAGAAAGCTGCTTCATTCAATGTTCACTTCAAATCTTGCCAAACTGAAAGATGCTTATGTCTTATTAAATACAATGTTTTTTGCAATGCTGTAAAAGAGTTTTAAATGTGTTAGAGTTTATATGCACAAAAACTTATGTTAGAGCTTCAATGCTCTAGATTGTCAGTTTACAGGTTTCTGAGACCAATAATGTTGAAATAGTGCTTCTGTTCAAATGAAGTTAAAACAAGCCCAAATCTGCTCAAAAGCTGCTCTCTCAATGTGAGAAAGCTGCTTCATTCAATGTTCACTTCAAATCTTGCCAAACTGAAAGATGCTTATGTCTCATTAAATACAATGTTTTTTGCAATGCTGTAAAAGAGTTTTAAATGTGTTAGAAGTTATATGCACAAAAACTTATGTTAGAGCTTCAATGCTCTAGATTGTCAGTTTACAGGTTTCTGAGACCAATAATGTTGAAATAGTACTTCTGTTCAAATGAAGTGAAATCTAGCCCAAATCTGCTCAAAAGCTGCTCTCTCAATGTGAGAAAGCTGCTTCATTCAATGTTTAGTGCAAAACTTGTCAAACTGAAAGATGCTTATGTCTTATGAAATACAATGTTTTTTGCAATGCTGTAAGACAGTTTTTAATGTGTTAGAAGTTATATGCACAAAAACTTATGTTAGAGCTTCAATGCTCTAGATTGTCAGTTTACAGGTTTCTGAGACCAATAATGTTGAAATAGTACTTCTGTTCAAATGAAGTTAAAACAAGCCCAAATCTGCTCAAAAGCTGCTCTCTCAATGTGAGAAAGCTGCTTCATTCAATGTTTAGTGCAAAACTTGCCAAACTGAAAGATGCTTATGTGTCATGAAATACAATGATTTTGCAATGCTGTAAGACAGTTTTTAATGTGTTAGAAGTGATATGCACAAAAACTTATGTTAGAGCTTCAATGCTCTAGATTGTCAGTTTACAGGTTTCTGAGACCAATAATGTTGAAATAGTACTTCTGTTCAAATGAAGTGAAATCTAGCCCAAATCTGCTCAAAAGCTGCTCTCTCAATGTGAGAAAGCTGCTTTATTCAATGTTCAGTGCAAATCTTGCCAAACTGAAAGATGCTTATGTCTTATGAAATACAATGTTTTTTGCAATGCTGTAAGACAGTTTTTAACGTGTTAGAAGTTATATGCACAAAAACTTATGTTAGAGCTTCAATGCTCTAGATTGTCAGTTTACAGGTTTCTGAGACCAATAATGTTGAAATAGTGCTTCTGTTCAAATGAAGTTAAAACAAGCCCAAATCTGCTCAAAAGCTGCTCTCTCAATGTGAGAAAGCTGCTTCATTCAATGTTCAGTGCAAATCTTGCCAAACTGAAAGATGCTTATGTCTTATGAAATACAATGTTTTTGCAATGCTGTAAGACAGTTTTTAATGTGTTAGAAGTTATATGCACAAAAACCTATGTTAGAGCTTCAATGCTCTAGATTGTCAGTTTACAGGTTTCTGAGACCAATAATGTTGAAATAGTACTTCTGTTCAAATGAAGTTAAAACTAGCCCAAATCTGCTCAAAAGCTGCTCTCTCAATGTGAGAAAGCTGCTTCATTCAATGTTCAGTGCAAATCCTAACAAACTGAAAGATGCTTATGTGTTATGAAATACAATGTTTTTGTAATGCTGTAAGACAGTTTTTAATGTGTTAGAAGTTATATGCACAAAAACCTATGTTAGAGCTTCAATGCTCTAGATTGTCAGTTTACAGTTTTCTGAGACCAATAATGTTGAAATAGTACTTCTGTTCAAATGAAGTTAAAACTAGCCCAAATCTGCTCAAAAGCTGCTCTCTCAATGTGAGAAAGCTGCTTCATTCAATGTTCACTTCAAATCTTGCCAAACTGAAAGATGCTTATGTCTTATTAAATACAATGTTTTTTGCAATGCTGTAAAAGAGTTTTAAATGTGTTAGAAGTTATATGCACAAAAACTTATGTTAGAGCTTCAATGCTCTAGATTGTCAGTTTACAGGTTTCTGAGACCAATAATGTTGAAATAGTACTTCTGTTCAAATGAAGTTAAAACAAGCCCAAATCTGCTCAAAAGCTGCTCTCTCAATGTGAGAAAGCTGCTTCATTCAATGTTTAGTGCAAAACTTGTCAAACTGAAAGATGCTTATGTCTCATGAAATACAATGATTTTGCAATGCTGTAAGACAGTTTTTAATGTGTTAGAAGTGATATGCACAAAAACTTATGTTAGAGCTTCAATCCTCAAGATTGTCAGTTTTCAGGTTTCTGAGACCACTAATGTTGAAATAGTGCTTCTGTTCAAATGAAGTGAAATCTAGCCCAAATCTGCTCAAAAGCTGCTCTCTCAATGTGAGAAAGCTGCTTTATTCAATGTTCAGTGCAAATCTTGCCAAACTGAAAGATACTTATGTCTTATGAAATACAATGTTTTTTGCAATGCTGTAAGACAGTTTTTAACGTGTTAGAAGTTATATGCACAAAAACTTATGTTAGAGCTTCAATGCTCTAGATTGTCAGTTTACAGGTTTCTGAGACCAATAATGTTGAAATAGTGCTTCTGTTCAAATGAAGTTAAAACAAGCCCAAATCTGCTCAAAAGCTGCTCTCTCAATGTGAGAAAGCTGCTTCATTCAATGTTCACTTCAAATCTTGCCAAACTGAAAGATGCTTATGTCTTATTAAATACAATGTTTTTTGCAATGCTGTAAAAGAGTTTTAAATGTGTTAGAAGTTATATGCACAAAAACTTATGTTAGAGCTTCAATGCTCTAGATTGTCAGTTTACAGGTTTCTGAGACCAATAATGTTGAAATAGTACTTCTGTTCAAATGAGGTTAAAACTAGCCCAAATCTGCTCAAAAGCTGCTCTCTCAATGTGAGAAAGCTGCTTCATTTAATGTTCAGTGCAAATCTTAACAAACTGAAAGATGCTTATGTCTTATGAAATACAATGTTTTTTGCAATGCTGTAAGACAGTTTTTAATGTGTTAGAAGTTATATGCACAAAAACCTATGTTAGGGCTTCAATGCTCTAGATTGTCAGTTTACAGGTTTCTGAGACCAATAATGTTGAAATAGTACTTCTGTTCAAATGAGGTTAAAACTAGCCCAAATCTGCTCAAAAGCTGCTCTCTCAATGTGAGAAAGCTGCTTCATTCAATGTTCAGTGCAAATCTTAACAAACTGAAAGATGCTTATGTGTTATGAAATACAATGTTTTTTGCAATGCTGTAAGACAGTTTTTAATGTGTTAGAAGTGATATGCACAAAAACTTATGTTAGAGCTTCAATGCTCTAGATTGTCAGTTTACAGGTTTCTGAGACCAATAATGTTGAAATAGTACTTCTGTTCAAATGAAGTGAAATCTAGCCCAAATCTGCTCAAAAGCTGCTCTCTCAATGTGAGAAAGCTGCTTTATTCAATGTTCAGTGCAAATCTTGCCAAACTGAAAGATGCTTATGTCTTATGAAATACAATGTTTTTTGCAATGCTGTAAGACAGTTTTTAACGTGTTAGAAGTTATATGCACAAAAACTTATGTTAGAGCTTCAATGCTCTAGATTGTCAGTTTACAGGTTTCTGAGACCAATAATGTTGAAATAGTGCTTCTGTTCAAATGAAGTTAAAACAAGCCCAAATCTGCTCAAAAGCTGCTCTCTCAATGTGAGAAAGCTGCTTCATTCAATGTTCAGTGCAAATCTTGCCAAACTGAAAGATGCTTATGTCTTATGAAATACAATGTTTTTGCAATGCTGTAAGACAGTTTTTAATGTGTTAGAAGTTATATGCACAAAAACCTATGTTAGAGCTTCAATGCTCTAGATTGTCAGTTTACAGGTTTCTGAGACCAATAATGTTGAAATAGTACTTCTGTTCAAATGAAGTTAAAACTAGCCCAAATCTGCTCAAAAGCTGCTCTCTCAATGTGAGAAAGCTGCTTCATTCAATGTTCAGTGCAAATCCTAACAAACTGAAAGATGCTTATGTGTTATGAAATACAATGTTTTTGTAATGCTGTAAGACAGTTTTTAATGTGTTAGAAGTTATATGCACAAAAACCTATGTTAGAGCTTCAATGCTCTAGATTGTCAGTTTACAGTTTTCTGAGACCAATAATGTTGAAATAGTACTTCTGTTCAAATGAAGTTAAAACTAGCCCAAATCTGCTCAAAAGCTGCTCTCTCAATGTGAGAAAGCTGCTTCATTCAATGTTCACTTCAAATCTTGCCAAACTGAAAGATGCTTATGTCTTATTAAATACAATGTTTTTTGCAATGCTGTAAAAGAGTTTTAAATGTGTTAGAAGTTATATGCACAAAAACTTATGTTAGAGCTTCAATGCTCTAGATTGTCAGTTTACAGGTTTCTGAGACCAATAATGTTGAAATAGTACTTCTGTTCAAATGAAGTTAAAACAAGCCCAAATCTGCTCAAAAGCTGCTCTCTCAATGTGAGAAAGCTGCTTCATTCAATGTTTAGTGCAAAACTTGTCAAACTGAAAGATGCTTATGTCTCATGAAATACAATGATTTTGCAATGCTGTAAGACAGTTTTTAATGTGTTAGAAGTGATATGCACAAAAACTTATGTTAGAGCTTCAATCCTCAAGATTGTCAGTTTTCAGGTTTCTGAGACCACTAATGTTGAAATAGTGCTTCTGTTCAAATGAAGTGAAATCTAGCCCAAATCTGCTCAAAAGCTGCTCTCTCAATGTGAGAAAGCTGCTTTATTCAATGTTCAGTGCAAATCTTGCCAAACTGAAAGATACTTATGTCTTATGAAATACAATGTTTTTTGCAATGCTGTAAGACAGTTTTTAACGTGTTAGAAGTTATATGCACAAAAACTTATGTTAGAGCTTCAATGCTCTAGATTGTCAGTTTACAGGTTTCTGAGACCAATAATGTTGAAATAGTGCTTCTGTTCAAATGAAGTTAAAACAAGCCCAAATCTGCTCAAAAGCTGCTCTCTCAATGTGAGAAAGCTGCTTCATTCAATGTTCACTTCAAATCTTGCCAAACTGAAAGATGCTTATGTCTTATTAAATACAATGTTTTTTGCAATGCTGTAAAAGAGTTTTAAATGTGTTAGAAGTTATATGCACAAAAACTTATGTTAGAGCTTCAATGCTCTAGATTGTCAGTTTACAGGTTTCTGAGACCAATAATGTTGAAATAGTACTTCTGTTCAAATGAGGTTAAAACTAGCCCAAATCTGCTCAAAAGCTGCTCTCTCAATGTGAGAAAGCTGCTTCATTTAATGTTCAGTGCAAATCTTAACAAACTGAAAGATGCTTATGTCTTATGAAATACAATGTTTTTTGCAATGCTGTAAGACAGTTTTTAATGTGTTAGAAGTTATATGCACAAAAACCTATGTTAGGGCTTCAATGCTCTAGATTGTCAGTTTACAGGTTTCTGAGACCAATAATGTTGAAATAGTACTTCTGTTCAAATGAGGTTAAAACTAGCCCAAATCTGCTCAAAAGCTGCTCTCTCAATGTGAGAAAGCTGCTTCATTCAATGTTCAGTGCAAATCTTAACAAACTGAAAGATGCTTATGTGTTATGAAATACAATGTTTTTGTAATGCTGTAAGACAGTTTTTAATGTGTTAGAAGTGTTATGCACAAAAACTTATGTTAGAGCTTCAATGCTCTAGATTGTCAGTTTACAGGTTTCTGAGACCAATAATGTTGAAATAGTGCTTCTGTTCAAATGAAGTTAAAACAAGCCCAAATCTGCTCAAAAGCTGCTCTCTCAATGTGAGAAAGCTGCTTCATTCAATGTTCACTTCAAATCTTGCCAAACTGAAAGATGCTTATGTCTTATTAAATACAATGTTTTTTGCAATGCTGTAAAAGAGTTTTAAATGTGTTAGAGTTTATATGCACAAAAACTTATGTTAGAGCTTCAATCCTCAAGATTGTCAGTTTTCAGGTTTCTGAGACCACTAATGTTGAAATAGTGCTTCTGTTCAAATGAAGTGAAATCTAGCCCAAATCTGCTCAAAAGCTGCTCTCTCAATGTGAGAAAGCTGCTTCATTCAATGTTCACTTCAAATCTTGCCAAACTGAAAGATGCTTATGTCTTATTAAATACAATGTTGTTTGCAATGCTGTAAAAGAGTTTTTAATGTGTTAGAAGTTATATGCACAAAAACTTATGTTAGAGCTTCAATGCTCTAGATTGTCAGTTTACAGGTTTCTGAGACCAATAATGTTGAAATAGTGCTTCTGTTCAAATGAAGTTAAAACAAGCCCAAATCTGCTCAAAAGCTGCTCTCTCAATGTGAGAAAGCTGCTTCATTCAATGTTCACTTCAAATCTTGCCAAACTGAAAGATGCTTATGTCTTATTAAATAAAATGTTTTTGCAATGCTGTAAAAGAGTTTTAAATGTGTTAGAAGTTATATGCACAAAAACTTATGTTAGAGCTTCAATGCTCTAGATTGTCAGTTTACAGGTTTCTGAGACCAATAATGTTGAAATAGTACTTCTGTTCAAATGAAGTTAAAACAAGCCCAAATCTGCTCAAAAGCTGCTCTCTCAATGTGAGAAAGCTGCTTCATTCAATGTTCACTTCAAATCTTGCCAAACTGAAAGATGCTTATGTCTTATTAAATACAATGTTGTTTGCAATGCTGTAAAAGAGTTTTTAATGTGTTAGAAGTGTTATGCACAAAAACTTATGTTAGAGCTTCAATGCTCTAGATTGTCAGTTTACAGGTTTCTGAGACCAATAATGTTGAAATAGTGCTTCTGTTCAAATGAAGTTAAAACAAGCCCAAATCTGCTCAAAAGCTGCTCTCTCAATGTGAGAAAGCTGCTTCATTCAATGTTCAGTGCAAATCTTAACAAACTGAAAGATGCTTATGTGTTATGAAATACAATGTTTTTGTAATGCTGTAAGACAGTTTTTAATGTGTTAGAAGTGTTATGCACAAAAACTTATGTTAGAGCTTCAATGCTCTAGATTGTCAGTTTACAGGTTTCTGAGACCAATAATGTTGAAATAGTGCTTCTGTTCAAATGAAGTTAAAACAAGCCCAAATCTGCTCAAAAGCTGCTCTCTCAATGTGAGAAAGCTGCTTCATTCAATGTTCACTTCAAATCTTGCCAAACTGAAAGATGCTTATGTCTTATTAAATACAATGTTTTTTGCAATGCTGTAAAAGAGTTTTAAATGTGTTAGAGTTTATATGCACAAAAACTTATGTTAGAGCTTCAATGCTCTAGATTGTCAGTTTACAGGTTTCTGAGACCAATGATGTTGAAATAGTGCTTCTGTTCAAATGAAGTTAAAACAAGCCCAAATCTGCTCAAAAGCTGCTCTCTCAATGTGAGAAAGCTGCTTCATTCAATGTTCACTTCAAATCTTGCCAAACTGAAAGATGCTTATGTCTCATTAAATACAATGTTTTTTGCAATGCTGTAAAAGAGTTTTAAATGTGTTAGAAGTTATATGCACAAAAACTTATGTTAGAGCTTCAATGCTCTAGATTGTCAGTTTACAGGTTTCTGAGACCAATAATGTTGAAATAGTACTTCTGTTCAAATGAAGTGAAATCTAGCCCAAATCTGCTCAAAAGCTGCTCTCTCAATGTGAGAAAGCTGCTTCATTCAATGTTTAGTGCAAAACTTGTCAAACTGAAAGATGCTTATTTTATGAAATACAATGTTTTTTGCAATGCTGTAAGACAGTTTTTAATGTGTTAGAAGTTATATGCACAAAAACTTATGTTAGAGCTTCAATGCTCTAGATTGTCAGTTTACAGGTTTCTGAGACCAATAATGTTGAAATAGTACTTCTGTTCAAATGAAGTTAAAACAAGCCCAAATCTGCTCAAAAGCTGCTCTCTCAATGTGAGAAAGCTGCTTCATTCAGTGTTTAGTGCAAAATTTGTCAAACTGAAAGATGCTTATGTCTCATGAAATACAATGTTTTTTGCAATGCTGTAAAAGAGTTTTAAATGTGTTAGAAGTTATATGCACAAAAACTTATGTTAGAGCTTCAATCCTCAAGATTGTCAGTTTTCAGGTTTCTGAGACCACTAATGTTGAAATAGTGCTTCTGTTCAAATGAAGTGAAATCTAGCCCAAATCTGCTCAAAAGCTGCTCTCTCAATGTGAGAAAGCTGCTTTATTCAATGTTCAGTGCAAATCTTGCCAAACTGAAAGATACTTATGTCTTATGAAATACAATGTTTTTTGCAATGCTGTAAGACAGTTTTTAACGTGTTAGAAGTTATATGCACAAAAACTTATGTTAGAGCTTCAATGCTCTAGATTGTCAGTTTACAGGTTTCTGAGACCAATAATGTTGAAATAGTGCTTCTGTTCAAATGAAGTTAAAACAAGCCCAAATCTGCTCAAAAGCTGCTCTCTCAATGTGAGAAAGCTGCTTCATTCAATGTTCACTTCAAATCTTGCCAAACTGAAAGATGCTTATGTCTTATTAAATACAATGTTTTTTGCAATGCTGTAAAAGAGTTTTAAATGTGTTAGAAGTTATATGCACAAAAACTTATGTTAGAGCTTCAATGCTCTAGATTGTCAGTTTACAGGTTTCTGAGACCAATAATGTTGAAATAGTACTTCTGTTCAAATGAGGTTAAAACTAGCCCAAATCTGCTCAAAAGCTGCTCTCTCAATGTGAGAAAGCTGCTTCATTTAATGTTCAGTGCAAATCTTAACAAACTGAAAGATGCTTATGTCTTATGAAATACAATGTTTTTTGCAATGCTGTAAGACAGTTTTTAATGTGTTAGAAGTTATATGCACAAAAACCTATGTTAGGGCTTCAATGCTCTAGATTGTCAGTTTACAGGTTTCTGAGACCAATAATGTTGAAATAGTACTTCTGTTCAAATGAGGTTAAAACTAGCCCAAATCTGCTCAAAAGCTGCTCTCTCAATGTGAGAAAGCTGCTTCATTCAATGTTCAGTGCAAATCTTAACAAACTGAAAGATGCTTATGTGTTATGAAATACAATGTTTTTGTAATGCTGTAAGACAGTTTTTAATGTGTTAGAAGTGTTATGCACAAAAACTTATGTTAGAGCTTCAATGCTCTAGATTGTCAGTTTACAGGTTTCTGAGACCAATAATGTTGAAATAGTGCTTCTGTTCAAATGAAGTTAAAACAAGCCCAAATCTGCTCAAAAGCTGCTCTCTCAATGTGAGAAAGCTGCTTCATTCAATGTTCACTTCAAATCTTGCCAAACTGAAAGATGCTTATGTCTTATTAAATACAATGTTTTTTGCAATGCTGTAAAAGAGTTTTAAATGTGTTAGAGTTTATATGCACAAAAACTTATGTTAGAGCTTCAATCCTCAAGATTGTCAGTTTTCAGGTTTCTGAGACCACTAATGTTGAAATAGTGCTTCTGTTCAAATGAAGTGAAATCTAGCCCAAATCTGCTCAAAAGCTGCTCTCTCAATGTGAGAAAGCTGCTTCATTCAATGTTCACTTCAAATCTTGCCAAACTGAAAGATGCTTATGTCTTATTAAATACAATGTTGTTTGCAATGCTGTAAAAGAGTTTTTAATGTGTTAGAAGTTATATGCACAAAAACTTATGTTAGAGCTTCAATGCTCTAGATTGTCAGTTTACAGGTTTCTGAGACCAATAATGTTGAAATAGTGCTTCTGTTCAAATGAAGTTAAAACAAGCCCAAATCTGCTCAAAAGCTGCTCTCTCAATGTGAGAAAGCTGCTTCATTCAATGTTCACTTCAAATCTTGCCAAACTGAAAGATGCTTATGTCTTATTAAATACAATGTTTTTTGCAATGCTGTAAAAGAGTTTTAAATGTGTTAGAAGTTATATGCACAAAAACTCATGTTAGAGCTTCAATGCTCTAGATTGTCAGTTTACAGGTTTCTGAGACCAATAATGTTGAAATAGTACTTCTGTTCAAATGAAGTTAAAACAAGCCCAAATCTGCTCAAAAGCTGCTCTCTCAATGTGAGAAAGCTGCTTCATTCAATGTTCACTTCAAATCTTGCCAAACTGAAAGATGCTTATGTCTTATTAAATACAATGTTGTTTGCAATGCTGTAAAAGAGTTTTTAATGTGTTAGAAGTGTTATGCACAAAAACTTATGTTAGAGCTTCAATGCTCTAGATTGTCAGTTTACAGGTTTCTGAGACCAATAATGTTGAAATAGTGCTTCTGTTCAAATGAAGTTAAAACAAGCCCAAATCTGCTCAAAAGCTGCTCTCTCAATGTGAGAAAGCTGCTTCATTCAATGTTCAGTGCAAATCTTAACAAACTGAAAGATGCTTATGTGTTATGAAATACAATGTTTTTGTAATGCTGTAAGACAGTTTTTAATGTGTTAGAAGTGTTATGCACAAAAACTTATGTTAGAGCTTCAATGCTCTAGATTGTCAGTTTACAGGTTTCTGAGACCAATAATGTTGAAATAGTGCTTCTGTTCAAATGAAGTTAAAACAAGCCCAAATCTGCTCAAAAGCTGCTCTCTCAATGTGAGAAAGCTGCTTCATTCAATGTTCACTTCAAATCTTGCCAAACTGAAAGATGCTTATGTCTTATTAAATACAATGTTTTTTGCAATGCTGTAAAAGAGTTTTAAATGTGTTAGAGTTTATATGCACAAAAACTTATGTTAGAGCTTCAATGCTCTAGATTGTCAGTTTACAGGTTTCTGAGACCAATAATGTTGAAATAGTGCTTCTGTTCAAATGAAGTTAAAACAAGCCCAAATCTGCTCAAAAGCTGCTCTCTCAATGTGAGAAAGCTGCTTCATTCAATGTTCACTTCAAATCTTGCCAAACTGAAAGATGCTTATGTCTCATTAAATACAATGTTTTTTGCAATGCTGTAAAAGAGTTTTAAATGTGTTAGAAGTTATATGCACAAAAACTTATGTTAGAGCTTCAATGCTCTAGATTGTCAGTTTACAGGTTTCTGAGACCAATAATGTTGAAATAGTACTTCTGTTCAAATGAAGTGAAATCTAGCCCAAATCTGCTCAAAAGCTGCTCTCTCAATGTGAGAAAGCTGCTTCATTCAATGTTTAGTGCAAAACTTGTCAAACTGAAAGATGCTTATGTCTTATGAAATACAATGTTTTTTGCAATGCTGTAAGACAGTTTTTAATGTGTTAGAAGTTATATGCACAAAAACTTATGTTAGAGCTTCAATGCTCTAGATTGTCAGTTTACAGGTTTCTGAGACCAATAATGTTGAAATAGTACTTCTGTTCAAATGAAGTTAAAACAAGCCCAAATCTGCTCAAAAGCTGCTCTCTCAATGTGAGAAAGCTGCTTCATTCAGTGTTTAGTGCAAAATTTGTCAAACTGAAAGATGCTTATGTCTCATGAAATACAATGATTTTGCAATGCTGTAAGACAGTTTTTAATGTGTTAGAAGTGATATGCACAAAAACTTATGTTAGAGCTTCAATCCTCAACATTGTCAGTTTTCAGGTTTCTGAGACCACTAATGTTGAAATAGTGCTTCTGTTCAAATGAAGTGAAATCTAGCCCAAATCTGCTCAAAAGCTGCTCTCTTAATGTGAGAAAGCTGCTTTATTCAATGTTCAGTGCAAATCTTGCCAAACTGAAAGATACTTATGTCTTATGAAATACAATGTTTTTTGCAATGCTGTAAGACAGTTTTTAACGTGTTAGAAGTTATATGCACAAAAACTTATGTTAGAGCTTCAATCCTCAAGATTGTCAGTTTTCAGGTTTCTGAGACCACTAATGTTGAAATAGTGCTTCTGTTCAAATGAAGTGAAATCTAGCCCAAATCTGCTCAAAAGCTGCTCTCTCAATGTGAGAAAGCTGCTTTATTCAATGTTCAGTGCAAATCTTGCCAAACTGAAAGATACTTATGTCTTATGAAATACAATGTTTTTTGCAATGCTGTAAGACAGTTTTTAACGTGTTAGAAGTTATATGCACAAAAACTTATGTTAGAGCTTCAATGCTCTAGATTGTCAGTTTACAGGTTTCTGAGACCAATAATGTTGAAATAGTGCTTCTGTTCAAATGAAGTTAAAACAAGCCCAAATCTGCTCAAAAGCTGCTCTCTCAATGTGAGAAAGCTGCTTCATTCAATGTTCACTTCAAATCTTGCCAAACTGAAAGATGCTTATGTCTTATTAAATACAATGTTTTTTGCAATGCTGTAAAAGAGTTTTAAATGTGTTAGAAGTTATATGCACAAAAACTTATGTTAGAGCTTCAATGCTCTAGATTGTCAGTTTACAGGTTTCTGAGACCAATAATGTTGAAATAGTACTTCTGTTCAAATGAAGTTAAAACAAGCCCAAATCTGCTCAAAAGCTGCTCTCTCAATGTGAGAAAGCTGCTTCATTCAATGTTTAGTGCAAAACTTGCCAAACTGAAAGATGCTTATGTGTCATGAAATACAATGATTTTGCAATGCTGTAAGACAGTTTTTAATGTGTTAGAAGTGATATGCACAAAAACTTATGTTAGAGCTTCAATGCTCTAGATTGTCAGTTTACAGGTTTCTGAGACCAATAATGTTGAAATAGTACTTCTGTTCAAATGAAGTGAAATCTAGCCCAAATCTGCTCAAAAGCTGCTCTCTCAATGTGAGAAAGCTGCTTTATTCAATGTTCAGTGCAAATCTTGCCAAACTGAAAGATGCTTATGTCTTATGAAATACAATGTTTTTTGCAATGCTGTAAGACAGTTTTTAACGTGTTAGAAGTTATATGCACAAAAACTTATGTTAGAGCTTCAATGCTCTAGATTGTCAGTTTACAGGTTTCTGAGACCAATAATGTTGAAATAGTGCTTCTGTTCAAATGAAGTTAAAACAAGCCCAAATCTGCTCAAAAGCTGCTCTCTCAATGTGAGAAAGCTGCTTCATTCAATGTTCAGTGCAAATCTTGCCAAACTGAAAGATGCTTATGTCTTATGAAATACAATGTTTTTGCAATGCTGTAAGACAGTTTTTAATGTGTTAGAAGTTATATGCACAAAAACCTATGTTAGAGCTTCAATGCTCTAGATTGTCAGTTTACAGGTTTCTGAGACCAATAATGTTGAAATAGTACTTCTGTTCAAATGAAGTTAAAACTAGCCCAAATCTGCTCAAAAGCTGCTCTCTCAATGTGAGAAAGCTGCTTCATTCAATGTTCAGTGCAAATCCTAACAAACTGAAAGATGCTTATGTGTTATGAAATACAATGTTTTTGTAATGCTGTAAGACAGTTTTTAATGTGTTAGAAGTTATATGCACAAAAACCTATGTTAGAGCTTCAATGCTCTAGATTGTCAGTTTACAGTTTTCTGAGACCAATAATGTTGAAATAGTACTTCTGTTCAAATGAAGTTAAAACTAGCCCAAATCTGCTCAAAAGCTGCTCTCTCAATGTGAGAAAGCTGGTTCATTCAATGTTCACTTCAAATCTTGCCAAACTGAAAGATGCTTATGTCTTATTAAATACAATGTTTTTTGCAATGCTGTAAAAGAGTTTTAAATGTGTTAGAAGTTATATGCACAAAAACTTATGTTAGAGCTTCAATGCTCTAGATTGTCAGTTTACAGGTTTCTGAGACCAATAATGTTGAAATAGTACTTCTGTTCAAATGAAGTTAAAACAAGCCCAAATCTGCTCAAAAGCTGCTCTCTCAATGTGAGAAAGCTGCTTCATTCAATGTTTAGTGCAAAACTTGTCAAACTGAAAGATGCTTATGTCTCATGAAATACAATGATTTTGCAATGCTGTAAGACAGTTTTTAATGTGTTAGAAGTGATATGCACAAAAACTTATGTTAGAGCTTCAATCCTCAAGATTGTCAGTTTTCAGGTTTCTGAGACCACTAATGTTGAAATAGTGCTTCTGTTCAAATGAAGTGAAATCTAGCCCAAATCTGCTCAAAAGCTGCTCTCTCAATGTGAGAAAGCTGCTTTATTCAATGTTCAGTGCAAATCTTGCCAAACTGAAAGATACTTATGTCTTATGAAATACAATGTTTTTTGCAATGCTGTAAGACAGTTTTTAACGTGTTAGAAGTTATATGCACAAAAACTTATGTTAGAGCTTCAATGCTCTAGATTGTCAGTTTACAGGTTTCTGAGACCAATAATGTTGAAATAGTGCTTCTGTTCAAATGAAGTTAAAACAAGCCCAAATCTGCTCAAAAGCTGCTCTCTCAATGTGAGAAAGCTGCTTCATTCAATGTTCACTTCAAATCTTGCCAAACTGAAAGATGCTTATGTCTTATTAAATACAATGTTTTTTGCAATGCTGTAAAAGAGTTTTAAATGTGTTAGAAGTTATATGCACAAAAACTTATGTTAGAGCTTCAATGCTCTAGATTGTCAGTTTACAGGTTTCTGAGACCAATAATGTTGAAATAGTACTTCTGTTCAAATGAGGTTAAAACTAGCCCAAATCTGCTCAAAAGCTGCTCTCTCAATGTGAGAAAGCTGCTTCATTTAATGTTCAGTGCAAATCTTAACAAACTGAAAGATGCTTATGTCTTATGAAATACAATGTTTTTTGCAATGCTGTAAGACAGTTTTTAATGTGTTAGAAGTTATATGCACAAAAACCTATGTTAGGGCTTCAATGCTCTAGATTGTCAGTTTACAGGTTTCTGAGACCAATAATGTTGAAATAGTACTTCTGTTCAAATGAGGTTAAAACTAGCCCAAATCTGCTCAAAAGCTGCTCTCTCAATGTGAGAAAGCTGCTTCATTCAATGTTCAGTGCAAATCTTAACAAACTGAAAGATGCTTATGTGTTATGAAATACAATGTTTTTGTAATGCTGTAAGACAGTTTTTAATGTGTTAGAAGTGTTATGCACAAAAACTTATGTTAGAGCTTCAATGCTCTAGATTGTCAGTTTACAGGTTTCTGAGACCAATAATGTTGAAATAGTGCTTCTGTTCAAATGAAGTTAAAACAAGCCCAAATCTGCTCAAAAGCTGCTCTCTCAATGTGAGAAAGCTGCTTCATTCAATGTTCACTTCAAATCTTGCCAAACTGAAAGATGCTTATGTCTTATTAAATACAATGTTTTTTGCAATGCTGTAAAAGAGTTTTAAATGTGTTAGAGTTTATATGCACAAAAACTTATGTTAGAGCTTCAATCCTCAAGATTGTCAGTTTTCAGGTTTCTGAGACCACTAATGTTGAAATAGTGCTTCTGTTCAAATGAAGTGAAATCTAGCCCAAATCTGCTCAAAAGCTGCTCTCTCAATGTGAGAAAGCTGCTTCATTCAATGTTCACTTCAAATCTTGCCAAACTGAAAGATGCTTATGTCTTATTAAATACAATGTTGTTTGCAATGCTGTAAAAGAGTTTTTAATGTGTTAGAAGTTATATGCACAAAAACTTATGTTAGAGCTTCAATGCTCTAGATTGTCAGTTTACAGGTTTCTGAGACCAATAATGTTGAAATAGTGCTTCTGTTCAAATGAAGTTAAAACAAGCCCAAATCTGCTCAAAAGCTGCTCTCTCAATGTGAGAAAGCTGCTTCATTCAATGTTCACTTCAAATCTTGCCAAACTGAAAGATGCTTATGTCTTATTAAATACAATGTTTTTTGCAATGCTGTAAAAGAGTTTTAAATGTGTTAGAAGTTATATGCACAAAAACTTATGTTAGAGCTTCAATGCTCTAGATTGTCAGTTTACAGGTTTCTGAGACCAATAATGTTGAAATAGTACTTCTGTTCAAATGAAGTTAAAACAAGCCCAAATCTGCTCAAAAGCTGCTCTCTCAATGTGAGAAAGCTGCTTCATTCAATGTTTAGTGCAAAACTTGCCAAACTGAAAGATGCTTATGTGTCATGAAATACAATGATTTTGCAATGCTGTAAGACAGTTTTTAATGTGTTAGAAGTGATATGCACAAAAACTTATGTTAGAGCTTCAATGCTCTAGATTGTCAGTTTACAGGTTTCTGAGACCAATAATGTTGAAATAGTACTTCTGTTCAAATGAAGTGAAATCTAGCCCAAATCTGCTCAAAAGCTGCTCTCTCAATGTGAGAAAGCTGCTTTATTCAATGTTCAGTGCAAATCTTGCCAAACTGAAAGATGCTTATGTCTTATGAAATACAATGTTTTTTGCAATGCTGTAAGACAGTTTTTAACGTGTTAGAAGTTATATGCACAAAAACTTATGTTAGAGCTTCAATGCTCTAGATTGTCAGTTTACAGGTTTCTGAGACCAATAATGTTGAAATAGTGCTTCTGTTCAAATGAAGTTAAAACAAGCCCAAATCTGCTCAAAAGCTGCTCTCTCAATGTGAGAAAGCTGCTTCATTCAATGTTCAGTGCAAATCTTGCCAAACTGAAAGATGCTTATGTCTTATGAAATACAATGTTTTTGCAATGCTGTAAGACAGTTTTTAATGTGTTAGAAGTTATATGCACAAAAACCTATGTTAGAGCTTCAATGCTCTAGATTGTCAGTTTACAGGTTTCTGAGACCAATAATGTTGAAATAGTACTTCTGTTCAAATGAAGTTAAAACTAGCCCAAATCTGCTCAAAAGCTGCTCTCTCAATGTGAGAAAGCTGCTTCATTCAATGTTCAGTGCAAATCCTAACAAACTGAAAGATGCTTATGTGTTATGAAATACAATGTTTTTGTAATGCTGTAAGACAGTTTTTAATGTGTTAGAAGTTATATGCACAAAAACCTATGTTAGAGCTTCAATGCTCTAGATTGTCAGTTTACAGTTTTCTGAGACCAATAATGTTGAAATAGTACTTCTGTTCAAATGAAGTTAAAACTAGCCCAAATCTGCTCAAAAGCTGCTCTCTCAATGTGAGAAAGCTGGTTCATTCAATGTTCACTTCAAATCTTGCCAAACTGAAAGATGCTTATGTCTTATTAAATACAATGTTTTTTGCAATGCTGTAAAAGTTTTAAATGTGTTAGAAGTTATATGCACAAAAACTTATGTTAGAGCTTCAATGCTCTAGATTGTCAGTTTACAGGTTTCTGAGACCAATAATGTTGAAATAGTACTTCTGTTCAAATGAAGTTAAAACAAGCCCAAATCTGCTCAAAAGCTGCTCTCTCAATGTGAGAAAGCTGCTTTATTCAATGTTCAGTTCAAATCTTGCCAAACTGAAAGATACTTATGTCTTATGAAATACAATGTTTTTTGCAATGCTGTAAGACAGTTTTTAACGTGTTAGAAGTTATATGCACAAAAACTTATGTTAGAGCTTCAATGCTCTAGATTGTCAGTTTACAGGTTTCTGAGACCAATAATGTTGAAATAGTGCTTCTGTTCAAATGAAGTTAAAACAAGCCCAAATCTGCTCAAAAGCTGCTCTCTCAATGTGAGAAAGCTGCTTCATTCAATGTTCACTTCAAATCTTGCCAAACTGAAAGATGCTTATGTCTTATTAAATACAATGTTTTTTGCAATGCTGTAAAAGAGTTTTAAATGTGTTAGAAGTTATATGCACAAAAACTTATGTTAGAGCTTCAATGCTCTAGATTGTCAGTTTACAGGTTTCTGAGACCAATAATGTTGAAATAGTACTTCTGTTCAAATGAAGTTAAAATAAGCCCAAATCTGCTCAAAAGCTGCTCTCTCAATGTGAGAAAGCTGCTTCATTTAATGTTTAGTGCAAAACTTGCCAAACTGAAAGATGCTTATGTGTCATGAAATACAATGATTTTGCAATGCTGTAAGACAGTTTTTAATGTGTTAGAAGTGATATGCACAAAAACTTATGTTAGAGCTTCAATGCTCTAGATTGTCAGTTTACAGGTTTCTGAGACCAATAATGTTGAAATAGTACTTCTGTTCAAATGAAGTGAAATCTAGCCCAAATCTGCTCAAAAGCTGCTCTCTCAATGTGAGAAAGCTGCTTTATTCAATGTTCAGTGCAAATCTTGCCAAACTGAAAGATGCTTATGTCTTATGAAATACAATGTTTTTTGCAATGCTGTAAGACAGTTTTTAACGTGTTAGAAGTTATATGCACAAAAACTTATGTTAGAGCTTCAATGCTCTAGATTGTCAGTTTACAGGTTTCTGAGACCAATAATGTTGAAATAGTGCTTCTGTTCAAATGAAGTTAAAACAAGCCCAAATCTGCTCAAAAGCTGCTCTCTCAATGTGAGAAAGCTGCTTCATTCAATGTTCAGTGCAAATCTTGCCAAACTGAAAGATGCTTATGTCTTATGAAATACAATGTTTTTGCAATGCTGTAAGACAGTTTTTAATGTGTTAGAAGTTATATGCACAAAAACCTAGGTTAGAGCTTCAATGCTCTAGATTGTCAGTTTACAGGTTTCTGAGACCAATAATGTTGAAATAGTACTTCTTTTCAAATGAAGTTAAAACAAGCCCAAATGTGCTCAAAAGCTGCTCTCTCAATGTGAGAAAGCTGCTTCATTCAATGTTTAGTGCAAAACTTGTCAAACTGAAAGATGCTTATGTGTCATGAAATACAATGATTTTGCAATGCTGTAAGACAGTTTTTAATGTGTTAGAAGTGATATGCACAAAAACTTATGTTAGAGCTTCAATCCTCAAGATTGTCAGTTTTCAGGTTTCTGAGACCACTAATGTTGAAATAGTGCTTCTGTTCAAATGAAGTGAAATCTAGCCCAAATCTGCTCAAAAGCTGCTCTCTCAATGTGAGAAAGCTGCTTTATTTAATGTTCAGTGCAAATCTTGCCAAACTGAAAGATGCTTATGTCTTATGAAATACAATGTTTTTTGCAATGCTGTAAGACTGTTTTTAATGTGTTAGAAGTTATATGCACAAAAACTTTTGTTAGAGCTTCAATGCTCTAGATTGTCAGTTTACAGGTTTCTGAGACCAATAATGTTGAAATAGTACTTCTGTTCAAATGAAGTTAAAACTAGCCCAAATCTGCTCAAAAGCTGCTCTCTCAATGTGAGAAAGCTGCTTCATTCAATGTTTAGTGCAAAACTTGCCAAACTGAAAGATGCTTATGTGTAATGAAATACAATGATTTTGCAATGCTGTAAGACAGTTTTTAATGTGTTAGAAGTGATATGCACAAAAACTTATGTTAGAGCTTCAATCCTCAAGATTGTCAGTTTTCAGGTTTCTGAGACCACTAATGTTGAAATAGTGCTTCTGTTCAAATGAAGTGAAATCTAGCCCAAATCTGCTCAAAAGCTGCTCTCTCAATGTGAGAAAGCTGCTTCATTCAATGTTCAGTGCAAATCTTGCCAAACTGAAAGATGCTTATGTCTTATGAAATACAATGTTTTTGCAATGCTGTAAGACAGTTTTTAATGTGTTAGAAGTTATATGCACAAAAACCTATGTTAGAGCTTCAATGCTCTAGATTGTCAGTTTACAGGTTTCTGAGACCAATAATGTTGAAATAGTACTTCTGTTCAAATGAAGTTAAAACTAGCCCAAATCTGCTCAAAAGCTGCTCTCTCAATGTGAGAAAGCTGCTTCATTCAATGTTCAGTGCAAATCTTAACAAACTGAAAGATGCTTATGTGTTATGAAATACAATGTTTTTGTAATGCTGTAAGACAGTTTTTAATGTGTTAGAAGTGTTATGCACAAAAACTTATGTTAGAGCTTCAATGCTCTAGATTGTCAGTTTACAGGTTTCTGAGACCAATAATGTTGAAATAGTACTTCTGTTCAAATGAAGTTAAAACAAGCCCAAATCTGCTCAAAAGCTGCTCTCTCAATGTGAGAAAGCTGCTTCATTCAATGTTTAGTGCAAAACTTGTCAAACTGAAAGATGCTTATGTCTCATGAAATACAATGATTTTGCAATGCTGTAAGACAGTTTTTAATGTGTTAGAAGTGATATGCACAAAAACTTATGTTAGAGCTTCAATCCTCAAGATTGTCAGTTTTCAGGTTTCTGAGACCACTAATGTTGAAATAGTGCTTCTGTTCAAATGAAGTGAAATCTAGCCCAAATCTGCTCAAAAGCTGCTCTCTCAATGTGAGAAAGCTGCTTCATTCAATGTTCACTTCAAATCTTGCCAAACTGAAAGATGCTTATGTCTTATTAAATACAATGTTGTTTGCAATGCTGTAAAAGAGTTTTAAATGTGTTAGAAGTTATATGCACAAAAACTTATGTTAGAGCTTCAATGCTCTAGATTGTCAGTTTACAGGTTTCTGAGACCAATAATGTTGAAATAGTGCTTCTGTTCAAATGAAGTTAAAACAAGCCCAAATCTGCTCAAAAGCTGCTCTCTCAATGTGAGAAAGCTGCTTCATTCAATGTTCACTTCAAATCTTGCCAAACTGAAAGATGCTTATGT
The DNA here is from genome assembly GCF_963082965.1 of Carassius carassius. Taxonomy (NCBI): domain Eukaryota; kingdom Metazoa; phylum Chordata; class Actinopteri; order Cypriniformes; family Cyprinidae; genus Carassius; species Carassius carassius. The sequence goes on along the minus strand of NC_081756.1, from coordinate 37,360,658 downwards.
CTTATTAAATACAATGTTTTTTGCAATGCTGTAAAAGAGTTTTAAATGTGTTAGAAGTTATATGCACAAAAACTTATGTTAGAGCTTCAATGCTCTAGATTGTCAGTTTACAGGTTTCTGAGACCAATAATGTTGAAATAGTACTTCTGTTCAAATGAAGTTAAAACAAGCCCAAATCTGCTCAAAAGCTGCTCTCTCAATGTGAGAAAGCTGCTTCATTCAATGTTTAGTGCAAAACTTGCCAAACGGAAAGATGCTTATGTGTCATGAAATACAATGATTTTGCAATGCTGTAAGACAGTTTTTAATGTGTTAGAAGTGATATGCACAAAAACTTGTGTTAGAGCTTCAATCCTCAAGATTGTCAGTTTTCAGGTTTCTGAGACCACTAATGTTGAAATAGTGCTTCTGTTCAAATGAAGTGAAATCTAGCCCAAATCTGCTCAAAAGCTGCTCTCTCAATGTGAGAAAGCTGCTTTATTCAATGTTCAGTGCAAATCTTGCCAAAAAGAAAGATGCTTATGTGTTATGAAATACAATGTTTTTTGCAATGCTGTAAGACAGTTTTTAATGTGTTAGAAGTTATATGCACAAAAACCTATGTTAGGGCTTCAATGCTCTAGATTGTCAGTTTACAGGTTTCTGAGACCAATAATGTTGAAATAGTACTTCTGTTCAAATGAGGTTAAAACTAGCCCAAATCTGCTCAAAAGCTGCTCTCTCAATGTGAGAAAGCTGCTTCATTCAATGTTCAGTGCAAATCTTAACAAACTGAAAGATGCTTATGTGTTATGAAATACAATGTTTTTGTAATGCTGTAAGACAGTTTTTAATGTGTTAGAAGTGTTATGCACAAAAACTTATGTTAGAGCTTCAATGCTCTAGATTGTCAGTTTACAGGTTTCTGAGACCAATAATGTTGAAATAGTGCTTCTGTTCAAATGAAGTTAAAACAAGCCCAAATCTGCTCAAAAGCTGCTCTCTCAATGTGAGAAAGCTGCTTCATTCAATGTTCACTTCAAATCTTGCCAAACTGAAAGATGCTTATGTCTTATTAAATACAATGTTTTTTGCAATGCTGTAAAAGAGTTTTAAATGTGTTAGAGTTTATATGCACAAAAACTTATGTTAGAGCTTCAATCCTCAAGATTGTCAGTTTTCAGGTTTCTGAGACCACTAATGTTGAAATAGTGCTTCTGTTCAAATGAAGTGAAATCTAGCCCAAATCTGCTCAAAAACTGCTCTCTCAATGTGAGAAAGCTGCTTCATTCAATGTTCACTTCAAATCTTGCCAAACTGAAAGATGCTTATGTCTTATTAAATACAATGTTGTTTGCAATGCTGTAAAAGAGTTTTTAATGTGTTAGAAGTTATATGCACAAAAACTTATGTTAGAGCTTCAATGCTCTAGATTGTCAGTTTACAGGTTTCTGAGACCAATAATGTTGAAATAGTGCTTCTGTTCAAATGAAGTTAAAACAAGCCCAAATCTGCTCAAAAGCTGCTCTCTCAATGTGAGAAAGCTGCTTCATTCAATGTTCACTTCAAATCTTGCCAAACTGAAAGATGCTTATGTCTTATTAAATACAATGTTTTTTGCAATGCTGTAAAAGAGTTTTAAATGTGTTAGAAGTTATATGCACAAAAACTTATGTTAGAGCTTCAATGCTCTAGATTGTCAGTTTACAGGTTTCTGAGACCAATAATGTTGAAATAGTACTTCTGTTCAAATGAAGTTAAAACAAGCCCAAATCTGCTCAAAAGCTGCTCTCTCAATGTGAGAAAGCTGCTTCATTCAATGTTTAGTGCAAAACTTGCCAAACTGAAAGATGCTTATGTGTCATGAAATACAATGATTTTGCAATGCTGTAAGACAGTTTTTAATGTGTTAGAAGTGATATGCACAAAAACTTATGTTAGAGCTTCAATCCTCAAGATTGTCAGTTTTCAGGTTTCTGAGACCACTAATGTTGAAATAGTGCTTCTGTTCAGATGAAGTGAAATCTAGCCCAAATCTGCTCAAAAGCTGCTCTCTCAATGTGAGAAAGCTGCTTTATTCAATGTTCAGTGCAAATCTTGCCAAACTGAAAGATGCTTATGTCTTATGAAATACAATGTTCTTTGCAATGCTGTAAGACAGTTTTTAGTGTGTTAGAAGTTATATGCACAAAAACCTATGTTAGAGCTTCAATGCTCTAGATTGTCAGTTTACAGGTTTCTGAGACCAATAATGTTGAAATAGTACTTCTGTTCAAATGAGGTTAAAACTAGCCCAAATCTGCTCAAAAGCTGCTCTCTCAATGTGAGAAAGCTGCTTCATTCAATGTTCAGTGCAAATCTTAACAAACTGAAAGATGCTTATGTCTTATGAAATACAATGTTTTTTGCAATGCTGTAAGACAGTTTTTAATGTGTTAGAAGTTATATGCACAAAAACCTATGTTAGGGCTTCAATGCTCTAGATTGTCAGTTTACAGGTTTCTGAGACCAATAATGTTGAAATAGTACTTCTGTTCAAATGAGGTTAAAACTAGCCCAAATCTGCTCAAAAGCTGCTCTCTCAATGTGAGAAAGCTGCTTCATTCAATGTTCAGTGCAAATCTTAACAAACTGAAAGATGCTTATGTGTTATGAAATACAATGTTTTTGTAATGCTGTAAGACAGTTTTTAATGTGTTAGAAGTGTTATGCACAAAAACTTATGTTAGAGCTTCAATGCTCTAGATTGTCAGTTTACAGGTTTCTGAGACCAATAATGTTGAAATAGTGCTTCTGTTCAAATGAAGTTAAAACAAGCCCAAATCTGCTCAAAAGCTGCTCTCTCAATGTGAGAAAGCTGCTTCATTCAATGTTCACTTCAAATCTTGCCAAACTGAAAGATGCTTATGTCTTATTAAATACAATGTTTTTTGCAATGCTGTAAAAGAGTTTTAAATGTGTTAGAGTTTATATGCACAAAAACTTATGTTAGAGCTTCAATCCTCAAGATTGTCAGTTTTCAGGTTTCTGAGACCACTAATGTTGAAATAGTGCTTCTGTTCAAATGAAGTGAAATCTAGCCCAAATCTGCTCAAAAGCTGCTCTCTCAATGTGAGAAAGCTGCTTCATTCAATGTTCACTTCAAATCTTGCCAAACTGAAAGATGCTTATGTCTTATTAAATACAATGTTGTTTGCAATGCTGTAAAAGAGTTTTTAATGTGTTAGAAGTTATATGCACAAAAACTTATGTTAGAGCTTCAATGCTCTAGATTGTCAGTTTACAGGTTTCTGAGACCAATAATGTTGAAATAGTGCTTCTGTTCAAATGAAGTTAAAACAAGCCCAAATCTGCTCAAAAGCTGCTCTCTCAATGTGAGAAAGCTGCTTCATTCAATGTTCACTTCAAATCTTGCCAAACTGAAAGATGCTTATGTCTTATTAAATACAATGTTTTTTGCAATGCTGTAAAAGAGTTTTAAATGTGTTAGAAGTTATATGCACAAAAACTTATGTTAGAGCTTCAATGCTCTAGATTGTCAGTTTACAGGTTTCTGAGACCAATAATGTTGAAATAGTACTTCTGTTCAAATGAAGTTAAAACAAGCCCAAATCTGCTCAAAAGCTGCTCTCTCAATGTGAGAAAGCTGCTTCATTCAATGTTTAGTGCAAAACTTGCCAAACTGAAAGATGCTTATGTGTCATGAAATACAATGATTTTGCAATGCTGTAAGACAGTTTTTAATGTGTTAGAAGTGATATGCACAAAAACTTATGTTAGAGCTTCAATCCTCAAGATTGTCAGTTTTCAGGTTTCTGAGACCACTAATGTTGAAATAGTGCTTCTGTTCAGATGAAGTGAAATCTAGCCCAAATCTGCTCAAAAGCTGCTCTCTCAATGTGAGAAAGCTGCTTTATTCAATGTTCAGTGCAAATCTTGCCAAACTGAAAGATGCTTATGTCTTATGAAATACAATGTTTTTTGCAATGCTGTAAGACAGTTTTTAATGTGTTAGAAGTTATATGCACAAAAACCTATGTTAGAGCTTCAATGCTCTAGATTGTCAGTTTACAGGTTTCTGAGACCAATAATGTTGAAATAGTACTTCTGTTCAAATGAGGTTAAAACTAGCCCAAATCTGCTCAAAAGCTGCTCTCTCAATGTGAGAAAGCTGCTTCATTCAATGTTCAGTGCAAATCTTAACAAACTGAAAGATGCTTATGTGTTATGAAATACAATGTTTTTGTAATGCTGTAAGACAGTTTTTAATGTGTTAGAAGTGTTATGCACAAAAACTTATGTTAGAGCTTCAATGCTCTAGATTGTCAGTTTACAGGTTTCTGAGACCAATAATGTTGAAATAGTGCTTCTGTTCAAATGAAGTTAAAACAAGCCCAAATCTGCTCAAAAGCTGCTCTCTCAATGTGAGAAAGCTGCTTCATTCAATGTTCACTTCAAATCTTGCCAAACTGAAAGATGCTTATGTCTTATTAAATACAATGTTTTTTGCAATGCTGTAAAAGAGTTTTAAATGTGTTAGAGTTTATATGCACAAAAACTTATGTTAGAGCTTCAATGCTCTAGATTGTCAGTTTACAGGTTTCTGAGACCAATAATGTTGAAATAGTGCTTCTGTTCAAATGAAGTTAAAACAAGCCCAAATCTGCTCAAAAGCTGCTCTCTCAATGTGAGAAAGCTGCTTCATTCAATGTTCACTTCAAATCTTGCCAAACTGAAAGAGGCTTATGTCTCATTAAATACAATGTTTTTTGCAATGCTGTAAAAGAGTTTTAAATGTGTTAGAAGTTATATGCACAAAAACTTATGTTAGAGCTTCAATGCTCTAGATTGTCAGTTTACAGGTTTCTGAGACCAATAATGTTGAAATAGTACTTCTGTTCAAATGAAGTTAAAACAAGCCCAAATCTGCTCAAAAGCTGCTCTCTCAATGTGAGAAAGCTGCTTCATTCAATGTTTAGTGCAAAACTTGTCAAACTGAAAGATGCTTATGTCTCATGAAATACAATGATTTTGCAATGCTGTAAGACAGTTTTTAATGTGTTAGAAGTGATATGCACAAAAACTTATGTTAGAGCTTCAATCCTCAAGATTGTCAGTTTTCAGGTTTCTGAGACCACTAATGTTGAAATAGTGCTTCTGTTCAAATGAAGTGAAATCTAGCCCAAATCTGCTCAAAAGCTGCTCTCTCAATGTGAGAAAGCTGCTTTATTCAATGTTCAGTGCAAATCTTGCCAAACTGAAAGATACTTATGTCTTATGAAATACAATGTTTTTTGCAATGCTGTAAGACAGTTTTTAACGTGTTAGAAGTTATATGCACAAAAACTTATGTTAGAGCTTCAATGCTCTAGATTGTCAGTTTACAGGTTTCTGAGACCAATAATGTTGAAATAGTGCTTCTGTTCAAATGAAGTTAAAACAAGCCCAAATCTGCTCAAAAGCTGCTCTCTCAATGTGAGAAAGCTGCTTCATTCAATGTTCAGTGCAAATCTTGCCAAACTGAAAGATGCTTATGTCTTATGAAATACAATGTTTTTGCAATGCTGTAAGACAGTTTTTAATGTGTTAGAAGTTATATGCACAAAAACCTATGTTAGAGCTTCAATGCTCTAGATTGTCAGTTTACAGGTTTCTGAGACAAATAATGTTGAAATAATACTTCTGTTCAAATGAAGTTAAAACTAGCCCAAATCTGCTCAAAAGCTGCTCTCTCAATGTGAGAAAGCTGGTTCATTCAATGTTCACTTCAAATCTTGCCAAACTGAAAGATGCTTATGTCTTATTAAATACAATGTTTTTTGCAATGCTGTAAAAGAGTTTTAAATGTGTTAGAAGTTATATGCACAAAAACTTATGTTAGAGCTTCAATGCTCTAGATTGTCAGTTTACAGGTTTCTGAGACCAATAATGTTGAAATAGTGCTTCTGTTCAAATGAAGTTAAAACAAGCCCAAATCTGCTCAAAAGCTGCTCTCTCAATGTGAGAAAGCTGCTTCATTCAATGTTCAGTGCAAATCTTAACAAACTGAAAGATGCTTATGTGTTATGAAATACAATGTTTTTGTAATGCTGTAAGACAGTTTTTAATGTGTTAGAAGTGTTATGCACAAAAACTTATGTTAGAGCTTCAATGCTCTAGATTGTCAGTTTACAGGTTTCTGAGACCAATAATGTTGAAATAGTGCTTCTGTTCAAATGAAGTTAAAACAAGCCCAAATCTGCTCAAAAGCTGCTCTCTCAATGTGAGAAAGCTGCTTCATTCAATGTTCACTTCAAATCTTGCCAAACTGAAAGATGCTTATGTCTTATGAAATACAATGTTTTTTGCAATGCTGTAAGACAGTTTTTAACGTGTTAGAAGTTATATGCACAAAAACTTATGTTAGAGCTTCAATGCTCTAGATTGTCAGTTTACAGGTTTCTGAGACCAATAATGTTGAAATAGTGCTTCTGTTCAAATGAAGTTAAAACAAGCCCAAATCTGCTCAAAAGCTTCTCTCTCAATGTGAGAAAGCTGGTTCATTCAATGTTCACTTCAAATCTTGCCAAACTGAAAGATGCTTATGTCTTATTAAATACAATGTTTTTTGCAATGCTGTAAAAGAGTTTTAAATGTGTTAGAAGTTATATGCACAAAAACTTATGTTAGAGCTTCAATGCTCTAGATTGTCAGTTTACAGGTTTCTGAGACCAATAATGTTGAAATAGTACTTCTGTTCAAATGAAGTTAAAACAAGCCCAAATCTGCTCAAAAGCTGCTCTCTCAATGTGAGAAAGCTGCTTCATTCAATGTTTAGTGCAAAACTTGTCAAACTGAAAGATGCTTATGTCTCATGAAATACAATGATTTTGCAATGCTGTAAGACAGTTTTTAATGTGTTAGAAGTGATATGCACAAAAACTTATGTTAGAGCTTCAATCCTCAAGATTGTCAGTTTTCAGGTTTCTGAGACCACTAATGTTGAAATAGTGCTTCTGTTCAAATGAAGTGAAATCTAGCCCAAATCTGCTCAAAAGCTGCTCTCTCAATGTGAGAAAGCTGCTTTATTCAATGTTCAGTGCAAATCTTGCCAAACTGAAAGATACTTATGTCTTATGAAATACAATGTTTTTTTGCAATGCTGTAAGACAGTTTTTAACGTGTTAGAAGTTATATGCACAAAAACTTATGTTAGAGCTTCAATGCTCTAGATTGTCAGTTTACAGGTTTCTGAGACCAATAATGTTGAAATAGTGCTTCTGTTCAAATGAAGTTAAAACAAGCCCAAATCTGCTCAAAAGCTGCTCTCTCAATGTGAGAAAGCTGCTTCATTCAATGTTCACTTCAAATCTTGCCAAACTGAAAGATGCTTATGTCTTATTAAATACAATGTTTTTTGCAATGCTGTAAAAGAGTTTTAAATGTGTTAGAAGTTATATGCACAAAAACTTATGTTAGAGCTTCAAAGCTCTAGATTGTCAGTTTACAGGTTTCTGAGACCAATAATGTTGAAATAGTACTTCTGTTCAAATGAAGTTAAAACAAGCCCAAATCTGCTCAAAAGCTGCTCTCTCAATGTGAGAAAGCTGCTTCATTCAATGTTTAGTGCAAAACTTGCCAAACTGAAAGATGCTTATGTGTCATGAAATACAATGATTTTGCAATGCTGTAAGACAGTTTTTAATGTGTTAGAAGTGATATGCACAAAAACTTATGTTAGAGCTTCAATCCTCAAGATTGTCAGTTTTCAGGTTTCTGAGACCACTAATGTTGAAATAGTGCTTCTGTTCAAATGAAGTGAAATCTAGCCCAAATCTGCTCAAAAGCTGCTCTCTCAATGTGAGAAAGCTGCTTTATTCAATGTTCAGTGCAAATCTTGCCAAACTGAAAGATGCTTATGTCTTATGAAATACAATGTTTTTGCAATGCTGTAAGACAGTTTTTAATGTGTTAGAAGTTATATGCACAAAAACCTATGTTAGAGCTTCAATGCTCTAGATTGTCAGTTTACAGGTTTCTGAGACCAATAATGTTGAAATAGTACTTCTGTTCAAATGAAGTTAAAACTAGCCCAAATCTGCTCAAAAGCTGCTCTCTCAATGTGAGAAAGCTGCTTCATTCAATGTTCAGTGCAAATCTTAACAAACTGAAAGATGCTTATGTGTTATGAAATACAATGTTTTTGTAATGCTGTAAGACAATTTTAAAGGGGTTAGAAGTGTTATGCACAAAAACTTATGTTAGAGCTTCAATGCTCTAGATTGTCAGTTTACAGGTTTCTGAGACCAATAATGTTGAAATAGTACTTCTGTTCAAATGAAGTTAAAACAAGCCCAAATCTGCTCAAAAGCTGCTCTCTCAATGTGAGAAAGCTGCTTCATTCAATGTTTAGTGCAAAACTTGTCAAACTGAAAGATGCTTATGTCTCATGAAATACAATGATTTTGCAATGCTGTAAGACAGTTTTTAATGTGTTAGAAGTGATATGCACAAAAACTTATGTTAGAGCTTCAATCCTCAAGATTGTCAGTTTTCAGGTTTCTGAGACCACTAATGTTGAAATAGTGCTTCTGTTCAAATGAAGTGAAATCTAGCCCAAATCTGCTCAAAAGCTGCTCTCTCAATGTGAGAAAGCTGCTTTATTCAATGTTCAGTGCAAATCTTGCCAAACTGAAAGATACTTATGTCTTATGAAATACAATGTTTTTTGCAATGCTGTAAGACAGTTTTTAACGTGTTAGAAGTTATATGCACAAAAACTTATGTTAGAGCTTCAATGCTCTAGATTGTCAGTTTACAGGTTTCTGAGACCAATAATGTTGAAATAGTGCTTCTGTTCAAATGAAGTTAAAACAAGCCCAAATCTGCTCAAAAGCTGCTCTCTCAATGTGAGAAAGCTGCTTCATTCAATGTTTAGTGCAAAACTTGTCAAACTGAAAGATGCTTATGTCTCATGAAATACAATGATTTTGCAATGCTGTAAAGACAGTTTTTAATGTGTTAGAAGTGATATGCACAAAAACTTATGTTAGAGCTTCAATCCTCAAGATTGTCAGTTTTCAGGTTTCTGAGACCACTAATGTTGAAATAGTGCTTCTGTTCAAATGAAGTGAAATCTAGCCCAAATCTGCTCAAAAGCTGCTCTCTCAATGTGAGAAAGCTGCTTCATTCAATGTTTAGTGCAAAACTTGTCAAACTGAAAGATGCTTATGTCTCATGAAATACAATGATTTTGCAATGCTGTAAGACAGTTTTTAATGTGTTAGAAGTGATATGCACAAAAACTTATGTTAGAGCTTCAATCCTCAAGATTGTCAGTTTTCAGGTTTCTGAGACCACTAATGTTGAAATAGTGCTTCTGTTCAAATGAAGTGAAATCTAGCCCAAATCTGCTCAAAAGCTGCTCTCTCAATGTGAGAAAGCTGCTTCATTCAATGTTTAGTGCAAAACTTGTCAAACTGAAAGATGCTTATGTCTCATGAAATACAATGATTTTGCAATGCTGTAAGACAGTTTTTAATGTGTTAGAAGTGATAGGCACAAAAACTTATGTTAGAGCTTCAATGCTCTAGATTGTCAGTTTACAGGTTTCTGAGACCAATAATGTTGAAATAGTACTTCTGTTCAAATGAAGTTAAAACAAGCCCAAATCTGCTCAAAAGCTGCTCTCTCAATGTGAGAAAGCTGCTTCATTCAATGTTTAGTGCAAAACTTGTCAAACTGAAAGATGCTTATGTCTCATGAAATACAATGATTTTGCAATGCTGTAAGACAGTTTTTAATGTGTTAGAAGTGATATGCACAAAAACTTATGTTAGAGCTTCAATCCTCAAGATTGTCAGTTTTCAGGTTTCTGAGACCACTAATTTTGAAATAGTGCTTCTGTTCAAATGAAGTGAAATCTAGCCCAAATCTGCTCAAAAGCTGCTCTCTCAATGTGAGAAAGCTGCTTTATTCAATGTTCAGTGCAAATCTTGCCAAACTGAAAGATACTTATGTCTTATGAAATACAATGTTTTTTGCAATGCTGTAAGACAGTTTTTAACGTGTTAGAAGTTATATGCACAAAAACTTATGTTAGAGCTTCAATGCTCTAGATTGTCAGTTTACAGGTTTCTGAGACCAATAATGTTGAAATAGTGCTTCTGTTCAAATGAAGTTAAAACAAGCCCAAATCTGCTCAAAAGCTGCTCTCTCAATGTGAGAAAGCTGCTTCATTCAATGTTCACTTCAAATCTTGCCAAACTGAAAGATGCTTATGTCTTATTAAATACAATGTTTTTTGCAATGCTGTAAAAGAGTTTTAAATGTGTTAGAAGTTATATGCACAAAAACTTATGTTAGAGCTTCAAAGCTCTAGATTGTCAGTTTACAGGTTTCTGAGACCAATAATGTTGAAATAGTACTTCTGTTCAAATGAAGTTAAAACAAGCCCAAATCTGCTCAAAAGCTGCTCTCTCAATGTGAGAAAGCTGCTTCATTCAATGTTTAGTGCAAAACTTGCCAAACTGAAAGATGCTTATGTGTCATGAAATACAATGATTTTGCAATGCTGTAAGACAGTTTTTAATGTGTTAGAAGTGATATGCACAAAAACTTATGTTAGAGCTTCAATCCTCAAGATTGTCAGTTTTCAGGTTTCTGAGACCACTAATGTTGAAATAGTGCTTCTGTTCAAATGAAGTGAAATCTAGCCCAAATCTGCTCAAAAGCTGCTCTCTCAATGTGAGAAAGCTGCTTTATTCAATGTTCAGTGCAAATCTTGCCAAACTGAAAGATGCTTATGTCTTATGAAATACAATGTTTTTGCAATGCTGTAAGACAGTTTTTAATGTGTTAGAAGTTATATGCACAAAAACCTATGTTAGAGCTTCAATGCTCTAGATTGTCAGTTTACAGGTTTCTGAGACCAATAATGTTGAAATAGTGCTTCTGTTCAAATGAAGTTAAAACTAGCCCAAATCTGCTCAAAAGCTGCTCTCTCAATGTGAGAAAGCTGCTTCATTCAATGTTCAGTGCAAATCTTAACAAACTGAAAGATGCTTATGTGTTATGAAATACAATGTTTTTGTAATGCTGTAAGACAATTTTAAAGGGGTTAGAAGTGTTATGCACAAAAACTTATGTTAGAGCTTCAATGCTCTAGATTGTCAGTTTACAGGTTTCTGAGACCAATAATGTTGAAATAGTACTTCTGTTCAAATGAAGTTAAAACAAGCCCAAATCTGCTCAAAAGCTGCTCTCTCAATGTGAGAAAGCTGCTTCATTCAATGTTTAGTGCAAAACTTGTCAAACTGAAAGATGCTTATGTCTCATGAAATACAATGATTTTGCAATGCTGTAAGACAGTTTTTAATGTGTTAGAAGTGATATGCACAAAAACTTATGTTAGAGCTTCAATCCTCAAGATTGTCAGTTTTCAGGTTTCTGAGACCACTAATGTTGAAATAGTGCTTCTGTTCAAATGAAGTGAAATCTAGCCCAAATCTGCTCAAAAGCTGCTCTCTCAATGTGAGAAAGCTGCTTTATTCAATGTTCAGTGCAAATCTTGCCAAACTGAAAGATACTTATGTCTTATGAAATACAATGTTTTTTGCAATGCTGTAAGACAGTTTTTAACGTGTTAGAAGTTATATGCACAAAAACTTATGTTAGAGCTTCAATGCTCTAGATTGTCAGTTTACAGGTTTCTGAGACCAATAATGTTGAAATAGTGCTTCTGTTCAAATGAAGTTAAAACAAGCCCAAATCTGCTCAAAAGCTGCTTCATTCAATGTTCAGTGCAAATCTTGCCAAACTGAAAGATGCTTATGTCTTATTAAATACAATGTTTTTTGCAATGCTGTAAAAGAGTTTTAAATGAGTTAGAAGTTATATGCACAAAAACTTATGTTAGAGCTTCAATGCTCTAGATTGTCAGTTTACAGGTTTCTGAGACCAATAATGTTGATGAAATAGTACTTCTGTTCAAATGAAGTTAAAACAAGCCCAAATCTGCTCAAAAGCTGCTCTCTCAATGTGAGAAAGCTGCTTCATTCAATGTTTAGTGCAAAACTTGTCAAACTGAAAGATGCTTATGTCTCATGAAATACAATGATTTTGCAATGCTGTAAGACAGTTTTTAATGTGTTAGAAGTGATATGCACAAAAACTTATGTTAGAGCTTCAATCCTCAAGATTGTCAGTTTTCAGGTTTCTGAGACCACTAATGTTGAAATAGTGCTTCTGTTCAAATGAAGTGAAATCTAGCCCAAATCTGCTCAAAAGCTGCTCTCTCAATGTGAGAAAGCTGCTTCATTCAATGTTTAGTGCAAAACTTGTCAAACTGAAAGATGCTTATGTCTCATGAAATACAATGATTTTGCAATGCTGTAAGACAGTTTTTAATGTGTTAGAAGTGATATGCACAAAAACTTATGTTAGAGCTTCAATGCTCTAGATTGTCAGTTTACAGGTTTCTGAGACCAATAATGTTGAAATAGTACTTCTGTTCAAATTAAGTTAAAACAAGCCCAAATCTGCTCAAAAGCTGCTCTCTCAATGTGAGAAAGCTGCTTCATTCAATGTTTAGTGCAAAACTTGTCAAACTGAAAGATGCTTATGTCTCATGAAATACAATGATTTTGCAATGCTGTAAGACAGTTTTTAATGTGTTAGAAGTGATATGCACAAAAACTTATGTTAGAGCTTCAATGCTCTAGATTCTCAGTTTACAGGTTTCTGAGACCAATAATGTTGAAATAGTGCTTCTGTTCAAATGAAGTTAAAACAAGCCCAAATCTGCTCAAAAGCTGCTCTCTCAATGTGAGAAAGCTGCTTCATTCAATGTTCACTTCAAATCTTGCCAAACTGAAAGATGCTTATGTCTTATTAAATACAATGTTTTTTGCAATGCTGTAAAAGAGTTTTTAATGTGTTAGAAGTTATATGCACAAAAACTTATGTTAGAGCTTCAATGCTCTAGATTGTCAGTTTACAGGTTTCTGAGACCAATAATGTTGAAATAGTACTTCTGTTCAAATAAAGTTAAAACAAGCCCAAATCTGCTCAAAAGCTGCTCTCTCAATGTGAGAAAGCTGCTTCATTCAATGTTTAGTGCAAAACTTGCCAAACTGAAAGATGCTCATGTGTCATGAAATACAATGATTTTGCAATGCTGTAAGACAGTTTTTAATGTGTTAGAAGTGATATGCACAAAAACTTATGTTAGAGCTTCAATCCTCAAGATTGTCAGTTTTCAGGTTTCTGAGACCACTAATGTTGAAATAGTGCTTCTGTTCAAATGAAGTGAAATCTAGCCCAAATCTGCTCAAAAGCTGCTCTCTCAATGTGAGAAAGCTGCTTTATTCAATGTTCAGTGCAAATCTTGCCAAACTGAAAGATGCTTATGTCTTATGAAATACAATGTTTTTGCAATGCTGTAAGACAGTTTTTAATGTGTTAGAAGTTATATGCACAAAAACCTATGTTAGAGCTTCAATGCTCTAGATTGTCAGTTTACAGGTTTCTGAGACCAATAATGTTGAAATAGTACTTCTGTTCAAATGAAGTTAAAACTAGCCCAAATCTGCTCAAAAGCTGCTCTCTCAATGTGAGAAAGCTGCTTCATTCAATGTTCAGTGCAAATCTTAACAAACTGAAAGATGCTTATGTGTTATGAAATACAATGTTTTTGTAATGCTGTAAGACAATTTTAAAGGGGTTAGAAGTGTTATGCACAAAAACTTATGTTAGAGCTTCAATGCTCTAGATTGTCAGTTTACAGGTTTCTGAGACCAATAATGTTGAAATAGTACTTCTGTTCAAATTAAGTTAAAACAAGCCCAAATCTGCTCAAAAGCTGCTCTCTCAATGTGAGAAAGCTGCTTCATTCAATGTTTAGTGCAAAACTTGTCAAACTGAAAGATGCTTATGTCTCATGAAATACAATGATTTTGCAATGTTGTAAGACAGTTTTTAATGTGTTAGAAGTGATATGCACAAAAACTTATGTTAGAGCTTCAATCCTCAAGATTGTCAGTTTTCAGGTTTCTGAGACCACTAATGTTGAAATAGTGCTTCTGTTCAAATGAAGTGAAATCTAGCCCAAATCTGCTCAAAAGCTGCTCTCTCAATGTGAGAAAGCTGCTTTATTCAATGTTCAGTGCAAATCTTGCCAAACTGAAAGATACTTATGTCTTATGAAATACAATGTTTTTTGCAATGTTGTAAGACAGTTTTTAACGTGTTAGAAGTTATATGCACAAAAACTTATGTTAGAGCTTCAATGCTCTAGATTGTCAGTTTACAGGTTTCTGAGACCAATAATGTTGAAATAGTGCTTCTGTTCAAATGAAGTTAAAACACGCCCAAATCTGCTCAAAAGCTGCTCTCTCAATGTGAGAAAGCTGCTTCATTCAATGTTCACTTCAAATCTTGCCAAACTGAAAGATGCTTATGTCTTATTAAATACAATGTTTTTTGCAATGCCGTAAAAGAGTTTTAAATGTGTTAGAAGTTATATGCACAAAAACTTATGTTAGAGCTTCAATGCTCTAGATTGTCAGTTTACAGGTTTCTGAGACCAATAATGTTGAAATAGTACTTCTGTTCAAATGAAGTTAAAACAAGCCCAAATCTGCTCAAAAGCTGCTCTCTCAATGTGAGAAAGCTGCTTCATTCAATGTTTAGTGCAAAACTTGCCAAACTGAAAGATGCTTATGTGTCATGAAATACAATGATTTTGCAATGCTGTAAGACAGTTTTTAATGTGTTAGAAGTGATATGCACAAAAACTTATGTTAGAGCTTCAATCCTCAAAGATTGTCAGTTTTCAGGTTTCTGAGACCACTAATGTTGAAATAGTGCTTCTGTTCAAATGAAGTGAAATCTAGCCCAAATCTGCTCAAAAGCTGCTCTCTCAATGTGAGAAAGCTGCTTTATTCAATGTTCAGTGCAAATCTTGCCAAACTGAAAGATGCTTATGTCTTATGAAATACAACGTTTTTTGCAATGCTGTAAGACAGTTTTTAACGTGTTAGAAGTTATATGCACAAAAACTTATGTTAGAGCTTCAATGCTCTAGATTGTCAGTTTACAGGTTTCTGAGACCAATAATGTTGAAATAGTGCTTCTGTTCAAATGAAGTTAAAACAAGCCCAAATCTGCTCAAAAGCTGCTCTCTCAATGTGAGAAAGCTGCTTCATTCAATGTTCAGTGCAAATCTTAACAAACTGAAAGATGCTTATGTGTTATGAAATACAATGTTTTTGTAATGCTGTAAGACAGTTTTTAATGTGTTAGAAGTGTTATGCACAAAAACTTATGTTAGAGCTTCAATGCTCTAGATTGTCAGTTTACAGGTTTCTGAGACCAATAATGTTGAAATAGTGCTTCTGTTCAAATGAAGTTAAAACAAGCCCAAATCTGCTCAAAAGCTGCTCTCTCAATGTGAGAAAGCTGCTTCATTCAATGTTCACTTCAAATCTTGCCAAACTGAAAGATGCTTATGTTTTTTGCAATGCTGTAAAAGAGTTTTAAATGTGTTAGAAGTTATATGCACAAAAACTTATGTTAGAGCTTCAATGCTCTAGATTGTCAGTTTACAGGTTTCTGAGACCAATAATGTTGAAATAGTGCTTCTGTTCAAATGAAGTTAAAACAAGCCCAAATCTGCTCAAAAGCTGCTCTCTCAATGTGAGAAAGCTGCTTCATTCAATGTTCACTTCAAATCTTGCCAAACTGAAAGATGCTTATGTCTTATTAAATGCAATGTTTTTTGCAATGTTGTAAAAGAGTTTTAAATGTGTTAGAAGTTATATGCACAAAAACTTATGTTAGAGCTTCAATGCTCTAGATTGTCAGTTTACAGGTTTCTGAGACCAATAATGTTGAAATAGTGCTTCTGTTCAAATGAAGTTAAAACAAGCCCAAATCTGCTCAAAAGCTGCTCTCTCAATGTGAGAAAGCTGCTTCATTCAATGTTCACTGCAAATCTTAACAAACTGAAAGATGCTTATGTGTTATGAAATACAATGTTTTTGTAATGCTGTAAGACAGTTTTTAATGTGTTAGAAGTGTTATGCACAAAAACTTATGTTAGAGCTTCAATGCTCTAGATTGTCAGTTTACAGGTTTCTGAGACCAATAATGTTGAAATAGTGCTTCTGTTCAAATGAAGTTAAAACAAGCCCAAATCTGCTCAAAAGCTGCTCTCTCAATGTGAGAAAGCTGCTTCATTCAATGTTCACTTCAAATCTTGCCAAACTGAAAGATGCTTATGTTTTTTGCAATGCTGTAAAAGAGTTTTAAATGTGTTAGAAGTTATATGCACAAAAACTTATGTTAGAGCTTCAATGCTCTAGATTGTCAGTTTACAGGTTTCTGAGACCAATAATGTTGAAATAGTGCTTCTGTTCAAATGAAGTTAAAACAAGCCCAAATCTGCTCAAAAGCTGCTCTCTCAATGTGAGAAAGCTGCTTCATTCAATGTTCACTTCAAATCTTGCCAAACTGAAAGATGCTTATGTCTTATTAAATGCAATGTTTTTTGCAATGTTGTAAAAGAGTTTTAAATGTGTTAGAAGTTATATGCACAAAAACTTATGTTAGAGCTTCAATGCTCTAGATTGTCAGTTTACAGGTTTCTGAGACCAATAATGTTTAAATAGTACTTCTGTTCATATGAAGTTAAAACAAGCCCAAATCTGCTCAAAAGCTGCTCTCTCAATGTGAGAAAGCTGCTTCATTCAATGTTTAGTGCAAAACTTGTCAAACTGAAAGATGCTTATGTCTCATGAAATACAATGATTTTGCAATGCTGTAAGACAGTTTTTAATGTGTTAGAAGTGATATGCACAAAAACTTATGTTAGAGCTTCAATCCTCAAGATTGTCAGTTTTCAGGTTTCGGAGACCACTAATGTTGAAATAGTGCTTCTGTTCAAATGAAGTGAAATCTAGCCCAAATCTGCTCAAAAGCTGCTCTCTCAATGTGAGAAAGCTGCTTTATTCAATGTTCAGTGCAAATCTTGCCAAACTGAAAGATACTTATGTCTTATGAAATACAATGTTTTTTGCAATGCTGTAAGACAGTTTTTAACGTGTTAGAAGTTATATGCACAAAAACTTATGTTAGAGCTTCAATGCTCTAGATTGTCAGTTTACAGGTTTCTGAGACCAATAATGTTGAAATAGTGCTTCTGTTCAAATGAAGTTAAAACAAGCCCAAATCTGCTCAAAAGCTGCTCTCTCAATGTGAGAAAGCTGCTTCATTCAATGTTCAGTGCAAATCTTGCCAAACTGAAAGATGCTTATGTCTTATGAAATACAATGTTTTTGCAATGCTGTAAGACAGTTTTTAATGTGTTAGAAGTTATATGCACAAAAACCTATGTTAGAGCTTCAATGCTCTAGATTGTCAGTTTACAGGTTTCTGAGACCAATAATGTTGAAATAGTACTTCTGTTCAAATGAAGTTAAAACTAGCTCAAATCTGCTCAAAAGCTGCTCTCTCAATGTGAGAAAGCTGCTTCATTCAATGTTCAGTGCAAATCTTAACAAACTGAAAGATGCTTATGTGTTATGAAATACAATGTTTTTGTAATGCTGTAAGACAGTTTTTAATGTGTTAGAAGTGTTATGCACAAAAACTTATGTTAGAGCTTCAATGCTCTAGATTGTCAGTTTACAGGTTTCTGAGACCAATAATGTTGAAATAGTACTTCTGTTCAAATGAAGTTAAAACAAGCCCAAATCTGCTCAAAAGCTGCTCTCTCAATGTGAGAAAGCTGCTTCATTCAATGTTTAGTGCAAAACTTGTCAAACTGAAAGATGCTTATGTCTCATGAAATACAATGATTTTGCAATGCTGTAAGACAGTTTTTAATGTGTTAGAAGTGATATGCACAAAAACTTATGTTAGAGCTTCAATCCTCAAGATTGTCAGTTTTCAGGTTTCTGAGACCACTAATGTTGAAATAGTGCTTCTGTTCAAATGAAGTGAAATCTAGCCCAAATCTGCTCAAAAGCTGCTCTCTCAATGTGAGAAAGCTGCTTTATTCAATGTTCAGTGCAAATCTTGCCAAACTGAAAGATACTTATGTCTTATGAAATACAATGTTTTTTGCAATGTTGTAAGACAGTTTTTAACGTGTTAGAAGTTATATGCACAAAAACTTATGTTAGAGCTTCAATGCTCTAGATTGTCAGTTTACAGGTTTCTGAGACCAATAATGTTGAAATAGTGCTTCTGTTCAAATGAAGTTAAAACAAGCCCAAATCTGCTCAAAAGCTGCTCTCTCAATGTGAGAAAGCTGCTTCATTCAATGTTCACTTCAAATCTTGCCAAACTGAAAGATGCTTATGTCTTATTAAATACAATGTTTTTTGCAATGCTGTAAAAGAGTTTTAAATGTGTTAGAAGTTATATGCACAAAAACTTATGTTAGAGCTTCAATGCTCTAGATTGTCAGTTTACAGGTTTCTGAGACCAATAATGTTGAAATAGTACTTCTGTTCAAATGAAGTTAAAACAAGCCCAAATCTGCTCAAAAGCTGCTCTCTCAATGTGAGAAAGCTGCTTCATTCAATGTTTAGTGCAAAACTTGCCAAACTGAAAGATGCTTATGTGTCATGAAATACAATGATTTTGCAATGCTGTAAGACAGTTTTTAATGTGTTAGAAGTGATATGCACAAAAACTTATGTTAGAGCTTCAATCCTCAAGATTGTCAGTTTTCAGGTTTCTGAGACCACTAATGTTGAAATAGTGCTTCTGTTCAAATGAAGTGAAATCTAGCCCAAATCTGCTCAAAAGCTACTCTCTCAATGTGAGAAAGCTGCTTTATTCAATGTTCAGTGCAAATCTTGCCAAACTGAAAGATACTTATGTCTTATGAAATACAATGTTTTTTGCAATGCTGTAAGACAGTTTTTAAAGTGTTAGAAGTTATATGCACAAAAACTTATGTTAGAGCTTCAATGCTCTAGATTGTCAGTTTACAGGTTTCTGAGACCAATAATGTTGAAATAGTGCTTCTGTTCAAATGAAGTTAAAACAAGCCCAAATCTGCTCAAAAGCTGCTCTCTCAATGTGAGAAAGCTGCTTCATTCAATGTTCAGTGCAAATCTTGCCAAACTGAAAGATGCTTATGTCTTATTAAATACAATGTTTTTTGCAATGCTGTAAAAGAGTTTTAAATGAGTTAGAAGTTATATGCACAAAAACTTATGTTAGAGCTTCAATGCTCTAGATTGTCAGTTTACAGGTTTCTGAGACCAATAATGTTGATGAAATAGTACTTCTGTTCAAATGAAGTTAAAACAAGCCCAAATCTGCTCAAAAGCTGCTCTCTCAATGTGAGAAAGCTGCTTCATTCAATGTTTAGTGCAAAACTTGTCAAACTGAAAGATGCTTATGTCTCATGAAATACAATGATTTTGCAATGCTGTAAGACAGTTTTTAATGTGTTAGAAGTGATATGCACAAAAACTTATGTTAGAGCTTCAATCCTCAAGATTGTCAGTTTTCAGGTTTCTGAGACCACTAATGTTGAAATAGTGCTTCTGTTCAAATGAAGTGAAATCTAGCCCAAATCTGCTCAAAAGCTGCTCTCTCAATGTGAGAAAGCTGCTTCATTCAATGTTTAGTGCAAAACTTGTCAAACTGAAAGATGCTTATGTCTCATGAAATACAATGATTTTGCAATGCTGTAAGACAGTTTTTAATGTGTTAGAAGTGATATGCACAAAAACTTATGTTAGAGCTTCAATGCTCTAGATTGTCAGTTTACAGGTTTCTGAGACCAATAATGTTGAAATAGTACTTCTGTTCAAATGAAGTTAAAACAAGCCCAAATCTGCTCAAAAGCTGCTCTCTCAATGTGAGAAAGCTGCTTCATTCAATGTTTAGTGCAAAACTTGTCAAACTGAAAGATGCTTATGTCTCATGAAATACAATGATTTTGCAATGCTGTAAGACAGTTTTTAATGTGTTAGAAGTGATATGCACAAAAACTTATGTTAGAGCTTCAATCCTCAAGATTGTCAGTTTTCAGGTTTCTGAGACCACTAATGTTGAAATAGTGCTTCTGTTCAAATGAAGTGAAATCTAGCCCAAATCTGCTCAAAAGCTGCTCTCTCAATGTGAGAAAGCTGCTTTATTCAATGTTCAGTGCAAATCTTGCCAAACTGAAAGATACTTATGTCTTATGAAATACAATGTTTTTTGCAATGCTGTAAGACAGTTTTTAACGTGTTAGAAGTTATATGCACAAAAACTTATGTTAGAGCTTCAATGCTCTAGATTGTCAGTTTACAGGTTTCTGAGACCAATAATGTTGAAATAGTGCTTCTGTTCAAATGAAGTTAAAACAAGCCCAAATCTGCTCAAAAGCTGCTCTCTCAATGTGAGAAAGCTGCTTCATTCAATGTTCACTTCAAATCTTGCCAAACTGAAAGATGCTTATGTCTTATTAAATACAATGTTTTTTGCAATGCTGTAAAAGAGTTTTAAATGTGTTAGAAGTTATATGCACAAAAACTTATGTTAGAGCTTCAAAGCTCTAGATTGTCAGTTTACAGGTTTCTGAGACCAATAATGTTGAAATAGTACTTCTGTTCAAATGAAGTTAAAACAAGCCCAAATCTGCTCAAAAGCTGCTCTCTCAATGTGAGAAAGCTGCTTCATTCAATGTTTAGTGCAAAACTTGCCAAACTGAAAGATGCTTATGTGTCATGAAATACAATGATTTTGCAATGCTGTAAGACAGTTTTTAATGTGTTAGAAGTGATATGCACAAAAACTTATGTTAGAGCTTCAATCCTCAAGATTGTCAGTTTTCAGGTTTCTGAGACCACTAATGTTGAAATAGTGCTTCTGTTCAAATGAAGTGAAATCTAGCCCAAATCTGCTCAAAAGCTGCTCTCTCAATGTGAGAAAGCTGCTTTATTCAATGTTCAGTGCAAATCTTGCCAAACTGAAAGATGCTTATGTCTTATGAAATACAATGTTTTTGCAATGCTGTAAGACAGTTTTTAATGTGTTAGAAGTTATATGCACAAAAACCTATGTTAGAGCTTCAATGCTCTAGATTGTCAGTTTACAGGTTTCTGAGACCAATAATGTTGAAATAGTACTTCTGTTCAAATGAAGTTAAAACTAGCCCAAATCTGCTCAAAAGCTGCTCTCTCAATGTGAGAAAGCTGCTTCATTCAATGTTCAGTGCAAATCTTAACAAACTGAAAGATGCTTATGTGTTATGAAATACAATGTTTTTGTAATGCTGTAAGACAATTTTAAAGGGGTTAGAAGTGTTATGCACAAAAACTTATGTTAGAGCTTCAATGCTCTAGATTGTCAGTTTACAGGTTTCTGAGACCAATAATGTTGAAATAGTACTTCTGTTCAAATGAAGTTAAAACAAGCCCAAATCTGCTCAAAAGCTGCTCTCTCAATGTGAGAAAGCTGCTTCATTCAATGTTTAGTGCAAAACTTGTCAAACTGAAAGATGCTTATGTCTCATGAAATACAATGATTTTGCAATGCTGTAAAGACAGTTTTTAATGTGTTAGAAGTGATATGCACAAAAACTTATGTTAGAGCTTCAATCCTCAAGATTGTCAGTTTTCAGGTTTCTGAGACCACTAATGTTGAAATAGTGCTTCTGTTCAAATGAAGTGAAATCTAGCCCAAATCTGCTCAAAAGCTGCTCTCTCAATGTGAGAAAGCTGCTTTATTCAATGTTCAGTGCAAATCTTGCCAAACTGAAAGATACTTATGTCTTATGAAATACAATGTTTTTTGCAATGCTGTAAGACAGTTTTTAACGTGTTAGAAGTTATATGCACAAAAACTTATGTTAGAGCTTCAATGCTCTAGATTGTCAGTTTACAGGTTTCTGAGACCAATAATGTTGAAATAGTGCTTCTGTTCAAATGAAGTTAAAACAAGCCCAAATCTGCTCAAAAGCTGCTCTCTCAATGTGAGAAAGCTGCTTCATTCAATGTTCAGTGCAAATCTTGCCAAACTGAAAGATGCTTATGTCTTATTAAATACAATGTTTTTTGCAATGCTGTAAAAGAGTTTTAAATGAGTTAGAAGTTATATGCACAAAAACTTATGTTAGAGCTTCAATGCTCTAGATTGTCAGTTTACAGGTTTCTGAGACCAATAATGTTGATGAAATAGTACTTCTGTTCAAATGAAGTTAAAACAAGCCCAAATCTGCTCAAAAGCTGCTCTCTCAATGTGAGAAAGCTGCTTCATTCAATGTTTAGTGCAAAACTTGTCAAACTGAAAGATGCTTATGTCTCATGAAATACAATGATTTTGCAATGCTGTAAGACAGTTTTTATTGTGTTAGAAGTGATATGCACAAAAACTTATGTTAGAGCTTCAATCCTCAAAGATTGTAAGTTTTCAGGTTTCTGAGACCAATAATGTTGAAATAGTGCTTCTGTTCAAATGAAGTGAAATCTAGCCCAAATCTGCTCAAAAGCTGCTCTCTCAATGTGAGAAAGCTGCTTCATTCAATGTTTAGTGCAAAACTTGTCAAACTGAAAGATGCTTATGTCTCATGAAATACAATGATTTTGCAATGCTGTAAGACAGTTTTTAATGTGTTAGAAGTGATATGCACAAAAACTTATGTTAGAGCTTCAATGCTCTAGATTGTCAGTTTACAGGTTTCTGAGACCAATAATGTTGAAATAGTACTTCTGTTCAAATTAAGTTAAAACAAGCCCAAATCTGCTCAAAAGCTGCTCTCTCAATGTGAGAAAGCTGCTTCATTCAATGTTTAGTGCAAAACTTGTCAAACTGAAAGATGCTTATGTCTCATGAAATACAATGATTTTGCAATGCTGTAAGACAGTTTTTAATGTGTTAGAAGTGATATGCACAAAAACTTATGTTAGAGCTTCAATCCTCAAGATTGTCAGTTTTCAGGTTTCTGAGACCACTAATGTTGAAATAGTGCTTCTGTTCAAATGAAGTGAAATCTAGCCCAAATCTGCTCAAAAGCTGCTCTCTCAATGTGAGAAAGCTGCTTTATTCAATGTTCAGTGCAAATCTTGCCAAACTGAAAGATACTTATGTCTTATGAAATACAATGTTTTTTGCAATGCTGTAAGACAGTTTTTAACGTGTTAGAAGTTATATGCACAAAAACTTATGTTAGAGCTTCAATGCTCTAGATTGTCAGTTTACAGGTTTCTGAGACCAATAATGTTGAAATAGTGCTTCTGTTCAAATGAAGTTAAAACAAGCCCAAATCTGCTCAAAAGCTGCTCTCTCAATGTGATAAAGCTGCTTCATTCAATGTTCACTTCAAATCTTGCCAAACTGAAAGATGCTTATGTCTTATGAAATACAATGTTTTTTGCAATGCTGTAAAAGAGTTTTAAATGTGTTAGAAGTTATATGCACAAAAACTTATGTTAGAGCTTCAATGCTCTAGATTGTCAGTTTACAGGTTTCTGAGACCAATAATGTTGAAATAGTACTTCTGTTCAAATGAAGTTAAAACAAGCCCAAATCTGCTCAAAAGCTGCTCTCTCAATGTGAGAAAGCTGCTTCATTCAATGTTTAGTGCAAAACTTGCCAAACTGAAAGATGCTCATGTGTCATGAAATACAATGATTTTGCAATGCTGTAAGACAGTTTTTAATGTGTTAGAAGTGATATGCACAAAAACTTATGTTAGAGCTTCAATCCTCAAGATTGTCAGTTTTCAGGTTTCTGAGACCACTAATGTTGAAATAGTGCTTCTGTTCAAATGAAGTGAAATCTAGCCCAAATCTGCTCAAAAGCTGCTCTCTCAATGTGAGAAAGCTGCTTTATTCAATGTTCAGTGCAAATCTTGCCAAACTGAAAGATGCTTATGTCTTATGAAATACAATGTTTTTGCAATGCTGTAAGACAGTTTTTAATGTGTTAGAAGTTATATGCACAAAAACCTATGTTAGAGCTTCAATGCTCTAGATTGTCAGTTTACAGGTTTCTGAGACCAATAATGTTGAAATAGTACTTCTGTTCAAATGAAGTTAAAACTAGCCCAAATCTGCTTAAAAGCTGCTCTCTCAATGTGAGAAAGCTGCTTCATTCAATGTTCAGTGCAAATCTTAACAAACTGAAAGATGCTTATGTGTTATGAAATACAATGTTTTTGTAATGCTGTAAGACAATTTTAAAGGGGTTAGAAGTGTTATGCACAAAAACTTATGTTAGAGCTTCAATGCTCTAGATTGTCAGTTTACAGGTTTCTGAGACCAATAATGTTGAAATAGTACTTCTGTTCAAATTAAGTTAAAACAAGCCCAAATCTGCTCAAAAGCTGCTCTCTCAATGTGAGAAAGCTGCTTCATTCAATGTTTAGTGCAAAACTTGTCAAACTGAAAGATGCTTATGTCTCATGAAATACAATGATTTTGCAATGTTGTAAGACAGTTTTTAATGTGTTAGAAGTGATATGCACAAAAACTTATGTTAGAGCTTCAATCCTCAAGATTGTCAGTTTTCAGGTTTCTGAGACCACTAATGTTGAAATAGTGCTTCTGTTCAAATGAAGTGAAATCTAGCCCAAATCTGCTCAAAAGCTGCTCTCTCAATGTGAGAAAGCTGCTTTATTCAATGTTCAGTGCAAATCTTGCCAAACTGAAAGATACTTATGTCTTATGAAATACAATGTTTTTTGCAATGTTGTAAGACAGTTTTTAACGTGTTAGAAGTTATATGCACAAAAACTTATGTTAGAGCTTCAATGCTCTAGATTGTCAGTTTACAGGTTTCTGAGACCAATAATGTTGAAATAGTGCTTCTGTTCAAATGAAGTTAAAACAAGCCCAAATCTGCTCAAAAGCTGCTCTCTCAATGTGAGAAAGCTGCTTCATTCAATGTTCACTTCAAATCTTGCCAAACTGAAAGATGCTTATGTCTTATTAAATACAATGTTTTTTGCAATGCTGTAAAAGAGTTTTAAATGTGTTAGAAGTTATATGCACAAAAACTTATGTTAGAGCTTCAATGCTCTAGATTGTCAGTTTACAGGTTTCTGAGACCAATAATGTTGAAATAGTACTTCTGTTCAAATGAAGTTAAAACAAGCCCAAATCTGCTCAAAAGCTGCTCTCTCAATGTGAGAAAGCTGCTTCATTCAATGTTTAGTGCAAAACTTGCCAAACTGAAAGATGCTTATGTGTCATGAAATACAATGATTTTGCAATGCTGTAAGACAGTTTTTAATGTGTTAGAAGTGATATGCACAAAAACTTATGTTAGAGCTTCAATCCTCAAAGATTGTCAGTTTTCAGGTTTCTGAGACCACTAATGTTGAAATAGTGCTTCTGTTCAAATGAAGTGAAATCTAGCCCAAATCTGCTCAAAAGCTGCTCTCTCAATGTGAGAAAGCTGCTTTATTCAATGTTCAGTGCAAATCTTGCCAAACTGAAAGATGCTTATGTCTTATGAAATACAATGTTTTTTGCAATGCTGTAAGACAGTTTTTAATGTGTTAGAAGTTATATGCACAAAAACTTATGTTAGAGCTTCAATGCTCTAGATTGTCAGTTTACAGGTTTCTGAGACCAATAATGTTGAAATAGTGCTTCTGTTCAAATGAAGTTAAAACAAGCCCAAATCTGCTCAAAAGCTGCTCTCTCAATGTGAGAAAGCTGCTTCATTCAATGTTCAGTGCAAATCTTAACAAACTGAAAGATGCTTATGTGTTATGAAATACAATGTTTTTGTAATGCTGTAAGACAGTTTTTAATGTGTTAGAAGTTTTATGCACAAAAACTTATGTTAGAGCTTCAATGCTCTAGATTGTCAGTTTACAGGTTTCTGAGACCAATAATGTTGAAATAGTGCTTCTGTTCAAATGAAGTTAAAACAAGCCCAAATCTGCTCAAAAGCTGCTCTCTCAATGTGAGAAAGCTGCTTCATTCAATGTTCACTTCAAATCTTGCCAAACTGAAAGATGCTTATGTTTTTTGCAATGCTGTAAAAGAGTTTTAAATGTGTTAGAAGTTATATGCACAAAAACTTATGTTAGAGCTTCAATGCTCTAGATTGTCAGTTTACAGGTTTCTGAGACCAATAATGTTGAAATAGTGCTTCTGTTCAAATGAAGTTAAAACAAGCCCAAATCTGCTCAAAAGCTGCTCTCTCAATGTGAGAAAGCTGCTTCATTCAATGTTCACTTCAAATCTTGCCAAACTGAAAGATGCTTATGTCTTATTAAATGCAATGTTTTTTGCAATGTTGTAAAAGAGTTTTAAATGTGTTAGAAGTTATATGCACAAAAACTTATGTTAGAGCTTCAATGCTCTAGATTGTCAGTTTACAGGTTTCTGAGACCAATAATGTTTAAATAGTACTTCTGTTCAAATGAAGTTAAAACAAGCCCAAATCTGCTCAAAAGCTGCTCTCTCAATGTGAGAAAGCTGCTTCATTCAATGTTTAGTGCAAAACTTGTCAAACTGAAAGATGCTTATGTCTCATGAAATACAATGATTTTGCAATGCTGTAAGACAGTTTTTAATGTGTTAGAAGTGATATGCACAAAAACTTATGTTAGAGCTTCAATCCTCAAGATTGTCAGTTTTCAGGTTTCGGAGACCACTAATGTTGAAATAGTGCTTCTGTTCAAATGAAGTGAAATCTAGCCCAAATCTGCTCAAAAGCTGCTCTCTCAATGTGAGAAAGCTGCTTTATTCAATGTTCAGTGCAAATCTTGCCAAACTGAAAGATACTTATGTCTTATGAAATACAATGTTTTTTGCAATGCTGTAAGACAGTTTTTAACGTGTTAGAAGTTATATGCACAAAAACTTATGTTAGAGCTTCAATGCTCTAGATTGTCAGTTTACAGGTTTCTGAGACCAATAATGTTGAAATAGTGCTTCTGTTCAAATGAAGTTAAAACAAGCCCAAATCTGCTCAAAAGCTGCTCTCTCAATGTGAGAAAGCTGCTTCATTCAATGTTCAGTGCAAATCTTGCCAAACTGAAAGATGCTTATGTCTTATGAAATACAATGTTTTTGCAATGCTGTAAGACAGTTTTTAATGTGTTAGAAGTTATATGCACAAAAACCTATGTTAGAGCTTCAATGCTCTAGATTGTCAGTTTACAGGTTTCTGAGACCAATAATGTTGAAATAGTACTTCTGTTCAAATGAAGTTAAAACTAGCTCAAATCTGCTCAAAAGCTGCTCTCTCAATGTGAGAAAGCTGCTTCATTCAATGTTCAGTGCAAATCTTAACAAACTGAAAGATGCTTATGTGTTATGAAATACAATGTTTTTGTAATGCTGTAAGACAGTTTTTAATGTGTTAGAAGTGTTATGCACAAAAACTTATGTTAGAGCTTCAATGCTCTAGATTGTCAGTTTACAGGTTTCTGAGACCAATAATGTTGAAATAGTACTTCTGTTCAAATGAAGTTAAAACAAGCCCAAATCTGCTCAAAAGCTGCTCTCTCAATGTGAGAAAGCTGCTTCATTCAATGTTTAGTGCAAAACTTGTCAAACTGAAAGATGCTTATGTCTCATGAAATACAATGATTTTGCAATGCTGTAAGACAGTTTTTAATGTGTTAGAAGTGATATGCACAAAAACTTATGTTAGAGCTTCAATCCTCAAGGTTTTCAGTTTTCAGGTTTCTGAGACCACTAATGTTGAAATAGTGCTTCTGTTCAAATGAAGTGAAATCTAGCCCAAATCTGCTCAAAAGCTGCTCTCTCAATGTGAGAAAGCTGCTTTATTCAATGTTCAGTGCAAATCTTGCCAAACTGAAAGATACTTATGTCTTATGAAATACAATGTTTTTTGCAATGTTGTAAGACAGTTTTTAACGTGTTAGAAGTTATATGCACAAAAACTTATGTTAGAGCTTCAATGCTCTAGATTGTCAGTTTACAGGTTTCTGAGACCAATAATGTTGAAATAGTGCTTCTGTTCAAATGAAGTTAAAACAAGCCCAAATCTGCTCAAAAGCTGCTCTCTCAATGTGAGAAAGCTGCTTCATTCAATGTTCACTTCAAATCTTGCCAAACTGAAAGATGCTTATGTCTTATTAAATACAATGTTTTTTGCAATGCTGTAAAAGCGTTTTAAATGTGTTAGAAGTTATATGCACAAAAACTTATGTTAGAGCTTCAATGCTCTAGATTGTCAGTTTACAGGTTTCTGAGACCAATAATGTTGAAATAGTACTTCTGTTCAAATGAAGTTAAAACAAGCCCAAATCTGCTCAAAAGCTGCTCTCTCAATGTGAGAAAGCTGCTTCATTCAATGTTTAGTGCAAAACTTGCCAAACTGAAAGATGCTTATGTGTCATGAAATACAATGATTTTGCAATGCTGTAAGACAGTTTTTAATGTGTTAGAAGTGATATGCACAAAAACTTATGTTAGAGCTTCAATCCTCAAGATTGTCAGTTTTCAGGTTTCTGAGACCACTAATGTTGAAATAGTGCTTCTGTTCAAATGAAGTGAAATCTAGCCCAAATCTGCTCAAAAGCTACTCTCTCAATGTGAGAAAGCTGCTTTATTCAATGTTCAGTGCAAATCTTGCCAAACTGAAAGATGCTTATGTCTTATGAAATACAATGTTTTTTGCAATGCTGTAAGACAGTTTTTAATATGTTAGAAGTTATATGCACAAAAACCTATGTTAGAGCTTCAATGCTCTAGATTGTCAGTTTACAGGTTTCTGAGACCAATAATGTTGAAATAGTACTTCTGTTCAAATGAGGTTAAAACTAGCCCAAATCTGCTCAAAAGCTGCTCTCTCAATGTGAGAAAGCTGCTTCATTCAATGTTCAGTGCAAATCTTAACAAACTGAAAGATGCTTATGTGTTATGAAATACAATGTTTTTGTAATGCTGTAAGACAGTTTTTAATGTGTTAGAAGTGTTATGCACAAAAACTTATGTTAGAGCTTCAATGCTCTAGATTGTCAGTTTACAGGTTTCTGAGACCAATAATGTTGAAATAGTGCTTCTGTTCAAATGAAGTTAAAACAAGCCCAAATCTGCTCAAAAGCTGCTCTCTCAATGTGAGAAAGCTGCTTCATTCAATGTTCACTTCAAATCTTGCCAAACTGAAAGATGCTTATGTCTTATTAAATACAATGTTTTTTGCAATGCTGTAAAAGAGTTTTAAATGTGTTAGAGTTTATATGCACAAAAACCTATGTTAGAGCTTCAATGCTCTAGATTGTCAGTTTACAGGTTTCTGAGACCAATAATGTTGAAATAGTGCTTCTGTTCAAATGAAGTTAAAACAAGCCCAAATCTGCTCAAAAGCTGCTCTCTCAATGTGAGAAAGCTGCTTCATTCAATGTTCACTTCAAATCTTGCCAAACTGAAAGATGCTTATGTCTCATTAAATACAATGTTTTTTGCAATGCTGTAAAAGAGTTTTAAATGTTTTAGAAGTTATATGCACAAAAACTTATGTTAGAGCTTCAATGCTCTAGATTGTCAGTTTACAGGTTTCTGAGACCAATAATGTTGAAATAGTACTTCTGTTCAAATGAAGTTAAAACAAGCCCAAATCTGCTCAAAAGCTGCTCTCTCAATGTGAGAAAGCTGCTTCATTCAATGTTTAGTGCAAAACTTGTCAAACTGAAAGATGCTTATGTCTCATGAAATACAATGATTTTGTAATGCTGTAAGACAGTTTTTAATGTGTTAGAAGTGATATGCACAAAAACTTATGTTAGAGCTTCAATCCTCAAGATTGTCAGTTTTCAGGTTTCTGAGACCACTAATGTTGAAATAGTGCTTCTGTTCAAATGAAGTGAAATCTAGCCCAAATCTGCTCAAAAGCTGCTCTCTCAATGTGAGAAAGCTGCTTTATTCAATGTTCAGTGCAAATCTTGCCAAACTGAAAGATACTTATGTCTTATGAAATACAATGTTTTTTGCAATGCTGTAAGACAGTTTTTAACGTGTTAGAAGTTATATGCACAAAAACTTATGTTAGAGCTTCAATGCTCTAGATTGTCAGTTTACAGGTTTCTGAGACCAATAATGTTGAAATAGTGCTTCTGTTCAAATGAAGTTAAAACAAGCCCAAATCTGCTCAAAAGCTGCTCTCTCAATGTGAGAAAGCTGCTTCATTCAATGTTCACTTCAAATCTTGCCAAACTGAAAGATGCTTATGTCTTATTAAATACAATGTTTTTTGCAATGCTGTAAAAGAGTTTTAAATGTGTTAGAAGTTATATGCACAAAAACTTATGTTAGAGCTTCAATGCTCTAGATTGTCAGTTTACAGGTTTCTGAGACCAATAATGTTGAAATAGTACTTCTGTTCAAATGAAGTTAAAACAAGCCCAAATCTGCTCAAAAGCTGCTCTCTCAATGTGAGAAAGCTGCTTCATTCAATGTTTAGTGCAAAACTTGCCAAACTGAAAGATGCTTATGTGTCATGAAATACAATGATTTTGCAATGCTGTAAGACAGTTTTTAATGTGTTAGAAGTGATATGCACAAAAACTTATGTTAGAGCTTCAATGCTCTAGATTGTCAGTTTACAGGTTTCTGAGACCAATAATGTTGAAATAGTACTTCTGTTCAAATGAAGTGAAATCTAGCCCAAATCTGCTCAAAAGCTGCTCTCTCAATGTGAGAAAGCTGCTTTATTCAATGTTCAGTGCAAATCTTGCCAAACTGAAAGATGCTTATGTCTTATGAAATACAATGTTTTTTGCAATGCTGTAAGACAGTTTTTAACGTGTTAGAAGTTATATGCACAAAAACTTATGTTAGAGCTTCAATGCTCTAGATTGTCAGTTTACAGGTTTCTGAGACCAATAATGTTGAAATAGTGCTTCTGTTCAAATGAAGTTAAAACAAGCCCAAATCTGCTCAAAAGCTGCTCTCTCAATGTGAGAAAGCTGCTTCATTCAATGTTCAGTGCAAATCTTGCCAAACTGAAAGATGCTTATGTCTTATGAAATACAATGTTTTTGCAATGCTGTAAGACAGTTTTTAATGTGTTAGAAGTTATATGCACAAAAACCTATGTTAGAGCTTCAATGCTCTAGATTGTCAGTTTACAGGTTTCTGAGACCAATAATGTTGAAATAGTACTTCTGTTCAAATGAAGTTAAAACTAGCCCAAATCTGCTCAAAAGCTGCTCTCTCAATGTGAGAAAGCTGCTTCATTCAATGTTCAGTGCAAATCTTAACAAACTGAAAGATGCTTATGTGTTATGAAATACAATGTTTTTGTAATGCTGTAAGACAATTTTAAAGGGGTTAGAAGTGTTATGCACAAAAACTTATGTTAGAGCTTCAATGCTCTAGATTGTCA
Organism: Carassius carassius; assembly: GCF_963082965.1. Classification (NCBI taxonomy): domain Eukaryota; kingdom Metazoa; phylum Chordata; class Actinopteri; order Cypriniformes; family Cyprinidae; genus Carassius; species Carassius carassius. The sequence goes on along the minus strand of NC_081756.1, from coordinate 37,329,377 downwards.
GTTTACAGGTTTCTGAGACCAATAATGTTGAAATAGTACTTCTGTTCAAATTAAGTTAAAACAAGCCCAAATCTGCTCAAAAGCTGCTCTCTCAATGTGAGAAAGCTGCTTCATTCAATGTTTAGTGCAAAACTTGTCAAACTGAAAGATGCTTATGTCTCATGAAATACAATGATTTTGCAATGTTGTAAGACAGTTTTTAATGTGTTAGAAGTGATATGCACAAAAACTTATGTTAGAGCTTCAATCCTCAAGATTGTCAGTTTTCAGGTTTCTGAGACCACTAATGTTGAAATAGTGCTTCTGTTCAAATGAAGTGAAATCTAGCCCAAATCTGCTCAAAAGCTGCTCTCTCAATGTGAGAAAGCTGCTTTATTCAATGTTCAGTGCAAATCTTGCCAAACTGAAAGATACTTATGTCTTATGAAATACAATGTTTTTTGCAATGTTGTAAGACAGTTTTTAACGTGTTAGAAGTTATATGCACAAAAACTTATGTTAGAGCTTCAATGCTCTAGATTGTCAGTTTACAGGTTTCTGAGACCAATAATGTTGAAATAGTGCTTCTGTTCAAATGAAGTTAAAACAAGCCCAAATCTGCTCAAAAGCTGCTCTCTCAATGTGAGAAAGCTGCTTCATTCAATGTTCACTTCAAATCTTGCCAAACTGAAAGATGCTTATGTCTTATTAAATACAATGTTTTTTGCAATGCTGTAAAAGAGTTTTAAATGTGTTAGAAGTTATATGCACAAAAACTTATGTTAGAGCTTCAATGCTCTAGATTGTCAGTTTACAGGTTTCTGAGACCAATAATGTTGAAATAGTACTTCTGTTCAAATGAAGTTAAAACAAGCCCAAATCTGCTCAAAAGCTGCTCTCTCAATGTGAGAAAGCTGCTTCATTCAATGTTTAGTGCAAAACTTGCCAAACTGAAAGATGCTTATGTGTCATGAAATACAATGATTTTGCAATGCTGTAAGACAGTTTTTAATGTGTTAGAAGTGATATGCACAAAAACTTATGTTAGAGCTTCAATCCTCAAGATTGTCAGTTTTCAGGTTTCTGAGACCACTAATGTTGAAATAGTGCTTCTGTTCAAATGAAGTGAAATCTAGCCCAAATCTGCTCAAAAGCTGCTCTCTCAATGTGAGAAAGCTGCTTTATTCAATGTTCAGTGCAAATCTTGCCAAACTGAAAGATGCTTATGTCTTATGAAATACAATGTTTTTTGCAATGCTGTAAGACAGTTTTTAATGTGTTAGAAGTGTTATGCACAAAAACTTATGTTAGAGCTTCAATGCTCTAGATTGTCAGTTTACAGGTTTCTGAGACCAATAATGTTGAAATAGTGCTTCTGTTCAAATGAAGTTAAAACAAGCCCAAATCTGCTCAAAAGCTGCTCTCTCAATGTGAGAAAGCTGCTTCATTCAATGTTCACTTCAAATCTAGCCAAACTGAAAGATGCTTATGTTTTTTGCAATGCTGTAAAAGAGTTTTAAATGTGTTAGAAGTTATATGCACAAAAACTTATGTTAGAGCTTCAATGCTCTAGATTGTCAGTTTACAGGTTTCTGAGACCAATAATGTTGAAATAGTGCTTCTGTTCAAATGAAGTTAAAACAAGCCCAAATCTGCTCAAAAGCTGCTCTCTCAATGTGAGAAAGCTGCTTCATTCAATGTTCACTTCAAATCTTGCCAAACTGAAAGATGCTTATGTCTTATTAAATACAATGTTTTTTGCAATGCTGTAAAAGAGTTTTAAATGTGTTAGAAGTTATATGCACAAAAACTTATGTTAGAGCTTCAATGCTCTAGATTGTCAGTTTACAGGTTTCTGAGACCAATAATGTTGAAATAGTACTTCTGTTCAAATGAAGTTAAAACAAGCCCAAATCTGCTCAAAAGCTGCTCTCTCAATGTGAGAAAGCTGCTTCATTCAATGTTTAGTGCAAAACTTGCCAAACTGAAAGATGCTTATGTGTCATGAAATACAATGATTTTGCAATGCTGTAAGACAGTTTTTAATGTGTTAGAAGTGATATGCACAAAAACTTATGTTAGAGCTTCAATGCTCTAGATTGTCAGTTTACAGGTTTCTGAGACCAATAATGTTGAAATAGTACTTCTGTTCAAATGAGGTTAAAACTAGCCCAAATCTGCTCAAAAGCTGCTCTCTCAATGTGAGAAAGCTGCTTCATTCAATGTTCAGTGCAAATCTTAACAAACTGAAAGATGCTTATGTGTTATGAAATACAATGTTTTTGTAATGCTGTAAGACAGTTTTTAATGTGTTAGAATGGTTATGCACAAAAACTTATGTTAGAGCTTCAATGCTCTAGATTGTCAGTTTACAGGTTTCTGAGACCAATAATGTTGAAATAGTGCTTCTGTTCAAATGAAGTTAAAACAAGCCCAAATCTGCTCAAAAGCTGCTCTCTCAATGTGAGAAAGCTGCTTCATTCAATGTTCACTTCAAATCTTGCCAAACTGAAAGATGCTTATGTCTTATTAAATACAATGTTTTTTGCAATGCTGTAAAAGAGTTTTAAATGTGTTAGAGTTTATATGCACAAAAACCTATGTTAGAGCTTCAATGCTCTAGATTGTCAGTTTACAGGTTTCTGAGACCAATAATGTTGAAATAGTGCTTCTGTTCAAATGAAGTTAAAACAAGCCCAAATCTGCTCAAAAGCTGCTCTCTCAATGTGAGAAAGCTGCTTCATTCAATGTTCACTTCAAATCTTGCCAAACTGAAAGATGCTTATGTCTCATTAAATACAATGTTTTTTGCAATGCTGTAAAAGAGTTTTAAATGTGTTAGAAGTTATATGCACAAAAACTTATGTTAGAGCTTCAATGCTCTAGATTGTCAGTTTACAGGTTTCTGAGACCAATAATGTTGAAATAGTACTTCTGTTCAAATGAAGTTAAAACAAGCCCAAATCTGCTCAAAAGCTGCTCTCTCAATGTGAGAAAGCTGCTTCATTCAATGTTCAGTGCAAATCTTAACAAATTGAAAGATGCTTATGTCTTATGAAATACAATGTTTTTTGCAATGCTGTAAGACAGTTTTTAATGTGTTAGAAGTTATATGCACAAAAACCTATGTTAGAGCTTCAATGCTCTAGATTGTCAGTTTACAGGTTTCTGAGACCAATAATGTTGAAATAATGCTTTTGTTCAAATGAAGTTAAAACTAGCCCAAATCTGCTCAAAAGCTGCTCTCTCGATGTGAGAAACCTGCTTCATTCAATGTTTAGTGTAAAACTTGCCAAACTGAAAGATGCTTATGTCTTCTGAAATACAATGTTTTTTGCAATGCTGTAAGACAGTTTTTAATGTGTTAGAAGTTATATGCACAAAAACTTATGTTAGAGCTTAAATGCTCAAGATTGTCAGTTTTCAGGTTTCTGAGAACAAAAATGAAGAAATAGTGATTTTTTTTCAAAAGAAGTTAAAACTAGCCCAAATCTGCTTAAAAGCTGCTCTCTCAATGTGAGAAAGCTGCTTCATTCATTGTTTAGTGCAAAATTTGCCAAACTGAAAGATGCTTATGTGTCATGAAGTACAATGAGTTTGCAATGCTGTAAGACAGTTTTTAATGTGTTAGAAGTGATATGCACAAAAACTTATGTTAGAGCTTCAATACTCAAGATTGTCAGTTTTCAGGTTTCTGAGACCACTAATGTTGAAATAGTGCTTCTGTTCAAATGAAGTGAAATCTAGCCCAAATCTGCTCAAAAGCTGCTCTCTCAATGTGAGAAAGCTGCTTCATTCAATGTTCAGTGCAAATCTTGCCAAACTGAAAGATGCTTATGTCTTATGAAATACAATGTTTTTTGCAATGCTGTAAGACAGTTTTTAATGTGTTAGAAGTTATGTGCACAAAAACTTATGTTAGACCTTCAATGCTCTAGATTGTCAGTTTACAGGTTTCTGAGACCAATAATGTTGAAATAGTACTTCTGTTCAAATGAAGTTAAAACTAGCCCAAATCTGCTCAAAAGCTGCTCTCTCAATGTGAGAAAGCTGCTTCATTCAATGTTCAGTGCAAATCTTAACAAACTGAAAGATGCTTATGTGTTATGAAATACAATGTTTTTGTAATGCTGTAAGACAGTTTTTAATGTGTTAGAAGTGTTATGCACAAAAACTTACGTTAGAGCTTCAATGCTCTAGATTGTCAGTTTACAGGTTTCTGAGACCAATAATGATGAAATAGTGATTTTTTTTCAAAAGAAGTTAAAACTAGCCCAAATCTTCTCAAAAGCTGCTCTCTCAATGTGAGAAAGCTGCTTCATTCAATGTTCAGTTCAAATCTTGCCAAACTGAAAGATGCTTATGTCTTATTAAATACAATGTTTTTTGCAATGCTGTAAAAGAGTTTTAAATGTGTTAGAAGTTATATGCACAAAAACTTATGTTAGAGCTTCAATGCTCTAGATTGTCAGTTTACAGGTTTCTGAGACCAATAATGTTGAAATAGTACTTCTGTTCAAATGAAGTTAAAACAAGCCCAAATCTGCTCAAAAGCTGCTCTCTCAATGTGAGAAAGCTGCTTCATTCAATGTTTAGTGCAAAACTTGCCAAACTGAAAGATGCTTATGTGTCATGAAATACAATGATTTTGCAATGCTGTAAGACAGTTTTTAATGTGTTAGAAGTGATATGCACAAAAACTTATGTTAGAGCTTCAATCCTCAAGATTGTCAGTTTTCAGGTTTCTGAGACCACTAATGTTGAAATAGTGCTTCTGTTCAAATGAAGTGAAATCTAGCCCAAATCTGCTCAAAAGCTGCTCTCTCAATGTGAGAAAGCTGCTTTATTCAATGTTCAGTGCAAATCTTGCCAAACTGAAAGATGCTTATGTCTTATGAAATACAATGTTTTTTGCAATGCTGTAAGACAGTTTTTAATGTGTTAGAAGTTATATGCACAAAAACTTATGTTAGAGCTTCAATGCTCTAGATTGTCAGTTTACAGGTTTCTGAGACCAATAATGTTGAAATAGTACTTCTGTTCAAATGAAGTTAAAACTAGCCTAAATCTGCTCAAAAGCTGCTCTCTCAATGTGAGAAAGCTGCTTCATTCAATGTTCAGTGCAAATCTTAACAAACTGAAAGATGCTTATGTGTTATGAAATACAATGTTTTTGCAATGCTGTAAGACAGTTTTTAATGTGTTAGAAGTTATATGCACAAAAACCTATGTTAGAGCTTCAATGCTCAAAATTGTCAGTTTACAGGTTTCTGAGACCAATAATGTTGAAATAGTTCTTCTGTTCAAATGAAGTTAAAACAAGCCCAAATCTGCTAAAAAGCTGCTCTCTCAATGTGAGAAAGCTGCTTCATTCAATGTTCAGTGCAAATCTTAACAAACTGAAAGATGATTATGTCTTCTGAAATACAATGTTTTTTGCAATGCTGTAAGACAGTTTTTAATGTGTTAGAAGTTATATGCACAAAAACCTATGTTAGAGCTTCAATGCTCAAAATTGTCAGTTTACAGGTTTCTGAGACCAATAATGTTGAAATAGTTCTTCTGTTCAAATGAAGTTAAAACAAGCCCAAATCTGCTAAAAAGCTGCTCTCTCAATGTGAGAAAGCTGCTTCATTCAATGTTCAGTGCAAATCTTAACAAACTGAAAGATGCTTATGTGTTATGAAATACAATGTTTTTGTAATGCAGTAAGACAGTTTTTAATGTGTTAGAAGTGTTATGCACAAAAACTTACGTTAGAGCTTCAATGCTCTAGATTGTCAGTTTACAGGTTTCTGAGACCAATAATGTTGAAATAGTGCTTTTGTTCAAATGAAGTTAAAACAACCCCAAATCTGCTCAAAAGCTGCTCTCTCAATGTGAGAAAGCTGCTTCATTCAATGTTCAGTGCAAATCTTGCCAAACTGAAAGATGCTTATGTCTTATGAAATACAATGTTTTTTGCAATGCTGTAAGACAGTTTTTAATGTGTTCGAAGTTATGTGCACAAAAACTTATGTTAGAGCTTCAATGCTCTAGATTGTCAGTTTACAGGTTTCTGAGACCAATAATGTTGAAATAGTGCTTCTGTTCAAATGAAGTTAAAACTAGCCCAAATCTGCTCAAAAGCTGCTCTCTCAATGTGAGAAAGCTGCTTCATTCAATGTTCAGTGCAAATCTTAACAAATTGAAAGATGCTTATGTGTTATGAAATACAATGTTTTTGCAATGCTGTAAGACAGTTTTTAATGTGTTAGAAGTTATATGCACAAAAACCTATGTTAGAGCTTCAATGCTCAAAATTGTCAGTTTACAGGTTTCTGAGACCAATAATGTTGAAATAGTTCTTCTGTTCAAATGAAGTTAAAACAAGCCCAAATCTGCTAAAAAGCTGCTCTCTCAATGTGAGAAAGCTGCTTCATTCAATGTTCAGTGCAAATCTTAACAAACTGAAAGATGCTTATGTGTTATGAAATACAATGTTTTTGTAATGCTGTAAGACAGTTTTTAATGTGTTAGAAGTGTTATGCACAAAAACTTATGTTAGAGCTTCAATGCTCTAGATTGTCAGTTTACAGGTTTCTGAGACCAATAATGATGAAATAGTGATTTTTTTTCAAAAGAAGTTAAAACTAGCCCAAATCTTCTCAAAAGCTGCTCTCTCAATGTGAGAAAGCTGCTTCATTCATTGTTTAGTGCAAAATTTGCCAAACTGAAAGATGCTTATGTGTCATGAAGTACAATGAGTTTGCAATGCTGTAAGACAGTTTTTAATGTGTTAGAAGTGATATGCACAAAAACTTATGTTAGAGCTTCAATCCTCAAGATTGTCAGTTTTCAGGTTTCTGAGACCACTAATGTTGAAATAGTGCTTCTGTTCAAATGAAGTGAAATCTAGCCCAAATCTGCTCAAAAGCTGCTCTCTCAATGTGAGAAAGCTGCTTCATTCAATGTTCAGTGCAAATCTTGCCAAACTGAAAGATGCTTATGTCTTATGAAATACAATGTTTTTTGCAATGCTGTAAGACAGTTTTTAATGTGTTAGAAGCTATGTGCACAAAAACTTATGTTAGAGCTTCAATGCTCTAGATTGTCAGTTTACAGGTTTCTGAGACCAATAATGTTGAAATAGTACTTCTGTTCAAATGAAGTTAAAACTAGCCCAAATCTGCTCAAAAGCTGCTCTCTCAATGTGAGAAAGCTGCTTCATTCAATGTTCAGTGCAAATCTTAACAAATTGAAAGATGCTTATGTGTTATGAAATACAATGTTTTTGCAATGCTGTAAGACAGTTTTTAATGTGTTAGAAGTTATATGCACAAAAACCTATGTTAGAGCTTCAATGCTCAAAATTGTCAGTTTACAGGTTTCTGAGACCAATAATGTTGAAATAGTTCTTCTGTTCAAATGAAGTTAAAACAAGCCCAAATCTGCTAAAAAGCTGCTCTCTCAATGTGAGAAAGCTGCTTCATTCAATGTTCAGTGCAAATCTTAACAAACTGAAAGATGCTTATGTGTTATGAAATACAATGTTTTTGTAATGCTGTGAGACAGTTTTTAATGTGTTAGAAGTGTTATGCACAAAAACTTATGTTAGAGCTTCAATGCTCTAGATTGTCAGTTTACAGGTTTCTGAGACCAATAATGTTGAAATAATGCTTTTGTTCAAATGAAGTTAAAACTAGCCCAAATCTGCTCAAAAGCTGCTCTCTCAATGTGAGAAACCTGCTTCATTCAATGTTTAGTGTAAAACTTGCCAAACTGAAAGATGCTTATGTCTTCTGAAATACAATGTTTTTTGCAATGCTGTAAGACAGTTTTTAATGTGTTAGAAGTTATATGCACAAAAACTTATGTTAGAGCTTCAATGCTCAAGATTGTCAGTTTTCAGGTTTCTGAGACCAAAAATGATGAAATAGTGATTTTTTTTCAAATGAAGTTAAAACTAGCCCAAATCTGCTTAAAAGCTGCTCTCTCAATGTGAGAAAGCTGCTTCATTCATTGTTTAGTGCAAAATTTGCCAAACTGAAAGATGCTTATGTGTCATGAAGTACAATGAGTTTGCAATGCTGTAAGACAGTTTTTAATGTGTTAGAAGTGATATGCACAAAAACTTATGTTAGAGCTTCAATCCTCAAGATTGTCAGTTTTCAGGTTTCTGAGACCACTAATGTTGAAATAGTGCTTCTGTTCAAATGAAGTGAAATCTAGCCCAAATCTGCTCAAAAGCTGCTCTCTCAATGTGAGAAAGCTGCTTCATTCAATGCTCAGTGCAAATCTTGCCAAACTGAAAGATGCTTATGTCTTATGAAATACAATGTTTTTTGCAATGCTGTAAGACAGTTTTTAATGTGTTAGAAGTTATATCCACAAAAACTTATGTTAGAGCTTCAATGCTCTAGATTGTCAGTTTACAGGTTTCTGAGACCAATAATGTTGAAATAGTGCTTTTGTTCAAATGAAGTTAAAACAAGCCCAAATCTGCTCAAAAGCTGCTCTCTCAATGTGAGAAAGCTGCTTCATTCAATGTTCAGTGCAAATCTTAACAAATTGAAAGATGCTTATGTGTCATGAAATACAATGATTTTGCAATGCTGTAAGACAGTTTTTAATGTGTTAGAAGTGATATGCACAAAAACTTATGTTAGAGCTTCAATCCTCAAGATTGTCAGTTTTCAGGTTTCTGAGACCACTAATGTTGAAATAGTGCTTCTGTTCAAATGAAGTGAAATCTAGCCCAAATCTGCTCAAAAGCTGCTCTCTCAATTTGAGAAAGCTGCTTTATTCAATGTTCAGTGCAAATCTTGCCAAACTGAAAAATGCTTATGTGTTATGAAATACAATGTTTTTGTAATGCTGTAAGACAGTTTTTAATGTGTTAGAAGTGTTATGCACAAAAACTTATGTTAGAGCTTCAATGCTCTAGATTGTCAGTTTACAGGTTTCTGAGACCAATAATGTTGAAATAGTGCTTCTGTTCAAATGAAGTTAAAACAAGCCCAAATCTGCTCAAAAGCTGCTCTCTCAATGTGAGAAAGCTGCTTCATTCAATGTTCACTTCAAATCTTGCCAAACTGAAAGATGTTTATGTCTTATTAAATACAATGTTTTTTGCAATGCTGTAAAAGAGTTTTAAATGTGTTAGAAGTTATATGCACAAAAACTTATGTTATAATGTTGAAATAGTTCTTCTGTTCAAATGAAGTTAAAACAAGCCCAAATCTGCTAAAAAGCTGCTCTCTCAATGTGAGAAAGCTGCTTCATTCAATGTTCAGTGCAAATCTTGCCAAACTGAAAGATGCTTATGTCTTCTGAAATACAATGTTTTTTGCAATGCTGTAAAAGAGTTTTAAATGTGTTAGAAGTTATATGCACAAAAACTTATGTTAGAGCTTCAATGCTCTAGATTGTCAGTTTACAGGTTTCTGAGACCAATAATGTTGAAATAGTGCTTCTGTTCAAATGAAGTTAAAACAAGCCCAAATCTGCTCAAAAGCTGCTCTCTCAATGTGAGAAAGCTGCTTCATTCAATGTTCAGTTCAAATCTTGCCAAACTGAAAGATGCTTATGTCTTATTAAATACAATGTTTTTTGCAATGCTGTAAAAGAGTTTTAAATGTGTTAGAAGTTATATGCACAAAAACTTATGTTAGAGCTTCAATGCTCTAGATTGTCAGTTTACAGGTTTCTGAGACCAATAATGTTGAAATAGTACTTCTGTTCAAATGAAGTTAAAACAAGCCCAAATCTGCTCAAAAGCTGCTCTCTCAATGTGAGAAAGCTGCTTCATTCAATGTTTAGTGCAAAACTTGCCAAACTGAAAGATGCTTATGTGTCATGAAATACAATGATTTTGCAATGCTGTAAGACAGTTTTTATTGTGTTAGAAGTGATATGCACAAAAACTTATGTTAGAGCTTCAATCCTCAAGATTGTCAGTTTTCAGGTTTCTGAGACCACTAATGTTGAAATAGTGCTTCTGTTCAAATGAAGTGAAATCTAGCCCAAATCTGCTCAAAAGCTGCTCTCTCAATTTGAGAAAGCTGCTTTATTCAATGTTCAGTGCAAATCTTGCCAAACTGAAAAATGCTTATGTGTTATGAAATACAATGTTTTTGTAATGCTGTAAGACAGTTTTTAATGTGTTAGAAGTGTTATGCACAAAAACTTATGTTAGAGCTTCAATGCTCTAGATTGTCAGTTTACAGGTTTCTGAGACCAATAATGTTGAAATAGTGCTTCTGTTCAAATGAAGTTAAAACAAGCCCAAATCTGCTCAAAAGCTGCTCTCTCAATGTGAGAAAGCTGCTTCATTCAATGTTCACTTCAAATCTTGCCAAACTGAAAGATGTTTATGTCTTATTAAATACAATGTTTTTTGCAATGCTGTAAAAGAGTTTTTAACGTGTTAGAAGTTATATGCACAAAAACTTATGTTAGAGCTTCAATGCTCTAGATTGTCAGTTTACAGGTTTCTGAGACCAATAATGTTGAAATAGTGCTTCTGTTCAAATGAAGTTAAAACAAGCCCAAATCTGCTCAAAAGCTGCTCTCTCAATGTGAGAAAGCTGCTTCATTCAATGTTCAGTGCAAATCTTGCCAAACTGAAAGATGCTTATGTCTTATGAAATACAATGTTTTTGCAATGCTGTAAGACAGTTTTTAATGTGTTAGAAGTTATATGCACAAAAACCTATGTTAGAGCTTCAATGCTCTAGATTGTCAGTTTACAGGTTTCTGAGACCAATAATGTTGAAATAGTACTTCTGTTCAAATGAAGTTAAAACTAGCCCAAATCTGCTCAAAAGCTGCTCTCTCAATGTGAGAAAGCTGCTTCATTCAATGTTCAGTGCAAATCTTAACAAACTGAAAGATGCTTATGTGTTATGAAATGCAATGTTTTTGCAATGCTGTAAGACAGTTTTTAATGTGTTAGAAGTTATATGCACAAAAACCTATGTTAGAGCTTCAATGCTCAAAATTGTCAGTTTTCAGGTTTCTGAGACCAATAATGTTGAAATAGTTCTTCTGTTCAAATGAAGTTAAAACAAGCCCAAATCTGCTAAAAAGCTGCTCTCTCAATGTGAGAAAGCTGCTTCATTCAATGTTCAGTGCAAATCTTAACAAACTGAAAGATGCTTATGTGTTATGAAATACAATGTTTTTGTAATGCTGTAAGACAGTTTTTAATGTGTTAGAAGTGTTATGCGCAAAAACTTATGTTAGAGCTTCAATGCTCTAGATTGTCAGTTTACAGGTTTCTGAGACCAATAATGTTGAAATAATGCTTTTGTTCAAATGAAGTTAAAACTAGCCCAAATCTGCTCAAAAGCTGCTCTCTCAATGTGAGAAACCTGCTTCATTCAATGTTTAGTGTAAAACTTGCCAAACTGAAAGATGCTTATGTCTTCTGAAATACAATGTTTTTTGCAATGCTGTAAGACAGTTTTTAATGTGTTAGAAGTTATATGCACAAAAACTTATGTTAGAGCTTCAATGCTCAAGATTGTCAGTTTTCATGTTTCTGAGACCAAAAATGATGAAATAGTAATTTTTTTTCAAAAGAAGTTAAAACTAGCCCAAATCTGCTCAAAAGCTGCTCTCTCAATGTGAGAAAGCTGCTTCATTCAATGTTCACTTCAAATCTTGCCAAACTGAAAGATGTTTATGTCTTATTAAATACAATGTTTTTTGCAATGCTGTAAAAGAGTTTTAAATGTGTTAGAAGTTATATGCACAAAAACTTATGTTATAATGTTGAAATAGTTCTTCTGTTCAAATGAAGTTAAAACAAGCCCAAATCTGCTAAAAAGCTGCTCTCTCAATGTGAGAAAGCTGCTTCATTCAATGTTCAGTGCAAATCTTGCCAAACTGAAAGATGCTTATGTCTTCTGAAATACAATGTTTTTTGCAATGCTGTAAAAGAGTTTTAAATGTGTTAGAAGTTATATGCACAAAAACTTATGTTAGAGCTTCAATGCTCTAGATTGTCAGTTTACAGGTTTCTGAGACCAATAATGTTGAAATAGTGCTTCTGTTCAAATGAAGTTAAAACAAGCCCAAATCTGCTCAAAAGCTGCTCTCTCAATGTGAGAAAGCTGCTTCATTCAATGTTCAGTTCAAATCTTGCCAAACTGAAAGATGCTTATGTCTTATTAAATACAATGTTTTTTGCAATGCTGTAAAAGAGTTTTAAATGTGTTAGAAGTTATATGCACAAAAACTTATGTTAGAGCTTCAATGCTCTAGATTGTCAGTTTACAGGTTTCTGAGACCAATAATGTTGAAATAGTACTTCTGTTCAAATGAAGTTAAAACAAGCCCAAATCTGCTCAAAAGCTGCTCTCTCAATGTGAGAAAGCTGCTTCATTCAATGTTTAGTGCAAAACTTGCCAAACTGAAAGATGCTTATGTGTCATGAAATACAATGATTTTGCAATGCTGTAAGACAGTTTTTATTGTGTTAGAAGTGATATGCACAAAAACTTATGTTAGAGCTTCAATCCTCAAGATTGTCAGTTTTCAGGTTTCTGAGACCACTAATGTTGAAATAGTGCTTCTGTTCAAATGAAGTGAAATCTAGCCCAAATCTGCTCAAAAGCTGCTCTCTCAATTTGAGAAAGCTGCTTTATTCAATGTTCAGTGCAAATCTTGCCAAACTGAAAAATGCTTATGTGTTATGAAATACAATGTTTTTGTAATGCTGTAAGACAGTTTTTAATGTGTTAGAAGTGTTATGCACAAAAACTTATGTTAGAGCTTCAATGCTCTAGATTGTCAGTTTACAGGTTTCTGAGACCAATAATGTTGAAATAGTGCTTCTGTTCAAATGAAGTTAAAACAAGCCCAAATCTGCTCAAAAGCTGCTCTCTCAATGTGAGAAAGCTGCTTCATTCAATGTTCACTTCAAATCTTGCCAAACTGAAAGATGTTTATGTCTTATTAAATACAATGTTTTTTGCAATGCTGTAAAAGAGTTTTTAACGTGTTAGAAGTTATATGCACAAAAACTTATGTTAGAGCTTCAATGCTCTAGATTGTCAGTTTACAGGTTTCTGAGACCAATAATGTTGAAATAGTGCTTCTGTTCAAATGAAGTTAAAACAAGCCCAAATCTGCTCAAAAGCTGCTCTCTCAATGTGAGAAAGCTGCTTCATTCAATGTTCAGTGCAAATCTTGCCAAACTGAAAGATGCTTATGTCTTATGAAATACAATGTTTTTGCAATGCTGTAAGACAGTTTTTAATGTGTTAGAAGTTATATGCACAAAAACCTATGTTAGAGCTTCAATGCTCTAGATTGTCAGTTTACAGGTTTCTGAGACCAATAATGTTGAAATAGTACTTCTGTTCAAATGAAGTTAAAACTAGCCCAAATCTGCTCAAAAGCTGCTCTCTCAATGTGAGAAAGCTGCTTCATTCAATGTTCAGTGCAAATCTTAACAAACTGAAAGATGCTTATGTGTTATGAAATGCAATGTTTTTGCAATGCTGTAAGACAGTTTTTAATGTGTTAGAAGTTATATGCACAAAAACCTATGTTAGAGCTTCAATGCTCAAAATTGTCAGTTTTCAGGTTTCTGAGACCAATAATGTTGAAATAGTTCTTCTGTTCAAATGAAGTTAAAACAAGCCCAAATCTGCTAAAAAGCTGCTCTCTCAATGTGAGAAAGCTGCTTCATTCAATGTTCAGTGCAAATCTTAACAAACTGAAAGATGCTTATGTGTTATGAAATACAATGTTTTTGTAATGCTGTAAGACAGTTTTTAATGTGTTAGAAGTGTTATGCGCAAAAACTTATGTTAGAGCTTCAATGCTCTAGATTGTCAGTTTACAGGTTTCTGAGACCAATAATGTTGAAATAATGCTTTTGTTCAAATGAAGTTAAAACTAGCCCAAATCTGCTCAAAAGCTGCTCTCTCAATGTGAGAAACCTGCTTCATTCAATGTTTAGTGTAAAACTTGCCAAACTGAAAGATGCTTATGTCTTCTGAAATACAATGTTTTTTGCAATGCTGTAAGACAGTTTTTAATGTGTTAGAAGTTATATGCACAAAAACTTATGTTAGAGCTTCAATGCTCAAGATTGTCAGTTTTCATGTTTCTGAGACCAAAAATGATGAAATAGTAATTTTTTTTCAAAAGAAGTTAAAACTAGCCCAAATCTGCTCAAAAGCTGCTCTCTCAATGTGAGAAAGCTGCTTCATTCAATGTTCACTTCAAATCTTGCCAAACTGAAAGATGTTTATGTCTTATTAAATACAATGTTTTTTGCAATGCTGTAAAAGAGTTTTAAATGTGTTAGAAGTTATATGCACAAAAACTTATGTTATAATGTTGAAATAGTTCTTCTGTTCAAATGAAGTTAAAACAAGCCCAAATCTGCTAAAAAGCTGCTCTCTCAATGTGAGAAAGCTGCTTCATTCAATGTTCAGTGCAAATCTTGCCAAACTGAAAGATGCTTATGTCTTCTGAAATACAATGTTTTTTGCAATGCTGTAAAAGAGTTTTAAATGTGTTAGAAGTTATATGCACAAAAACTTATGTTAGAGCTTCAATGCTCTAGATTGTCAGTTTACAGGTTTCTGAGACCAATAATGTTGAAATAGTGCTTCTGTTCAAATGAAGTTAAAACAAGCCCAAATCTGCTCAAAAGCTGCTCTCTCAATGTGAGAAAGCTGCTTCATTCAATGTTCAGTTCAAATCTTGCCAAACTGAAAGATGCTTATGTCTTATTAAATACAATGTTTTTTGCAATGCTGTAAAAGAGTTTTAAATGTGTTAGAAGTTATATGCACAAAAACTTATGTTAGAGCTTCAATGCTCTAGATTGTCAGTTTACAGGTTTCTGAGACCAATAATGTTGAAATAGTACTTCTGTTCAAATGAAGTTAAAACTAGCCCAAATCTGCTCAAAAGCTGCTCTCTCAATGTGAGAAAGCTGCTTCATTCAATGTTCAGTGCAAATCTTAACAAATTGAAAGATGCTTATGTGTTATGAAATACAATGTTTTTGCAATGCTGTAAGACAGTTTTTAATGTGTTAGAAGTTATATGCACAAAAACCTATGTTAGAGCTTCAATGCTCAAAATTGTCAGTTTACAGGTTTCTGAGACCAATAATGTTGAAATAGTTCTTCTGTTCAAATGAAGTTAAAACAAGCCCAAATCTGCTAAAAAGCTGCTCTCTCAATGTGAGAAA
The DNA here is from genome assembly GCF_963082965.1 of Carassius carassius. Classification (NCBI taxonomy): domain Eukaryota; kingdom Metazoa; phylum Chordata; class Actinopteri; order Cypriniformes; family Cyprinidae; genus Carassius; species Carassius carassius. The sequence goes on along the minus strand of NC_081756.1, from coordinate 37,314,196 downwards.
GCTGCTTCATTCAATGTTCAGTGCAAATCTTAACAAACTGAAAGATGCTTATGTGTTATGAAATACAATGTTTTTGTAATGCTGTAAGACAGTTTTTAATGTGTTAGAAGTGTTATGCACAAAAACTTATGTTAGAGCTTCAATGCTCTAGATTGTCAGTTTACAGGTTTCTGAGACCAATAATGATGAAATAGTGATTTTTTTTCAAAAGAAGTTAAAACTAGCCCAAATCTGCTCAAAAGCTGCTCTCTCAATGTGAGAAAGCTGCTTCATTCAATGTTCAGTGCAAATCTTGCCAAACTGAAAGATGCTTATGTCTTATGAAATACAATGTTTTTTGCAATGCTGTAAGACAGTTTTTAATGTGTTAGAAGTTATGTGCACAAAAACTTATGTTAGAGCTTCAATGCTCTAGATTGTCAGTTTACAGGTTTCTGAGACCAATAATGTTGAAATAGTACTTCTGTTCAAATGAAGTTAAAACTAGCCCAAATCTGCTCAAAAGCTGCTCTCTCAATGTGAGAAAGCTGCTTCATTCAATGTTCAGTGCAAATCTTAACAAATTGAAAGATGCTTATGTGTTATGAAATACAATGTTTTTGCAATGCTGTAAGACAGTTTTTAATGTGTTAGAAGTTATATGCACAAAAACCTATGTTAGAGCTTCAATGCTCAAAATTGTCAGTTTACAGGTTTCTGAGACCAATAATGTTGAAATAGTTCTTCTGTTCAAATGAAGTTAAAACAAGCCCAAATCTGCTAAAAAGCTGCTCTCTCAATGTGAGAAAGCTGCTTCATTCAATGTTCAGTGCAAATCTTAACAAACTGAAAGATGCTTATGTGTAATGAAATACAATGTTTTTGTAATGCTGTGAGACAGTTTTTAATGTGTTAGAAGTGTTATGCACAAAAACTTATGTTAGAGCTTCAATGCTCTAGATTGTCAGTTTACAGGTTTCTGAGACCAATAATGTTGAAATAATGCTTTTGTTCAAATGAAGTTAAAACTAGCCCAAATCTGCTCAAAAGCTGCTCTCTCAATGTGAGAAACCTGCTTCATTCAATGTTTAGTGTAAAACTTGCCAAACTGAAAGATGCTTCTGTCTTCTGAAATACAATGTTTTTTGCAATGCTGTAAGACAGTTTTTAATGTGTTAGAAGTTATATGCACAAAAACTTATGTTAGAGCTTCAATCCTCAAGATTGTCAGTTTTCAGGTTTCTGAGACCACTAATGTTGAAATAGTGCTTCTGTTCAAATGAAGTGAAATCTAGCCCAAATCTGCTCAAAAGCTGCTCTCTCAATTTGAGAAAGCTGCTTTATTCAATGTTCAGTGCAAATCTTAACAAACTGAAAGATGCTTATGTGTTATGAAATACAATGTTTTTGCAATGCTGTAAGACAGTTTTTAATGTGTTAGAAGTTATATGCACAAAAACCTATGTTAGAGCTTCAATGCTCTAGATTGTCAGTTTACAGGTTTCTGAGACCAAAAATGTTGAAATAGTGCTTCTGTTCAAATGAAGTGAAATCTAGCCCAAATCTGCTCAAAAGCTGCTCTCTCAATTTGAGAAAGCTGCTTTATTCAATGTTCAGTGCAAATCTTGCCAAACTGAAAGATGCTTATGTCTTATGAAATACAATGTTTTTTGCAATGCTGTAAGACAGTTTTTAACGTGTTAGAAGTTATATGCACAAAAACTTATGTTAGAGCTTCAATGCTCAAGATTGTCAGTTTACAGGTTTCTGAGACCAATAATGTTGAAATAGTGCTTCTGTTCAAATGAAGTTAAAACAAGCCCAAATCTGCTCAAAAGCTGCTCTCTCAATGTGAGAAAGCTGCTTCATTCAATGTTCACTTCAAATCTTGCCAAACTGAAAGATGCTTATGTCTTATTAAATACAATGTTTTTTGCAATGCTGTAAAAGAGTTTTAAATGTGTTAGAAGTTATATGCACAAAAACTTATGTTAGAGCTTCAATGCTCTAGATTGTCAGTTTACAGGTTTCTGAGACCAATAATGTTGAAATAGTACTTCTGTTCAAATGAAGTTAAAACAAGCCCAAATCTGCTCAAAAGCTGCTCTCTCAATGTGAGAAAGCTGCTTCATTCAATGTTTAGTGCAAAACTTGCCAAACTGAAAGATGCTTATGTGTCATGAAATACAATGATTTTGCAATGCTGTAAGACAGTTTTTAATGTGTTAGAAGTGATATGCACAAAAACTTATGTTAGAGCTTCAATCCTCAAGATTGTCAGTTTTCAGGTTTCTGAGACCACTAATGTTGAAATAGTGCTTCTGTTCAAATGAAGTGAAATATAGCCCAAATCTGCTCAAAAGCTGCTCTCTCAATGTGAGAAAGCTGCTTTATTCAATGTTCAGTGCAAATCTTGCCAAACTGAAAGATGCTTATGTCTTATGAAATACAATGTTTTTTGCAATGCTGTAAGACAGTTTTTAATGTGTTAGAAGTTATATGCACAAAAACCTATGTTAGAGCTTCAATGCTCTAGATTGTCAGTTTACAGGTTTCTGAGACCAATAATGTTGAAATAGTACTTCTGTTCAAATGAGGTTAAAACTAGCCCAAATCTGCTCAAAAGCTGCTCTCTCAATGTGAGAAAGCTGCTTCATTCAATGTTCAGTGCAAATCTTAACAAACTGAAAGATGCTTATGTGTTATGAAATACAATGTTTTTGTAATGCTGTAAGACAGTTTTTAATGTGTTAGAAGTGTTATGCACAAAAACTTATGTTAGAGCTTCAATGCTCTAGATTGTCAGTTTACAGGTTTCTGAGACCAATAATGTTGAAATAGTGCTTCTGTTCAAATGAAGTTAAAACAAGCCCAAATCTGCTCAAAAGCTGCTCTCTCAATGTGAGAAAGCTGCTTCATTCAATGTTCACTTCAAATCTTGCCAAACTGAAAGATGCTTATGTCTTATTAAATACAATGTTTTTTGCAATGCTGTAAAAGAGTTTTAAATGTGTTAGAGTTTATATGCACAAAAACTTATGTTAGAGCTTCAATGCTCTAGATTGTCAGTTTACAGGTTTCTGAGACCAATAATGTTGAAATAGTGCTTCTGTTCAAATGAAGTTAAAACAAGCCCAAATCTGCTCAAAAGCTGCTCTCTCAATGTGAGAAAGCTGCTTCATTCAATGTTTAGTGCAAAACTTGTCAAACTGAAAGATGCTTATGTCTCATGAAATACAATGATTTTGCAATGCTGTAAGACAGTTTTTAATGTGTTAGAAGTGATATGCACAAAAACTTATGTTAGAGCTTCAATCCTCAAGATTGTCAGTTTTCAGGTTTCTGAGACCACTAATGTTGAAATAGTGCTTCTGTTCAAATGAAGTGAAATCTAGCCCAAATCTGCTCAAAAGCTGCTCTCTCAATGTGAGAAAGCTGCTTTATTCAATGTTCAGTGCAAATCTTGCCAAACTGAAAGATACTTATGTCTTATGAAATACAATGTTTTTTGCAATGCTGTAAGACAGTTTTTAACGTGTTAGAAGTTATATGCACAAAAACTTATGTTAGAGCTTCAATGCTCTAGATTGTCAGTTTACAGGTTTCTGAGACCAATAATGTTGAAATAGTGCTTCTGTTCAAATGAAGTTAAAACAAGCCCAAATCTGCTCAAAAGCTGCTCTCTCAATGTGAGAAAGCTGCTTCATTCAATGTTCACTTCAAATCTTGCCAAACTGAAAGATGCTTATGTCTTATTAAATACAATGTTTTTTGCAATGCTGTAAAAGAGTTTTAAATGTGTTAGAAGTTATATGCACAAAAACTTATGTTAGAGCTTCAAATGCTCTAGATTGTCAGTTTACAGGTTTCTGAGACCAATAATGTTGAAATAGTACTTCTGTTCAAATGAAGTTAAAACAAGCCCAAATCTGCTCAAAAGCTGCTCTCTCAATGTGAGAAAGCTGCTTCATTCAATGTTTAGTGCAAAACTTGCCAAACTGAAAGATGCTTATGTGTCATGAAATACAATGATTTTGCAATGCTGTAAGACAGTTTTTAATGTGTTAGAAGTGATATGCACAAAAACTTATGTTAGAGCTTCAATGCTCTAGATTGTCAGTTTACAGGTTTCTGAGACCAATAATGTTGAAATAGTACTTCTGTTCAAATGAAGTGAAATCTAGCCCAAATCTGCTCAAAAGCTGCTCTCTCAATGTGAGAAAGCTGCTTTATTCAATGTTCAGTGCAAATCTTGCCAAACTGAAAGATGCTTATGTCTTATGAAATACAATGTTTTTTGCAATGCTGTAAGACAGTTTTTAACGTGTTAGAAGTTATATGCACAAAAACTTATGTTAGAGCTTCAATGCTCTAGATTGTCAGTTTACAGGTTTCTGAGACCACTAATGTTGAAATAGTGCTTCTGTTCAAATGAAGTGAAATCTAGCCCAAATCTGCTCAAAAGCTGCTCTCTCAATGTGAGAAAGCTGCTTTATTCAATGTTCAGTGCAAATCTTGCCAAACTGAAAGATACTTATGTCTTATGAAATACAATGTTTTTTGCAATGTTGTAAGACAGTTTTTAACGTGTTAGAAGTTATATGCACAAAAACTTATGTTAGAGCTTCAATGCTCTAGATTGTCAGTTTACAGGTTTCTGAGACCAATAATGTTGAAATAGTGCTTCTGTTCAAATGAAGTTAAAACAAGCCCAAATCTGCTCAAAAGCTGCTCTCTCAATGTGAGAAAGCTGCTTCATTCAATGTTCACTTCAAATCTTGCCAAACTGAAAGATGCTTATGTCTTATTAAATACAATGTTTTTTGCAATGCTGTAAAAGAGTTTTAAATGTGTTAGAAGTTATATGCACAAAAACTTATGTTAGAGCTTCAATGCTCTAGATTGTCAGTTTACAGGTTTCTGAGACCAATAATGTTGAAATAGTACTTCTGTTCAAATGAAGTTAAAACAAGCCCAAATCTGCTCAAAAGCTGCTCTCTCAATGTGAGAAAGCTGCTTCATTCAATGTTTAGTGCAAAACTTGCCAAACTGAAAGATGCTTATGTGTCATGAAATACAATGATTTTGCAATGCTGTAAGACAGTTTTTAATGTGTTAGAAGTGATATGCACAAAAACTTATGTTAGAGCTTCAATCCTCAAGATTGTCAGTTTTCAGGTTTCTGAGACCACTAATGTTGAAATAGTGCTTCTGTTCAAATGAAGTGAAATCTAGCCCAAATCTGCTCAAAAGCTGCTCTCTCAATGTGAGAAAGCTGCTTTATTCAATGTTCAGTGCAAATCTTGCCAAACTGAAAGATGCTTATGTCTTATGAAATACAATGTTTTTTGCAATGCTGTAAGACAGTTTTTAATGTGTTAGAAGTTATATGCACAAAAACCTATGTTAGAGCTTCAATGCTCTAGATTGTCAGTTTACAGGTTTCTGAGACCAATAATGTTGAAATAGTACTTCTGTTCAAATGAGGTTAAAACTAGCCCAAATCTGCTCAAAAGCTGCTCTCTCAATGTGAGAAAGCTGCTTCATTCAATGTTCAGTGCAAATCTTAACAAACTGAAAGATGCTTATGTGTTATGAAATACAATGTTTTTTTAATGCTGTAAGACAGTTTTTAATGTGTTAGAAGTGTTATGCACAAAAACTTATGTTAGAGCTTCAATGCTCTAGATTGTCAGTTTACAGGTTTCTGAGACCAATAATGTTGAAATAGTGCTTCTGTTCAAATGAAGTTAAAACAAGCCCAAATCTGCTCAAAAGCTGCTCTCTCAATGTGAGAAAGCTGCTTCATTCAATGTTCACTTCAAATCTTGCCAAACTGAAAGATGCTTATGTCTTATTAAATACAATGTTTTTTGCAATGCTGTAAAAGAGTTTTAAATGTGTTAGAGTTTATATGCACAAAAACTTATGTTAGAGCTTCAATGCTCTAGATTGTCAGTTTACAGGTTTCTGAGACCAATAATGTTGAAATAGTGCTTCTGTTCAAATGAAGTTAAAACAAGCCCAAATCTGCTCAAAAGCTGCTCTCTCAATGTGAGAAAGCTGCTTCATTCAATGTTTAGTGCAAAACTTGTCAAACTGAAAGATGCTTATGTCTCATGAAATACAATGATTTTGCAATGCTGTAAGACAGTTTTTAATGTGTTAGAAGTGATATGCACAAAAACTTATGTTAGAGCTTCAATCCTCAAGATTGTCAGTTTTCAGGTTTCTGAGACCACTAATGTTGAAATAGTGCTTCTGTTCAAATGAAGTGAAATCTAGCCCAAATCTGCTCAAAAGCTGCTCTCTCAATGTGAGAAAGCTGCTTTATTCAATGTTCAGTGCAAATCTTGCCAAACTGAAAGATACTTATGTCTTATGAAATACAATGTTTTTTGCAATGCTGTAAGACAGTTTTTAACGTGTTAGAAGTTATATGCACAAAAACTTATGTTAGAGCTTCAATGCTCTAGATTGTCAGTTTACAGGTTTCTGAGACCAATAATGTTGAAATAGTACTTCTGTTCAAATGAAGTGAAATCTAGCCCAAATCTGCTCAAAAGCTGCTCTCTCAATGTGAGAAAGCTGCTTTATTCAATGTTCAGTGCAAATCTTGCCAAACTGAAAGATGCTTATGTCTTATGAAATACAATGTTTTTTGCAATGCTGTAAGACAGTTTTTAACGTGTTAGAAGTTATATGCACAAAAACTTATGTTAGAGCTTCAATGCTCTAGATTGTCAGTTTACAGGTTTCTGAGACCAATAATGTTGAAATAGTGCTTCTGTTCAAATGAAGTTAAAACAAGCCCAAATCTGCTCAAAAGCTGCTCTCTCAATGTGAGAAAGTTGCTTCATTCAATGTTCAGTGCAAATCTTGCCAAACTGAAAGATGCTTATGTCTTATGAAATACAATGTTTTTGCAATGCTGTAAGACAGTTTTTAATGTGTTAGAAGTTATATGCACAAAAACCTATGTTAGAGCTTCAATGCTCTAGATTGTCAGTTTACAGGTTTCTGAGACCAATAATGTTGAAATAGTACTTCTGTTCAAATGAAGTTAAAACTAGCCCAAATCTGCTCAAAAGCTGCTCTCTCAATGTGAGAAAGCTGCTTCATTCAATGTTCACTTCAAATCTTGCCAAACTGAAAGATGCTTATGTCTTATTAAATAAAATGTTTTTTGCAATGCTGTAAAAGAGTTTTAAATGTGTTAGAAGTTATATGCACAAAAACTTATGTTAGAGCTTCAATGCTCTAGATTGTCAGTTTACAGGTTTCTGAGACCAATAATGTTGAAATAGTACTTCTGTTCAAATGAAGTTAAAACAAGCCCAAATGTGCTCAAAAGCTGCTCTCTCAATGTGAGAAAGCTGCTTCATTCAATGTTCAGTGCAAATCTTGCAAAACTGAAAGATGCTTATGTCTTATGAAATACAATGTTTTTGCAATGCTGTAAGACAGTTTTTAATGTGTTAGAAGTTATATGCACAAAAACCTATGTTAGAGCTTCAATGCTCTAGATTGTCAGTTTACAGGTTTCTGAGACCAATAATGTTGAAATAGTACTTCTGTTCAAATGAAGTTAAAACTAGCCCAAATCTGCTCAAAAGCTGCTCTCTCAATGTGAGAAAGCTGCTTCATTCAATGTTCACTTCAAATCTTGCCAAACTGAAAGATGCTTATGTCTTATTAAATACAATGTTTTTTGCAATGCTGTAAAAGAGTTTTAAATGTGTTAGAAGTTATATGCACAAAAACTTATGTTAGAGCTTCAATGCTCTAGATTGTCAGTTTACAGGTTTCTGAGACCAATAATGTTGAAATAGTACTTCTGTTCAAATGAAGTTAAAACAAGCCCAAATGTGCTCAAAAGCTGCTCTCTCAATGTGAGAAAGCTGCTTCATTCAATGTTTAGTGCAAAACTTGTCAAACTGAAAGATGCTTATGTGTCATGAAATACAATGATTTTGCAATGCTGTAAGACAGTTTTTAATGTGTTAGAAGTGATATGCACAAAAACTTATGTTAGAGCTTCAATCCTCAAGATTGTCAGTTTTCAGGTTTCTGAGACCACTAATGTTGAAATAGTGCTTCTGTTCAAATGAAGTGAAATCTAGCCCAAATCTGCTCAAAAGCTGCTCTCTCAATGTGAGAAAGCTGCTTTATTTAATGTTCAGTGCAAATCTTGCCAAACTGAAAGATGCTTATGTCTTATGAAATACAATGTTTTTTGCAATGCTGTAAGACAGTTTTTAACGTGTTAGAAGTTATATGCACAAAAACTTATGTTAGAGCTTCAATGCTCTAGATTGTCAGTTTACAGGTTTCTGAGACCAATAATGTTGAAATAGTGCTTCTGTTCAAATGAAGTTAAAACAAGCCCAAATCTGCTCAAAAGCTGCTCTCTCAATGTGAGAAAGCTGCTTCATTCAATGTTCAGTGCAAATCTTGCCAAACTGAAAGATGCTTATGTCTTATGAAATACAATGTTTTTGCAATGCTGTAAGACAGTTTTTAATGTGTTGGAAGTTATATGCACAAAAACCTATGTTAGAGCTTCAATGCTCTAGATTGTCAGTTTACAGGTTTCTGAGACCAATAATGTTGAAATAGTGCTTCTGTTCAAAAGAAGTGAAATCTAGCCCAAATCTGCTCAAAAGCTGCTCTCTCAATGTGAGAAAGCTGCTTCATTCAATGTTCAGTGCAAATCTTGCCAAACTGAAAGATGCTTATGTCTTATGAAATACAATGTTTTTGCAATGCTGTAAGACAGTTTTTAATGTGTTGGAAGTTATATGCACAAAAACCTATGTTAGAGCTTCAATGCTCTAGATTGTCAGTTTACAGGTTTCTGAGACCAATAATGTTGAAATAGTGCTTCTGTTCAAATGAAGTGAAATCTAGCCCAAATCTGCTCAAAAGCTGCTCTCTCAATGTGAGAAAGCTGCTTCATTCAATGTTCAGTGCAAATCTTAACAAACTGAAAGATGCTTATGTGTTATGAAATACAATGTTTTTGCAATGCTGTAAGACAGTTTTTAATGTGTTAGAAGTTATATGCACAAAAACCTATGTTAGAGCTTCAATGCTCTAGATTGTCAGTTTACAGGTTTCTGAGACCAATAATGTTGAAATAGTACTTCTGTTCAAATGAAGTTAAAACTAGCCCAAATCTGCTCAAAAGCTGCTCTCTCAATGTGAGAAAGCTGCTTCATTCAATGTTCAGTGCAAATCTTAACAAACTGAAAGATGCTTATGTGTTATGAAATACAATGTTTTTGTAATGCTGTAAGACAGTTTTTAATGTGTTAGAAGTGTTATGCACAAAAACTTATGTTAGAGCTTCAATGCTCTAGATTGTCAGTTTACAGGTTTCTGAGACCAATAATGTTGAAATAGTGCTTCTGTTCAAATGAAGTTAAAACAAGCCCAAATCTGCTCAAAAGCTGCTCTCTCAATGTGAGAAAGCTGCTTCATTCAATGTTCACTTCAAATCTTGCCAAACTGAAAGATGCTTATGTCTTATTAAATACAATGTTTTTTGCAATGCTGTAAAAGAGTTTTAAATGTGTTAGAAGTGTTATGCACAAAAACTTATGTTAGAGCTTCAATGCTCTAGATTGTCAGTTTACAGGTTTCTGAGACCAATAATGTTGAAATAGTACTTTGTTCAAATGAAGTTAAAACAAGCCCAAATCTGCTCAAAAGCTGCTCTCTTAATGTGAGAAAGCTGCTTCATTCAATGTTTAGTGCAAAACTTGCCAAACTGAAAGATGCTTATGTGTCATGAAATACAATGATTTTGCAATGCTGTAAGACAGTTTTTAATGTGTTAGAAGTGATATGCACAAAAACTTATGTTAGAGCTTCAATCCTCAAGATTGTCAGTTTTCAGGTTTCTGAGACCACTAATGTTGAAATAGTGCTTCTGTTCAAATGAAGTGAAATCTAGCCCAAATCTGCTCAAAAGCTGCTCTCTCAATGTGAGAAAGCTGCTTTATTCAATGTTCAGTGCAAATCTTGCCAAACTGAAAGATGCTTATGTCTTATGAAATACAATGTTTTTTGCAATGCTGTAAGACAGTTTTTAACGTGTTAGAAGTTATATGCACAAAAACTTATGTTAGAGCTTCAATGCTCTAGATTGTCAGTTTACAGGTTTCTGAGACCAATAATGTTGAAATAGTGCTTCTGTTCAAATGAAGTTAAAACAAGCCCAAATCTGCTCAAAAGCTGCTCTCTCAATGTGAGAAAGCTGTTTCATTCAATGTTCAGTGCAAATCTTGCCAAACTGAAAGATGCTTATGTCTTATGAAATACAATATTTTTGCAATGCTGTAAGACAGTTTTTAATGTGTTAGAAGTTATATGCACAAAAACCTATGTTAGAGCTTCAATGCTCTAGATTGTCAGTTTACAGGTTTCTAAGACCAATAATGTTGAAATAGTACTTCTGTTCAAATGAAGTTAAAACTAGCCCAAATCTGCTCAAAAGCTGCTCTCTCAATGTGAGAAAGCTGCTTCATTCAATGTTCACTTCAAATCTTGCCAAACTGAAAGATGCTTATGTCTTATTAAATACAATGTTTTTTGCAATGCTGTAAAAGAGTTTTAAATGTGTTAGAAGTTATATGCACAAAAACTTATGTTAGAGCTTCAATGCTCTAGATTGTCAGTTTACAGGTTTCTGAGACCAATAATGTTGAAATAGTACTTCTGTTCAAATGAAGTTAAAACAAGCCCAAATGTGCTCAAAAGCTGCTCTCTCAATGTGAGAAAGCTGCTTCATTCAATGTTTAGTGCAAAACTTGTCAAACTGAAAGATGCTTATGTGTCATGAAATACAATGATTTTGCAATGCTGTAAGACAGTTTTTAATGTGTTAGAAGTGATATGCACAAAAACTTATGTTAGAGCTTCAATCCTCAAGATTGTCAGTTTTCAGGTTTCTGAGACCACTAATGTTGAAATAGTGCTTCTGTTCAAATGAAGTGAAATCTAGCCCAAATCTGCTCAAAAGCTGCTCTCTCAATGTGAGAAAGCTGCTTTATTTAATGTTCAGTGCAAATCTTGCCAAACTGAAAGATGCTTATGTCTTATGAAATACAATGTTTTTTGCAATGCTGTAAAAGAGTTTTAAATGTGTTAGAAGTTATATGCACAAAAACTTATGTTAGAGCTTCAATGCTCTAGATTGTCAGTTTACAGGTTTCTGAGACCAATAATGTTGAAATAGTACTTCTGTTCAAATGAAGTTAAAAAACAAGCCCAAATCTGCTCAAAAGCTGCTCTCTCAATGTGAGAAAGCTGCTTCATTCAATGTTTAGTGCAAAACTTGCCAAACTGAAAGATGCTTATGTGTCATGAAATACAATGATTTTGCAATGCTGTAAGACAGTTTTTAATGTGTTAGAAGTGATATGCACAAAAACTTATGTTAGAGCTTCCATCCTCAAGATTGTCAGTTTTCAGGTTTCTGAGACCACTAATGTTGAAATAGTGCTTCTGTTCAAATGAAGTGAAATCTAGCCCAAATCTGCTCAAAAGCTGCTCTCTCAATGTGAGAAAGCTGCTTTATTCAATGTTCAGTGCAAATATTGCCAAACTGAAAGATGCTTATGTCTTATGAAATACAATGTTTTTTGCAATGCTGTAAGACAGTTTTTAACGTGTTAGAAGTTATATGCACAAAAACTTATGTTAGAGCTTCAATGCTCTAGATTGTCAGTTTACAGGTTTCTGAGACCAATAATGTTGAAATAGTGCTTCTGTTCAAATGAAGTTAAAACAAGCCCAAATCTGCTCAAAAGCTGCTCTCTCAATGTGAGAAAGCTGCTTCATTCAATGTTCAGTGCAAATCTTGCCAAACTGAAAGATGCTTATGTCTTATGAAATACAATGTTTTTGCAATGCTGTAAGACAGTTTTTAATGTGTTGGAAGTTATATGCACAAAAACCTATGTTAGAGCTTCAATGCTCTAAGATTGTCAGTTTACAGGTTTCTGAGACCAATAATGTTGAAATAGTGCTTCTGTTCAAATGAAGTTAAAACAAGCCCAAATCTGCTCAAAAGCTGCTCTCTCAATGTGAGAAAGCTGCTTCATTCAATGTTTAGTGCAAAACTTGTCAAACTGAAAGATGCTTATGTCTCATGAAATACAATGATTTTGCAATGCTGTAAGACAGTTTTTAATGTGTTAGAAGTGATATGCACAAAAACTTATGTTAGAGCTTCAATCCTCAAGATTGTCAGTTTTCAGGTTTCTGAGACCACTAATGTTGAAATAGTGCTTCTGTTCAAATGAAGTGAAATCTAGCCCAAATCTGCTCAAAAGCTGCTCTCTCAATGTGAGAAAGCTGCTTTATTCAATGTTCAGTGCAAATCTTGCCAAACTGAAAGATACTTATGTCTTATGAAATACAATGTTTTTTGCAATGCTGTAAGACAGTTTTTAACGTGTTAGAAGTTATATGCACAAAAACTTATGTTAGAGCTTCAATGCTCTAGATTGTCAGTTTACAGGTTTCTGAGACCAATAATGTTGAAATAGTGCTTCTGTTCAAATGAAGTTAAAACAAGCCCAAATCTGCTCAAAAGCTGCTCTCTCAATGTGAGAAAGCTGCTTCATTCAATGTTCACTTCAAATCTTGCCAAACTGAAAGATGCTTATGTCTTATTAAATACAATGTTTTTTGCAATGCTGTAAAAGAGTTTTAAATGTGTTAGAAGTTATATGCACAAAAACTTATGTTAGAGCTTCAATGCTCTAGATTGTCAGTTTACAGGTTTCTGAGACCAATAATGTTGAAATAGTGCTTCTGTTCAAATGAAGTTAAAACAAGCCCAAATCTGCTCAAAAGCTGCTCTCTCAATGTGAGAAAGCTGCTTCATTCAATGTTTAGTGCAAAACTTGTCAAACTGAAAGATGCTTATGTCTCATGAAATACAATGATTTTGCAATGCTGTAAGACAGTTTTTAATGTGTTAGAAGTGATATGCACAAAAACTTATGTTAGAGCTTCAATCCTCAAGATTGTCAGTTTTCAGGTTTCTGAGACCACTAATGTTGAAATAGTGCTTCTGTTCAAATGAAGTGAAATCTAGCCCAAATCTGCTCAAAAGCTGCTCTCTCAATGTGAGAAAGCTGCTTCATTCAATGTTCACTTCAAATCTTGCCAAACTGAAAGATGCTTATGTCTTATTAAATACAATGTTTTTTGCAATGCTGTAAAAGAGTTTTAAATGTGTTAGAAGTTATATGCACAAAAACTTATGTTAGAGCTTCAATGCTCTAGATTGTCAGTTTACAGGTTTCTGAGACCAATAATGTTGAAATAGTACTTCTGTTCAAATGAAGTTAAAACAAGCCCAAATCTGCTCAAAAGCTGCTCTCTCAATGTGAGAAAGCTGCTTCATTCAATGTTTAGTGCAAAACTTGCCAAACTGAAAGATGCTTATGTGTCATGAAATACAATGATTTTGCAATGCTGTAAGACAGTTTTTAATGTGTTAGAAGTGATATGCACAAAAACTTATGTTAGAGCTTCAATGCTCTAGATTGTCAGTTTACAGGTTTCTGAGACCAATAATGTTGAAATAGTGCTTCTGTTCAAATGAAGTTAAAACAAGCCCAAATCTGCTCAAAAGCTGCTCTCTCAATGTGAGAAAGCTGCTTCATTCAATGTTCAGTGCAAATCTTGCCAAACTGAAAGATGCTTATGTCTTATGAAATACAATATTTTTGCAATGCTGTAAGACAGTTTTTAATGTGTTAGAAGTTATATGCACAAAAACCTATGTTAGAGCTTCAATGCTCTAGATTGTCAGTTTACAGGTTTCTAAGACCAATAATGTTGAAATAGTACTTCTGTTCAAATGAAGTTAAAACTAGCCCAAATCTGCTCAAAAGCTGCTCTCTCAATGTGAGAAAGCTGCTTCATTCAATGTTCACTTCAAATCTTGCCAAACTGAAAGATGCTTATGTCTTATTAAATACAATGTTTTTTGCAATGCTGTAAAAGAGTTTTAAATGTGTTAGAAGTTATATGCACAAAAACTTATGTTAGAGCTTCAATGCTCTAGATTGTCAGTTTACAGGTTTCTGAGACCAATAATGTTGAAATAGTACTTCTGTTCAAATGAAGTTAAAACAAGCCCAAATGTGCTCAAAAGCTGCTCTCTCAATGTGAGAAAGCTGCTTCATTCAATGTTTAGTGCAAAACTTGTCAAACTGAAAGATGCTTATGTGTCATGAAATACAATGATTTTGCAATGCTGTAAGACAGTTTTTAATGTGTTAGAAGTGATATGCACAAAAACTTATGTTAGAGCTTCAATCCTCAAGATTGTCAGTTTTCAGGTTTCTGAGACCACTAATGTTGAAATAGTGCTTCTGTTCAAATGAAGTGAAATCTAGCCCAAATCTGCTCAAAAGCTGCTCTCTCAATGTGAGAAAGCTGCTTTATTTAATGTTCAGTGCAAATCTTGCCAAACTGAAAGATGCTTATGTCTTATGAAATACAATGTTTTTTGCAATGCTGTAAAAGAGTTTTAAATGTGTTAGAAGTTATATGCACAAAAACTTATGTTAGAGCTTCAATGCTCTAGATTGTCAGTTTACAGGTTTCTGAGACCAATAATGTTGAAATAGTACTTCTGTTCAAATGAAGTTAAAAAACAAGCCCAAATCTGCTCAAAAGCTGCTCTCTCAATGTGAGAAAGCTGCTTCATTCAATGTTTAGTGCAAAACTTGCCAAACTGAAAGATGCTTATGTGTCATGAAATACAATGATTTTGCAATGCTGTAAGACAGTTTTTAATGTGTTAGAAGTGATATGCACAAAAACTTATGTTAGAGCTTCCATCCTCAAGATTGTCAGTTTTCAGGTTTCTGAGACCACTAATGTTGAAATAGTGCTTCTGTTCAAATGAAGTGAAATCTAGCCCAAATCTGCTCAAAAGCTGCTCTCTCAATGTGAGAAAGCTGCTTTATTCAATGTTCAGTGCAAATATTGCCAAACTGAAAGATGCTTATGTCTTATGAAATACAATGTTTTTTGCAATGCTGTAAGACAGTTTTTAACGTGTTAGAAGTTATATGCACAAAAACTTATGTTAGAGCTTCAATGCTCTAGATTGTCAGTTTACAGGTTTCTGAGACCAATAATGTTGAAATAGTGCTTCTGTTCAAATGAAGTTAAAACAAGCCCAAATCTGCTCAAAAGCTGCTCTCTCAATGTGAGAAAGCTGCTTCATTCAATGTTCACTTCAAATCTTGCCAAACTGAAAGATGCTTATGTCTTATTAAATACAATGTTTTTTGCAATGCTGTAAAAGAGTTTTAAATGTGTTAGAAGTTATATGCACAAAAACTTATGTTAGAGCTTCAATGCTCTAGATTGTCAGTTTACAGGTTTCTGAGACCAATAATGTTGAAATAGTGCTTCTGTTCAAATGAAGTTAAAACAAGCCCAAATCTGCTCAAAAGCTGCTCTCTCAATGTGAGAAAGCTGCTTCATTCAATGTTTAGTGCAAAACTTGTCAAACTGAAAGATGCTTATGTCTCATGAAATACAATGATTTTGCAATGCTGTAAGACAGTTTTTAATGTGTTAGAAGTGATATGCACAAAAACTTATGTTAGAGCTTCAATCCTCAAGATTGTCAGTTTTCAGGTTTCTGAGACCACTAATGTTGAAATAGTGCTTCTGTTCAAATGAAGTGAAATCTAGCCCAAATCTGCTCAAAAGCTGCTCTCTCAATGTGAGAAAGCTGCTTCATTCAATGTTCACTTCAAATCTTGCCAAACTGAAAGATGCTTATGTCTTATTAAATACAATGTTTTTTGCAATGCTGTAAAAGAGTTTTAAATGTGTTAGAAGTTATATGCACAAAAACTTATGTTAGAGCTTCAATGCTCTAGATTGTCAGTTTACAGGTTTCTGAGACCAATAATGTTGAAATAGTACTTCTGTTCAAATGAAGTTAAAACAAGCCCAAATCTGCTCAAAAGCTGCTCTCTCAATGTGAGAAAGCTGCTTCATTCAATGTTTAGTGCAAAACTTGCCAAACTGAAAGATGCTTATGTGTCATGAAATACAATGATTTTGCAATGCTGTAAGACAGTTTTTAATGTGTTAGAAGTGATATGCACAAAAACTTATGTTAGAGCTTCAATGCTCTAGATTGTCAGTTTACAGGTTTCTGAGACCAATAATGTTGAAATAGTACTTCTGTTCAAATGAAGTGAAATCTAGCCCAAATCTGCTCAAAAGCTGCTCTCTCAATGTGAGAAAGCTGCTTTATTCAATGTTCAGTGCAAATCTTGCCAAACTGAAAGATGCTTATGTCTTATGAAATACAATGTTTTTTGCAATGCTGTAAGACAGTTTTTAACGTGTTAGAAGTTATATGCACAAAAACTTATGTTAGAGCTTCAATGCTCTAGATTGTCAGTTTACAGGTTTCTGAGACCAATAATGTTGAAATAGTGCTTCTGTTCAAATGAAGTTAAAACAAGCCCAAATCTGCTCAAAAGCTGCTCTCTCAATGTGAGAAAGCTGCTTCATTCAATGTTCAGTGCAAATCTTGCCAAACTGAAAGATGCTTATGTCTTATGAAATACAATATTTTTGCAATGCTGTAAGACAGTTTTTAATGTGTTAGAAGTTATATGCACAAAAACCTATGTTAGAGCTTCAATGCTCTAGATTGTCAGTTTACAGGTTTCTAAGACCAATAATGTTGAAATAGTACTTCTGTTCAAATGAAGTTAAAACTAGCCCAAATCTGCTCAAAAGCTGCTCTCTCAATGTGAGAAAGCTGCTTCATTCAATGTTCACTTCAAATCTTGCCAAACTGAAAGATGCTTATGTCTTATTAAATACAATGTTTTTTGCAATGCTGTAAAAGAGTTTTAAATGTGTTAGAAGTTATATGCACAAAAACTTATGTTAGAGCTTCAATGCTCTAGATTGTCAGTTTACAGGTTTCTGAGACCAATAATGTTGAAATAGTACTTCTGTTCAAATGAAGTTAAAACAAGCCCAAATGTGCTCAAAAGCTGCTCTCTCAATGTGAGAAAGCTGCTTCATTCAATGTTTAGTGCAAAACTTGTCAAACTGAAAGATGCTTATGTGTCATGAAATACAATGATTTTGCAATGCTGTAAGACAGTTTTTAATGTGTTAGAAGTGATATGCACAAAAACTTATGTTAGAGCTTCAATCCTCAAGATTGTCAGTTTTCAGGTTTCTGAGACCACTAATGTTGAAATAGTGCTTCTGTTCAAATGAAGTGAAATCTAGCCCAAATCTGCTCAAAAGCTGCTCTCTCAATGTGAGAAAGCTGCTTTATTTAATGTTCAGTGCAAATCTTGCCAAACTGAAAGATGCTTATGTCTTATGAAATACAATGTTTTTTGCAATGCTGTAAAAGAGTTTTAAATGTGTTAGAAGTTATATGCACAAAAACTTATGTTAGAGCTTCAATGCTCTAGATTGTCAGTTTACAGGTTTCTGAGACCAATAATGTTGAAATAGTACTTCTGTTCAAATGAAGTTAAAAAACAAGCCCAAATCTGCTCAAAAGCTGCTCTCTCAATGTGAGAAAGCTGCTTCATTCAATGTTTAGTGCAAAACTTGCCAAACTGAAAGATGCTTATGTGTCATGAAATACAATGATTTTGCAATGCTGTAAGACAGTTTTTAATGTGTTAGAAGTGATATGCACAAAAACTTATGTTAGAGCTTCCATCCTCAAGATTGTCAGTTTTCAGGTTTCTGAGACCACTAATGTTGAAATAGTGCTTCTGTTCAAATGAAGTGAAATCTAGCCCAAATCTGCTCAAAAGCTGCTCTCTCAATGTGAGAAAGCTGCTTTATTCAATGTTCAGTGCAAATATTGCCAAACTGAAAGATGCTTATGTCTTATGAAATACAATGTTTTTTGCAATGCTGTAAGACAGTTTTTAACGTGTTAGAAGTTATATGCACAAAAACTTATGTTAGAGCTTCAATGCTCTAGATTGTCAGTTTACAGGTTTCTGAGACCAATAATGTTGAAATAGTGCTTCTGTTCAAATGAAGTTAAAACAAGCCCAAATCTGCTCAAAAGCTGCTCTCTCAATGTGAGAAAGCTGCTTCATTCAATGTTCAGTGCAAATCTTGCCAAACTGAAAGATGCTTATGTCTTATGAAATACAATGTTTTTGCAATGCTGTAAGACAGTTTTTAATGTGTTGGAAGTTATATGCACAAAAACCTATGTTAGAGCTTCAATGCTCTAAGATTGTCAGTTTACAGGTTTCTGAGACCAATAATGTTGAAATAGTGCTTCTGTTCAAATGAAGTTAAAACAAGCCCAAATCTGCTCAAAAGCTGCTCTCTCAATGTGAGAAAGCTGCTTCATTCAATGTTCACTTCAAATCTTAACAAACTGAAAGATGCTTATGTCTTATTAAATACAATGTTTTTTGCAATGCTGTAAGACAGTTTTTAATGTGTTAGAAGTGTTATGCACAAAAACTTATGTTAGAGCTTCAATGCTCTAGATTGTCAGTTTACAGGTTTCTGAGACCAATAATGTTGAAATAGTACTTCTGTTCAAATGAAGTTAAAACTAGCCCAAATCTGCTCAAAAGCTGCTCTCTCAATGTGAGAAAGCTGCTTCATTCAATGTTCAGTGCAAATCTTAACAAACTGAAAGATGCTTATGTGTTATGAAATACAATGTTTTTGCAATGCTGTAAGACAGTTTTTAATGTGTTAGAAGTTATATGCACAAAAACCTATGTTAGAGCTTCAATGCTCTAGATTGTCAGTTTACAGGTTTCTGAGACCAATAATGTTGAAATAGTACTTCTGTTCAAATGAAGTTAAAACTAGCCCAAATCTGCTCAAAAGCTGCTCTCTCAATGTGAGAAAGCTGCTTCATTCAATGTTCAGTGCAAATCTTAACAAACTGAAAGATGCTTATGTGTTATGAAATACAATGTTTTTGCAATGCTGTAAGACAGTTTTTAATGTGTTAGAAGTTATGTGCACAAAAACCTATGTTAGAGCTTCAATGCTCTAGATTGTCAGTTTACAGGTTTCTGAGACCAATAATGTTGAAATAGTGCTTCTGTTCAAATGAAGTGAAATCTAGCCCAAATCTGCTCAAAAGCTGCTCTCTCAATTTGAGAAAGCTGCTTTATTCAATGTTCAGTGCAAATCTTGCCAAACTGAAAGATGCTTATGTCTTATGAAATACAATGTTTTTTGCAATGCTGTAAGACAGTTTTTAACGTGTTAGAAGTTATATGCACAAAAACTTATGTTAGAGCTTCAATGCTCAAGATTGTCAGTTTACAGGTTTCTGAGACCAATAATGTTGAAATAGTACTTCTGTTCAAATGAAGTTTAAAACTAGCCCAAATCTGCTCAAAAGCTGCTCTCTCAATGTGAGAAAGCTGCTTCATTAAATGTTCAGTGCAAATCTTAACAAACTGAAAAATGCTTATGTGTTATGAAATACAATGTTTTTGCAATGCTGTAAGACAGTTTTTAATGTGTTAGAAGTTATATGCACAAAAACCTATGTTAGAGCTTCAATGCTCTAGATTGTCAGTTTACAGGTTTCTGAGACCAATAATGTTGAAATAGTACTTCTGTTCAAATGAAGTTAAAACTAGCCCAAATCTGCTCAAAAGCTGCTCTCTCAATGTGAGAAAGCTGCTTCATTCAATGTTCAGTGCAAATCTTAACAAACTGAAAGATGCTTATGTGTTATGAAATACAATGTTTTTGTAATGCTGTAAGACAGTTTTTAATGTGTTAGAAGTGTTATGCACAAAAACTTATGTTAGAGCTTCAATGCTCTAGATTGTCAGTTTACAGGTTTCTGAGACCAATAATGTTGAAATAGTGCTTCTGTTCAAATGAAGTTAAAACAAGCCCAAATCTGCTCAAAAGCTGCTCTCTCAATGTGAGAAAGCTGCTTCATTCAATGTTTAGTGCAAAACTTGCCAAACTGAAAGATGCTTATGTGTCATGAAATACAATGATTTTGCAATGCTGTAAGACAGTTTTTAATGTGTTAGAAGTGATATGCACAAAAACTTATGTTAGAGCTTCAATCCTCAAGATTGTCAGTTTTCAGGTTTCTGAGACCACTAATGTTGAAATAGTGCTTCTGTTCAAATGAAGTGAAATCTAGCCCAAATCTGCTCAAAAGCTGCTCTCTCAATGTGAGAAAGCTGCTTTATTCAATGTTCAGTGCAAATCTTGCCAAACTGAAAGATGCTTATGTCTTATGAAATACAATGTTTTTTGCAATGCTGTAAGACAGTTTTTAACGTGTTAGAAGTTATATGCACAAAAACTTATATTAGAGCTTCAATGCTCTAGATTGTCAGTTTACAGGTTTCTGAGACCAATAATGTTGAAATAGTGCTTCTGTTCAAATGAAGTTAAAACAAGCCCAAATCTGCTCAAAAGCTGCTCTCTCAATGTGAGAAAGCTGCTTCATTCAATGTTCAGTGCAAATCTTGCCAAACTGAAAGATGCTTATGTCTTATGAAATACAATGTTTTTGCAATGCTGTAAGACAGTTTTTAATGTGTTAGAAGTTATATGCACAAAAACCTATGTTAGAGCTTCAATGCTCTAGATTGTCAGTTTACAGGTTTCTGAGACCAATAATGTTGAAATAGTACTTCTGTTCAAATGAAGTTAAAACAAGCCCAAATGTGCTCAAAAGCTGCTCTCTCAATGTGAGAAAGCTGCTTCATTCAATGTTTAGTGCAAAATTTGTCAAACTGAAAGATGCTTATGTGTCATGAAATACAATGATTTTGCAATGCTGTAAGACAGTTTTTAATGAGTTAGAAGTGATATGCACAAAAACTTATGTTAGAGCTTCAATCCTCAAGATTGTCAGTTTTCAGGTTTCTGAGACCACTAATGTTGAAAT
This sequence comes from Carassius carassius, assembly GCF_963082965.1. Lineage (NCBI taxonomy): Eukaryota > Metazoa > Chordata > Actinopteri > Cypriniformes > Cyprinidae > Carassius > Carassius carassius. The sequence continues at coordinate 37,293,258 of NC_081756.1, read as the reverse complement.
AGTGCTTCTGTTCAAATGAAGTGAAAACTAGCCCAAATCTGCTCAAAAGCTGCTCTCTCAATGTGAGAAACCTGCTTCATTCAATGTTTAGTGTAAAACTTGCCAAACTGAAAGATGCTTATGTCTTCTGAAATACAATGTTTTTTGCAATGCTGTAAGACAGTTTTTAATGTGTTAGAAGTTATATGCACAAAAACTTATGTTAGAGCTTCAATGCTCAAGATTGTCAGTTTTCATGTTTCTGAGACCAAAAATGATGAAATAGTAATTTTTTTTCAAAAGAAGTTAAAACTAGCCCAAATCTGCTCAAAAGCTGCTCTCTCAATGTGAGAAAGCTGCTTCATTCAATGTTTAGTGCAAAACTTGCCAAACTGAAAGATGCTTATGTGTCATGAAATACAATGATTTTGCAATGCTGTAAGACAGTTTTTAATGTGTTAGAAGTGATATGCACAAAAACTTATGTTAGAGCTTCAATGCTCTAGATTGTCAGTTTACAGGTTTCTGAGACCAATAATGTTGAAATAGTGCTTCTGTTCAAATGAAGTGAAATCTAGCCCAAATCTGCTCAAAAGCTGCTCTCTCAATGTGAGAAAGCTGCTTTATTCAATGTTCAGTGCAAATCTTGCCAAACTGAAAGATGCTTATGTCTTATGAAATACAATGTTTTTTGCAATGCTGTAAGACAGTTTTTAACGTGTTAGAAGTTATATGCACAAAAACTTATGTTAGAGCTTCAATGCTCTAGATTGTCAGTTTACAGGTTTCTGAGACCAATAATGTTGAAATAGTGCTTCTGTTCAAATGAAGTTAAAACAAGCCCAAATCTGCTCAAAAGCTGCTCTCTCAATGTGAGAAAGCTGCTTCATTCAATGTTCAGTGCAAATCTTGCCAAACTGAAAGATGCTTATGTCTTATGAAATACAATATTTTTGCAATGCTGTAAGACAGTTTTTAATGTGTTAGAAGTTATATGCACAAAAACCTATGTTAGAGCTTCAATGCTCTAGATTGTCAGTTTACAGGTTTCTAAGACCAATAATGTTGAAATAGTACTTCTGTTCAAATGAAGTTAAAACTAGCCCAAATCTGCTCAAAAGCTGCTCTCTCAATGTGAGAAAGCTGCTTCATTCAATGTTCACTTCAAATCTTGCCAAACTGAAAGATGCTTATGTCTTATTAAATACAATGTTTTTTGCAATGCTGTAAAAGAGTTTTAAATGTGTTAGAAGTTATATGCACAAAAACTTATGTTAGAGCTTCAATGCTCTAGATTGTCAGTTTACAGGTTTCTGAGACCAATAATGTTGAAATAGTACTTCTGTTCAAATGAAGTTAAAACAAGCCCAAATGTGCTCAAAAGCTGCTCTCTCAATGTGAGAAAGCTGCTTCATTCAATGTTTAGTGCAAAACTTGTCAAACTGAAAGATGCTTATGTGTCATGAAATACAATGATTTTGCAATGCTGTAAGACAGTTTTTAATGTGTTAGAAGTGATATGCACAAAAACTTATGTTAGAGCTTCAATCCTCAAGATTGTCAGTTTTCAGGTTTCTGAGACCACTAATGTTGAAATAGTGCTTCTGTTCAAATGAAGTGAAATCTAGCCCAAATCTGCTCAAAAGCTGCTCTCTCAATGTGAGAAAGCTGCTTTATTTAATGTTCAGTGCAAATCTTGCCAAACTGAAAGATGCTTATGTCTTATGAAATACAATGTTTTTTGCAATGCTGTAAAAGAGTTTTAAATGTGTTAGAAGTTATATGCACAAAAACTTATGTTAGAGCTTCAATGCTCTAGATTGTCAGTTTACAGGTTTCTGAGACCAATAATGTTGAAATAGTACTTCTGTTCAAATGAAGTTAAAAAACAAGCCCAAATCTGCTCAAAAGCTGCTCTCTCAATGTGAGAAAGCTGCTTCATTCAATGTTTAGTGCAAAACTTGCCAAACTGAAAGATGCTTATGTGTCATGAAATACAATGATTTTGCAATGCTGTAAGACAGTTTTTAATGTGTTAGAAGTGATATGCACAAAAACTTATGTTAGAGCTTCCATCCTCAAGATTGTCAGTTTTCAGGTTTCTGAGACCACTAATGTTGAAATAGTGCTTCTGTTCAAATGAAGTGAAATCTAGCCCAAATCTGCTCAAAAGCTGCTCTCTCAATGTGAGAAAGCTGCTTTATTCAATGTTCAGTGCAAATATTGCCAAACTGAAAGATGCTTATGTCTTATGAAATACAATGTTTTTTGCAATGCTGTAAGACAGTTTTTAACGTGTTAGAAGTTATATGCACAAAAACTTATGTTAGAGCTTCAATGCTCTAGATTGTCAGTTTACAGGTTTCTGAGACCAATAATGTTGAAATAGTGCTTCTGTTCAAATGAAGTTAAAACAAGCCCAAATCTGCTCAAAAGCTGCTCTCTCAATGTGAGAAAGCTGCTTCATTCAATGTTCAGTGCAAATCTTGCCAAACTGAAAGATGCTTATGTCTTATGAAATACAATGTTTTTGCAATGCTGTAAGACAGTTTTTAATGTGTTGGAAGTTATATGCACAAAAACCTATGTTAGAGCTTCAATGCTCTAAGATTGTCAGTTTACAGGTTTCTGAGACCAATAATGTTGAAATAGTGCTTCTGTTCAAATGAAGTTAAAACAAGCCCAAATCTGCTCAAAAGCTGCTCTCTCAATGTGAGAAAGCTGCTTCATTCAATGTTCACTTCAAATCTTAACAAACTGAAAGATGCTTATGTCTTATTAAATACAATGTTTTTTGCAATGCTGTAAGACAGTTTTTAATGTGTTAGAAGTGTTATGCACAAAAACTTATGTTAGAGCTTCAATGCTCTAGATTGTCAGTTTACAGGTTTCTGAGACCAATAATGTTGAAATAGTACTTCTGTTCAAATGAAGTTAAAACTAGCCCAAATCTGCTCAAAAGCTGCTCTCTCAATGTGAGAAAGCTGCTTCATTCAATGTTCAGTGCAAATCTTAACAAACTGAAAGATGCTTATGTGTTATGAAATACAATGTTTTTGCAATGCTGTAAGACAGTTTTTAATGTGTTAGAAGTTATATGCACAAAAACCTATGTTAGAGCTTCAATGCTCTAGATTGTCAGTTTACAGGTTTCTGAGACCAATAATGTTGAAATAGTACTTCTGTTCAAATGAAGTTAAAACTAGCCCAAATCTGCTCAAAAGCTGCTCTCTCAATGTGAGAAAGCTGCTTCATTCAATGTTCAGTGCAAATCTTAACAAACTGAAAGATGCTTATGTGTTATGAAATACAATGTTTTTGCAATGCTGTAAGACAGTTTTTAATGTGTTAGAAGTTATGTGCACAAAAACCTATGTTAGAGCTTCAATGCTCTAGATTGTCAGTTTACAGGTTTCTGAGACCAATAATGTTGAAATAGTGCTTCTGTTCAAATGAAGTGAAATCTAGCCCAAATCTGCTCAAAAGCTGCTCTCTCAATTTGAGAAAGCTGCTTTATTCAATGTTCAGTGCAAATCTTGCCAAACTGAAAGATGCTTATGTCTTATGAAATACAATGTTTTTTGCAATGCTGTAAGACAGTTTTTAACGTGTTAGAAGTTATATGCACAAAAACTTATGTTAGAGCTTCAATGCTCAAGATTGTCAGTTTACAGGTTTCTGAGACCAATAATGTTGAAATAGTACTTCTGTTCAAATGAAGTTTAAAACTAGCCCAAATCTGCTCAAAAGCTGCTCTCTCAATGTGAGAAAGCTGCTTCATTAAATGTTCAGTGCAAATCTTAACAAACTGAAAAATGCTTATGTGTTATGAAATACAATGTTTTTGCAATGCTGTAAGACAGTTTTTAATGTGTTAGAAGTTATATGCACAAAAACCTATGTTAGAGCTTCAATGCTCTAGATTGTCAGTTTACAGGTTTCTGAGACCAATAATGTTGAAATAGTACTTCTGTTCAAATGAAGTTAAAACTAGCCCAAATCTGCTCAAAAGCTGCTCTCTCAATGTGAGAAAGCTGCTTCATTCAATGTTCAGTGCAAATCTTAACAAACTGAAAGATGCTTATGTGTTATGAAATACAATGTTTTTGTAATGCTGTAAGACAGTTTTTAATGTGTTAGAAGTGTTATGCACAAAAACTTATGTTAGAGCTTCAATGCTCTAGATTGTCAGTTTACAGGTTTCTGAGACCAATAATGTTGAAATAGTGCTTCTGTTCAAATGAAGTTAAAACAAGCCCAAATCTGCTCAAAAGCTGCTCTCTCAATGTGAGAAAGCTGCTTCATTCAATGTTTAGTGCAAAACTTGCCAAACTGAAAGATGCTTATGTGTCATGAAATACAATGATTTTGCAATGCTGTAAGACAGTTTTTAATGTGTTAGAAGTGATATGCACAAAAACTTATGTTAGAGCTTCAATCCTCAAGATTGTCAGTTTTCAGGTTTCTGAGACCACTAATGTTGAAATAGTGCTTCTGTTCAAATGAAGTGAAATCTAGCCCAAATCTGCTCAAAAGCTGCTCTCTCAATGTGAGAAAGCTGCTTTATTCAATGTTCAGTGCAAATCTTGCCAAACTGAAAGATGCTTATGTCTTATGAAATACAATGTTTTTTGCAATGCTGTAAGACAGTTTTTAACGTGTTAGAAGTTATATGCACAAAAACTTATATTAGAGCTTCAATGCTCTAGATTGTCAGTTTACAGGTTTCTGAGACCAATAATGTTGAAATAGTGCTTCTGTTCAAATGAAGTTAAAACAAGCCCAAATCTGCTCAAAAGCTGCTCTCTCAATGTGAGAAAGCTGCTTCATTCAATGTTCAGTGCAAATCTTGCCAAACTGAAAGATGCTTATGTCTTATGAAATACAATGTTTTTGCAATGCTGTAAGACAGTTTTTAATGTGTTAGAAGTTATATGCACAAAAACCTATGTTAGAGCTTCAATGCTCTAGATTGTCAGTTTACAGGTTTCTGAGACCAATAATGTTGAAATAGTACTTCTGTTCAAATGAAGTTAAAACTAGCCCAAATCTGCTCAAAAGCTGCTCTCTCAATGTGAGAAAGCTGCTTCATTCAATGTTCAGTGCAAATCTTAACAAACTGAAAGATGCTTATGTGTTATGAAATGCAATGTTTTTGCAATGCTGTAAGACAGTTTTTAATGTGTTAGAAGTTATATGCACAAAAACCTATGTTAGAGCTTCAATGCTCAAAATTGTCAGTTTACAGGTTTCTGAGACCAATAATGTTGAAATAGTTCTTCTGTTCAAATGAAGTTAAAACAAGCCCAAATCTGCTAAAAAGCTGCTCTCTCAATGTGAGAAAGCTGCTTCATTCAATGTTCAGTGCAAATCTTAACAAACTGAAAGATGCTTATGTGTTATGAAATACAATGTTTTTGTAATGCTGTAAGACAGTTTTTAATGTGTTAGAAGTGTTATGCGCAAAAACTTATGTTAGAGCTTCAATGCTCTAGATTGTCAGTTTACAGGTTTCTGAGACCAATAATGTTGAAATAATGCTTTTGTTCAAATGAAGTTAAAACTAGCCCAAATCTGCTCAAAAGCTGCTCTCTCAATGTGAGAAACCTGCTTCATTCAATGTTCAGTGCAAATCTTGCCAAACTGAAAGATGCTTATGTCTTATGAAATACAATGTTTTTTGCAATGCTGTAAGACAGTTTTTAATGTGTTAGAAGTTATGTGCACAAAAACTTATGTTAGAGCTTCAATGCTCTAGATTGTCAGTTTACAGGTTTCTGAGACCAATAATGTTGAAATAGTGCTTCTGTTCAAATGAAGTTAAAACTAGCCCAAATCTGCTCAAAAGCTGCTCTCTCAATGTGAGAAAGCTGCTTCATTCAATGTTCAGTGCAAATCTTAACAAATTGAAAGATGCTTATGTGTTATGAAATACAATGTTTTTGCAATGCTGTAAGACAGTTTTTAATGTGTTAGAAGTTATATGCACAAAAACCTATGTTAGAGCTTCAATGCTCTAGATTGTCAGTTTACAGGTTTCTGAGACCAATAATGTTGAAATAATGCTTTTGTTCAAATGAAGTTAAAACTAGCCCAAATCTGCTCAAAAGCTGCTCTCTCGATGTGAGAAACCTGCTTCATTCAATGTTTAGTGTAAAACTTGCCAAACTGAAAGATGCTTATGTCTTCTGAAATACAATGTTTTTTGCAATGCTGTAAGACAGTTTTTAATGTGTTAGAAGTTATATGCACAAAAACTTATGTTAGAGCTTAAATGCTCAAGATTGTCAGTTTTCAGGTTTCTGAGAACAAAAATGAAGAAATAGTGATTTTTTTTCAAAAGAAGTTAAAACTAGCCCAAATCTGCTTAAAAGCTGCTCTCTCAATGTGAGAAAGCTGCTTCATTCATTGTTTAGTGCAAAATTTGCCAAACTGAAAGATGCTTATGTGTCATGAAGTACAATGAGTTTGCAATGCTGTAAGACAGTTTTTAATGTGTTAGAAGTTATGTGCACAAAAACTTATGTTAGACCTTCAATGCTCTAGATTGTCAGTTTACAGGTTTCTGAGACCAATAATGTTGAAATAATGCTTTTGTTCAAATGAAGTTAAAACTAGCCCAAATCTGCTCAAAAGCTGCTCTCTCAATGTGAGAAACCTGCTTCATTCAATGTTCAGTGCAAATCTTGCCAAACTGAAAGATGCTTATGTCTTATGAAATACAATGTTTTTTGCAATGCTGTAAGACAGTTTTTAATGTGTTAGAAGTTATGTGCACAAAAACTTATGTTAGAGCTTCAATGCTCTAGATTGTCAGTTTACAGGTTTCTGAGACCAATAATGTTGAAATAGTGCTTCTGTTCAAATGAAGTTAAAACTAGCCCAAATCTGCTCAAAAGCTGCTCTCTCAATGTGAGAAAGCTGCTTCATTCAATGTTCAGTGCAAATCTTAACAAATTGAAAGATGCTTATGTGTTATGAAATACAATGTTTTTGCAATGCTGTAAGACAGTTTTTAATGTGTTAGAAGTTATATGCACAAAAACCTATGTTAGAGCTTCAATGCTCTAGATTGTCAGTTTACAGGTTTCTGAGACCAATAATGTTGAAATAATGCTTTTGTTCAAATGAAGTTAAAACTAGCCCAAATCTGCTCAAAAGCTGCTCTCTCGATGTGAGAAACCTGCTTCATTCAATGTTTAGTGTAAAACTTGCCAAACTGAAAGATGCTTATGTCTTCTGAAATACAATGTTTTTTGCAATGCTGTAAGACAGTTTTTAATGTGTTAGAAGTTATATGCACAAAAACTTATGTTAGAGCTTAAATGCTCAAGATTGTCAGTTTTCAGGTTTCTGAGAACAAAAATGAAGAAATAGTGATTTTTTTTCAAAAGAAGTTAAAACTAGCCCAAATCTGCTTAAAAGCTGCTCTCTCAATGTGAGAAAGCTGCTTCATTCATTGTTTAGTGCAAAATTTGCCAAACTGAAAGATGCTTATGTGTCATGAAGTACAATGAGTTTGCAATGCTGTAAGACAGTTTTTAATGTGTTAGAAGTGATATGCACAAAAACTTATGTTAGAGCTTCAATACTCAAGATTGTCAGTTTTCAGGTTTCTGAGACCACTAATGTTGAAATAGTGCTTCTGTTCAAATGAAGTGAAATCTAGCCCAAATCTGCTCAAAAGCTGCTCTCTCAATGTGAGAAAGCTGCTTCATTCAATGTTCAGTGCAAATCTTGCCAAACTGAAAGATGCTTATGTCTTATGAAATACAATGTTTTTTGCAATGCTGTAAGACAGTTTTTAATGTGTTAGAAGTTATGTGCACAAAAACTTATGTTAGACCTTCAATGCTCTAGATTGTCAGTTTACAGGTTTCTGAGACCAATAATGTTGAAATAGTACTTCTGTTCAAATGAAGTTAAAACTAGCCCAAATCTGCTCAAAAGCTGCTCTCTCAATGTGAGAAAGCTGCTTCATTCAATGTTCAGTTCAAATCTTGCCAAACTGAAAGATGCTTATGTCTTATTAAATACAATGTTTTTTGCAATGCTGTAAAAGAGTTTTAAATGTGTTAGAATTTATATGCACAAAAACTTATGTTAGAGCTTCAATGCTCTAGATTGTCAGTTTACAGGTTTCTGAGACCAATAATGTTGAAATAGTGCTTCTGTTCAAATGAAGTTAAAACAAGCCCAAATCTGCTCAAAAGCTGCTCTCTCAATGTGAGAAAGCTGCTTCATTCAATGTTCAGTTCAAATCTTGCCAAACTGAAAGATGCTTATGTCTTATTAAATACAATGTTTTTTGCAATGCTGTAAAAGAGTTTTAAATGTGTTAGAAGTTATATGCACAAAAACTTATGTTAGAGCTTCAATGCTCTAGATTGTCAGTTTACAGGTTTCTGAGACCAATAATGTTGAAATAGTACTTCTGTTCAAATGAAGTTAAAACAAGCCCAAATCTGCTCAAAAGCTGCTCTCTCAATGTGAGAAAGCTGCTTCATTCAATGTTTAGTGCAAAACTTGCCAAACTGAAAGATGCTTATGTGTCATGAAATACAATGATTTTGCAATGCTGTAAGACAGTTTTTATTGTGTTAGAAGTGATATGCACAAAAACTTATGTTAGAGCTTCAATCCTCAAGATTGTCAGTTTTCAGGTTTCTGAGACCACTAATGTTGAAATAGTGCTTCTGTTCAAATGAAGTGAAATCTAGCCCAAATCTGCTCAAAAGCTGCTCTCTCAATTTGAGAAAGCTGCTTTATTCAATGTTCAGTGCAAATCTTGCCAAACTGAAAAATGCTTATGTGTTATGAAATACAATGTTTTTGTAATGCTGTAAGACAGTTTTTAATGTGTTAGAAGTGTTATGCACAAAAACTTATGTTAGAGCTTCAATGCTCTAGATTGTCAGTTTACAGGTTTCTGAGACCAATAATGTTGAAATAGTGCTTCTGTTCAAATGAAGTTAAAACAAGCCCAAATCTGCTCAAAAGCTGCTCTCTCAATGTGAGAAAGCTGCTTCATTCAATGTTCACTTCAAATCTTGCCAAACTGAAAGATGTTTATGTCTTATTAAATACAATGTTTTTTGCAATGCTGTAAAAGAGTTTTAAATGTGTTAGAAGTTATATGCACAAAAACTTATGTTAGAGCTTCAATGCTCTAGATTGTCAGTTTACAGGTTTCTGAGACCAATAATGTTGAAGTAGTACTTCTGTTTAAATGAAGTTAAAACAAGCCCAAATCTGCTCAAAAGCTGCTCTCTCAATGTGAGAAAGCTGCTTCATTCAATGTTTAGTGCAAAACTTGCCAAACTGAAAGATGCTTATGTGTCATGAAATACAATGATTTTGTAATGCTGTAAGACAGTTTTTAATGTGTTAGAAGTGATATGCACAAAAACTTATGTTAGAGCTTCAATCCTCAAGATTGTCAGTTTTCAGGTTTCTGAGACCACTAATGTTGAAATAGTGCTTCTGTTCAAATGAAGTGAAATCTAGCCCAAATCTGCTCAAAAGCTGCTCTCTCAATGTGAGAAAGCTGCTTTATTCAATGTTCAGTGCAAATCTTGCCAAACTGAAAGATGCTTATGTCTTATGAAATACAATGTTTTTTGCAATGCTGTAAGACAGTTTTTAACGTGTTAGAAGTTATATGCACAAAAACTTATGTTAGAGCTTCAATGCTCTAGATTGTCAGTTTACAGGTTTCTGAGACCAATAATGTTGAAATAGTGCTTCTGTTCAAATGAAGTTAAAACAAGCCCAAATCTGCTCAAAAGCTGCTCTCTCAATGTGAGAAAGCTGCTTCATTCAATGTTCAGTGCAAATCTTGCCAAACTGAAAGATGCTTATGTCTTATGAAATACAATGTTTTTGCAATGCTGTAAGACAGTTTTTAATGTGTTAGAAGTTATATGCACAAAAACCTATGTTAGAGCTTCAATGCTCTAGATTGTCAGTTTACAGGTTTCTGAGACCAATAATGTCGAAATAGTACTTCTGTTCAAATGAAGTTAAAACTAGCCCAAATCTGCTCAAAAGCTGCTCTCTCAATGTGAGAAAGCTGCTTCATTCAATGTTCAGTGCAAATCTTAACAAACTGAAAGATGCTTATGTGTTATGAAATGCAATGTTTTTGCAATGCTGTAAGACAGTTTTTAATGTGTTAGAAGTTATATGCACAAAAACCTATGTTAGAGCTTCAATGCTCAAAATTGTCAGTTTACAGGTTTCTGAGACCAATAATGTTGAAATAGTTCTTCTGTTCAAATGAAGTTAAAACAAGCCCAAATCTGCTAAAAAGCTGCTCTCTCAATGTGAGAAAGCTGCTTCATTCAATGTTCAGTGCAAATCTTAACAAACTGAAAGATGCTTATGTGTTATGAAATACAATGTTTTTGTAATGCTGTAAGACAGTTTTTAATGTGTTAGAAGTGTTATGCGCAAAAACTTATGTTAGAGCTTCAATGCTCTAGATTGTCAGTTTACAGGTTTCTGAGACCAATAATGTTGAAATAATGCTTCTGTTCAAATGAAGTTAAAACTAGCCCAAATCTGCTCAAAAGCTGCTCTCTCAATGTGAGAAAGCTGCTTCATTCAATGTTCAGTGCAAATCTTAACAAATTGAAAGATGCTTATGTCTTATGAAATACAATGTTTTTTGCAATGCTGTAAGACAGTTTTTAATGTGTTAGAAGTTATATGCACAAAAACCTATGTTAGAGCTTCAATGCTCTAGATTGTCAGTTTACAGGTTTCTGAGACCAATAATGTTGAAATAATGCTTTTGTTCAAATGAAGTTAAAACTAGCCCAAATCTGCTCAAAAGCTGCTCTCTCGATGTGAGAAACCTGCTTCATTCAATGTTTAGTGTAAAACTTGCCAAACTGAAAGATGCTTATGTCTTCTGAAATACAATGTTTTTTGCAATGCTGTAAGACAGTTTTTAATGTGTTAGAAGTTATATGCACAAAAACTTATGTTAGAGCTTAAATGCTCAAGATTGTCAGTTTTCAGGTTTCTGAGAACAAAAATGAAGAAATAGTGATTTTTTTTCAAAGAAGTTAAACTAGCCCAAATCTGCTTAAAAGCTGCTCTCTCAATGTGAGAAAGCTGCTTCATTCATTGTTTAGTGCAAAATTTGCCAAACTGAAAGATGCTTATGTGTCATGAAGTACAATGAGTTTGCAATGCTGTAAGACAGTTTTTAATGTGTTAGAAGTGATATGCACAAAAACTTATGTTAGAGCTTCAATACTCAAGATTGTCAGTTTTCAGGTTTCTGAGACCACTAATGTTGAAATAGTGCTTCTGTTCAAATGAAGTGAAATCTAGCCCAAATCTGCTCAAAAGCTGCTCTCTCAATGTGAGAAAGCTGCTTCATTCAATGTTCAGTGCAAATCTTGCCAAACTGAAAGATGCTTATGTCTTATGAAATACAATGTTTTTTGCAATGCTGTAAGACAGTTTTTAATGTGTTAGAAGTTATGTGCACAAAAACTTATGTTAGACCTTCAATGCTCTAGATTGTCAGTTTACAGGTTTCTGAGACCAATAATGTTGAAATAGTACTTCTGTTCAAATGAAGTTAAAACTAGCCCAAATCTGCTCAAAAGCTGCTCTCTCAATGTGAGAAAGCTGCTTCATTCAATGTTCACTTCAAATCTTGCCAAACTGAAAGATGCTTATGTCTTATTAAATACAATGTTTTTTGCAATGCTGTAAGACAGTTTTTAATGTGTTAGAAGTTATATGCACAAAAACTTATGTTAGAGCTTCAATGCTCTAGATTGTCAGTTTACAGGTTTCTGAGACCAATAATGTTGAAATAGTGCTTCTGTTCAAATGAAGTTAAAACAAGCCCAAATCTGCTCAAAAGCTGCTCTCTCAATGTGAGAAAGCTGCTTCATTCAATGTTCAGTGCAAATCTTGCCAAACTGAAAGATGCTTATGTCTTATGAAATACAATGTTTTTTGCAATGCTGTAAGGCAGTTTTTAATGTGTTAGAAGTTATATGCACAAAAACTTATGTTAGAGCTTCAATGCTCTAGATTGTCAGTTTACAGGTTTCTGAGACCAATAATGTTGAAATAGTACTTCTGTTCAAATGAAGTTAAAACTAGCCCAAATCTGCTCAAAAGCTGCTCTCTCAATGTGAGAAAGCTGCTTCATTCAATGTTCAGTGCAAATCTTAACAAACTGAAAGATGCTTATGTGTTATGAAATACAATGTTTTTGTAATGCTGTAAGACAGTTTTTAATGTGTTAGAAGTGTTATGCACAAAAACTTACGTTAGAGCTTCAATGCTCTAGATTGTCAGTTTACAGGTTTCTGAGACCAATAATGATGAAATAGTGATTTTTTTTCAAAAGAAGTTAAAACTAGCCCAAATCTTCTCAAAAGCTGCTCTCTCAATGTGAGAAAGCTGCTTCATTCAATGTTCAGTTCAAATCTTGCCAAACTGAAAGATGCTTATGTCTTATTAAATACAATGTTTTTTGCAATGCTGTAAAAGAGTTTTAAATGTGTTAGAAGTTATATGCACAAAAACTTATGTTAGAGCTTCAATGCTCTAGATTGTCAGTTTACAGGTTTCTGAGACCAATAATGTTGAAATAGTACTTCTGTTCAAATGAAGTTAAAACAAGCCCAAATCTGCTCAAAAGCTGCTCTCTCAATGTGAGAAAGCTGCTTCATTCAATGTTTAGTGCAAAACTTGCCAAACTGAAAGATGCTTATGTGTCATGAAATACAATGATTTTGCAATGCTGTAAGACAGTTTTTAATGTGTTAGAAGTGATATGCACAAAAACTTATGTTAGAGCTTCAATCCTCAAGATTGTCAGTTTTCAGGTTTCTGAGACCACTAATGTTGAAATAGTGCTTCTGTTCAAATGAAGTGAAATCTAGCCCAAATCTGCTCAAAAGCTGCTCTCTCAATGTGAGAAAGCTGCTTTATTCAATGTTCAGTGCAAATCTTGCCAAACTGAAAGATGCTTATGTCTTATGAAATACAATGTTTTTTGCAATGCTGTAAGACAGTTTTTAATGTGTTAGAAGTTATATGCACAAAAACTTATGTTAGAGCTTCAATGCTCTAGATTGTCAGTTTACAGGTTTCTGAGACCAATAATGTTGAAATAGTACTTCTGTTCAAATGAAGTTAAAACTAGCCTAAATCTGCTCAAAAGCTGCTCTCTCAATGTGAGAAAGCTGCTTCATTCAATGTTCAGTGCAAATCTTAACAAACTGAAAGATGCTTATGTGTTATGAAATACAATGTTTTTGCAATGCTGTAAGACAGTTTTTAATGTGTTAGAAGTTATATGCACAAAAACCTATGTTAGAGCTTCAATGCTCAAAATTGTCAGTTTACAGGTTTCTGAGACCAATAATGTTGAAATAGTTCTTCTGTTCAAATGAAGTTAAAACAAGCCCAAATCTGCTAAAAAGCTGCTCTCTCAATGTGAGAAAGCTGCTTCATTCAATGTTCAGTGCAAATCTTAACAAACTGAAAGATGCTTATGTGTTATGAAATACAATGTTTTTGTAATGCTGTAAGACAGTTTTTAATGTGTTAGAAGTGTTATGCACAAAAACTTATGTTAGAGCTTCAATGCTCTAGATTGTCAGTTTACAGGTTTCTGAGAAAAATAATGTTGAAATAGTGCTTTTGTTCAAATGAAGTTAAAACTAGCCCAAATCTGCTCAAAAGCTGCTCTCTCAATGTGAGAAACCTGCTTCATTCAATGTTTAGTGTAAAACTTGCCAAACTGAAAGATGATTATGTCTTCTGAAATACAATGTTTTTTGCAATGCTGTAAGACAGTTTTTAATGTGTTAGAAGTTATATGCACAAAAACCTATGTTAGAGCTTCAATGCTCAAAATTGTCAGTTTACAGGTTTCTGAGACCAATAATGTTGAAATAGTTCTTCTGTTCAAATGAAGTGAAATCTAGCCCAAATCTGCTAAAAAGCTGCTCTCTCAATGTGAGAAAGCTGCTTCATTCAATGTTCAGTGCAAATCTTGCCAAACTGAAAAATGCTTATGTGTTTTGAAATACAATGTTTTTGTAATGCTGTAAGACAGTTTTTAATGTGTTAGAAGTGTTATGCACAAAAACTTATGTTAGAGCTTCAATGCTCTAGATTGTCAGTTTACAGGTTTCTGAGACCAATAATGTTGAAATAGTGCTTCTGTTCAAATGAAGTTAAAACAAGCCCAAATCTGCTCAAAAGCTGCTCTCTCAATGTGAGAAAGCTGCTTCATTCAATGTTCACTTCAAATCTTGCCAAACTGAAAGATGCTTATGTCTTATTAAATACAATGTTTTTTGCAATGCTGTAAAAGAGTTTTAAATGTGTTAGAAGTTATATGCACAAAAACTTATGTTAGAGCTTCAATGCTCTAGATTGTCAGTTTACAGGTTTCTGAGACCAATAATGTTGAAATAGTACTTCTGTTCAAATGAAGTTAAAACAAGCCCAAATCTGCTCAAAAGCTGCTCTCTCAATGTGAGAAAGCTGCTTCATTCAATGTTTAGTGCAAAACTTGCCAAACTGAAAGATGCTTATGTGTCATGAAATACAATGATTTTGCAATGCTGTAAGACAGTTTTTAATGTGTTAGAAGTGATATGCACAAAAACTTATGTTAGAGCTTCAATCCTCAAGATTGTCAGTTTTCAGGTTTCTGAGACCACTAATGTTGAAATAGTGCTTCTGTTCAAATGAAGTGAAATCTAGCCCAAATCTGCTCAAAAGCTGCTCTCTCAATTTGAGAAAGCTGCTTTATTCAATGTTCAGTGCAAATCTTGCCAAACTGAAAAATGCTTATGTCTTATGAAATACAATGTTCTTTGCAATGCTGTAAGACAGTTTTTAATGTGTTAGAAGTTATATGCACAAAAACTTATGTTAGAGCTTCAATGCTCTAGATTGTCAGTTTACAGGTTTCTGAGACCAATAATGTTGAAATAGTACTTCTGTTCAAATGAAGTTAAAACTAGCCCAAATCTGCTCAAAAGCTGCTCTCTCAATGTGAGAAAGCTGCTTCATTCAATGTTCAGTGCAAATCTTAACAAACTGAAAGATGCTTATGTGTTATGAAATACAATGTTTTTGCAATGCTGTAAGACAGTTTTTAATGTGTTAGAAGTTATATGCACAAAAACCTATGTTAGAGCTTCAATGCTAAAAATTGTCAGTTTACAGGTTTCTGAGACCAATAATGTTGAAATAGTTCTTCTGTTCAAATGAAGTTAAAACAAGCCCAAATCTGCTAAAAAGCTGCTCTCTCAATGTGAGAAAGCTGCTTCATTCAATGTTCAGTGCAAATCTTAACAAACTGAAAGATGCTTATGTGTTATGAAATACAATGTTTTTGTAATGCTGTAAGACAGTTTTTAATGTGTTAGAAGTGTTATGCACAAAAACTTACGTTAGAGCTTCAATGCTCTAGATTGTCAGTTTACAGGTTTCTGAGACCAATAATGTTGAAATAGTGCTTTTGTTCAAATGAAGTTAAAACTAGCCCAAATCTGCTCAAAAGCTGCTCTCTCAATGTGAGAAACCTGCTTCATTCAATGTTTAGTGTAAAACTTGCCAAACTGAAAGATGCTTATGTCTTCTGAAATACATTGTTTTTTGCAATTCTGTAAGACAGTTTTTAATGTGTTAGAAGTTATATGCACAAAAACTTATGTTAGAGCTTCAATGCTCTAGATTGTCAGTTTACAGGTTTCTGAGACCAATAATGTTGAAATAGTGCTTCTGTTCAAATGAAGTTAAAACAAGCCCAAATCTGCTCAAAAGCTGCTCTCTCAATGTGAGAAAGCTGCTTCATTCAATGTTCAGTGCAAATCTTGCCAAACTGAAAGATGCTTATGTCTTATGAAATACAATGTTTTTTGCAATGCTGTAAGACAGTTTTTAATGTGTTAGAAGTTATATGCACAAAAACTTATGTTAGAGCTTCAATGCTCTAGATTGTCAGTTTACAGGTTTCTGAGACCAATAATGTTGAAATAGTACTTCTGTTCAAATGAAGTTAAAACTAGCCCAAATCTGCTCAAAAGCTGCTCTCTCAATGTGAGAAAGCTGCTTCATTCAATGTTCAGTGCAAATCTTAACAAACTGAAAGATGCTTATGTGTTATGAAATACAATGTTTTTGCAATGCTGTAAGACAGTTTTTAATGTGTTAGAAGTTATATGCACAAAAACCTATGTTAGAACTTCAATGCTCAAAATTGTCAGTTTACAGGTTTCTGAGACCAATAATGTTGAAATAGTTCTTCTGTTCAAATGAAGTTAAAACAAGCCCAAATCTGCTAAAAAGCTGCTCTCTCAATGTGAGAAAGCTGCTTCATTCAATGTTCAGTGCAAATCTTAACAAACTGAAAGATGCTTATGTGTTATGAAATACAATGTTTTTGTAATGCTGTAAGACAGTTTTTAATGTGTTAGAAGTGTTATGCACAAAAACTTACGATAGAGCTTCAATGCTCTAGATTGTCAGTTTACAGGTTTCTGAGACCAATAATGTTGAAATAGTGCTTTTGTTCAAATGAAGTTAAAACAAGCCCAAATCTGCTCAAAAGCTGCTCTCTCAATGTGAGAAACCTGCTTCATTCAATGTTTAGTGTAAAACTTGCCACACTGAAAGATGCTTATGTCTTCTGAAATACAATGTTTTTTGCAATGCTGTAAGACAGTTTTTAATGTGTTAGAAGTTATATGCACAAAAACTTATGTTAGAGCTTCAATGCTCTAGATTGTCAGTTTACAGGTTTCTGAGACCAATAATGTTGAAATAGTGCTTCTGTTCAAATGAAGTTAAAACAAGCCCAAATCTGCTCAAAAGCTGCTCTCTCAATGTGAGAAAGCTGCTTCATTCAATGTTCACTTCAAATCTTGCCAAACTGAAAGATGTTTATGTCTTATTAAATACAATGTTTTTTGCAATGCTGTAAAAGAGTTTTAAATGTGTTAGAAGTTATATGCACAAAAACTTATGTTAGAGCTTCAATGCTCTAGATTGTCAGTTTACAGGTTTCTGAGACCAATAATGTTGAAATAGTACTTCTGTTCAAATGAAGTTAAAACAAGCCCAAATCTGCTCAAAAGCTGCTCTCTCAATGTGAGAAAGCTGCTTCATTCAATGTTTAGTGCAAAACTTGCCAAACTGAAAGATGCTTATGTGTCATGAAATACAATGATTTTGCAATGCTGTAAGACAGTTTTTAATGTGTTAGAAGTGATATGCACAAAAACTTATGTTAGAGCTTCAATCCTCAAGATTGTCAGTTTTCAGGTTTCTGAGACCACTAATGTTGAAATAGTGCTTCTGTTCAAATGAAGTGAAATCTAGCCCAAATCTGCTCAAAAGCTGCTCTCTCAATGTGAGAAAGCTGCTTTATTCAATGTTCAGTGCAAATCTTGCCAAACTGAAAGATGCTTATGTCTTATGAAATACAATGTTTTTTGCAATGCTGTAAGACAGTTTTTAACGTGTTAGAAGTTATATGCACAAAAACTTATGTTAGAGCTTCAATGCTCTAGATTGTCAGTTTACAGGTTTCTGAGACCAATAATGTTGAAATAGTGCTTCTGTTCAAATGAAGTTAAAACAAGCCCAAATCTGCTCAAAAGCTGCTCTCTCAATGTGAGAAAGCTGCTTCATTCAATGTTCAGTGCAAGTCTTAACAAACTGAAAGATGCTTATGTGTTATGAAATACAATGTTTTTGTAATGCTGTAAGACAGTTTTTAATGTGTTAGAAGTGTTATGCACAAAAACTTATGTTAGAGCTTCAATGCTCTAGATTGTCAGTTTACAGGTTTCTGAGACCAATAATGTTGAAATAGTGCTTCTGTTCAAATGAAGTTAAAACAAGCCCAAATCTGCTCAAAAGCTGCTCTCTCAATGTGAGAAAGCTGCTTCATTCAATGTTCACTTCAAATCTTGCCAAACTGAAAGATGCTTATGTCTTATTAAATACAATGTTTTTTGCAATGCTGTAAAAGAGTTTTAAATGTGTTAGAAGTTATATGCACAAAAACTTATGTTAGAGCTTCAATGCTCTAGATTGTCAGTTTACAGGTTTCTGAGACCAATAATGTTGAAATAGTACTTCTGTTCAAATGAAGTTAAAACAAGCCCAAATCTGCTCAAAAGCTGCTCTCTCAATGTGAGAAAGCTGCTTCATTCAATGTTTAGTGCAAAACTTGCCAAACTGAAAGATGCTTATGTGTCATGAAATACAATGATTTTGCAATGCTGTAAGACAGTTTTTAATGTGTTAGAAGTGATATGCACAAAAACTTATGTTAGAGCTTCAATCCTCAAGATTGTCAGTTTTCAGGTTTCTGAGACCACTAATGTTGAAATAGTGCTTCTGTTCAAATGAAGTGAAATCTAGCCCAAATCTGCTCAAAAGCTGCTCTCTCAATTTGAGAAAGCTGCTTTATTCAATGTTCAGTGCAAATCTTGCCAAACTGAAAAATGCTTATGTCTTATGAAATACAATGTTCTTTGCAATGCTGTAAGACAGTTTTTAATGTGTTAGAAGTTATATGCACAAAAACTTATGTTAGAGCTTCAATGCTCTAGATTGTCAGTTTACAGGTTTCTGAGACCAATAATGTTGAAATAGTACTTCTGTTCAAATGAAGTTAAAACTAGCCCAAATCTGCTCAAAAGCTGCTCTCTCAATGTGAGAAAGCTGCTTCATTCAATGTTCAGTGCAAATCTTAACAAACTGAAAGATGCTTATGTGTTATGAAATACAATGTTTTTGCAATGCTGTAAGACAGTTTTTAATGTGTTAGAAGTTATATGCACAAAAACCTATGTTAGAGCTTCAATGCTAAAAATTGTCAGTTTACAGGTTTCTGAGACCAATAATGTTGAAATAGTTCTTCTGTTCAAATGAAGTTAAAACAAGCCCAAATCTGCTAAAAAGCTGCTCTCTCAATGTGAGAAAGCTGCTTCATTCAATGTTCAGTGCAAATCTTAACAAACTGAAAGATGCTTATGTGTTATGAAATACAATGTTTTTGTAATGCTGTAAGACAGTTTTTAATGTGTTAGAAGTGTTATGCACAAAAACTTACGTTAGAGCTTCAATGCTCTAGATTGTCAGTTTACAGGTTTCTGAGACCAATAATGTTGAAATAGTGCTTTTGTTCAAATGAAGTTAAAACTAGCCCAAATCTGCTCAAAAGCTGCTCTCTCAATGTGAGAAACCTGCTTCATTCAATGTTTAGTGTAAAACTTGCCAAACTGAAAGATGCTTATGTCTTCTGAAATACATTGTTTTTTGCAATTCTGTAAGACAGTTTTTAATGTGTTAGAAGTTATATGCACAAAAACTTATGTTAGAGCTTCAATGCTCTAGATTGTCAGTTTACAGGTTTCTGAGACCAATAATGTTGAAATAGTGCTTCTGTTCAAATGAAGTTAAAACAAGCCCAAATCTGCTCAAAAGCTGCTCTCTCAATGTGAGAAAGCTGCTTCATTCAATGTTCAGTGCAAATCTTGCCAAACTGAAAGATGCTTATGTCTTATGAAATACAATGTTTTTTGCAATGCTGTAAGACAGTTTTTAATGTGTTAGAAGTTATATGCACAAAAACTTATGTTAGAGCTTCAATGCTCTAGATTGTCAGTTTACAGGTTTCTGAGACCAATAATGTTGAAATAGTACTTCTGTTCAAATGAAGTTAAAACTAGCCCAAATCTGCTCAAAAGCTGCTCTCTCAATGTGAGAAAGCTGCTTCATTCAATGTTCAGTGCAAATCTTAACAAACTGAAAGATGCTTATGTGTTATGAAATACAATGTTTTTGCAATGCTGTAAGACAGTTTTTAATGTGTTAGAAGTTATATGCACAAAAACCTATGTTAGAACTTCAATGCTCAAAATTGTCAGTTTACAGGTTTCTGAGACCAATAATGTTGAAATAGTTCTTCTGTTCAAATGAAGTTAAAACAAGCCCAAATCTGCTAAAAAGCTGCTCTCTCAATGTGAGAAAGCTGCTTCATTCAATGTTCAGTGCAAATCTTAACAAACTGAAAGATGCTTATGTGTTATGAAATACAATGTTTTTGTAATGCTGTAAGACAGTTTTTAATGTGTTAGAAGTGTTATGCACAAAAACTTACGTTAGAGCTTCAATGCTCTAGATTGTCAGTTTACAGGTTTCTGAGACCAATAATGTTGAAATAGTGCTTTTGTTCAAATGAAGTTAAAACAAGCCCAAATCTGCTCAAAAGCTGCTCTCTCAATGTGAGAAACCTGCTTCATTCAATGTTTAGTGTAAAACTTGCCACACTGAAAGATGCTTATGTCTTCTGAAATACAATGTTTTTTGCAATGCTGTAAGACAGTTTTTAATGTGTTAGAAGTTATATGCACAAAAACTTATGTTAGAGCTTCAATGCTCTAGATTGTCAGTTTACAGGTTTCTGAGACCAATAATGTTGAAATAGTGCTTCTGTTCAAATGAAGTTAAAACAAGCCCAAATCTGCTCAAAAGCTGCTCTCTCAATGTGAGAAAGCTGCTTCATTCAATGTTCAGTTCAAATCTTGCCAAACTGAAAGATGCTTATGTCTTATTAAATACAATGTTTTTTGCAATGCTGTAAAAGAGTTTTAAATGTGTTAGAAGTTATATGCACAAAAACTTATGTTAGAGCTTCAATGCTCTAGATTGTCAGTTTACAGGTTTCTGAGACCAATAATGTTGAAATAGTGCTTCTGTTCAAATGAAGTTAAAACAAGCCAAAATCTGCTCAAAAGCTGCTCTCTCAATGTGAGAAAGCTGCTTCATTCAATGTTCAGTTCAAATCTTGCCAAACTGAAAGATGCTTATGTCTTATTAAATACAATGTTTTTTGCAATGCTGTAAAAGAGTTTTAAATGTGTTAGAAGTTATATGCACAAAAACTTATGTTAGAGCTTCAATGCTCTAGATTGTCAGTTTACAGGTTTCTGAGACCAATAATGTTGAAATAGTGCTTCTGTTCAAATGAAGTTAAAACAAGCCCAAATCTGCTCAAAAGCTGCTCTCTCAATGTGAGAAAGCTGCTTCATTCAATGTTCAGTTCAAATCTTGCCAAACTGAAAGATGCTTATGTCTTATTAAATACAATGTTTTTTGCAATGCTGTAAAAGAGTTTTAAATGTGTTAGAAGTGATATGCACAAAAACTTATGTTAGAGCTTCAATCCTCAAGATTGTCAGTTTTCAGGTTTCTGAGACCACTAATGTTGAAATAGTGCTTCTGTTCAAATGAAGTGAAATCTAGCCCAAATCTGCTCAAAAGCTGCTCTCTCAATTTGAGAAAGCTGCTTTATTCAATGTTCAGTGCAAATCTTGCCAAACTGAAAGATGCTTATGTGTTATGAAATACAATGTTTTTGTAATGCTGTAAGACAGTTTTTAATGTGTTAGAAGTGTTATGCACAAAAACTTATGTTAGAGCTTCAATGCTCTAGATTGTCAGTTTACAGGTTTCTGAGACCAATAATGTTGAAATAGTGCTTCTGTTCAAATGAAGTTAAAACAAGCCCAAATCTGCTCAAAAGCTGCTCTATCAATGTGAGAAAGCTGCTTCATTCAATGTTCACTTCAAATCTTGCCAAACTGAAAGATGTTTATGTCTTATTAAATACAATGTTTTTTGCAATGCTGTAAAAGAGTTTTAAATGTGTTAGAAGTTATATGCACAAAAACTTATGTTAGAGCTTCAATGCTCTAGATTGTCAGTTTACAGGTTTCTGAGACCAATAATGTTGAAATAGTACTTCTGTTCAAATGAAGTTAAAACAAGCCCAAATCTGCTCAAAAGCTGCTCTCTCAATGTGAGAAAGCTGCTTCATTCAATGTTTAGTGCAAAACTTGCCAAACTGAAAGATGCTTATGTGTCATGAAATACAATGATTTTGCAATGCTGTAAAAGAGTTTTAAATGTGTTAGAAGTGATATGCACAAAAACTTATGTTAGAGCTTCAATCCTCAAGATTGTCAGTTTTCAGGTTTCTGAGACCACTAATGTTGAAATAGTGCTTCTGTTCAAATGAAGTGAAATCTAGCCCAAATCTGCTCAAAAGCTGCTCTCTCAATTTGAGAAAGCTGCTTTATTCAATGTTCAGTGCAAATCTTGCCAAACTGAAAAATGCTTATGTGTTATGAAATACAATGTTTTTGTAATGCTGTAAGACAGTTTTTAATGTGTTAGAAGTGTTATGCACAAAAACTTATGTTAGAGCTTCAATGCTCTAGATTGTCAGTTTACAGGTTTCTGAGACCAATAATGTTGAAATAGTGCTTCTGTTCAAATGAAGTTAAAACAAGCCCAAATCTGCTCAAAAGCTGCTCTCTCAATGTGAGAAAGCTGCTTCATTCAATGTTCACTTCAAATCTTGCCAAACTGAAAGATGTTTATGTCTTATTAAATACAATGTTTTTTGCAATGCTGTAAAAGAGTTTTAAATGTGTTAGAAGTTATATGCACAAAAACTTATGTTATAATGTTGAAATAGTTCTTCTGTTCAAATGAAGTTAAAACAAGCCCAAACCTGCTAAAAAGCTGCTCTCTCAATGTGAGAAAGCTGCTTCATTCAATGCTCAGTGCAAATCTTGCCAAACTGAAAGATGCTTATGTCTTATGAAATACAATGTTTTTTGCAATGCTGTAAGACAGTTTTTAATGTGTTAGAAGTTATGTTCACAAAAACTTATGTTAGAGCTTCAATGCTCTAGATTGTCAGTTTACAGGTTTCTGAGACCAATAATGTTGAAATAGTGCTTCTGTTCAAATGAAGTTAAAACAAGCCCAAATCTGCTCAAAAACTGCTCTCTCAATGTGAGAAAGCTGCTTCATTCAATGTTCAGTGCAAATCTTGCCAAACTGAAAGATGCTTATGTCTTCTGAAATACAATGTTTTTTGCAATGCTGTAAGACAGTTTTTAATGTGTTAGAAGTTATATCCACAAAAACTTATGTTAGAGCTTCAATGCTCTAGATTGTCAGTTTACAGGTTTCTGAGACCAATAATGTTGAAATAGTGCTTCTGTTCAAATGAAGTTAAAACAAGCCCAAATCTGCTCAAAAGCTGCTCTCTCAATGTGAGAAAGCTGCTTCATTCAATGTTCACTTCAAATCTTGCCAAACTGAAAGATGCTTATGTGTTATGAAATACAATGTTTTTGCAATGCTGTAAGACAGTTTTTAATGTGTTAGAAGATATATGCACAAAAACCTATGTTAGAGCTTCAATGCTCAAAATTGTCAGTTTACAGGTTTCTGAGACCAATAATGTTGAAATAGTTCTTCTGTTCAAATGAAGTTAAAACAAGCCCAAATCTGCTAAAAAGCTGCTCTCTCAATGTGAAAAAGCTGCTTCATTCAATGTTCAGTGCAAATCTTAACAAACTGAAAGATGCTTATGTGTTATGAAATACAATGTTTTTGTAATGCTGTAAGACAGTTTTTAATGTGTTAGAAGTGTTATGCACAAAAACTTATGTTAGAGCTTCAATGCTCTAGATTGTCAGTTTACAGGTTTCTGAGACCAATAATGTTGAAATAGTGCTTTTGTTCAAATGAAGTTAAAACTAGCCCAAATCTGCTCAAAAGCTGCTCTCTCAATGTGAGAAAGCTGCTTCATTCAATGTTTAGTGCAAAACTTGCCAAACTGAAAGATGCTTATGTGTCATGAAATACAATGATTTTGCAATGCTGTAAGACAGTTTTTAATGTGTTAGAAGTGATATGCACAAAAACTTATGTTAGAGCTTCAATCCTCAAGATTGTCAGTTTTCAGGTTTCTGAGACCACTAATGTTGAAATAGTGCTTCTGTTCAAATGAAGTGAAATCTAGCCCAAATCTGCTCAAAAGCTGCTCTCTCAATTTGAGAAAGCTGCTTTATTCAATGTTCAGTGCAAATCTTGCCAAACTGAAAAATGCTTATGTGTTATGAAATACAATGTTTTTGTAATGCTGTAAGACAGTTTTTAATGTGTTAGAAGTGTTATGCACAAAAACTTATGTTAGAGCTTCAATGCTCTAGATTGTCAGTTTACAGGTTTCTGAGACCAATAATGTTGAAATAGTGCTTCTGTTCAAATGAAGTTAAAACAAGCCCAAATCTGCTCAAAAGCTGCTCTCTCAATGTGAGAAAGCTGCTTCATTAAATGTTCACTTCAAATCTTGCCAAACTGAAAGATGCTTATGTCTTATTAAATACAATGTTTTTTGCAATGCTGTAAAAGAGTTTTAAATGTGTTAGAAGTGATATGCACAAAAACTTATGTTAGAGCTTCAATCCTCAAGATTGTCAGTTTTCAGGTTTCTGAGACCACTAATGTTGAAATAGTGCTTCTGTTCAAATGAAGTGAAATCTAGCCCAAATCTGCTCAAAAGCTGCTCTCTCAATTTGAGAAAGCTGCTTTATTCAATGTTCAGTGAAAATCTTGCCAAACTGAAAAATGCTTATGTGTTATGAAATACAATGTTTTTGTAATGCTGTAAGACAGTTTTTAATGTGTTAGAAGTGTTATGCACAAAAACTTATGTTAGAGCTTCAATGCTCTAGATTGTCAGTTTACAGGTTTCTGAGACCAATAATGTTGAAATAGTGCTTCTGTTCAAATGAAGTTAAAACAAGCCCAAATCTGCTCAAAAGCTGCTCTCTCAATGTGAGAAAGCTGCTTCATTCAATGTTCACTTCAAATCTTGCCAAACTGAAAGATGTTTATGTCTTATTAAATACAATGTTTTTTGCAATGCTGTAAAAGAGTTTTAAATGTGTTAGAAGTTATATGCACAAAAACTTATGTTAGAGCTTCAATGCTCTAGATTGTCAGTTTACAGGTTTCTGAGACCAATAATGTTGAAATAGTACTTCTGTTCAAATGAAGTTAAAACAAGCCCAAATCTGCTCAAAAGCTGCTCTCTCAATGTGAGAAAGCTGCTTCATTCAATGTTTAGTGCAAAACTTGCCAAACTGAAAGATGCTTATGTGTCATGAAATACAATGATTTTGCAATGCTGTAAGACAGTTTTTAATGTGTTAGAAGTGATATGCACAAAAACTTATGTTAGAGCTTCAATCCTCAAGATTGTCAGTTTTCAGGTTTCTGAGACCACTAATGTTGAAATAGTGCTTCTGTTCAAATGAAGTGAAATCTAGCCCAAATCTGCTCAAAAGCTGCTCTCTCAATGTGAGAAAGCTGCTTCATTCAATGCTCAGTGCAAATCTTGCCAAACTGAAAGATGCTTATGTCTTATGAAATACAATGTTTTTTGCAATGCTGTAAGACAGTTTTTAATGTGTTAGAAGTTATGTTCACAAAAACTTATGTTAGAGCTTCAATGCTCTAGATTGTCAGTTTACAGGTTTCTGAGACCAATAATGTTGAAATAGTGCTTCTGTTCAAATGAAGTTAAAACAAGCCCAAATCTGCTCAAAAGCTGCTCTCTCAATGTGAGAAAGCTGCTTCATTCAATGTTCACTTCAAATCTTGCCAAACTGAAAGATGCTTATGTGTTATGAAATACAATGTTTTTGCAATGCTGTAAGACAGTTTTTAATGTGTTAGAAGATATATGCACAAAAACCTATGTTAGAGCTTCAATGCTCAAAATTGTCAGTTTACAGGTTTCTGAGACCAATAATGTTGAAATAGTTCTTCTGTTCAAATGAAGTTAAAACAAGCCCAAATCTGCTAAAAAGCTGCTCTCTCAATGTGAAAAAGCTGCTTCATTCAATGTTCAGTGCAAATCTTAACAAACTGAAAGATGCTTATGTGTTATGAAATACAATGTTTTTGTAATGCTGTAAGACAGTTTTTAATGTGTTAGAAGTGTTATGCACAAAAACTTATGTTAGAGCTTCAATGCTCTAGATTGTCAGTTTACAGGTTTCTGAGACCAATAATGTTGAAATAGTGCTTTTGTTCAAATGAAGTTAAAACTAGCCCAAATCTGCTCAAAAGCTGCTCTCTCAATGTGAGAAACCTGCTTCATTCAATGTTTAGTGTAAAACTTGCCAAACTGAAAGATGCTTATGTCTTCTGAAATACAATGTTTTTTGCAATGCTGTAAGACAGTTTTTAATGTGTTAGAAGTTATATGCACAAAAACTTATGTTAGAGCTTCAATGCTCAAGATTGTCAGTTTTCATGTTTCTGAGACCAAAAATGATGAAATAGTGATTTTTTTTCAAAAGAAGTTAAAACTAGCCCAAATCTGCTCAAAAGCTGCTCTCTCAATGTGAGAAAGCTGCTTCATTCAATGTTTAGTGCAAAACTTGCCAAACTGAAAGATGCTTATGTGTCATGAAATACAATGATTTTGCAATGCTGTAAGACAGTTTTTAATGTGTTAGAAGTGATATGCACAAAAACTTATGTTAGAGCTTCAATCCTCAAGATTGTCAGTTTTCAGGTTTCTGAGACCACTAATGTTGAAATAGTGCTTCTGTTCAAATGAAGTGAAATCTAGCCCAAATCTGCTCAAAAGCTGCTCTCTCAATTTGAGAAAGCTGCTTTATTTAATGTTCAGTGCAAATCTTGCCAAACTGAAAAATGCTTATGTGTTATGAAATACAATGTTTTTGTAATGCTGTAAGACAGTTTTTAATGTGTTAGAAGTGTTATGCACAAAAACTTATGTTAGAGCTTCAATGCTCTAGATTGTCAGTTTACAGGTTTCTGAGACCAATAATGTTGAAATAGTGCTTCTGTTCAAATGAAGTTAAAACAAGCCCAAATCTGCTCAAAAGCTGCTCTCTCAATGTGAGAAAGCTGCTTCATTCAATGTTCACTTCAAATCTTGCCAAACTGAAAGATGTTTATGTCTTATTAAATACAATGTTTTTTGCAATGCTGTAAAAGAGTTTTAAATGTGTTAGAAGTTATATGCACAAAAACTTATGTTAGAGCTTCAATGCTCTAGATTGTCAGTTTACAGGTTTCTGAGACCAATAATGTTGAAATAGTACTTCTGTTCAAATGAAGTTAAAACAAGCCCAAATCTGCTCAAAAGCTGCTCTCTCAATGTGAGAAAGCTGCTTCATTCAATGTTTAGTGCAAAACTTGCCAAACTGAAAGATGCTTATGTGTCATGAAATACAATGATTTTGCAATGCTGTAAGACAGTTTTTAATGTGTTAGAAGTGATATGCACAAAAACTTATGTTAGAGCTTCAATCCTCAAGATTGTCAGTTTTCAGGTTTCTGAGACCACTAATGTTGAAATAGTGCTTCTGTTCAAATGAAGTGAAATCTAGCCCAAATCTGCTCAAAAGCTGCTCTCTCAATTTGAGAAAGCTGCTTTATTTAATGTTCAGTGCAAATCTTGCCAAACTGAAAAATGCTTATGTGTTATGAAATACAATGTTTTTGTAATGCTGTAAGACAGTTTTTAATGTGTTAGAAGTGTTATGCACAAAAACTTATGTTAGAGCTTCAATGCTCTAGATTGTCAGTTTACAGGTTTCTGAGACCAATAATGTTGAAATAGTGCTTCTGTTCAAATGAAGTTAAAACAAGCCCAAATCTGCTCAAAAGCTGCTCTCTCAATGTGAGAAAGCTGCTTTATTCAATGTTCAGTGCAAATCTTGCCAAACTGAAAGATGCTTATGTCTTATGAAATACAATGTTTTTTGCAATGCTGTAAGACAGTTTTTAACGTGTTAGAAGTTATATGCACAAAAACTTATGTTAGAGCTTCAATGCTCTAGATTGTCAGTTTACAGGTTTCTGAGACCAATAATGTTGAAATAGTGCTTCTGTTCAAATGAAGTTAAAACAAGCCCAAATCTGCTCAAAAGCTGCTCTCTCAATGTGAGAAAGCTGCTTCATTCAATGTTCAGTGCAAATCTTAACAAACTGAAAGATGCTTATGTGTTATGAAATACAATGTTTTTGCAATGCTGTAAGACAGTTTTTAATGTGTTAGAAGTTATATGCACAAAAACCTATGTTAGAGCTTCAATGCTAAAAATTGTCAGTTTACAGGTTTCTGAGACCAATAATGTTGAAATAGTTCTTCTGTTCAAATGAAGTTAAAACAAGCCCAAATCTGCTAAAAAGCTGCTCTCTCAATGTGAGAAAGCTGCTTCATTCAATGTTCAGTGCAAATCTTAACAAACTGAAAGATGCTTATGTGTTATGAAATACAATGTTTTTGTAATGCTGTAAGACAGTTTTTAATGTGTTAGAAGTGTTATGCACAAAAACTTACGTTAGAGCTTCAATGCTCTAGATTGTCAGTTTACAGGTTTCTGAGACCAATAATGTTGAAATAGTGCTTTTGTTCAAATGAAGTTAAAACTAGCCCAAATCTGCTCAAAAGCTGCTCTCTCAATGTGAGAAACCTGCTTCATTCAATGTTTAGTGTAAAACTTGCCACACTGAAAGATGCTTATGTCTTCTGAAATACATTGTTTTTTGCAATTCTGTAAGACAGTTTTTAATGTGTTAGAAGTTATATGCACAAAAACTTATGTTAGAGCTTCAATGCTCTAGATTGTCAGTTTACAGGTTTCTGAGACCAATAATGTTGAAATAGTGCTTCTGTTCAAATGAAGTTAAAACAAGCCCAAATCTGCTCAAAAGCTGCTCTCTCAATGTGAGAAAGCTGCTTCATTCAATGTTCAGTGCAAATCTTGCCAAACTGAAAGATGCTTATGTCTTATGAAATACAATGTTTTTTGCAATGCTGTAAGACAGTTTTTAATGTGTTAGAAGTTATATGCACAAAAACTTATGTTAGAGCTTCAATGCTCTAGATTGTCAGTTTACAGGTTTCTGAGACCAATAATGTTGAAATAGTACTTCTGTTCAAATGAAGTTAAAACTAGCCCAAATCTGCTCAAAAGCTGCTCTCTCAATGTGAGAAAGCTGCTTCATTCAATGTTCAGTGCAAATCTTAACAAACTGAAAGATGCTTATGTGTTATGAAATACAATGTTTTTGCAATGCTGTAAGACAGTTTTTAATGTGTTAGAAGTTATATGCACAAAAACCTATGTTAGAGCTTCAATGCTCAAAATTGTCAGTTTACAGGTTTCTGAGACCAATAATGTTGAAATAGTTCTTCTGTTCAAATGAAGTTAAAACAAGCCCAAATCTGCTAAAAAGCTGCTCTCTCAATGTGAGAAAGCTGCTTCATTCAATGTTCAGTGCAAATCTTAACAAACTGAAAGATGCTTATGTGTTATGAAATACAATGTTTTTGTAATGCTGTAAGACAGTTTTTAATGTGTTAGAAGTGTTATGCACAAAAACTTACGTTAGAGCTTCAATGCTCTAGATTGTCAGTTTACAGGTTTCTGAGACCAATAATGTTGAAATAGTGCTTTTGTTCAAATGAAGTTAAAACAAGCCCAAATCTGCTCAAAAGCTGCTCTCTCAATGTGAGAAACCTGCTTCATTCAATGTTTAGTGTAAAACTTGCCACACTGAAAGATGCTTATGTCTTCTGAAATACAATGTTTTTTGCAATGCTGTAAGACAGTTTTTAATGTGTTAGAAGTTATATGCACAAAAACTTATGTTAGAGCTTCAATGCTCTAGATTGTCAGTTTACAGGTTTCTGAGACCAATAATGTTGAAATAGTGCTTCTGTTCAAATGAAGTTAAAACAAGCCCAAATCTGCTCAAAAGCTGCTCTCTCAATGTGAGAAAGCTGCTTCATTCAATGTTCAGTTCAAATCTTGCCAAACTGAAAGATGCTTATGTCTTATTAAATACAATGTTTTTTGCAATGCTGTAAAAGAGTTTTAAATGTGTTAGAAGTTATATGCACAAAAACTTATGTTAGAGCTTCAATGCTCTAGATTGTCAGTTTACAGGTTTCTGAGACCAATAATGTTGAAATAGTACTTCTGTTCAAATGAAGTTAAAACAAGCCCAAATCTGCTCAAAAGCTGCTCTCTCAATGTGAGAAAGCTGCTTCATTCAATGTTTAGTGCAAAACTTGCCAAACTGAAAGATGCTTATGTGTCATGAAATACAATGATTTTGCAATGCTGTAAGACAGTTTTTAATGTGTTAGAAGTGATATGCACAAAAACTTATGTTAGAGCTTCAATCCTCAAGATTGTCAGTTTTCAGGTTTCTGAGACCACTAATGTTGAAATAGTGCTTCTGTTCAAATGAAGTGAAATCTAGCCCAAATCTGCTCAAAAGCTGCTCTCTCAATGTGAGAAAGCTGCTTTATTCAATGTTCAGTGCAAATCTTGCCAAACTGAAAGATGCTTATGTCTTATGAAATACAATGTTTTTTGCAATGCTGTAAGACAGTTTTTAACGTGTTAGAAGTTATATGCACAAAAACTTATGTTAGAGCTTCAATGCTCTAGATTGTCAGTTTACAGGTTTCTGAGACCAATAATGTTGAAATAGTGCTTCTGTTCAAATGAAGTTAAAACAAGCCCAAATCTGCTCAAAAGCTGCTCTCTCAATGTGAGAAAGCTGCTTCATTCAATGTTCAGTGCAAATCTTAACAAACTGAAAGATGCTTATGTGTTATGAAATACAATGTTCTTGTAATGCTGTAAGACAGTTTTTAATGTGTTAGAAGTGTTATGCACAAAAACTTATGTTAGAGCTTCAATGCTCTAGATTGTCAGTTTACAGGTTTCTGAGACCAATAATGCTGAAATAGTGCTTCTGTTCAAATGAAGTTAAAACAAGCCCAAATCTGCTCAAAAGCTGCTCTCTCAATGTGAGAAAGCTGCTTCATTCAATGTTCACTTCAAATCTTGCCAAACTGAAAGATGCTTATGTCTTATTAAATACAATGTTTTTTGCAATGCTGTAAAAGAGTTTTAAATGTGTTAGAAGTTATATGCACAAAAACTTATGTTAGAGCTTCAATGCTCTAGATTGTCAGTTTACAGGTTTCTGAGACCAATAATGTTGAAATAGTACTTCTGTTCAAATGAAGTTAAAACAAGCCCAAATCTGCTCAAAAGCTGCTCTCTCAATGTGAGAAAGCTGCTTCATTCAATGTTTAGTGCAAAACTTGCCAAACTGAAAGATGCTTATGTGTCATGAAATACAATGATTTTGCAATGCTGTAAGACAGTTTTTAATGTGTTAGAAGTGATATGCACAAAAACTTATGTTAGAGCTTCAATCCTCAAGATTGTCAGTTTTCAGGTTTCTGAGACCACTAATGTTGAAATAGTGCTTCTGTTCAAATGAAGTGAAATCTAGCCCAAATCTGCTCAAAAGCTGCTCTCTCAATTTGAGAAAGCTGCTTTATTCAATGTTCAGTGCAAATCTTGCCAAACTGAAAAATGCTTATGTCTTATGAAATACAATGTTCTTTGCAATGCTGTAAGACAGTTTTTAATGTGTTAGAAGTTATATGCACAAAAACTTATGTTAGAGCTTCAATGCTCTAGATTGTCAGTTTACAGGTTTCTGAGACCAATAATGTTGAAATAGTACTTCTGTTCAAATGAAGTTAAAACTAGCCCAAATCTGCTCAAAAGCTGCTCTCTCAATGTGGGAAAGCTGCTTCATTCAATGTTCAGTGCAAATCTTAACAAACTGAAAGATGCTTATGTGTTATGAAATACAATGTTTTTGCAATGCTGTAAGACAGTTTTTAATGTGTTAGAAGTTATATGCACAAAAACCTATGTTAGAGCTTCAATGCTAAAAATTGTCAGTTTACAGGTTTCTGAGACCAATAATGTTGAAATAGTTCTTCTGTTCAAATGAAGTTAAAACAAGCCCAAATCTGCTAAAAAGCTGCTCTCTCAATGTGAGAAAGCTGCTTCATTCAATGTTCAGTGCAAATCTTAACAAACTGAAAGATGCTTATGTCTTATGAAATACAATGTTTTTTGCAATGCTGTAAGACAGTTTTTAATGTGTTAGAAGTGTTATGCACAAAAACTTACGTTAGAGCTTCAATGCTCTAGATTGTCAGTTTACAGGTTTCTGAGACCAATAATGTTGAAATAGTGCTTTTGTTCAAATGCAGTTAAAACTAGCCCAAATCTGCTCAAAAGCTGCTCTCTCAATGTGAGAAACCTGCTTCATTCAATGTTTAGTGTAAAACTTGCCACACTGAAAGATGCTTATGTCTTCTGAAATACATTGTTTTTTGCAATTCTGTAAGACAGTTTTTAATGTGTTAGAAGTTATATGCACAAAAACTTATGTTAGAGCTTCAATGCTCTAGATTGTCAGTTTACAGGTTTCTGAGACCAATAATGTTGAAATAGTGCTTCTGTTCAAATGAAGTTAAAACAAGCCCAAATCTGCTCAAAAGCTGCTCTCTCAATGTGAGAAAGCTGCTTCATTCAATGTTCAGTGCAAATCTTGCCAAACTGAAAGATGCTTATGTCTTATGAAATACAATGTTTTTTGCAATGCTGTAAGACAGTTTTTAATGTGTTAGAAGTTATATGCACAAAAACTTATGTTAGAGCTTCAATGCTCTAGATTGTCAGTTTACAGGTTTCTGAGACCAATAATGTTGAAATAGTACTTCTGTTCAAATGAAGTTAAAACTAGCCCAAATCTGCTCAAAAGCTGCTCTCTCAATGTGAGAAAGCTGCTTCATTCAATGTTCAGTGCAAATCTTAACAAACTGAAAGATGCTTATGTGTTATGAAATACAATGTTTTTGCAATGCTGTAAGACAGTTTTTAATGTGTTAGAAGTTATATGCACAAAAACCTATGTTAGAGCTTCAATGCTCAAAATTGTCAGTTTACAGGTTTCTGAGACCAATAATGTTGAAATAGTTCTTCTGTTCAAATGAAGTTAAAACAAGCCCAAATCTGCTAAAAAGCTGCTCTCTCAATGTGAGAAAGCTGCTTCATTCAATGTTCAGTGCAAATCTTAACAAACTGAAAGATGCTTATGTGTTATGAAATACAATGTTTTTGTAATGCTGTAAGACAGTTTTTAATGTGTTAGAAGTGTTATGCACAAAATCTTACGTTAGAGCTTCAATGCTCTAGATTGTCAGTTTACAGGTTTCTGAGACCAATAATGTTGAAATAGTGCTTTTGTTCAAATGAAGTTAAAACAAGCCCAAATCTGCTCAAAAGCTGCTCTCTCAATGTGAGAAACCTGCTTCATTCAATGTTTAGTGTAAAACTTGCCACACTGAAAGATGCTTATGTCTTCTGAAATACAATGTTTTTTGCAATGCTGTAAGACAGTTTTTAATGTGTTAGAAGTTATATGCACAAAAACTTATGTTAGAGCTTCAATGCTCTAGATTGTCAGTTTACAGGTTTCTGAGACCAATAATGTTGAAATAGTGCTTCTGTTCAAATGAAGTTAAAACAAGCCCAAATCTGCTCAAAAGCTGCTCTCTCAATGTGAGAAAGCTGCTTCATTCAATGTTCAGTTCAAATCTTGCCAAACTGAAAGATGCTTATGTCTTGTTAAATACAATGTTTTTTGCAATGCTGTAAAAGAGTTTTAAATGTGTTAGAAGTTATATGCACAAAAACTTATGTTAGAGCTTCAATGCTCTAGATTGTCAGTTTACAGGTTTCTGAGACCAATAATGTTGAAATAGTGCTTCTGTTCAAATGAAGTTAAAACAAGCCAAAATCTGCTCAAAAGCTGCTCTCTCAATGTGAGAAAGCTGCTTCATTCAATGTTCAGTTCAAATCTTGCCAAACTGAAAGATGCTTATGTCTTATTAAATACAATGTTTTTTGCAATGCTGTAAAAGAGTTTTAAATGTGTTAGAAGTTATATGCACAAAAACTTATGTTAGAGCTTCAATGCTCTAGATTGTCAGTTTACAGGTTTCTGAGACCAATAATGTTGAAATAGTGCTTCTGTTCAAATGAAGTTAAAACAAGCCCAAATCTGCTCAAAAGCTGCTCTCTCAATGTGAGAAAGCTGCTTCATTCAATGTTCAGTTCAAATCTTGCCAAACTGAAAGATGCTTATGTCTTATTAAATACAATGTTTTTTGCAATGCTGTAAAAGAGTTTTAAATGTGTTAGAAGTGATATGCACAAAAACTTATGTTAGAGCTTCAATCCTCAAGATTGTTAGTTTTCAGGTTTCTGAGACCACTAATGTTGAAATAGTGCTTCTGTTCAAATGAAGTGAAATCTAGCCCAAATCTGCTCAAAAGCTGCTCTCTCAATTTGAGAAAGCTGCTTTATTCAATGTTCAGTGCAAATCTTGCCAAACTGAAAAATGCTTATGTGTTATGAAATACAATGTTTTTGTAATGCTGTAAGACAGTTTTTAATGTGTTAGAAGTGTTATGCACAAAAACTTATGTTAGAGCTTCAATGCTCTAGATTGTCAGTTTACAGGTTTCTGAGACCAATAATGTTGAAATAGTGCTTCTGTTCAAATGAAGTTAAAACAAGCCCAAATCTGCTCAAAAGCTGCTCTCTCAATGTGAGAAAGCTGCTTCATTCAATGTTCACTTCAAATCTTGCCAAACTGAAAGATGTTTATGTCTTATTAAATACAATGTTTTTTGCAATGCTGTAAAAGAGTTTTAAATGTGTTAGAAGTTATATGCACAAAAACTTATGTTAGAGCTTCAATGCTCTAGATTGTCAGTTTACAGGTTTCTGAGACCAATAATGTTGAAATAGTACTTCTGTTCAAATGAAGTTAAAACAAGCCCAAATCTGCTCAAAAGCTGCTCTCTCAATGTGAGAAAGCTGCTTCATTCAATGTTTAGTGCAAAACTTGCCAAACTGAAAGATGCTTATGTGTCATGAAATACAATGATTTTGCAATGCTGTAAAAGAGTTTTAAATGTGTTAGAAGTGATATGCACAAAAACTTATGTTAGAGCTTCAATCCTCAAGATTGTCAGTTTTCAGGTTTCTGAGACCACTAATGTTGAAATAGTGCTTCTGTTCAAATGAAGTGAAATCTAGCCCAAATCTGCTCAAAAGCTGCTCTCTCAATTTGAGAAAGCTGCTTTATTCAATGTTCAGTGCAAATCTTGCCAAACTGAAAAATGCTTATGTGTTATGAAATACAATGTTTTTGTAATGCTGTAAGACAGTTTTTAATGTGTTAGAAGTGTTATGCACAAAAACTTATGTTAGAGCTTCAATGCTCTAGATTGTCAGTTTACAGGTTTCTGAGACCAATAATGTTGAAATAGTGCTTCTGTTCAAATGAAGTTAAAACAAGCCCAAATCTGCTCAAAAGCTGCTCTCTCAATGTGAGAAAGCTGCTTCATTCAATGTTCACTTCAAATCTTGCCAAACTGAAAGATGTTTATGTCTTATTAAATACAATGTTTTTTGCAATGCTGTGAAAGAGTTTTAAATGTGTTAGAAGTTATATGCACAAAAACTTATGTTAGAGCTTCAATGCTCTAGATTGTCAGTTTACAGGTTTCTGAGACCAATAATGTTGAAATAGTACTTCTGTTCAAATGAAGTTAAAACAAGCCCAAATCTGCTCAAAAGCTGCTCTCTCAATGTGAGAAAGCTGCTTCATTCAATGTTTAGTGCAAAACTTGCCAAACTGAAAGATGCTTATGTGTCATGAAATACAATGATTTTGCAATGCTGTAAGACAGTTTTTAATGTGTTAGAAGTGATATGCACAAAAACTTATGTTAGAGCTTCAATCCTCAAGATTGTCAGTTTTCAGGTTTCTGAGACCACTAATGTTGAAATAGTGCTTCTGTTCAAATGAAGTGAAATCTAGCCCAAATCTGCTCAAAAGCTGCTCTCTCAATGTGAGAAAGCTGCTTTATTCAATGTTCAGTGCAAATCTTGCCAAACTGAAAGATGCTTATGTCTTATGAAATACAATGTTTTTTGCAATGCTGTAAGACAGTTTTTAACGTGTTAGAAGTTATAGGCACAAAAACTTATGTTAGAGCTTCAATGCTCTAGATTGTCAGTTTACAGGTTTCTGAGACCAATAATGTTGAAATAGTGCTTCTGTTCAAATGAAGTTAAAACAAGCCCAAATCTGCTCAAAAGCTGCTCTCTCAATGTGAGAAAGCTGCTTCATTCAATGTTCAGTTCAAATCTTGCCAAACTGAAAGATGCTTATGTCTTATTAAATACAATGTTTTTTGCAATGCTGTAAAAGAGTTTTAAATGTGTTAGAAGTGATATGCACAAAAACTTATGTTAGTGCTTCAATCCTCAAGATTGTCAGTTTTCAGGTTTCTGAGACCACTAATGTTGAAATAGTGCTTCTGTTCAAATGAAGTGAAATCTAGCCCAAATCTGCTCAAAAGCTGCTCTCTCAATTTGAGAAAGCTGCTTTATTCAATGTTCAGTGCAAATCTTGCCAAACTGAAAAATGCTTATGTGTTATGAAATACAATGTTTTTGTAATGCTGTAAGACAGTTTTTAATGTGTTAGAAGTGTTATGCACAAAAACTTATGTTAGAGCTTCAATGCTCTAGATTGTCAGTTTACAGGTTTCTGAGACCAATAATGTTGAAATAGTGCTTCTGTTCAAATGAAGTTAAAACAAGCCCAAATCTGCTCAAAAGCTGCTCTCTCAATGTGAGAAAGCTGCTTCATTCAATGTTCACTTCAAATCTTGCCAAACTGAAAGATGTTTATGTCTTATTAAATACAATGTTTTTTGCAATGCTGTAAAAGAGTTTTAAATGTGTTAGAAGTTATATGCACAAAAACTTATGTTAGAGCTTCAATGCTCTAGATTGTCAGTTTACAGGTTTCTGAGACCAATAATGTTGAAATAGTACTTCTGTTCAAATGAAGTTAAAACAAGCCCAAATCTGCTCAAAAGCTGCTCTCTCAATGTGAGAAAGCTGCTTCATTCAATGTTTAGTGCAAAACTTGCCAAACTGAAAGATGCTTATGTCTTATGAAATACAATGTTTTTTGCAATGCTGTAAGACAGTTTTTAACGTGTTAGAAGTTATATGCACAAAAACTTATGTTAGAGCTTCAATGCTCTAGATTGTCAGTTTACAGGTTTCTGAGACCAATAATGTTGAAATAGTGCTTCTGTTCAAATGAAGTTAAAACAAGCCCAAATCTGCTCAAAAGCTGCTCTCTCAATGTGAGAAAGCTGCTTCATTCAATGTTCAGTGCAAATCTTGCCAAACTGAAAGATGCTTATGTCTTATGAAATACAATGTTTTTGCAATGCTGTAAGACAGTTTTTAATGTGTTAGAAGTTATATGCACAAAAACCTATGTTAGAGCTTCAATGCTCTAGATTGTCAGTTTACAGGTTTCTGAGACCAATAATGTTGAAATAGTACTTCTGTTCAAATGAAGTTAAAACTAGCCCAAATCTGCTCAAAAGCTGCTCTCTCAATGTGAGAAAGCTGCTTCATTCATTGTTTAGTGCAAAATTTGCCAAACTGAAAGATGCTTATGTGTCATGAAGTACAATGAGTTTGCAATGCTGTAAGACAGTTTTTAATGTGTTAGAAGTGATATGCACAAAAACTTATGTTAGAGCTTCAATCCTCAAGATTGTCAGTTTTCAGGTTTCTGAGACCACTAATGTTGAAATAGTGCTTCTGTTCAAATGAAGTGAAATCTAGCCCAAATCTGCTCAAAGGCTGCTCTCTCAATGTGAGAAAGCTGCTTCATTCAATGTTCAGTGCAAATCTTGCCAAACTGAAAGATGCTTATGTCTTATGAAATACAATGTTTTTTGCAATGCTGTAAGACAGTTTTTAATGTGTTAGAAGTTATATCCACAAAAACTTATGTTAGAGCTTCAATGCTCTAGATTGTCAGTTTACAGGTTTCTGAGACCAATAATGTTGAAATAGTGCTTCTGTTCAAATGAAGTTAAAACAAGCCCAAATCTGCTCAAAAGCTGCTCTCTCAATGTGAGAAAGCTGCTTCATTCAATGTTCACTTCAAATCTTGCCAAACTGAAAGATGCTTATGTGTTATGAAATACAATGTTTTTGCAATGCTGTAAGACAGTTTTTAATGTGTTAGAAGTTATATGCACAAAAACCTATGTTAGAGCTTCAATGCTCAAAATTGTCAGTTTACAGGTTTCTGAGACCAATAATGTTGAAATAGTTCTTCTGTTCAAATGAAGTTAAAACAAGCCCAAATCTGCTAAAAAGCTGCTCTCTCAATGTGAGAAAGCTGCTTCATTCAATGTTCAGTGCAAATCTTAACAAACTGAAAGATGCTTATGTGTTATGAAATACAATGTTTTTGTAATGCTGTAAGACAGTTTTTAATGTGTTAGAAGTGTTATGCACAAAAACTTATGTTAGAGCTTCAATGCTCTAGATTGTCAGTTTACAGGTTTCTGAGACCAATAATGTTGAAATAGTGCTTCTGTTCAAATGAAGTTAAAACAAGCCCAAATCTGCTCAAAAGCTGCTCTCTCAATGTGAGAAAGCTGCTTCATTCAATGTTCACTTCAAATCTTGCCAAACTGAAAGATGTTTATGTCTTATTAAATACAATGTTTTTTGCAATGCTGTAAAAGAGTTTTAAATGTGTTAGAAGTTATATGCACAAAAACTTATGTTATAATGTTGAAATAGTTCTTCTGTTCAAATGAAGTTAAAACAAGCCCAAATCTGCTAAAAAGCTGCTCTCTCAATGTGAGAAAGCTGCTTCATTCAATGTTCAGTGCAAATCTTGCCAAACTGAAAGATGCTTATGTCTTCTGAAATACAATGTTTTTTGCAATGCTGTAAAAGAGTTTTAAATGTGTTAGAAGTTATATGCACAAAAACTTATGTTAGAGCTTCAATGCTCTAGATTGTCAGTTTACAGGTTTCTGAGACCAATAATGTTGAAATAGTGCTTCTGTTCAAATGAAGTTAAAACAAGCCCAAATCTGCTCAAAAGCTGCTCTCTCAATGTGAGAAAGCTGCTTCATTCAATGTTCAGTTCAAATCTTGCCAAACTGAAAGATGCTTATGTCTTATTAAATACAATGTTTTTTGCAATGCTGTAAAAGAGTTTTAAATGTGTTAGAAGTTATATGCACAAAAACTTATGTTAGAGCTTCAATGCTCTAGATTGTCAGTTTACAGGTTTCTGAGACCAATAATGTTGAAATAGTACTTCTGTTCAAATGAAGTTAAAACAAGCCCAAATCTGCTCAAAAGCTGCTCTCTCAATGTGAGAAAGCTGCTTCATTCAATGTTTAGTGCAAAACTTGCCAAACTGAAAGATGCTTATGTGTCATGAAATACAATGATTTTGCAATGCTGTAAGACAGTTTTTAATGTGTTAGAAGTGATATGCACAAAAACTTATGTTAGAGCTTCAATCCTCAAGATTGTCAGTTTTCAGGTTTCTGAGGCCACTAATGTTGAAATAGTGCTTCTGTTCAAATGAAGTGAAATCTAGCCCAAATCTGCTCAAAAGCTGCTCTCTCAATTTGAGAAAGCTGCTTTATTCAATGTTCAGTGCAGATCTTGCCAAACTGAAAAATGCTTATGTGTTATGAAATACAATGTTTTTGTAATGCTGTAAGACAGTTTTTAATGTGTTAGAAGTGTTATGCACAAAAACTTATGTTAGAGCTTCAATGCTCTAGATTGTCAGTTTACAGGTTTCTGAGACCAATAATGTTGAAATAGTGCTTCTGTTCAAATGAAGTTAAAACAAGCCCAAATCTGCTCAAAAGCTGCTCTCTCAATGTGAGAAAGCTGCTTCATTCAATGTTCACTTCAAATCTTGCCAAACTGAAAGATGTTTATGTCTTATTAAATACAATGTTTTTTGCAATGCTGTAAAAGAGTTTTAAATGTGTTAGAAGTTATATGCACAAAAACTTATGTTAGAGCTTCAATGCTCTAGATTGTCAGTTTACAGGTTTCTGAGACCAATAATGTTGAAATAGTACTTCTGTTCAAATGAAGTTAAAACAAGCCCAAATCTGCTCAAAAGCTGCTCTCTCAATGTGAGAAAGCTGCTTCATTCAATGTTTAGTGCAAAACTTGCCAAACTGAAAGATGCTTATGTGTCATGAAATACAATGATTTTGCAATGCTGTAAGACAGTTTTTAATGTGTTAGAAGTGATATGCACAAAAACTTATGTTAGAGCTTCAATCCTCAAGATTGTCAGTTTTCAGGTTTCTGAGACCACTAATGTTGAAATAGTGCTTCTGTTCAAATGAAGTGAAATCTAGCCCAAATCTGCTCAAAAGCTGCTCTCTCAATGTGAGAAAGCTGCTTTATTCAATGTTCAGTGCAAATCTTGCCAAACTGAAAGATGCTTATGTCTTATGAAATACAATGTTTTTTTGCAATGCTGTAAGACAGTTTTTAACGTGTTAGAAGTTATATGCACAAAAACTTATGTTAGAGCTTCAATGCTCTAGATTGTCAGTTTACAGGTTTCTGAGACCAATAATGTTGAAATAGTGCTTCTGTTCAAATGAAGTTAAAACAAGCCCAAATCTGCTCAAAAGCTGCTCTCTCAATGTGAGAAAGCTGCTTCATTCAATGTTCAGTGCAAATCTTGCCAAACTGAAAGATGCTTATGTGTTATGAAATACAATGTTTTTGTAATGCTGTAAGACAGTTTTTAATGTGTTAGAAGTGTTATGCACAAAAACTTATGTTAGAGCTTCAATGCTCTAGATTGTCAGTTTACAGGTTTCTGAGACCAATAATGTTGAAATAGTGCTTCTGTTCAAATGAAGTTAAAACAAGCCCAAATCTGCTCAAAAGCTGCTCTTTCAATGTGAGAAAGCTGCTTCATTCAATGTTCACTTCAAATCTTGCCAAACTGAAAGATGCTTATGTCTTATTAAATACAATGTTTTTTGCAATGCTGTAAAAGAGTTTTAAATGTGTTAGAAGTTATATGCACAAAAACTTATGTTAGAGCTTCAATCCTCAAGATTGTCAGTTTTCAGGTTTCTGAGACCACTAATGTTGAAATAGTGCTTCTGTTCAAATGAAGTGAAATCTAGCCCAAATCTGCTCAAAAGCTGCTCTCTCAATTTGAGAAAGCTGCTTTATTCAATGTTCAGTGCAAATCTTGCCAAACTGAAAAATGCTTATGTCTTATGAAATACAATGTTCTTTGCAATGCTGTAAGACAGTTTTTAATGTGTTAGAAGTTATATGCACAAAAACTTATGTTAGAGCTTCAATGCTCTAGATTGTCAGTTTACAGGTTTCTGAGACCAATAATGTTGAAATAGTACTTCTGTTCAAATGAAGTTAAAACTAGCCCAAATCTGCTCAAAAGCTGCTCTCTCAATGTGAGAAAGCTGCTTCATTCAATGTTCAGTGCAAATCTTAACAAACTGAAAGATGCTTATGTGTTATGAAATACAATGTTTTTGCAATGCTGTAAGACAGTTTTTAATGTGTTAGAAGTTATATGCACAAAAACCTATGTTAGAGCTTCAATGCTAAAAATTGTCAGTTTACAGGTTTCTGAGACCAATAATGTTGAAATAGTTCTTCTGTTCAAATGAAGTTAAAACAAGCCCAAATCTGCTAAAAAGCTGCTCTCTCAATGTGAGAAAGCTGCTTCATTCAATGTTCAGTGCAAATCTTAACAAACTGAAAGATGCTTATGTGTTATGAAATACAATGTTTTTGTAATGCTGTAAGACAGTTTTTAATGTGTTAGAAGTGTTATGCACAAAAACTTACGTTAGAGCTTAAATGCTCTAGATTGTCAGTTTACAGGTTTCTGAGACCAATAATGTTGAAATAGTGCTTTTGTTCAAATGAAGTTAAAACTAGCCCAAATCTGCTCAAAAGCTGCTCTCTCAATGTGAGAAACCTGCTTCATTCAATGTTTAGTGTAAAACTTGCCACACTGAAAGATGCTTATGTCTTCTGAAATACATTGTTTTTTGCAATTCTGTAAGACAGTTTTTAATGTGTTAGAAGTTATATGCACAAAAACTTATGTTAGAGCTTCAATGCTCTAGATTGTCAGTTTACAGGTTTCTGAGACCAATAATGTTGAAATAGTGCTTCTGTTCAAATGAAGTTAAAACAAGCCCAAATCTGCTCAAAAGCTGCTCTCTCAATGTGAGAAAGCTGCTTCATTCAATGTTCAGTGCAAATCTTGCCAAACTGAAAGATGCTTATGTCTTATGAAATACAATGTTTTTTGCAATGCTGTAAGACAGTTTTTAATGTGTTAGAAGTTATATGCACAAAAACTTATGTTAGAGCTTCAATGCTCTAGATTGTCAGTTTACAGGTTTCTGAGACCAATAATGTTGAAATAGTACTTCTGTTCAAATGAAGTTAAAACTAGCCCAAATCTGCTCAAAAGCTGCTCTCTCAATGTGAGAAAGCTGCTTCATTCAATGTTCAGTGCAAATCTTAACAAACTGAAAGATGCTTATGTGTTATGAAATACAATGTTTTTGCAATGCTGTAAGACAGTTTTTAATGTGTTAGAAGTTATATGCACAAAAACCTATGTTAGAGCTTCAATGCTCAAAATTGTCAGTTTACAGGTTTCTGAGACCAATAATGTTGAAATAGTTCTTCTGTTCAAATGAAGTTAAAACAAGCCCAAATCTGCTAAAAAGCTGCTCTCTCAATGTGAGAAAGCTGCTTCATTCAATGTTCAGTGCAAATCTTAACAAACTGAAAGATGCTTATGTGTTATGAAATACAATGTTTTTGTAATGCTGTAAGACAGTTTTTAATGTGTTAGAAGTGTTATGCACAAAATCTTACGTTAGAGCTTCAATGCTCTAGATTGTCAGTTTACAGGTTTCTGAGACCAATAATGTTGAAATAGTGCTTTTGTTCAAATGAAGTTAAAACAAGCCCAAATCTGCTCAAAAGCTGCTCTCTCAATGTGAGAAACCTGCTTCATTCAATGTTTAGTGTAAAACTTGCCACACTGAAAGATGCTTATGTCTTCTGAAATACAATGTTTTTTGCAATGCTGTAAGACAGTTTTTAATGTGTTAGAAGTTATATGCACAAAAACTTATGTTAGAGCTTCAATGCTCTAGATTGTCAGTTTACAGGTTTCTGAGACCAATAATGTTGAAATAGTGCTTCTGTTCAAATGAAGTTAAAACAAGCCCAAATCTGCTCAAAAGCTGCTCTCTCAATGTGAGAAAGCTGCTTCATTCAATGTTCAGTTCAAATCTTGCCAAACTGAAAGATGCTTATGTCTTATTAAATACAATGTTTTTTGCAATGCTGTAAAAGAGTTTTAAATGTGTTAGAAGTTATATGCACAAAAACTTATGTTAGAGCTTCAATGCTCTAGATTGTCAGTTTACAGGTTTCTGAGACCAATAATGTTGAAATAGTGCTTCTGTTCAAATGAAGTTAAAACAAGCCAAAATCTGCTCAAAAGCTGCTCTCTCAATGTGAGAAAGCTGCTTCATTCAATGTTCAGTTCAAATCTTGCCAAACTGAAAGATGCTTATGTCTTATTAAATACAATGTTTTTTGCAATGCTGTAAAAGAGTTTTAAATGTGTTAGAAGTTATATGCACAAAAACTTATGTTAGAGCTTCAATGCTCTAGATTGTCAGTTTACAGGTTTCTGAGACCAATAATGTTGAAATAGTGCTTCTGTTCAAATGAAGTTAAAACAAGCCCAAATCTGCTCAAAAGCTGCTCTCTCAATGTGAGAAAGCTGCTTCATTCAATGTTCAGTTCAAATCTTGCCAAACTGAAAGATGCTTATGTCTTATTAAATACAATGTTTTTTGCAATGCTGTAAAAGAGTTTTAAATGTGTTAGAAGTGATATGCACAAAAACTTATGTTAGAGCTTCAATCCTCAAGATTGTTAGTTTTCAGGTTTCTGAGACCACTAATGTTGAAATAGTGCTTCTGTTCAAATGAAGTGAAATCTAGCCCAAATCTGCTCAAAAGCTGCTCTCTCAATTTGAGAAAGCTGCTTTATTCAATGTTCAGTGCAAATCTTGCCAAACTGAAAAATGCTTATGTGTTATGAA
The DNA here is from genome assembly GCF_963082965.1 of Carassius carassius. Classification (NCBI taxonomy): domain Eukaryota; kingdom Metazoa; phylum Chordata; class Actinopteri; order Cypriniformes; family Cyprinidae; genus Carassius; species Carassius carassius. The sequence goes on along the minus strand of NC_081756.1, from coordinate 37,249,371 downwards.
ATACAATGTTTTTGTAATGCTGTAAGACAGTTTTTAATGTGTTAGAAGTGTTATGCACAAAAACTTATGTTAGAGCTTCAATGCTCTAGATTATCAGTTTACAGGTTTCTGAGACCAATAATGTTGAAATAGTGCTTCTGTTCAAATGAAGTTAAAACAAGCCCAAATCTGCTCAAAAGCTGCTCTCTCAATGTGAGAAAGCTGCTTCATTCAATGTTCACTTCAAATCTTGCCAAACTGAAAGATGTTTATGTCTTATTAAATACAATGTTTTTTGCAATGCTGTAAAAGAGTTTTAAATGTGTTAGAAGTTATATGCACAAAAACTTATGTTAGAGCTTCAATGCTCTAGATTGTCAGTTTACAGGTTTCTGAGACCAATAATGTTGAAATAGTACTTCTGTTCAAATGAAGTTAAAACAAGCCCAAATCTGCTCAAAAGCTGCTCTCTCAATGTGAGAAAGCTGCTTCATTCAATGTTTAGTGCAAAACTTGCCAAACTGAAAGATGCTTATGTGTCATGAAATACAATGATTTTGCAATGCTGTAAAAGAGTTTTAAATGTGTTAGAAGTGATATGCACAAAAACTTATGTTAGAGCTTCAATCCTCAAGATTGTCAGTTTTCAGGTTTCTGAGACCACTAATGTTAAAATAGTGCTTCTGTTCAAATGAAGTGAAATCTAGCCCAAATCTGCTCAAAAGCTGCTCTCTCAATTTGAGAAAGCTGCTTTATTCAATGTTCAGTGCAAATCTTGCCAAACTGAAAAATGCTTATGTGTTATGAAATACAATGTTTTTGTAATGCTGTAAGACAGTTTTTAATGTGTTAGAAGTGTTATGCACAAAAACTTATGTTAGAGCTTCAATGCTCTAGATTGTCAGTTTACAGGTTTCTGAGACCAATAATGTTGAAATAGTGCTTCTGTTCAAATGAAGTTAAAACAAGCCCAAATCTGCTCAAAAGCTGCTCTCTCAATGTGAGAAAGCTGCTTCATTCAATGTTCACTTCAAATCTTGCCAAACTGAAAGATGTTTATGTCTTATTAAATACAATGTTTTTTGCAATGCTGTGAAAGAGTTTTAAATGTGTTAGAAGTTATATGCACAAAAACTTATGTTAGAGCTTCAATGCTCTAGATTGTCAGTTTACAGGTTTCTGAGACCAATAATGTTGAAATAGTACTTCTGTTCAAATGAAGTTAAAACAAGCCCAAATCTGCTCAAAAGCTGCTCTCTCAATGTGAGAAAGCTGCTTCATTCAATGTTTAGTGCAAAACTTGCCAAACTGAAAGATGCTTATGTGTCATGAAATACAATGATTTTGCAATGCTGTAAGACAGTTTTTAATGTGTTAGAAGTGATATGCACAAAAACTTATGTTAGAGCTTCAATCCTCAAGATTGTCAGTTTTCAGGTTTCTGAGACCACTAATGTTGAAATAGTGCTTCTGTTCAAATGAAGTGAAATCTAGCCCAAATCTGCTCAAAAGCTGCTCTCTCAATGTGAGAAAGCTGCTTTATTCAATGTTCAGTGCAAATCTTGCCAAACTGAAAGATGCTTATGTCTTATGAAATACAATGTTTTTTGCAATGCTGTAAGACAGTTTTTAACGTGTTAGAAGTTATAGGCACAAAAACTTATGTTAGAGCTTCAATGCTCTAGATTGTCAGTTTACAGGTTTCTGAGACCAATAATGTTGAAATAGTGCTTCTGTTCAAATGAAGTTAAAACAAGCCCAAATCTGCTCAAAAGCTGCTCTCTCAATGTGAGAAAGCTGCTTCATTCAATGTTCAGTTCAAATCTTGCCAAACTGAAAGATGCTTATGTCTTATTAAATACAATGTTTTTTGCAATGCTGTAAAAGAGTTTTAAATGTGTTAGAAGTGATATGCACAAAAACTTATGTTAGTGCTTCAATCCTCAAGATTATCAGTTTTCAGGTTTCTGAGACCACTAATGTTGAAATAGTGCTTCTGTTCAAATGAAGTGAAATCTAGCCCAAATCTGCTCAAAAGCTGCTCTCTCAATTTGAGAAAGCTGCTTTATTCAATGTTCAGTGCAAATCTTGCCAAACTGAAAAATGCTTATGTGTTATGAAATACAATGTTTTTGTAATGCTGTAAGACAGTTTTTAATGTGTTAGAAGTGTTATGCACAAAAACTTATGTTAGAGCTTCAATGCTCTAGATTGTCAGTTTACAGGTTTCTGAGACCAATAATGTTGAAATAGTGCTTCTGTTCAAATGAAGTTAAAACAAGCCCAAATCTGCTCAAAAGCTGCTCTCTCAATGTGAGAAAGCTGCTTCATTCAATGTTCACTTCAAATCTTGCCAAACTGAAAGATGTTTATGTCTTATTAAATACAATGTTTTTTGCAATGCTGTAAAAGAGTTTTAAATGTGTTAGAAGTTATATGCACAAAAACTTATGTTAGAGCTTCAATGCTCTAGATTGTCAGTTTACAGGTTTCTGAGACCAATAATGTTGAAATAGTACTTCTGTTCAAATGAAGTTAAAACAAGCCCAAATCTGCTCAAAAGCTGCTCTCTCAATGTGAGAAAGCTGCTTCATTCAATGTTTAGTGCAAAACTTGCCAAACTGAAAGATGCTTATGTCTTATGAAATACAATGTTTTTTGCAATGCTGTAAGACAGTTTTTAACGTGTTAGAAGTTATATGCACAAAAACTTATGTTAGAGCTTCAATGCTCTAGATTGTCAGTTTACAGGTTTCTGAGACCAATAATGTTGAAATAGTGCTTCTGTTCAAATGAAGTTAAAACAAGCCCAAATCTGCTCAAAAGCTGCTCTCTCAATGTGAGAAAGCTGCTTCATTCAATGTTCAGTGCAAATCTTGCCAAACTGAAAGATGCTTATGTCTTATGAAATACAATGTTTTTGCAATGCTGTAAGACAGTTTTTAATGTGTTAGAAGTTATATGCACAAAAACCTATGTTAGAGCTTCAATGCTCTAGATTGTCAGTTTACAGGTTTCTGAGACCAATAATGTTGAAATAGTACTTCTGTTCAAATGAAGTTAAAACTAGCCCAAATCTGCTCAAAAGCTGCTCTCTCAATGTGAGAAAGCTGCTTCATTCATTGTTTAGTGCAAAATTTGCCAAACTGAAAGATGCTTATGTGTCATGAAGTACAATGAGTTTGCAATGCTGTAAGACAGTTTTTAATGTGTTAGAAGTGATATGCACAAAAACTTATGTTAGAGCTTCAATCCTCAAGATTGTCAGTTTTCAGGTTTCTGAGACCACTAATGTTGAAATAGTGCTTCTGTTCAAATGAAGTGAAATCTAGCCCAAATCTGCTCAAAGGCTGCTCTCTCAATGTGAGAAAGCTGCTTCATTCAATGTTCAGTGCAAATCTTGCCAAACTGAAAGATGCTTATGTCTTATGAAATACAATGTTTTTTGCAATGCTGTAAGACAGTTTTTAATGTGTTAGAAGTTATATCCACAAAAACTTATGTTAGAGCTTCAATGCTCTAGATTGTCAGTTTACAGGTTTCTGAGACCAATAATGTTGAAATAGTGCTTCTGTTCAAATGAAGTTAAAACAAGCCCAAATCTGCTCAAAAGCTGCTCTCTCAATGTGAGAAAGCTGCTTCATTCAATGTTCACTTCAAATCTTGCCAAACTGAAAGATGCTTATGTGTTATGAAATACAATGTTTTTGCAATGCTGTAAGACAGTTTTTAATGTGTTAGAAGTTATATGCACAAAAACCTATGTTAGAGCTTCAATGCTCAAAATTGTCAGTTTACAGGTTTCTGAGACCAATAATGTTGAAATAGTTCTTCTGTTCAAATGAAGTTAAAACAAGCCCAAATCTGCTAAAAAGCTGCTCTCTCAATGTGAGAAAGCTGCTTCATTCAATGTTCAGTGCAAATCTTAACAAACTGAAAGATGCTTATGTGTTATGAAATACAATGTTTTTGTAATGCTGTAAGACAGTTTTTAATGTGTTAGAAGTGTTATGCACAAAAACTTATGTTAGAGCTTCAATGCTCTAGATTGTCAGTTTACAGGTTTCTGAGACCAATAATGTTGAAATAGTGCTTCTGTTCAAATGAAGTTAAAACAAGCCCAAATCTGCTCAAAAGCTGCTCTCTCAATGTGAGAAAGCTGCTTCATTCAATGTTCACTTCAAATCTTGCCAAACTGAAAGAGGTTTATGTCTTATTAAATACAATGTTTTTTGCAATGCTGTAAAAGAGTTTTAAATGTGTTAGAAGTTATATGCACAAAAACTTATGTTATAATGTTGAAATAGTTCTTCTGTTCAAATGAAGTTAAAACAAGCCCAAATCTGCTAAAAAGCTGCTCTCTCAATGTGAGAAAGCTGCTTCATTCAATGTTCAGTGCAAATCTTGCCAAACTGAAAGATGCTTATGTCTTCTGAAATACAATGTTTTTTGCAATGCTGTAAAAGAGTTTTAAATGTGTTAGAAGTTATATGCACAAAAACTTATGTTAGAGCTTCAATGCTCTAGATTGTCAGTTTACAGGTTTCTGAGACCAATAATGTTGAAATAGTGCTTCTGTTCAAATGAAGTTAAAACAAGCCCAAATCTGCTCAAAAGCTGCTCTCTCAATGTGAGAAAGCTGCTTCATTCAATGTTCAGTTCAAATCTTGCCAAACTGAAAGATGCTTATGTCTTATTAAATACAATGTTTTTTGCAATGCTGTAAAAGAGTTTTAAATGTGTTAGAAGTTATATGCACAAAAACTTATGTTAGAGCTTCAATGCTCTAGATTGTCAGTTTACAGGTTTCTGAGACCAATAATGTTGAAATAGTACTTCTGTTCAAATGAAGTTAAAACAAGCCCAAATCTGCTCAAAAGCTGCTCTCTCAATGTGAGAAAGCTGCTTCATTCAATGTTTAGTGCAAAACTTGCCAAACTGAAAGATGCTTATGTGTCATGAAATACAATGATTTTGCAATGCTGTAAGACAGTTTTTAATGTGTTAGAAGTGATATGCACAAAAACTTATGTTAGAGCTTCAATCCTCAAGATTGTCAGTTTTCAGGTTTCTGAGGCCACTAATGTTGAAATAGTGCTTCTGTTCAAATGAAGTGAAATCTAGCCCAAATCTGCTCAAAAGCTGCTCTCTCAATTTGAGAAAGCTGCTTTATTCAATGTTCAGTGCAGATCTTGCCAAACTGAAAAATGCTTATGTGTTATGAAATACAATGTTTTTGTAATGCTGTAAGACAGTTTTTAATGTGTTAGAAGTGTTATGCACAAAAACTTATGTTAGAGCTTCAATGCTCTAGATTGTCAGTTTACAGGTTTCTGAGACCAATAATGTTGAAATAGTGCTTCTGTTCAAATGAAGTTAAAACAAGCCCAAATCTGCTCAAAAGCTGCTCTCTCAATGTGAGAAAGCTGCTTCATTCAATGTTCACTTCAAATCTTGCCAAACTGAAAGATGTTTATGTCTTATTAAATACAATGTTTTTTGCAATGCTGTAAAAGAGTTTTAAATGTGTTAGAAGTTATATGCACAAAAACTTATGTTAGAGCTTCAATGCTCTAGATTGTCAGTTTACAGGTTTCTGAGACCAATAATGTTGAAATAGTACTTCTGTTCAAATGAAGTTAAAACAAGCCCAAATCTGCTCAAAAGCTGCTCTCTCAATGTGAGAAAGCTGCTTCATTCAATGTTTAGTGCAAAACTTGCCAAACTGAAAGATGCTTATGTGTCATGAAATACAATGATTTTGCAATGCTGTAAGACAGTTTTTAATGTGTTAGAAGTGATATGCACAAAAACTTATGTTAGAGCTTCAATCCTCAAGATTGTCAGTTTTCAGGTTTCTGAGACCACTAATGTTGAAATAGTGCTTCTGTTCAAATGAAGTGAAATCTAGCCCAAATCTGCTCAAAAGCTGCTCTCTCAATGTGAGAAAGCTGCTTTATTCAATGTTCAGTGCAAATCTTGCCAAACTGAAAGATGCTTATGTCTTATGAAATACAATGTTTTTTGCAATGCTGTAAGACAGTTTTTAACGTGTTAGAAGTTATATGCACAAAAACTTATGTTAGAGCTTCAATGCTCTAGATTGTCAGTTTACAGGTTTCTGAGACCAATAATGTTGAAATAGTGCTTCTGTTCAAATGAAGTTAAAACAAGCCCAAATCTGCTCAAAAGCTGCTCTCTCAATGTGAGAAAGCTGCTTCATTCAATGTTCAGTGCAAATCTTGCCAAACTGAAAGATGCTTATGTGTTATGAAATACAATGTTTTTGTAATGCTGTAAGACAGTTTTTAATGTGTTAGAAGTGTTATGCACAAAAACTTATGTTAGAGCTTCAATGCTCTAGATTGTCAGTTTACAGGTTTCTGAGACCAATAATGTTGAAATAGTGCTTCTGTTCAAATGAAGTTAAAACAAGCCCAAATCTGCTCAAAAGCTGCTCTCTCAATGTGAGAAAGCTGCTTCATTCAATGTTCACTTCAAATCTTGCCAAACTGAAAGATGCTTATGTCTTATTAAATACAATGTTTTTTGCAATGCTGTAAAAGAGTTTTAAATGTGTTAGAAGTTATATGCACAAAAACTTATGTTAGAGCTTCAATCCTCAAGATTGTCAGTTTTCAGGTTTCTGAGACCACTAATGTTGAAATAGTGCTTCTGTTCAAATGAAGTGAAATCTAGCCCAAATCTGCTCAAAAGCTGCTCTCTCAATTTGAGAAAGCTGCTTTATTCAATGTTCAGTGCAAATCTTGCCAAACTGAAAAATGCTTATGTCTTATGAAATACAATGTTCTTTGCAATGCTGTAAGACAGTTTTTAATGTGTTAGAAGTTATATGCACAAAAACTTATGTTAGAGCTTCAATGCTCTAGATTGTCAGTTTACAGGTTTCTGAGACCAATAATGTTGAAATAGTACTTCTGTTCAAATGAAGTTAAAACTAGCCCAAATCTGCTCAAAAGCTGCTCTCTCAATGTGAGAAAGCTGCTTCATTCAATGTTCAGTGCAAATCTTAACAAACTGAAAGATGCTTATGTGTTATGAAATACAATGTTTTTGCAATGCTGTAAGACAGTTTTTAATGTGTTAGAAGTTATATGCACAAAAACCTATGTTAGAGCTTCAATGCTAAAAATTGTCAGTTTACAGGTTTCTGAGACCAATAATGTTGAAATAGTTCTTCTGTTCAAATGAAGTTAAAACAAGCCCAAATCTGCTAAAAAGCTGCTCTCTCAATGTGAGAAAGCTGCTTCATTCAATGTTCAGTGCAAATCTTAACAAACTGAAAGATGCTTATGTGTTATGAAATACAATGTTTTTGTAATGCTGTAAGACAGTTTTTAATGTGTTAGAAGTGTTATGCACAAAAACTTACGTTAGAGCTTAAATGCTCTAGATTGTCAGTTTACAGGTTTCTGAGACCAATAATGTTGAAATAGTGCTTTTGTTCAAATGAAGTTAAAACTAGCCCAAATCTGCTCAAAAGCTGCTCTCTCAATGTGAGAAACCTGCTTCATTCAATGTTTAGTGTAAAACTTGCCACACTGAAAGATGCTTATGTCTTCTGAAATACATTGTTTTTTGCAATTCTGTAAGACAGTTTTTAATGTGTTAGAAGTTATATGCACAAAAACTTATGTTAGAGCTTCAATGCTCTAGATTGTCAGTTTACAGGTTTCTGAGACCAATAATGTTGAAATAGTGCTTCTGTTCAAATGAAGTTAAAACAAGCCCAAATCTGCTCAAAAGCTGCTCTCTCAATGTGAGAAAGCTGCTTCATTCAATGTTCAGTGCAAATCTTGCCAAACTGAAAGATGCTTATGTCTTATGAAATACAATGTTTTTTGCAATGCTGTAAGACAGTTTTTAATGTGTTAGAAGTTATATGCACAAAAACTTATGTTAGAGCTTCAATGCTCTAGATTGTCAGTTTACAGGTTTCTGAGACCAATAATGTTGAAATAGTACTTCTGTTCAAATGAAGTTAAAACTAGCCCAAATCTGCTCAAAAGCTGCTCTCTCAATGTGAGAAAGCTGCTTCATTCAATGTTCAGTGCAAATCTTAACAAACTGAAAGATGCTTATGTGTTATGAAATACAATGTTTTTGCAATGCTGTAAGACAGTTTTTAATGTGTTAGAAGTTATATGCACAAAAACCTATGTTAGAGCTTCAATGCTCAAAATTGTCAGTTTACAGGTTTCTGAGACCAATAATGTTGAAATAGTTCTTCTATTCAAATGAAGTTAAAACAAGCCCAAATCTGCTAAAAAGCTGCTCTCTCAATGTGAGAAAGCTGCTTCATTCAATGTTCAGTGCAAATCTTAACAAACTGAAAGATGCTTATGTGTTATGAAATACAATGTTTTTGTAATGCTGTAAGACAGTTTTTAATGTGTTAGAAGTGTTATGCACAAAAACTTACGTTAGAGCTTCAATGCTCTAGATTGTCAGTTTACAGGTTTCTGAGACCAATAATGTTGAAATAGTGCTTTTGTTCAAATGAAGTTAAAACAAGCCCAAATCTGCTCAAAAGCTGCTCTCTCAATGTGAGAAACCTGCTTCATTCAATGTTTAGTGTAAAACTTGCCACACTGAAAGATGCTTATGTCTTCTGAAATACAATGTTTTTTGCAATGCTGTAAGACAGTTTTTAATGTGTTAGAAGTTATATGCACAAAAACTTATGTTAGAGCTTCAATGCTCTAGATTGTCAGTTTACAGGTTTCTGAGACCAATAATGTTGAAATAGTGCTTCTGTTCAAATGAAGTTAAAACAAGCCCAAATCTGCTCAAAAGCTGCTCTCTCAATGTGAGAAAGCTGCTTCATTCAATGTTCAGTTCAAATCTTGCCAAACTGAAAGATGCTTATGTCTTATTAAATACAATGTTTTTTGCAATGCTGTAAAAGAGTTTTAAATGTGTTAGAAGTTATATGCACAAAAACTTATGTTAGAGCTTCAATGCTCTAGATTGTCAGTTTACAGGTTTCTGAGACCAATAATGTTGAAATAGTGCTTCTGTTCAAATGAAGTTAAAACAAGCCAAAATCTGCTCAAAAGCTGCTCTCTCAATGTGAGAAAGCTGCTTCATTCAATGTTCAGTTCAAATCTTGCCAAACTGAAAGATGCTTATGTCTTATTAAATACAATGTTTTTTGCAATGCTGTAAAAGAGTTTTAAATGTGTTAGAAGTTATATGCACAAAAACTTATGTTAGAGCTTCAATGCTCTAGATTGTCAGTTTACAGGTTTCTGAGACCAATAATGTTGAAATAGTGCTTCTGTTCAAATGAAGTTAAAACAAGCCCAAATCTGCTCAAAAGCTGCTCTCTCAATGTGAGAAAGCTGCTTCATTCAATGTTCAGTTCAAATCTTGCCAAACTGAAAGATGCTTATGTCTTATTAAATACAATGTTTTTTGCAATGCTGTAAAAGAATTTTAAATGTGTTAGAAGTGATATGCACAAAAACTTATGTTAGAGCTTCAATCCTCAAGATTGTCAGTTTTCAGGTTTCTGAGACCACTAATGTTGAAATAGTGCTTCTGTTCAAATGAAGTGAAATCTAGCCCAAATCTGCTCAAAAGCTGCTCTCTCAATTTGAGAAAGCTGCTTTATTCAATGTTCAGTGCAAATCTTGCCAAACTGAAAAATGCTTATGTCTTATGAAATACAATGTTCTTTGCAATGCTGTAAGACAGTTTTTAATGTGTTAGAAGTTATATGCACAAAAACTTATGTTAGAGCTTCAATGCTCTAGATTGTCAGTTTACAGGTTTCTGAGACCAATAATGTTGAAATAGTACTTCTGTTCAAATGAAGTTAAAACTAGCACAAAATCTGCTCAAAAGCTGCTCTCTCAATGTGAGAAAGCTGCTTCATTCAATGTTCAGTGCAAATCTTAACAAACTGAAAGATGCTTATGTGTTATGAAATACAATGTTTTGCAATGCTGTAAGACAGTTTTTAATGTGTTAGAAGTTATATGCACAAAAACCTATGTTAGAGCTTCAATGCTAAAAATTGTCAGTTTACAGGTTTCTGAGACCAATAATGTTGAAATAGTTCTTCTGTTCAAATGAAGTAAAAACAAGCCCAAATCTGCTAAAAAGCTGCTCTCTCAATGTGAGAAAGCTGCTTCATTCAATGTTCAGTGCAAATCTTAACAAACTGAAAGATGCTTATGTGTTATGAAATACAATGTTTTTGTAATGCTGTAAGACAGTTTTTAATGTGTTAGAAGTGTTATGCACAAAAACTTACGTTAGAGCTTCAATGCTCTAGATTGTCAGTTTACAGGTTTCTGAGACCAATAATGTTGAAATAGTGCTTTTGTTCAAATGAAGTTAAAACTAGCCCAAATCTGCTCAAAAGCTGCTCTCTCAATGTGAGAAACCTGCTTCATTCAATGTTTAGTGTAAAACTTGCCACACTGAAAGATGCTTATGTCTTCTGAAATACATTGTTTTTTGCAATTCTGTAAGACAGTTTTTAATGTGTTAGAAGTTATATGCACAAAAACTTATGTTAGAGCTTCAATGCTCTAGATTGTCAGTTTACAGGTTTCTGAGACCAATAATGTTGAAATAGTGCTTCTGTTCAAATGAAGTTAAAACAAGCCCAAATCTGCTCAAAAGCTGCTCTCTCAATGTGAGAAAGCTGCTTCATTCAATGTTCAGTGCAAATCTTGCCAAACTGAAAGATGCTTATGTCTTATGAAATACAATGTTTTTTGCAATGCTGTAAGACAGTTTTTAATGTGTTAGAAGTTATATGCACAAAAACTTATGTTAGAGCTTCAATGCTCTAGATTGTCAGTTTACAGGTTTCTGAGACCAATAATGTTGAAATAGTACTTCTGTTCAAATGAAGTTAAAACTAGCCCAAATCTGCTCAAAAGCTGCTCTCTCAATGTGAGAAAGCTGCTTCATTCAATGTTCAGTGCAAGTCTTAACAAACTGAAAGATGCTTATGTGTTATGAAATACAATGTTTTTGCAATGCTGTAAGACAGTTTTTAATGTGTTAGAAGTTATATGCACAAAAACCTATGTTAGAGCTTCAATGCTCAAAATTGTCAGTTTACAGGTTTCTGAGACCAATAATGTTGAAATAGTTCTTCTGTTCAAATGAAGTTAAAACAAGCCCAAATCTGCTAAAAAGCTGCTCTCTCAATGTGAGAAAGCTGCTTCATTCAATGTTCAGTGCAAATCTTAACAAACTGAAAGATGCTTATGTGTTATGAAATACAATGTTTTTGTAATGCTGTAAGACAGTTTTTAATGTGTTAGAAGTGTTATGCACAAAAACTTACGTTAGAGCTTCAATGCTCTAGATTGTCAGTTTACAGGTTTCTGAGACCAATAATGTTGAAATAGTGCTTTTGTTCAAATGAAGTTAAAACAAGCCCAAATCTGCTCAAAAGCTGCTCTCTCAATGTGAGAAAGCTGCTTCATTCAATGTTCAGTTCAAATCTTGCCAAACTGAAAGATGCTTATGTCTTATTAAATACAATGTTTTTTGCAATGCTGTAAAAGAGTTTTAAATGTGTTAGAAGTTATATGCACAAAAACTTATGTTAGAGCTTCAATGCTCTAGATTGTCAGTTTACAGGTTTCTGAGACCAATAATGTTGAAATAGTGCTTCTGTTCAAATGAAGTTAAAACAAGCCAAAATCTGCTCAAAAGCTGCTCTCTCAATGTGAGAAAGCTGCTTCATTCAATGTTCAGTTCAAATCTTGCCAAACTGAAAGATGCTTATGTCTTATTAAATACAATGTTTTTTGCAATGCTGTAAAAGAGTTTTAAATGTGTTAGAAGTTATATGCACAAAAACTTATGTTAGAGCTTCAATGCTCTAGATTGTCAGTTTACAGGTTTCTGAGACCAATAATGTTGAAATAGTGCTTCTGTTCAAATGAAGTTAAAACAAGCCCAAATCTGCTCAAAAGCTGCTCTCTCAATGTGAGAAAGCTGCTTCATTCAATGTTCAGTTCAAATCTTGCCAAACTGAAAGATGCTTATGTCTTATTAAATACAATGTTTTTTGCAATGCTGTAAAAGAGTTTTAAATGTGTTAGAAGTGATATGCACAAAAACTTATGTTAGAGCTTCAATCCTCAAGATTGTCAGTTTTCAGGTTTCTGAGACCACTAATGTTGAAATAGTGCTTCTGTTCAAATGAAGTGAAATCTAGCCCAAATCTGCTCAAAAGCTGCTCTCTCAATGTGAGAAAGCTGCTTCATTCAATGTTTAGTGCAAATCTTGCCAAACTGAAAGATGCTTATGTCTTATGAAATACAATGTTTTTTGCAATGCTGTAAGACAGTTTTTAATGTGTTAGAAGTTATATGCACAAAAACTTATGTTAGAGCTTCAATGCTCTAGATTGTCAGTTTACAGGTTTCTGAGACCAATAATGTTGAAATAGTACTTCTGTTCAAATGAAGTTAAAACTAGCCTAAATCTGCTCAAAAGCTGCTCTCTCAATGTGAGAAAGCTGCTTCATTCAATGTTCAGTGCAAATCTTAACAAACTGAAAGATGCTTATGTGTTATGAAATACAATGTTTTTGCAATGCTGTAAGACAGTTTTTAATGTGTTAGAAGTTATATGCACAAAAACCTATGTTAGAGCTTCAATGCTCAAAATTGTCAGTTTACAGGTTTCTGAGACCAATAATGTTGAAATAGTTCTTCTGTTCAAATGAAGTTAAAACAAGCCCAAATCTGCTAAAAAGCTGCTCTCTCAATGTGAGAAAGCTGCTTCATTCAATGTTCAGTGCAAATCTTAACAAACTGAAAGATGCTTATGTGTTATGAAATACAATGTTTTTGTAATGCTGTAAGACAGTTTTTAATGTGTTAGAAGTGTTATGCACAAAAACTTATGTTAGAGCTTCAATGCTCTAGATTGTCAGTTTACAGGTTTCTGAGACCAATAATGTTGAAATAGTGCTTTTGTTCAAATGAAGTTAAAACTAGCCCAAATCTGCTCAAAAGCTGCTCTCTCAATGTGAGAAACCTGCTTCATTCAATGTTTAGTGTAAAACTTGCCAAACTGAAAGATGCTTATGTCTTCTGAAATACAATGTTTTTTGCAATGCTGTAAGACAGTTTTTAATGTGTTAGAAGTTATATGCACAAAAACTTATGTTAGAGCTTCAATGCTCAAGATTGTCAGTTTTCATGTTTCTGAGACCAAAAATGATGAAATAGTGATTTTTTTTCAAAAGAAGTTAAAACTAGCCCAAATCTGCTTAAAAGCTGCTCTCTCAATGTGAGAAAGCTGCTTCATTCATTGTTTAGTGCAAAATTTGGCAAACTGAAAGATGCTTATGTGTCATGAAGTACAATGAGTTTGCAATGCTGTAAGACAGTTTTTAATGTGTTAGAAGTGATATGCACAAAAACTTATGTTAGAGCTTCAATCCTCAAGATTGTCAGTTTTCAGGTTTCTGAGACCACTAATGTTGAAATAGTACTTCTGTTCAAATGAAGTTAAAACAAGCCCAAATCTGCTCAAAAGCTGCTCTCTCAATGTGAGAAAGCTGCTTCATTCAATGTTTAGTGCAAAACTTGCCAAACTGAAAGATGCTTATGTGTCATGAAATACAATGATTTTGCAATGCTGTAAGACAGTTTTTAATGTGTTAGAAGTGATATGCACAAAAACTTATGTTAGAGCTTCAATCCTCAAGATTGTCAGTTTTCAGGTTTCTGAGACCACTAATGTTGAAATAGTGCTTCTGTTCAAATGAAGTGAAATCTAGCCCAAATCTGCTCAAAAGCTGCTCTCTCAATGTGAGAAAGCTGCTTTATTCAATGTTCAGTGCAAATCTTGCCAAACTGAAAGATGCTTATGTCTTATGAAATACAATGTTTTTTGCAATGCTGTAAGACAGTTTTTAACGTGTTAGAAGTTATATGCACAAAAACTTATGTTAGAGCTTCAATGCTCTAGATTGTCAGTTTACAGGTTTCTGAGACCAATAATGTTGAAATAGTGCTTTTGTTCAAATGAAGTTAAAACTAGCCCAAATCTGCTCAAAAGCTGCTCTCTCAATGTGAGAAACCTGCTTCATTCAATGTTTAGTGTAAAACTTGCCACACTGAAAGATGCTTATGTCTTCTGAAATACAATGTTTTTTGCAATTCTGTAAGACAGTTTTTAATGTGTTAGAAGTTATATGCACAAAAACTTATGTTAGAGCTTCAATGCTCTAGATTGTCAGTTTACAGGTTTCTGAGACCAATAATGTTGAAATAGTGCTTCTGTTCAAATGAAGTTAAAACAAGCCCAAATCTGCTCAAAAGCTGCTCTCTCAATGTGAGAAAGCTGCTTCATTCAATGTTCAGTGCAAATCTTGCCAAACTGAAAGATGCTTATGTCTTATGAAATACAATGTTTTTTGAAATGCTGTAAGACAGTTTTTAATGTGTTAGAAGTTATATGCACAAAAACTTATGTTAGAGCTTCAATGCTCTAGATTGTCAGTTTACAGGTTTCTGAGACGAATAATGTTGAAATAGTACTTTTGTTCAAATGAAGTTAAAACTAGCCCAAATCTGCTCAAAAGCTGCTCTCTCAATGTGAGAAAGCTGCTTCATTCAATGTTCAGTGCAAATCTTAACAAACTGAAAGATGCTTATGTGTTATGAAATACAATGTTTTTGCAATGCTGTAAGACAGTTTTTAATGTGTTAGAAGTTATATGCACAAAAACCTATGTTAGAGCTTCAATGCTAAAAATTGTCAGTTTACAGGTTTCTGAGACCAATAATGTTGAAATAGTTCTTCTGTTCAAATGAAGTTAAAACAAGCCCAAATCTGCTAAAAATCTGCTCTCTCAATGTGAGAAAGCTGCTTCATTCAATGTTCAGTGCAAATCTTAACAAACTGAAAGATGCTTATGTGTTATGAAATACAATGTTTTTGTAATGCTGTAAGACAGTTTTTAATGTGTTAGAAGTGTTATGCACAAAAACTTACGTTAGAGCTTCAATGCTCTAGATTGTCAGTTTACAGGTTTCTGAGACCAATAATGTTGAAATAGTGCTTTTGTTCAAATGAAGTTAAAACTAGCCCAAATCTGCTCAAAAGCTGCTCTCTCAATGTGAGAAACCTGCTTCATTCAATGTTTAGTGTAAAACTTGCCACACTGAAAGATGCTTATGTCTTCTGAAATACAATGTTTTTTGCAATTCTGTAAGACAGTTTTTAATGTGTTAGAAGTTATATGCACAAAAACTTATGTTAGAGCTTCAATGCTCTAGATTGTCAGTTTACAGGTTTCTGAGACCAATAATGTTGAAATAGTGCTTCTGTTCAAATGAAGTTAAAACAAGCCCAAATCTGCTCAAAAGCTGCTCTCTCAATGTGAGAAAGCTGCTTCATTCAATGTTCAGTGCAAATCTGGCCAAACTGAAAGATGCTTATGTCTTATGAAATACAATGTTTTTTGCAATGCTGTAAGACAGTTTTTAATGTGTTAGAAGTTATATGCACAAAAACCTTTGTTAGAGCTTCAATGCTAAAAATTGTCAGTTTACAGGTTTCTGAGACCAATAATGTTGAAATAGTTCTTCTGTTCAAATGAAGTTAAAACAAGCCCAAATCTGCTAAAAAGCTGCTCTCTCAATGTGAGAAAGCTGCTTCATTCAATGTTCAGTGCAAATCTTAACAAACTGAAAGATGCTTATGTGTTATGAAATACAATGTTTTTGTAATGCTGTAAGACAGTTTTTAATGTGTTAGAAGTGTTATGCACAAAAACTTACGTTAGAGTTTCAATGCTCTAGATTGTCAGTTTACAGGTTTCTGAGACCAATAATGTTGAAATAGTGCTTTTGTTCAAATGAAGTTAAAACTAGCCCAAATCTGCTCAAAAGCTGCTCTCTCAATGTGAGAAACCTGCTTCATTCAATGTTTAGTGTAAAACTTGCCACACTGAAAGATGCTTATGTCTTCTGAAATACAATGTTTTTTGCAATTCTGTAAGACAGTTTTTAATGTGTTAGAAGTTATATGCACAAAAACTTATGTTAGAGCTTCAATGCTCTAGATTGTCAGTTTACAGGTTTCTGAGACCAATAATGTTGAAATAGTGCTTCTGTTCAAATGAAGTTAAAACAAGCCCAAATCTGCTCAAAAGCTGCTCTCTCAATGTGAGAAAGCTGCTTCATTCAATGTTCAGTGCAAATCTTGCCAAACTGAAAGATGCTTATGTCTTATGAAATACAATGTTTTTTGCAATGCTGTAAGACAGTTTTTAATGTGTTAGAAGTTATATGCACAAAAACTTATGTTAGAGCTTCAATGCTCTAGATTGTCAGTTTACAGGTTTCTGAGACCAATAATGTTGAAATAGTACTTCTGTTCAAATGAAGTTAAAACTAGCCCAAATCTGCTCAAAAGCTGCTCTCTCAATGTGAGAAAGCCGCTTCATTCAATGTTCAGTGCAAATCTTAACAAACTGAAAGATGCTTATGTGTTATGAATTACAATGTTTTTGCAATGCTGTAAGACAGTTTTTAATGTGTTAGAAGTTATATGCACAAAAACCTATGTTAGAGCTTCAATGCTCAAAATTGTCAGTTTACAGGTTTCTGAGACCAATAATGTTGAAATAGTTCTTCTGTTCAAATGAAGTTAAAACAAGCCCAAATCTGCTAAAAAGCTGCTCTCTCAATGTGAGAAAGCTGCTTCATTCAATGTTCAGTGCAAATCTTAACAAACTGAAAGATGCTTATGTGTTATGAAATACAATGTTTTTGTAATGCTGTAAGACAGTTTTTAATGTGTTAGAAGTGTTATGCACAAAAACTTATGTTAGAGCTTCAATGCTCTAGATTGTCAGTTTACAGGTTTCTGAGACCAATAATGTTGAAATAGTGCTTTTGTTCAAATGAAGTTAAAACAAGCCCAAATCTGCTCAAAAGCTGCTCTCTCAATGTGAGAAACCTGCTTCATTCAATGTTTAGTGTAAAACTTGCCACACTGAAAGATGCTTATGTCTTCTGAAATACAATGTTTTTTGCAATGCTGTAAGACAGTTTTTAATGTGTTAGAAGTTATATGCACAAAAACTTATGTTAGAGCTTCAATGCTCTAGATTGTCAGTTTACAGGTTTCTGAGACCAATAATGTTGAAATAGTGCTTCTGTTCAAATGAAGTTAAAACAAGCCCAAATCTGCTCAAAAGCTGCTCTCTCAATGTAAGAAAGCTGCTTCATTCAATGTTCAGTTCAAATCTTGCCAAACTGAAAGATGCTTATGTCTTATTAAATACAATGTTTTTTGCAATGCTGTAAAAGAGTTTTAAATGTGTTAGAAGTTATATGCACAAAAACTTATGTTAGAGCTTCAATGCTCTAGATTGTCAGTTTACAGGTTTCTGAGACCAATAATGTTGAAATAGTGCTTCTGTTCAAATGAAGTTAAAACAAGCCCAAATCTGCTCAAAAGCTGCTCTCTCAATGTGAGAAAGCTGCTTCATTCAATGTTCAGTTCAAATCTTGCCAAACTGAAAGATGCTTATGTCTTATTAAATACAATGTTTTTTGCAATGCTGTAAAAGAGTTTTAAATGTGTTAGAAGTTATATGCACAAAAACTTATGTTAGAGCTTCAATGCTCTAGATTGTCAGTTTACAGGTTTCTGAGACCAATAATGTTGAAATAGTGCTTCTGTTCAAATGAAGTTAAAACAAGCCCAAATCTGCTCAAAAGCTGCTCTCTCAATGTGAGAAAGCTGCTTCATTCAATGTTCAGTTCAAATCTTGCCAAACTGAAAGATGCTTATGTCTTATTAAATACAATGTTTTTTGCAATGCTGTAAAAGAGTTTTAAATGTGTTAGAAGTGATATGCACAAAAACTTATGTTAGAGCTTCAATCCTCAAGATTGTCAGTTTTCAGGTTTCTGAGACCATTAATGTTGAAATAGTGCTTCTGTTCAAATGAAGTGAAATCTAGCCCAAATCTGCTCAAAAGCTGCTCTCTCAATGTGAGAAAGCTGCTTTATTCAATGTTCAGTGCAAATCTTGCCAAACTGAAAGATGCTTATGTCTTATGAAATACAATGTTTTTTGCAATGCTGTAAGACAGTTTTTAATGTGTTAGAAGTTATATGCACAAAAACTTATGTTAGAGCTTCAATGCTCTAGATTGTCAGTTTACAGGTTTCTGAGACCAATAATGTTGAAATAGTACTTCTGTTCAAATGAAGTTAAAACTAGCCTAAATCTGCTCAAAAGCTGCTCTCTATATGTGAGAAAGCTGCTTCATTCAATGTTCAGTGCAAATCTTAACAAACTGAAAGATGCTTATGTGTTATGAAATACAATGTTTTTGTAATGCTGTAAGACAGTTTTTAATGTGTTAGAAGTGTTATGCACAAAAACTTATGTTAGAGCTTCAATGCTCTAGATTGTCAGTTTACAGGTTTCTGAGACCAATAATGTTGAAATAGTGCTTTTGTTCAAATGAAGTTAAAACTAGCCCAAATCTGCTCAAAAGCTGCTCTCTCAATGTGAGAAACCTGCTTCATTCAATGTTTAGTGTAAAACTTGCCAAACTGAAAGATGCTTATGTCTTCTGAAATACAATGTTTTTTGCAATGCTGTAAGACAGTTTTTAATGTGTTAGAAGTTATATGCACAAAAACTTATGTTAGAGCTTCAATGCTCAAGATTGTCAGTTTTCATGTTTCTGAGACCAAAAATGATGAAATAGTGATTTTTTTTCAAAAGAAGTTAAAACTAGCCCAAATCTGCTTAAAAGCTGCTCTCTCAATGTGAGAAAGCTGCTTCATTCATTGTTTAGTGCAAAATTTGCCAAACTGAAAGATGCTTATATCTTATTAAATACAATGTTTTTTGCAATGCTGTAAAAGAGTTTTAAATGTGTTAGAAGTTATATGCACAAAAACTTATGTTAGAGCTTCAATGCTCTAGATTGTCAGTTTACAGGTTTCTGAGACCAATAATGTTGAAATAGTGCTTCTGTTCAAATGAAGTTAAAACAAGCCCAAATCTGCTCAAAAGCTGCTCTCTCAATGTGAGAAAGCTGCTTCATTCAATGTTCAGTTCAAATCTTGCCAAACTGAAAGATGCTTATGTCTTATTAAATACAATGTTTTTTGCAATGCTGTAAAAGAGTTTTAAATGTGTTAGAAGTTATATGCACAAAAACTTATGTTAGAGCTTCAATGCTCTAGATTGTCAGTTTACAGGTTTCTGAGACCAATAATGTTGAAATAGTGCTTCTGTTCAAATGAAGTTAAAACAAGCCCAAATCTGCTCAAAAGCTGCTCTCTCAATGTGAGAAAGCTGCTTCATTCAATGTTCAGTTCAAATCTTGCCAAACTGAAAGATGCTTATGTCTTATTAAATACAATGTTTTTTGCAATGCTGTAAAAGAGTTTTAAATGTGTTAGAAGTGATATGCACAAAAACTTATGTTAGAGCTTCAATCCTCAAGATTGTCAGTTTTCAGGTTTCTGAGACCACTAATGTTGAAATAGTGCTTCTGTTCAAATGAAGTGAAATCTAGCCCAAATCTGCTCAAAAGCTGCTCTCTCAATGTGAGAAAGCTGCTTTATTCAATGTTCAGTGCAAATCTTGCCAAACTGAAAGATGCTTATGTCTTATGAAATACAATGTTTTTTGCAATGCTGTAAGACAGTTTTTAATGTGTTAGAAGTTATATGCACAAAAACTTATGTTAGAGCTTCAATGCTCTAGATTGTCAGTTTACAGGTTTCTGAGACCAATAATGTTGAAATAGTACTTCTGTTCAAATGAAGTTAAAACTAGCCTAAATCTGCTCAAAAGCTGCTCTCTCAATGTGAGAAAGCTGCTTCATTCAATGTTCAGTGCAAATCTTAACAAACTGAAAGATGCTTATGTGTTATGAAATACAATGTTTTTGTAATGCTGTAAGACAGTTTTTAATGTGTTAGAAGTGTTATGCACAAAAACTTATGTTAGAGCTTCAATGCTCTAGATTGTCAGTTTACAGGTTTCTGAGACCAATAATGTTGAAATAGTGCTTTTGTTCAAATGAAGTTAAAACTAGCCCAAATCTGCTCAAAAGCTGCTCTCTCAATGTGAGAAACCTGCTTCATTCAATGTTTAGTGTAAAACTTGCCAAACTGAAAGATGCTTATGTCTTCTGAAATACAATGTTTTTTGCAATGCTGTAAGACAGTTTTTAATGTGTTAGAAGTTATATGCACAAAAACTTATGTTAGAGCTTCAATGCTCAAGATTGTCAGTTTTCATGTTTCTGAGACCAAAAATGATGAAATAGTGATTTTTTTTCAAAAGAAGTTAAAACTAGCCCAAATCTGCTTAAAAGCTGCTCTCTCAATGTGAGAAAGCTGCTTCATTCATTGTTTAGTGCAAAATTTGCCAAACTGAAAGATGCTTATGTGTCATGAAGTACAATGAGTTTGCAATGCTGTAAGACAGTTTTTAATGTGTTAGAAGTGATATGCACAAAAACTTATGTTAGAGCTTCAATCCTCAAGATTGTCAGTTTTCAGGTTTCTGAGACCACTAATGTTGAAATAGTGCTTCTGTTCAAATGAAGTGAAATCTAGCCCAAATCTGCTCAAAAGCTGCTCTCTCAATGTGAGAAAGCTGCTTCATTCAATGTTCAGTGCAAATCTTGCCAAACTGAAAGATGCTTATGTCTTATGAAATACAATGTTTTTTGCAATGCTGTAAGACAGTTTTTAATGTGTTAGAAGTTATGTGCACAAAAACTTATGTTAGAGCTTCAATGCTCTAGATTGTCAGTTTACAGGTTTCTGAGACCAATAATTTTGAAATAGTACTTCTGTTCAAATGAAGTTAAAACTAGCCCAAATCTGCTCAAAAGCTGCTCTCTCAATGTGAGAAAGCTGCTTCATTCAATGTTCAGTGCAAATCTTAACAAATTGAAAGATGCTTATGTGTTATGAAATACAATGTTTTTGCAATGCTGTAAGACAGTTTTTAATGTGTTAGAAGTTATATGCACAAAAACCTATGTTAGAGCTTCAATGCTCAAAATTGTCAGTTTACAGGTTTCTGAGACCAATAATGTTGAACTAGTGCTTCTGTTCAAATGAAGTGAAATCTAGCCCAAATCTGCTCAAAAGCTGCTCTCTCAATGTGAGAAAGCTGCTTTATTTAATGTTCAGTGCAAATCTTGCCAAACTGAAAGATGCTTATGTCTTATGAAATACAATGTTTTTTGCAATGCTGTAAAAGAGTTTTAAATGTGTTAGAAGTTATATGCACAAAAACTTATGTTAGAGCTTCAATGCTCTAGATTGTCAGTTTACAGGTTTCTGAGACCAATAATGTTGAAATAGTACTTCTGTTCAAATGAAGTTAAAACAAGCCCAAATCTGCTCAAAAGCTGCTCTCTCAATGTGAGAAAGCTGCTTCATTCAATGTTTAGTGCAAAACTTGCCAAACTGAAAGATGCTTATGTGTCATGAAATACAATGATTTTGCAATGCTGTAAGACAGTTTTTAATGTGTTAGAAGTGATATGCACAAAAACTTATGTTAGAGCTTCAATCCTCAAGATTGTCAGTTTTCAGGTTTCTGAGACCACTAATGTTGAAATAGTGCTTCTGTTCAAATGAAGTGAAATCTAGCCCAAATCTGCTCAAAAGCTGCTCTCTCAATTTGAGAAAGCTGCTTTATTCAATGTTCAGTGCAAATCTTGCCAAACTGAAAGATGCTTATGTCTTATGAAATACAATGTTTTTTGCAATGCTGTAAGACAGTTTTTAATGTGTTAGAAGTTATATGCACAAAAACTTATGTTAGAGCTTCAATGCTCTAGATTGTCAGTTTACAGGTTTCTGAGACCAATAATGTTGAAATAGTACTTCTGTTCAAATGAAGTTAAAACTAGCCCAAATCTGCTCAAAAGCTGCTCTCTCAATGTGAGAAAGCCGCTTCATTCAATGTTCAGTGCAAATCTTAACAAACTGAAAGATGCTTATGTGTTATGAATTACAATGTTTTTGCAATGCTGTAAGACAGTTTTTAATGTGTTAGAAGTTATATGCACAAAAACCTATGTTAGAGCTTCAATGCTCAAAATTGTCAGTTTACAGGTTTCTGAGACCAATAATGTTGAAATAGTTCTTCTGTTCAAATGAAGTTAAAACAAGCCCAAATCTGCTAAAAAGCTGCTCTCTCAATGTGAGAAAGCTGCTTCATTCAATGTTCAGTGCAAATCTTAACAAACTGAAAGATGCTTATGTGTTATGAAATACAATGTTTTTGTAATGCTGTAAGACAGTTTTTAATGTGTTAGAAGTGTTATGCACAAAAACTTATGTTAGAGCTTCAATGCTCTAGATTGTCAGTTTACAGGTTTCTGAGACCAATAATGTTGAAATAGTACTTCTGTTCAAATGAAGTTAAAACTAGCCTAAATCTGCTCAAAAGCTGCTCTCTATATGTGAGAAAGCTGCTTCATTCAATGTTCAGTGCAAATCTTAACAAACTGAAAGATGCTTATGTGTTATGAAATACAATGTTTTTGTAATGCTGTAAGACAGTTTTTAATGTGTTAGAAGTGTTATGCACAAAAACTTATGTTAGAGCTTCAATGCTCTAGATTGTCAGTTTACAGGTTTCTGAGACCAATAATGTTGAAATAGTGCTTTTGTTCAAATGAAGTTAAAACTAGCCCAAATCTGCTCAAAAGCTGCTCTCTCAATGTGAGAAACCTGCTTCATTCAATGTTTAGTGTAAAACTTGCCAAACTGAAAGATGCTTATGTCTTCTGAAATACAATGTTTTTTGCAATGCTGTAAGACAGTTTTTAATGTGTTAGAAGTTATATGCACAAAAACTTATGTTAGAGCTTCAATGCTCAAGATTGTCAGTTTTCATGTTTCTGAGACCAAAAATGATGAAATAGTGATTTTTTTTCAAAAGAAGTTAAAACTAGCCCAAATCTGCTTAAAAGCTGCTCTCTCAATGTGAGAAAGCTGCTTCATTCATTGTTTAGTGCAAAATTTGCCAAACTGAAAGATGCTTATGTGTCATGAAGTACAATGAGTTTGCAATGCTGTAAGACAGTTTTTAATGTGTTAGAAGTGATATGCACAAAAACTTATGTTAGAGCTTCAATCCTCAAGATTGTCAGTTTTCAGGTTTCTGAGACCACTAATGTTGAAATAGTGCTTCTGTTCAAATGAAGTGAAATCTAGCCCAAATCTGCTCAAAAGCTGCTCTCTCAATGTGAGAAAGCTGCTTCATTCAATGTTCAGTGCAAATCTTGCCAAACTGAAAGATGCTTATGTCTTATGAAATACAATGTTTTTTGCAATGCTGTAAGACAGGTTTTAATGTGTTAGAAGTTATGTGCACAAAAACTTATGTTAGAGCTTCAATGCTCTAGATTGTCAGTTTACAGGTTTCTGAGACCAATAATTTTGAAATAGTACTTCTGTTCAAATGAAGTTAAAACTAGCCCAAATCTGCTCAAAAGCTGCTCTCTCAATGTGAGAAAGCTGCTTCATTCAATGTTCAGTGCAAATCTTAACAAATTGAAAGATGCTTATGTGTTATGAAATACAATGTTTTTGCAATGCTGTAAGACAGTTTTTAATGTGTTAGAAGTTATATGCACAAAAACTTATGTTAGAGCTTCAATGCTCAAAATTGTCAGTTTACAGGTTTCTGAGACCAATAATGTTGAACTAGTGCTTCTGTTCAAATGAAGTGAAATCTAGCCCAAATCTGCTCAAAAGCTGCTCTCTCAATGTGAGAAAGCTGCTTTATTTAATGTTCAGTGCAAATCTTGCCAAACTGAAAGATGCTTATGTCTTATGAAATACAATGTTTTTTGCAATGCTGTAAAAGAGTTTTAAATGTGTTAGAAGTTATATGCACAAAAACTTATGTTAGAGCTTCAATGCTCTAGATTGTCAGTTTACAGGTTTCTGAGACCAATAATGTTGAAATAGTACTTCTGTTCAAATGAAGTTAAAACAAGCCCAAATCTGCTCAAAAGCTGCTCTCTCAATGTGAGAAAGCTGCTTCATTCAATGTTTAGTGCAAAACTTGCCAAACTGAAAGATGCTTATGTGTCATGAAATACAATGATTTTGCAATGCTGTAAGACAGTTTTTAATGTGTTAGAAGTGATATGCACAAAAACTTATGTTAGAGCTTCAATCCTCAAGATTGTCAGTTTTCAGGTTTCTGAGACCACTAATGTTGAAATAGTGCTTCTGTTCAAATGAAGTGAAATCTAGCCCAAATCTGCTCAAAAGCTGCTCTCTCAATTTGAGAAAGCTGCTTTATTCAATGTTCAGTGCAAATCTTGCCAAACTGAAAGATGCTTATGTCTTATGAAATACAATGTTTTTTGCAATGCTGTAAGACAGTTTTTAATGTGTTAGAAGTTATATGCACAAAAACTTATGTTAGAGCTTCAATGCTCTAGATTGTCAGTTTACAGGTTTCTGAGACCAATAATGTTGAAATAGTACTTCTGTTCAAATGAAGTTAAAACTAGCCCAAATCTGCTCAAAAGCTGCTCTCTCAATGTGAGAAAGCTGCTTCATTCAATGTTCAGTGCAAATCTTAACAAACTGAAAGATGCTTATGTGTTATGAAATACAATGTTTTTGTAATGCTGTAAGACAGTTTTTAATGTGTTAGAAGTGTTATGCACAAAAACTTATGTTAGAGCTTCAATGCTCTAGATTGTCAGTTTACAGGTTTCTGAGACCAATAATGTTGAAATAGTGCTTTTGTTCAAATGAAGTTAAAACAAGCCCAAATCTGCTCAAAAGCTGCTCTCTCAATGTGAGAAACCTGCTTCATTCAATGTTTAGTGTAAAACTTGCCACACTGAAAGATGCTTATGTCTTCTGAAATACAATGTTTTTTGCAATGCTGTAAGACAGTTTTTAATGTGTTAGAAGTTATATGCACAAAAACTTATGTTAGAGCTTCAATGCTCTAGATTGTCAGTTTACAGGTTTCTGAGACCAATAATGTTGAAATAGTGCTTCTGTTCAAATGAAGTTAAAACAAGCCCAAATCTGCTCAAAAGCTGCTCTCTCAATGTAAGAAAGCTGCTTCATTCAATGTTCAGTTCAAATCTTGCCAAACTGAAAGATGCTTATGTCTTATTAAATACAATGTTTTTTGCAATGCTGTAAAAGAGTTTTAAATGTGTTAGAAGTTATATGCACAAAAACTTATGTTAGAGCTTCAATGCTCTAGATTGTCAGTTTACAGGTTTCTGAGACCAATAATGTTGAAATAGTACTTTTGTTCAAATGAAGTTAAAACTAGCCCAAATCTGCTCAAAAGCTGCTCTCTCAATGTGAGAAAGCTGCTTCATTCAATGTTCAGTGCAAATCTTAACAAACTGAAAGATGCTTATGTGTTATGAAATACAATGTTTTTGCAATGCTGTAAGACAGTTTTTAATGTGTTAGAAGTTATATGCACAAAAACCTATGTTAGAGCTTCAATGCTAAAAATTGTCAGTTTACAGGTTTCTGAGACCAATAATGTTGAAATAGTTCTTCTGTTCAAATGAAGTTAAAACAAGCCCAAATCTGCTAAAAATCTGCTCTCTCAATGTGAGAAAGCTGCTTCATTCAATGTTCAGTGCAAATCTTAACAAACTGAAAGATGCTTATGTGTTATGAAATACAATGTTTTTGTAATGCTGTAAGACAGTTTTTAATGTGTTAGAAGTGTTATGCACAAAAACTTACGTTAGAGCTTCAATGCTCTAGATTGTCAGTTTACAGGTTTCTGAGACCAATAATGTTGAAATAGTGCTTTTGTTCAAATGAAGTTAAAACTAGCCCAAATCTGCTCAAAAGCTGCTCTCTCAATGTGAGAAACCTGCTTCATTCAATGTTTAGTGTAAAACTTGCCACACTGAAAGATGCTTATGTCTTCTGAAATACAATGTTTTTTGCAATTCTGTAAGACAGTTTTTAATGTGTTAGAAGTTATATGCACAAAAACTTATGTTAGAGCTTCAATGCTCTAGATTGTCAGTTTACAGGTTTCTGAGACCAATAATGTTGAAATAGTGCTTCTGTTCAAATGAAGTTAAAACAAGCCCAAATCTGCTCAAAAGCTGCTCTCTCAATGTGAGAAAGCTGCTTCATTCAATGTTCAGTGCAAATCTTGCCAAACTGAAAGATGCTTATGTCTTATGAAATACAATGTTTTTTGCAATGCTGTAAGACAGTTTTTAATGTGTTAGAAGTTATATGCACAAAAACCTATGTTAGAGCTTCAATGCTAAAAATTGTCAGTTTACAGGTTTCTGAGACCAATAATGTTGAAATAGTTCTTCTGTTCAAATGAAGTTAAAACAAGCCCAAATCTGCTAAAAAGCTGCTCTCTCAATGTGAGAAAGCTGCTTCATTCAATGTTCAGTGCAAATCTTAACAAACTGAAAGATGCTTATGTGTTATGAAATACAATGTTTTTGTAATGCTGTAAGACAGTTTTTAATGTGTTAGAAGTGTTATGCACAAAAACTTACGTTAGAGCTTCAATGCTCTAGATTGTCAGTTTACAGGTTTCTGAGACCAATAATGTTGAAATAGTGCTTTTGTTCAAATGAAGTTAAAACTAGCCCAAATCTGCTCAAAAGCTGCTCTCTCAATGTGAGAAACCTGCTTCATTCAATGTTTAGTGTAAAACTTGCCACACTGAAAGATGCTTATGTCTTCTGAAATACAATGTTTTTTGCAATTCTGTAAGACAGTTTTTAATGTGTTAGAAGTTATATGCACAAAAACTTATGTTAGAGCTTCAATGCTCTAGATTGTCAGTTTACAGGTTTCTGAGACCAATAATGTTGAAATAGTGCTTCTGTTCAAATGAAGTTAAAACAAGCCCAAATCTGCTCAAAAGCTGCTCTCTCAATGTGAGAAAGCTGCTTCATTCAATGTTCAGTGCAAATCTTGCCAAACTGAAAGATGCTTATGTCTTATGAAATACAATGTTTTTTGCAATGCTGTAAGACAGTTTTTAATGTGTTAGAAGTTATATGCACAAAAACTTATGTTAGAGCTTCAATGCTCTAGATTGTCAGTTTACAGGTTTCTGAGACCAATAATGTTGAAATAGTACTTCTGTTCAAATGAAGTTAAAACTAGCCCAAATCTGCTCAAAAGCTGCTCTCTCAATGTGAGAAAGCCGCTTCATTCAATGTTCAGTGCAAATCTTAACAAACTGAAAGATGCTTATGTGTTATGAATTACAATGTTTTTGCAATGCTGTAAGACAGTTTTTAATGTGTTAGAAGTTATATGCACAAAAACCTATGTTAGAGCTTCAATGCTCAAAATTGTCAGTTTACAGGTTTCTGAGACCAATAATGTTGAAATAGTTCTTCTGTTCAAATGAAGTTAAAACAAGCCCAAATCTGCTAAAAAGCTGCTCTCTCAATGTGAGAAAGCTGCTTCATTCAATGTTCAGTGCAAATCTTAACAAACTGAAAGATGCTTATGTGTTATGAAATACAATGTTTTTGTAATGCTGTAAGACAGTTTTTAATGTGTTAGAAGTGTTATGCACAAAAACTTATGTTAGAGCTTCAATGCTCTAGATTGTCAGTTTACAGGTTTCTGAGACCAATAATGTTGAAATAGTGCTTTTGTTCAAATGAAGTTAAAACAAGCCCAAATCTGCTCAAAAGCTGCTCTCTCAATGTGAGAAACCTGCTTCATTCAATGTTTAGTGTAAAACTTGCCACACTGAAAGATGCTTATGTCTTCTGAAATACAATGTTTTTTGCAATGCTGTAAGACAGTTTTTAATGTGTTAGAAGTTATATGCACAAAAACTTATGTTAGAGCTTCAATGCTCTAGATTGTCAGTTTACAGGTTTCTGAGACCAATAATGTTGAAATAGTGCTTCTGTTCAAATGAAGTTAAAACAAGCCCAAATCTGCTCAAAAGCTGCTCTCTCAATGTGAGAAAGCTGCTTCATTCAATGTTCAGTTCAAATCTTGCCAAACTGAAAGATGCTTATGTCTTATTAAATACAATGTTTTTTGCAATGCTGTAAAAGAGTTTTAAATGTGTTAGAAGTGATATGCACAAAAACTTATGTTAGAGCTTCAATCCTCAAGATTGTCAGTTTTCAGGTTTCTGAGACCACTAATGTTGAAATAGTGCTTCTGTTCAAATGAAGTGAAATCTAGCCCAAATCTGCTCAAAAGCTGCTCTCTCAATGTGAGAAAGCTGCTTTATTCAATGTTCAGTGCAAATCTTGCCAAACTGAAAGATGCTTATGTCTTATGAAATACAATGTTTTTTGCAATGCTGTAAGACAGTTTTTAATGTGTTAGAAGTTATATGCACAAAAACTTATGTTAGAGCTTCAATGCTCTAGATTGTCAGTTTACAGGTTTCTGAGACCAATAATGTTGAAATAGTACTTCTGTTCAAATGAAGTTAAAACTAGCCTAAATCTGCTCAAAAGCTGCTCTCTCAATGTGAGAAAGCTGCTTCATTCAATGTTCAGTGCAAATCTTAACAAACTGAAAGATGCTTATGTGTTATGAAATACAATGTTTTTGTAATGCTGTAAGACAGTTTTTAATGTGTTAGAAGTGTTATGCACAAAAACTTATGTTAGAGCTTCAATGCTCTAGATTGTCAGTTTACAGGTTTCTGAGACCAATAATGTTGAAATAGTGCTTTTGTTCAAATGAAGTTAAAACTAGCCCAAATCTGCTCAAAAGCTGCTCTCTCAATGTGAGAAACCTGCTTCATTCAATGTTTAGTGTAAAACTTGCCAAACTGAAAGATGCTTATGTCTTCTGAAATACAATGTTTTTTGCAATGCTGTAAGACAGTTTTTAATGTGTTAGAAGTTATATGCACAAAAACTTATGTTAGAGCTTCAATGCTCAAGATTGTCAGTTTTCATGTTTCTGAGACCAAAAATGATGAAATAGTGATTTTTTTTCAAAAGAAGTTAAAACTAGCCCAAATCTGCTTAAAAGCTGCTCTCTCAATGTGAGAAAGCTGCTTCATTCATTGTTTAGTGCAAAATTTGCCAAACTGAAAGATGCTTATATCTTATTAAATACAATGTTTTTTGCAATGCTGTAAAAGAGTTTTAAATGTGTTAGAAGTTATATGCACAAAAACTTATGTTAGAGCTTCAATGCTCTAGATTGTCAGTTTACAGGTTTCTGAGACCAATAATGTTGAAATAGTGCTTCTGTTCAAATGAAGTTAAAACAAGCCCAAATCTGCTCAAAAGCTGCTCTCTCAATGTGAGAAAGCTGCTTCATTCAATGTTCAGTTCAAATCTTGCCAAACTGAAAGATGCTTATGTCTTATTAAATACAATGTTTTTTGCAATGCTGTAAAAGAGTTTTAAATGTGTTAGAAGTTATATGCACAAAAACTTATGTTAGAGCTTCAATGCTCTAGATTGTCAGTTTACAGGTTTCTGAGACCAATAATGTTGAAATAGTGCTTCTGTTCAAATGAAGTTAAAACAAGCCCAAATCTGCTCAAAAGCTGCTCTCTCAATGTGAGAAAGCTGCTTCATTCAATGTTCAGTTCAAATCTTGCCAAACTGAAAGATGCTTATGTCTTATTAAATACAATGTTTTTTGCAATGCTGTAAAAGAGTTTTAAATGTGTTAGAAGTGATATGCACAAAAACTTATGTTAGAGCTTCAATCCTCAAGATTGTCAGTTTTCAGGTTTCTGAGACCACTAATGTTGAAATAGTGCTTCTGTTCAAATGAAGTGAAATCTAGCCCAAATCTGCTCAAAAGCTGCTCTCTCAATGTGAGAAAGCTGCTTTATTCAATGTTCAGTGCAAATCTTGCCAAACTGAAAGATGCTTATGTCTTATGAAATACAATGTTTTTTGCAATGCTGTAAGACAGTTTTTAATGTGTTAGAAGTTATATGCACAAAAACTTATGTTAGAGCTTCAATGCTCTAGATTGTCAGTTTACAGGTTTCTGAGACCAATAATGTTGAAATAGTACTTCTGTTCAAATGAAGTTAAAACTAGCCTAAATCTGCTCAAAAGCTGCTCTCTCAATGTGAGAAAGCTGCTTCATTCAATGTTCAGTGCAAATCTTAACAAACTGAAAGATGCTTATGTGTTATGAAATACAATGTTTTTGTAATGCTGTAAGACAGTTTTTAATGTGTTAGAAGTGTTATGCACAAAAACTTATGTTAGAGCTTCAATGCTCTAGATTGTCAGTTTACAGGTTTCTGAGACCAATAATGTTGAAATAGTGCTTTTGTTCAAATGAAGTTAAAACTAGCCCAAATCTGCTCAAAAGCTGCTCTCTCAATGTGAGAAACCTGCTTCATTCAATGTTTAGTGTAAAACTTGCCAAACTGAAAGATGCTTATGTCTTCTGAAATACAATGTTTTTTGCAATGCTGTAAGACAGTTTTTAATGTGTTAGAAGTTATATGCACAAAAACTTATGTTAGAGCTTCAATGCTCAAGATTGTCAGTTTTCATGTTTCTGAGACCAAAAATGATGAAATAGTGATTTTTTTTCAAAAGAAGTTAAAACTAGCCCAAATCTGCTTAAAAGCTGCTCTCTCAATGTGAGAAAGCTGCTTCATTCATTGTTTAGTGCAAAATTTGCCAAACTGAAAGATGCTTATGTGTCATGAAGTACAATGAGTTTGCAATGCTGTAAGACAGTTTTTAATGTGTTAGAAGTGATATGCACAAAAACTTATGTTAGAGCTTCAATCCTCAAGATTGTCAGTTTTCAGGTTTCTGAGACCACTAATGTTGAAATAGTGCTTCTGTTCAAATGAAGTGAAATCTAGCCCAAATCTGCTCAAAAGCTGCTCTCTCAATGTGAGAAAGCTGCTTCATTCAATGTTCAGTGCAAATCTTGCCAAACTGAAAGATGCTTATGTCTTATGAAATACAATGTTTTTTGCAATGCTGTAAGACAGTTTTTAATGTGTTAGAAGTTATGTGCACAAAAACTTATGTTAGAGCTTCAATGCTCTAGATTGTCAGTTTACAGGTTTCTGAGACCAATAATTTTGAAATAGTACTTCTGTTCAAATGAAGTTAAAACTAGCCCAAATCTGCTCAAAAGCTGCTCTCTCAATGTGAGAAAGCTGCTTCATTCAATGTTCAGTGCAAATCTTAACAAATTGAAAGATGCTTATGTGTTATGAAATACAATGTTTTTGCAATGCTGTAAGACAGTTTTTAATGTGTTAGAAGTTATATGCACAAAAACCTATGTTAGAGCTTCAATGCTCAAAATTGTCAGTTTACAGGTTTCTGAGACCAATAATGTTGAACTAGTGCTTCTGTTCAAATGAAGTGAAATCTAGCCCAAATCTGCTCAAAAGCTGCTCTCTCAATGTGAGAAAGCTGCTTTATTTAATGTTCAGTGCAAATCTTGCCAAACTGAAAGATGCTTATGTCTTATGAAATACAATGTTTTTTGCAATGCTGTAAAAGAGTTTTAAATGTGTTAGAAGTTATATGCACAAAAACTTATGTTAGAGCTTCAATGCTCTAGATTGTCAGTTTACAGGTTTCTGAGACCAATAATGTTGAAATAGTACTTCTGTTCAAATGAAGTTAAAACAAGCCCAAATCTGCTCAAAAGCTGCTCTCTCAATGTGAGAAAGCTGCTTCATTCAATGTTTAGTGCAAAACTTGCCAAACTGAAAGATGCTTATGTGTCATGAAATACAATGATTTTGCAATGCTGTAAGACAGTTTTTAATGTGTTAGAAGTGATATGCACAAAAACTTATGTTAGAGCTTCAATCCTCAAGATTGTCAGTTTTCAGGTTTCTGAGACCACTAATGTTGAAATAGTGCTTCTGTTCAAATGAAGTGAAATCTAGCCCAAATCTGCTCAAAAGCTGCTCTCTCAATTTGAGAAAGCTGCTTTATTCAATGTTCAGTGCAAATCTTGCCAAACTGAAAGATGCTTATGTCTTATGAAATACAATGTTTTTTGCAATGCTGTAAGACAGTTTTTAATGTGTTAGAAGTTATATGCACAAAAACTTATGTTAGAGCTTCAATGCTCTAGATTGTCAGTTTACAGGTTTCTGAGACCAATAATGTTGAAATAGTACTTCTGTTCAAATGAAGTTAAAACTAGCCCAAATCTGCTCAAAAGCTGCTCTCTCAATGTGAGAAAGCCGCTTCATTCAATGTTCAGTGCAAATCTTAACAAACTGAAAGATGCTTATGTGTTATGAATTACAATGTTTTTGCAATGCTGTAAGACAGTTTTTAATGTGTTAGAAGTTATATGCACAAAAACCTATGTTAGAGCTTCAATGCTCAAAATTGTCAGTTTACAGGTTTCTGAGACCAATAATGTTGAAATAGTTCTTCTGTTCAAATGAAGTTAAAACAAGCCCAAATCTGCTAAAAAGCTGCTCTCTCAATGTGAGAAAGCTGCTTCATTCAATGTTCAGTGCAAATCTTAACAAACTGAAAGATGCTTATGTGTTATGAAATACAATGTTTTTGTAATGCTGTAAGACAGTTTTTAATGTGTTAGAAGTGTTATGCACAAAAACTTATGTTAGAGCTTCAATGCTCTAGATTGTCAGTTTACAGGTTTCTGAGACCAATAATGTTGAAATAGTGCTTTTGTTCAAATGAAGTTAAAACAAGCCCAAATCTGCTCAAAAGCTGCTCTCTCAATGTGAGAAACCTGCTTCATTCAATGTTTAGTGTAAAACTTGCCACACTGAAAGATGCTTATGTCTTCTGAAATACAATGTTTTTTGCAATGCTGTAAGACAGTTTTTAATGTGTTAGAAGTTATATGCACAAAAACTTATGTTAGAGCTTCAATGCTCTAGATTGTCAGTTTACAGGTTTCTGAGACCAATAATGTTGAAATAGTGCTTCTGTTCAAATGAAGTTAAAACAAGCCCAAATCTGCTCAAAAGCTGCTCTCTCAATGTAAGAAAGCTGCTTCATTCAATGTTCAGTTCAAATCTTGCCAAACTGAAAGATGCTTATGTCTTATTAAATACAATGTTTTTTGCAATGCTGTAAAAGAGTTTTAAATGTGTTAGAAGTTATATGCACAAAAACTTATGTTAGAGCTTCAATGCTCTAGATTGTCAGTTTACAGGTTTCTGAGACCAATAATGTTGAAATAGTACTTTTGTTCAAATGAAGTTAAAACTAGCCCAAATCTGCTCAAAAGCTGCTCTCTCAATGTGAGAAAGCTGCTTCATTCAATGTTCAGTGCAAATCTTAACAAACTGAAAGATGCTTATGTGTTATGAAATACAATGTTTTTGCAATGCTGTAAGACAGTTTTTAATGTGTTAGAAGTTATATGCACAAAAACCTATGTTAGAGCTTCAATGCTAAAAATTGTCAGTTTACAGGTTTCTGAGACCAATAATGTTGAAATAGTTCTTCTGTTCAAATGAAGTTAAAACAAGCCCAAATCTGCTAAAAATCTGCTCTCTCAATGTGAGAAAGCTGCTTCATTCAATGTTCAGTGCAAATCTTAACAAACTGAAAGATGCTTATGTGTTATGAAATACAATGTTTTTGTAATGCTGTAAGACAGTTTTTAATGTGTTAGAAGTGTTATGCACAAAAACTTACGTTAGAGCTTCAATGCTCTAGATTGTCAGTTTACAGGTTTCTGAGACCAATAATGTTGAAATAGTGCTTTTGTTCAAATGAAGTTAAAACTAGCCCAAATCTGCTCAAAAGCTGCTCTCTCAATGTGAGAAACCTGCTTCATTCAATGTTTAGTGTAAAACTTGCCACACTGAAAGATGCTTATGTCTTCTGAAATACAATGTTTTTTGCAATTCTGTAAGACAGTTTTTAATGTGTTAGAAGTTATATGCACAAAAACTTATGTTAGAGCTTCAATGCTCTAGATTGTCAGTTTACAGGTTTCTGAGACCAATAATGTTGAAATAGTGCTTCTGTTCAAATGAAGTTAAAACAAGCCCAAATCTGCTCAAAAGCTGCTCTCTCAATGTGAGAAAGCTGCTTCATTCAATGTTCAGTGCAAATCTTGCCAAACTGAAAGATGCTTATGTCTTATGAAATACAATGTTTTTTGCAATGCTGTAAGACAGTTTTTAATGTGTTAGAAGTTATATGCACAAAAACCTATGTTAGAGCTTCAATGCTAAAAATTGTCAGTTTACAGGTTTCTGAGACCAATAATGTTGAAATAGTTCTTCTGTTCAAATGAAGTTAAAACAAGCCCAAATCTGCTAAAAAGCTGCTCTCTCAATGTGAGAAAGCTGCTTCATTCAATGTTCAGTGCAAATCTTAACAAACTGAAAGATGCTTATGTGTTATGAAATACAATGTTTTTGTAATGCTGTAAGACAGTTTTTAATGTGTTAGAAGTGTTATGCACAAAAACTTACGTTAGAGCTTCAATGCTCTAGATTGTCAGTTTACAGGTTTCTGAGACCAATAATGTTGAAATAGTGCTTTTGTTCAAATGAAGTTAAAACTAGCCCAAATCTGCTCAAAAGCTGCTCTCTCAATGTGAGAAACCTGCTTCATTCAATGTTTAGTGTAAAACTTGCCACACTGAAAGATGCTTATGTCTTCTGAAATACAATGTTTTTTGCAATTCTGTAAGACAGTTTTTAATGTGTTAGAAGTTATATGCACAAAAACTTATGTTAGAGCTTCAATGCTCTAGATTGTCAGTTTACAGGTTTCTGAGACCAATAATGTTGAAATAGTGCTTCTGTTCAAATGAAGTTAAAACAAGCCCAAATCTGCTCAAAAGCTGCTCTCTCAATGTGAGAAAGCTGCTTCATTCAATGTTCAGTGCAAATCTTGCCAAACTGAAAGATGCTTATGTCTTATGAAATACAATGTTTTTTGCAATGCTGTAAGACAGTTTTTAATGTGTTAGAAGTTATATGCACAAAAACTTATGTTAGAGCTTCAATGCTCTAGATTGTCAGTTTACAGGTTTCTGAGACCAATAATGTTGAAATAGTACTTCTGTTCAAATGAAGTTAAAACTAGCCCAAATCTGCTCAAAAGCTGCTCTCTCAATGTGAGAAAGCCGCTTCATTCAATGTTCAGTGCAAATCTTAACAAACTGAAAGATGCTTATGTGTTATGAATTACAATGTTTTTGCAATGCTGTAAGACAGTTTTTAATGTGTTAGAAGTTATATGCACAAAAACCTATGTTAGAGCTTCAATGCTCAAAATTGTCAGTTTACAGGTTTCTGAGACCAATAATGTTGAAATAGTTCTTCTGTTCAAATGAAGTTAAAACAAGCCCAAATCTGCTAAAAAGCTGCTCTCTCAATGTGAGAAAGCTGCTTCATTCAATGTTCAGTGCAAATCTTAACAAACTGAAAGATGCTTATGTGTTATGAAATACAATGTTTTTGTAATGCTGTAAGACAGTTTTTAATGTGTTAGAAGTGTTATGCACAAAAACTTATGTTAGAGCTTCAATGCTCTAGATTGTCAGTTTACAGGTTTCTGAGACCAATAATGTTGAAATAGTGCTTTTGTTCAAATGAAGTTAAAACAAGCCCAAATCTGCTCAAAAGCTGCTCTCTCAATGTGAGAAACCTGCTTCATTCAATGTTTAGTGTAAAACTTGCCACACTGAAAGATGCTTATGTCTTCTGAAATACAATGTTTTTTGCAATGCTGTAAGACAGTTTTTAATGTGTTAGAAGTTATATGCACAAAAACTTATGTTAGAGCTTCAATGCTCTAGATTGTCAGTTTACAGGTTTCTGAGACCAATAATGTTGAAATAGTGCTTCTGTTCAAATGAAGTTAAAACAAGCCCAAATCTGCTCAAAAGCTGCTCTCTCAATGTGAGAAAGCTGCTTCATTCAATGTTCAGTTCAAATCTTGCCAAACTGAAAGATGCTTATGTCTTATTAAATACAATGTTTTTTGCAATGCTGTAAAAGAGTTTTAAATGTGTTAGAAGTGATATGCACAAAAACTTATGTTAGAGCTTCAATCCTCAAGATTGTCAGTTTTCAGGTTTCTGAGACCACTAATGTTGAAATAGTGCTTCTGTTCAAATGAAGTGAAATCTAGCCCAAATCTGCTCAAAAGCTGCTCTCTCAATGTGAGAAAGCTGCTTTATTCAATGTTCAGTGCAAATCTTGCCAAACTGAAAGATGCTTATGTCTTATGAAATACAATGTTTTTTGCAATGCTGTAAGACAGTTTTTAATGTGTTAGAAGTTATATGCACAAAAACTTATGTTAGAGCTTCAATGCTCTAGATTGTCAGTTTACAGGTTTCTGAGACCAATAATGTTGAAATAGTACTTCTGTTCAAATGAAGTTAAAACTAGCCTAAATCTGCTCAAAAGCTGCTCTCTCAATGTGAGAAAGCTGCTTCATTCAATGTTCAGTGCAAATCTTAACAAACTGAAAGATGCTTATGTGTTATGAAATACAATGTTTTTGTAATGCTGTAAGACAGTTTTTAATGTGTTAGAAGTGTTATGCACAAAAACTTATGTTAGAGCTTCAATGCTCTAGATTGTCAGTTTACAGGTTTCTGAGACCAATAATGTTGAAATAGTGCTTTTGTTCAAATGAAGTTAAAACTAGCCCAAATCTGCTCAAAAGCTGCTCTCTCAATGTGAGAAACCTGCTTCATTCAATGTTTAGTGTAAAACTTGCCAAACTGAAAGATGCTTATGTCTTCTGAAATACAATGTTTTTTGCAATGCTGTAAGACAGTTTTTAATGTGTTAGAAGTTATATGCACAAAAACTTATGTTAGAGCTTCAATGCTCAAGATTGTCAGTTTTCATGTTTCTGAGACCAAAAATGATGAAATAGTGATTTTTTTTCAAAAGAAGTTAAAACTAGCCCAAATCTGCTTAAAAGCTGCTCTCTCAATGTGAGAAAGCTGCTTCATTCATTGTTTAGTGCAAAATTTGCCAAACTGAAAGATGCTTATATCTTATTAAATACAATGTTTTTTGCAATGCTGTAAAGAGTTTTAAATGTGTTAGAAGTTATATGCACAAAAACTTATGTTAGAGCTTCAATGCTCTAGATTGTCAGTTTACAGGTTTCTGAGACCAATAATGTTGAAATAGTGCTTCTGTTCAAATGAAGTTAAAACAAGCCCAAATCTGCTCAAAAGCTGCTCTCTCAATGTGAGAAAGCTGCTTCATTCAATGTTCAGTTCAAATCTTGCCAAACTGAAAGATGCTTATGTCTTATTAAATACAATGTTTTTTGCAATGCTGTAAAAGAGTTTTAAATGTGTTAGAAGTTATATGCACAAAAACTTATGTTAGAGCTTCAATGCTCTAGATTGTCAGTTTACAGGTTTCTGAGACCAATAATGTTGAAATAGTGCTTCTGTTCAAATGAAGTTAAAACAAGCCCAAATCTGCTCAAAAGCTGCTCTCTCAATGTGAGAAAGCTGCTTCATTCAATGTTCAGTTCAAATCTTGCCAAACTGAAAGATGCTTATGTCTTATTAAATACAATGTTTTTTGCAATGCTGTAAAAGAGTTTTAAATGTGTTAGAAGTGATATGCACAAAAACTTATGTTAGAGCTTCAATCCTCAAGATTGTCAGTTTTCAGGTTTCTGAGACCACTAATGTTGAAATAGTGCTTCTGTTCAAATGAAGTGAAATCTAGCCCAAATCTGCTCAAAAGCTGCTCTCTCAATGTGAGAAAGCTGCTTTATTCAATGTTCAGTGCAAATCTTGCCAAACTGAAAGATGCTTATGTCTTATGAAATACAATGTTTTTTGCAATGCTGTAAGACAGTTTTTAATGTGTTAGAAGTTATATGCACAAAAACTTATGTTAGAGCTTCAATGCTCTAGATTGTCAGTTTACAGGTTTCTGAGACCAATAATGTTGAAATAGTACTTCTGTTCAAATGAAGTTAAAACTAGCCTAAATCTGCTCAAAAGCTGCTCTCTCAATGTGAGAAAGCTGCTTCATTCAATGTTCAGTGCAAATCTTAACAAACTGAAAGATGCTTATGTGTTATGAAATACAATGTTTTTGTAATGCTGTAAGACAGTTTTTAATGTGTTAGAAGTGTTATGCACAAAAACTTATGTTAGAGCTTCAATGCTCTAGATTGTCAGTTTACAGGTTTCTGAGACCAATAATGTTGAAATAGTGCTTTTGTTCAAATGAAGTTAAAACTAGCCCAAATCTGCTCAAAAGCTGCTCTCTCAATGTGAGAAACCTGCTTCATTCAATGTTTAGTGTAAAACTTGCCAAACTGAAAGATGCTTATGTCTTCTGAAATACAATGTTTTTTGCAATGCTGTAAGACAGTTTTTAATGTGTTAGAAGTTATATGCACAAAAACTTATGTTAGAGCTTCAATGCTCAAGATTGTCAGTTTTCATGTTTCTGAGACCAAAAATGATGAAATAGTGATTTTTTTTCAAAAGAAGTTAAAACTAGCCCAAATCTGCTTAAAAGCTGCTCTCTGAATGTGAGAAAGCTGCTTCATTCATTGTTTAGTGCAAAATTTGCCAAACTGAAAGATGCTTATGTGTCATGAAGTACAATGAGTTTGCAATGCTGTAAGACAGTTTTTAATGTGTTAGAAGTGATATGCACAAAAACTTATGTTAGAGCTTCAATCCTCAAGATTGTCAGTTTTCAGGTTTCTGAGACCACTAATGTTGAAATAGTGCTTCTGTTCAAATGAAGTGAAATCTAGCCCAAATCTGCTCAAAAGCTGCTCTCTCAATGTGAGAAAGCTGCTTCATTCAATGTTCAGTGCAAATCTTGCCAAACTGAAAGATGCTTATGTCTTATGAAATACAATGTTTTTTGCAATGCTGTAAGACAGTTTTTAATGTGTTAGAAGTTATATGCACAAAAACTTATGTTAGAGCTTCAATGCTCAAGATTGTCAGTTTTCATGTTTCTGAGACCAAAAATGATGAAATAGTGATTTTTTTTCAAAAGAAGTTAAAACTAGCCCAAATCTGCTTAAAAGCTGCTCTCTGAATGTGAGAAAGCTGCTTCATTCATTGTTTAGTGCAAAATTTGCCAAACTGAAAGATGCTTATGTGTCATGAAGTACAATGAGTTTGCAATGCTGTAAGACAGTTTTTAATGTGTTAGAAGTGATATGCACAAAAACTTATGTTAGAGCTTCAATCCTCAAGATTGTCAGTTTTCAGGTTTCTGAGACCACTAATGTTGAAATAGTGCTTCTGTTCAAATGAAGTGAAATCTAGCCCAAATCTGCTCAAAAGCTGCTCTCTCAATGTGAGAAAGCTGCTTCATTCAATGTTCAGTGCAAATCTTGCCAAACTGAAAGATGCTTATGTCTTATGAAATACAATGTTTTTTGCAATGCTGTAAGACAGTTTTTAATGTGTTAGAAGTTATATGCACAAAAACTTATGTTAGAGCTTCAATGCTCTAGATTGTCAGTTTACAGGTTTCTGAGACCAATAATGTTGAAATAGTACTTCTGTTCAAATGAAGTTAAAACTAGCCCAAATCTGCTCAAAAGCTGCTCTCTCAATGTGAGAAAGCTGCTTCATTCAATGTTCAGTGCAAATCTTAACAAATTGAAAGATGCTTATGTGTTATGAAATACAATGTTTTTGCAATGCTGTAAGACAGGTTTTAATGTGTTAGAAGTTATATGCACAAAAACCTATGTTAGAGCTTCAATGCTCAAAATTGTCAGTTTACAGGTTTCTGAGACCAATAATGTTGAAATAGTTCTTCTGTTCAAATGAAGTTAAAACAAGCCCAAATCTGCTAAAAAGCTGCTCTCTCAATGTGAGAAAGCTGCTTCATTCAATGTTCAGTGCAAATCTTAACAAACTGAAAGATGCTTATGTGTTATGAAATACAATGTTTTTGTAATGCTGTAAGACAGTTTTTAATGTGTTAGAAGTGTTATGCACAAAAACTTATGTTAGAGCTTTAATGCTCTAGATTGTCAGTTTACAGGTTTCTGAGACCAATAATGTTGAAATAATGCTTTTGTTCAAATGAAGTTAAAACTAGCCCAAATCTGCTCAAAAGCTGCTCTCTCAATGTGAGAAACCTGCTTCATTCAATGTTTAGTGTAAAACTTGCCAAACTGAAAGATGCTTATG
Organism: Carassius carassius; assembly: GCF_963082965.1. Lineage (NCBI taxonomy): Eukaryota > Metazoa > Chordata > Actinopteri > Cypriniformes > Cyprinidae > Carassius > Carassius carassius. The sequence goes on along the minus strand of NC_081756.1, from coordinate 37,209,244 downwards.
TCTTCTGAAATACAATGTTTTTTGCAATGCTGTAAGACAGTTTTTAATGTGTTAGAAGTTATATGCACAAAAACTTATGTTAGAGCTTCAATGCTCAAGATTGTCAGTTTTCAGGTTTCTGAGACCAAAAATGATGAAATAGTGATTTTTTTTCAAATGAAGTTAAAACTAGCCCAAATCTGCTTAAAAGCTGCTCTCTCAATGTGAGAAAGCTGCTTCATTCATTGTTTAGTGCAAAATTTGCCAAACTGAAAGATGCTTATGTGTCATGAAGTACAATGAGTTTGCAATGCTGTAAGACAGTTTTTAATGTGTTAGAAGTGATATGCACAAAAACTTATGTTAGAGCTTCAATCCTCAAGATTGTCAGTTTTCAGGTTTCTGAGACCAATAATGTTGAAATAGTACTTCTGTTCAAATGAAGTTAAAACAAGCCCAAATCTGCTCAAAAGCTGCTCTCTCAATGTGAGAAAGCTGCTTCATTCAATGTTTAGTGCAAAACTTGCCAAACTGAAAGATGCTTATGTGTCATGAAATACAATGATTTTGCAATGCTGTAAGACAGTTTTTAATGTGTTAGAAGTGATATGCACAAAAACTTATGTTAGAGCTTCAATCCTCAAGATTGTCAGTTTTCAGGTTTCTGAGACCACTAATGTTGAAATAGTGCTTCTGTTCAAATGAAGTGAAATCTAGCCCAAATCTGCTCAAAAGCTGCTCTCTCAATTTGAGAAAGCTGCTTTATTCAATGTTCAGTGCAAATCTTGCCAAACTGAAAAATGCTTATGTCTTATGAAATGCAATGTTTTTTCAATGCTGTAAGACAGTTTTTAATGTGTTAGAAGTTATATGCACAAAAACTTATGTTAGAGCTTCAATGCTCTAGATTGTCAGTTTACAGGTTTCTGAGACCAATAATGTTGAAATAGTACTTCTGTTCAAATGAAGTTAAAACTAGCCCAAATCTGCTCAAAAGCTGCTCTCTCAATGTGAGAAAGCTGCTTCATTCAATGTTCAGTGCAAATCTTAACAAACTGAAAGATGCTTATGTGTTATGAAATACAATGTTTTTGCAATGCTGTAAGACAGTTTTTAATGTGTTAGAAGTTATATGCACAAAAACCTATGTTAGAGCTTCAATGCTAAAAATTGTCAGTTTACAGGTTTCTGAGACCAATAATGTTGAAATAGTTCTTCTGTTCAAATGAAGTTAAAACAAGCCCAAATCTGCTAAAAAGCTGCTCTCTCAATGTGAGAAAGCTGCTTCATTCAATGTTCAGTGCAAATCTTAACAAACTGAAAGATGCTTATGTGTTATGAAATACAATGTTTTTGTAATGCTGTAAGACAGTTTTTAATGTGTTAGAAGTGTTATGCACAAAAACTTACGTTAGAGCTTCAATGCTCTAGATTGTCAGTTTACAGTTTTCTGAGACCAATAATGTTGAAATAGTGCTTTTGTTCAAATGAAGTTAAAACAAGCCCAAATCTGCTCAAAAGCTGCTCTCTCAATGTGAGAAACCTGCTTCATTCAATGTTTAGTGTAAAACTTGCCACACTGAAAGATGCTTATGTCTTCTGAAATACAATGTTTTTTGCAATGCTGTAAGACAGTTTTTAATGTGTTAGAAGTTATATGCACAAAAACTTATGTTAGAGCTTCAATGCTCTAGATTGTCAGTTTACAGGTTTCTGAGACCAATAATGTTGAAATAGTGCTTCTGTTCAAATGAAGTTAAAACAAGCCCAAATCTGCTCAAAAGCTGCTCTCTCAATGTGAGAAAGCTGCTTCATTCAATGTTCAGTTCAAATCTTGCCAAACTGAAAGATGCTTATGTCTTATTAAATACAATGTTTTTTGCAATGCTGTAAGAGTTTTAAATGTGTTAGAAGTTATATGCACAAAAACTTATGTTAGAGCTTCAATGCTCTAGATTGTCAGTTTACAGGTTTCTGAGACCAATAATGTTGAAATAGTGCTTCTGTTCAAATGAAGTTAAAACAAGCCAAAATCTGCTCAAAAGCTGCTCTCTCAATGTGAGAAAGCTGCTTCATTCAATGTTCAGTTCAAATCTTGCCAAACTGAAAGATGCTTATGTCTTATTAAATACAATGTTTTTTGCAATGCTGTAAAAGAGTTTTAAATGTGTTAGAAGTTATATGCACAAAAACTTATGTTAGAGCTTCAATGCTCTAGATTGTCAGTTTACAGGTTTCTGAGACCAATAATGTTGAAATAGTGCTTCTGTTCAAATGAAGTTAAAACAAGCCCAAATCTGCTCAAAAGCTGCTCTCTCAATGTGAGAAAGCTGCTTCATTCAATGTTCAGTTCAAATCTTGCCAAACTGAAAGATGCTTATGTCTTATTAAATACAATGTTTTTTGCAATGCTGTAAAAGAGTTTTAAATGTGTTAGAAGTGATATGCACAAAAACTTATGTTAGAGCTTCAATCCTCAAGATTGTCAGTTTTCAGGTTTCTGAGACCACTAATGTTGAAATAGTGCTTCTGTTCAAATGAAGTGAAATCTAGCCCAAATCTGCTCAAAAGCTGCTCTCTCAATGTGAGAAAGCTGCTTCATTCAATGTTTAGTGCAAATCTTGCCAAACTGAAAGATGCTTATGTCTTATGAAATACAATGTTTTTTGCAATGCTGTAAGACAGTTTTTAATGTGTTAGAAGTTATATGCACAAAAACTTATGTTAGAGCTTCAATGCTCTAGATTGTCAGTTTACAGGTTTCTGAGACCAATAATGTTGAAATAGTACTTCTGTTCAAATGAAGTTAAAACTAGCCTAAATCTGCTCAAAAGCTGCTCTCTCAATGTGAGAAAGCTGCTTCATTCAATGTTCAGTGCAAATCTTAACAAACTGAAAGATGCTTATGTGTTATGAAATACAATGTTTTTGCAATGCTGTAAGACAGTTTTTAATGTGTTAGAAGTTATATGCACAAAAACCTATGTTAGAGCTTCAATGCTCAAAATTGTCAGTTTACAGGTTTCTGAGACCAATAATGTTGAAATAGTTCTTCTGTTCAAATGAAGTTAAAACAAGCCCAAATCTGCTAAAAAGCTGCTCTCTCAATGTGAGAAAGCTGCTTCATTCAATGTTCAGTGCAAATCCTAACAAACTGAAAGATGCTTATGTGTTATGAAATACAATGTTTTTGTAATGCTGTAAGACAGTTTTTAATGTGTTAGAAGTGTTATGCACAAAAACTTATGTTAGAGCTTCAATGCTCTAGATTGTCAGTTTACAGGTTTCTGAGACCAATAATGTTGAAATAGTGCTTTTGTTCAAATGAAGTTAAAACTAGCCCAAATCTGCTCAAAAGCTGCTCTCTCAATGTGAGAAACCTGCTTCATTCAATGTTTAGTGTAAAACTTGCCAAACTGAAAGATGCTTATGTCTTCTGAAATACAATGTTTTTTGCAATGCTGTAAGACAGTTTTTAATGTGTTAGAAGTTATATGCACAAAAACTTATGTTAGAACTTCAATGCTCAAGATTGTCAGTTTTCATGTTTCTGAGACCAAAAATGATGAAATAGTGATTTTTTTTCAAAAGAAGTTAAAACTAGCCCAAATCTGCTTAAAAGCTGCTCTCTCAATGTGAGAAAGCTGCTTCATTCATTGTTTAGTGCAAAATTTGCCAAACTGAAAGATGCTTATGTGTCATGAAGTACAATGAGTTTGCAATGCTGTAAGACAGTTTTTAATGTGTTAGAAGTGATATGCACAAAAACTTATGTTAGAGCTTCAATCCTCAAGATTGTCAGTTTTCAGGTTTCTGAGACCACTAATGTTGAAATAGTACTTCTGTTCAAATGAAGTTAAAACAAGCCCAAATCTGCTCAAAAGCTGCTCTCTCAATGTGAGAAAGCTGCTTCATTCAATGTTTAGTGCAAAACTTGCCAAACTGAAAGATGCTTATGTGTCATGAAATACAATGATTTTGCAATGCTGTAAGACAGTTTTTAATGTGTTAGAAGTGATATGCACAAAAACTTATGTTAGAGCTTCAATCCTCAAGATTGTCAGTTTTCAGGTTTCTGAGACCACTAATGTTGAAATAGTGCTTCTGTTCAAATGAAGTGAAATCTAGCCCAAATCTGCTCAAAAGCTGCTCTCTCAATGTGAGAAAGCTGCTTTATTCAATGTTCAGTGCAAATCTTGCCAAACTGAAAGATGCTTATGTCTTATGAAATACAATGTTTTTTGCAATGCTGTAAGACAGTTTTTAACGTGTTAGAAGTTATATGCACAAAAACTTATGTTAGAGCTTCAATGCTCTAGATTGTCAGTTTACAGGTTTCTGAGACCAATAATGTTGAAATAGTGCTTTTGTTCAAATGAAGTTAAAACTAGCCCAAATCTGCTCAAAAGCTGCTCTCTCAATGTGAGAAACCTGCTTCATTCAATGTTTAGTGTAAAACTTGCCACACTGAAAGATGCTTATGTCTTCTGAAATACAATGTTTTTTGCAATTCTGTAAGACAGTTTTTAATGTGTTAGAAGTTATATGCACAAAAACTTATGTTAGAGCTTCAATGCTCTAGATTGTCAGTTTACAGGTTTCTGAGACCAATAATGTTGAAATAGTGCTTCTGTTCAAATGAAGTTAAAACAAGCCCAAATCTGCTCAAAAGCTGCTCTCTCAATGTGAGAAAGCTGCTTCATTCAATGTTCAGTGCAAATCTTGCCAAACTGAAAGATGCTTATGTCTTATGAAATACAATGTTTTTTGCAATGCTGTAAGACAGTTTTTAATGTGTTAGAAGTTATATGCACAAAAACTTCTGTTAGAGCTTCAATGCTCTAGATTGTCAGTTTACAGGTTTCTGAGACCAATAATGTTGAAATAGTACTTTTGTTCAAATGAAGTTAAAACTAGCCCAAATCTGCTCAAAAGCTGCTCTCTCAATGTGAGAAAGCTGCTTCATTCAATGTTCAGTGCAAATCTTAACAAACTGAAAGATGCTTATGTGTTATGAAATACAATGTTTTTGCAATGCTGTAAGACAGTTTTTAATGTGTTAGAAGTTATATGCACAAAAACCTATGTTAGAGCTTCAATGCTAAAAATTGTCAGTTTACAGGTTTCTGAGACCAATAATGTTGAAATAGTTCTTCTGTTCAAATGAAGTTAAAACAAGCCCAAATCTGCTAAAAAGCTGCTCTCTCAATGTGAGAAAGCTGCTTCATTCAATGTTCAGTGCAAATCTTAACAAACTGAAAGATGCTTATGTGTTATGAAATACAATGTTTTTGTAATGCTGTAAGACAGTTTTTAATGTGTTAGAAGTGTTATGCACAAAAACTTACGTTAGAGCTTCAATGCTCTAGATTGTCAGTTTACAGGTTTCTGAGACCAATAATGTTGAAATAGTGCTTTTGTTCAAATGAAGTTAAAACTAGCCCAAATCTGCTCAAAAGCTGCTCTCTCAATGTGAGAAACCTGCTTCATTCAATGTTTAGTGTAAAACTTGCCACACTGAAAGATGCTTATGTCTTCTGAAATACAATGTTTTTTGCAATTCTGTAAGACAGTTTTTAATGTGTTAGAAGTTATATGCACAAAAACTTATGTTAGAGCTTCAATGCTCTAGATTGTCAGTTTACAGGTTTCTGAGACCAATAATGTTGAAATAGTACTTTTGTTCAAATGAAGTTAAAACTAGCCCAAATCTGCTCAAAAGCTGCTCTCTCAATGTGAGAAAGCTGCTTCATTCAATGTTCAGTGCAAATCTTAACAAACTGAAAGATGCTTATGTGTTATGAAATACAATGTTTTTGCAATGCTGTAAGACAGTTTTTAATGTGTTAGAAGTTATATGCACAAAAACCTATGTTAGAGCTTCAATGCTAAAAATTGTCAGTTTACAGGTTTCTGAGACCAATAATGTTGAAATAGTTCTTCTGTTCAAATGAAGTTAAAACAAGCCCAAATCTGCTAAAAAGCTGCTCTCTCAATGTGAGAAAGCTGCTTCATTCAATGTTCAGTGCAAATCTTAACAAACTGAAAGATGCTTATGTGTTATGAAATACAATGTTTTTGTAATGCTGTAAGACAGTTTTTAATGTGTTAGAAGTGTTATGCACAAAAACTTACGTTAGAGCTTCAATGCTCTAGATTGTCAGTTTACAGGTTTCTGAGACCAATAATGTTGAAATAGTGCTTTTGTTCAAATGAAGTTAAAACTAGCCCAAATCTGCTCAAAAGCTGCTCTCTCAATGTGAGAAACCTGCTTCATTCAATGTTTAGTGTAAAACTTGCCACACTGAAAGATGCTTATGTCTTCTGAAATACAATGTTTTTTGCAATTCTGTAAGACAGTTTTTAATGTGTTAGAAGTTATATGCACAAAAACTTATGTTAGAGCTTCAATGCTCTAGATTGTCAGTTTACAGGTTTCTGAGACCAATAATGTTGAAATAGTGCTTCTGTTCAAATGAAGTTAAAACAAGCCCAAATCTGCTCAAAAGCTGCTCTCTCAATGTGAGAAAGCTGCTTCATTCAATGTTCAGTGCAAATCTTGCCAAACTGAAAGATGCTTATGTCTTATGAAATACAATGTTTTTTGCAATGCTGTAAGACAGTTTTTAATGTGTTAGAAGTTATATGCACAAAAACCTATGTTAGAGCTTCAATGCTAAAAATTGTCAGTTTACAGGTTTCTGAGACCAATAATGTTGAAATAGTTCTTCTGTTCAAATGAAGTTAAAACAAGCCCAAATCTGCTAAAAAGCTGCTCTCTCAATGTGAGAAAGCTGCTTCATTCAATGTTCAGTGCAAATCTTAACAAACTGAAAGATGCTTATGTGTTATGAAATACAATGTTTTTGTAATGCTGTAAGACAGTTTTTAATGTGTTAGAAGTGTTATGCACAAAAACTTACGTTAGAGCTTCAATGCTCTAGATTGTCAGTTTACAGGTTTCTGAGACCAATAATGTTGAAATAGTGCTTCTGTTCAAATGAAGTTAAAACAAGCCCAAATCTGCTCAAAAGCTGCTCTCTCAATGTGAGAAAGCTGCTTCATTCAATGTTCAGTGCAAATCTTGCCAAACTGAAAGATGCTTATGTCTTATGAAATACAATGTTTTTTGCAATGCTGTAAGACAGTTTTTAATGTGTTAGAAGTTATATGCACAAAAACTTATGTTAGAGCTTCAATGCTCTAGATTGTCAGTTTACAGGTTTCTGAGACCAATAATGTTGAAATAGTACTTCTGTTCAAATGAAGTTAAAACTAGCCCAAATCTGCTCAAAAGCTGCTCTCTCAATGTGAGAAAGCCGCTTCATTCAATGTTCAGTGCAAATCTTAACAAACTGAAAGATGCTTATGTGTTATGAATTACAATGTTTTTGCAATGCTGTAAGACAGTTTTTAATGTGTTAGAAGTTATATGCACAAAAACCTATGTTAGAGCTTCAATGCTCAAAATTGTCAGTTTACAGGTTTCTGAGACCAATAATGTTGAAATAGTTCTTCTGTTCAAATGAAGTTAAAACAAGCCCAAATCTGCTAAAAAGCTGCTCTCTCAATGTGAGAAAGCTGCTTCATTCAATGTTCAGTGCAAATCTTAACAAACTGAAAGATGCTTATGTGTTATGAAATACAATGTTTTTGTAATGCTGTAAGACAGTTTTTAATGTGTTAGAAGTTATATGCACAAAAACCTATGTTAGAGCTTCAATGCTCAAAATTGTCAGTTTACAGGTTTCTGAGACCAATAATGTTGAAATAGTTCTTCTGTTCAAATGAAGTTAAAACAAGCCCAAATCTGCTAAAAAGCTGCTCTCTCAATGTGAGAAAGCTGCTTCATTCAATGTTCAGTGCAAATCTTAACAAACTGAAAGATGCTTATGTGTTATGAAATACAATGTTTTTGTAATGCTGTAAGACAGTTTTTAATGTGTTAGAAGTGTTATGCACAAAAACTTATGTTAGAGCTTCAATGCTCTAGATTGTCAGTTTACAGGTTTCTGAGACCAATAATGTTGAAATAGTGCTTTTGTTCAAATGAAGTTAAAACAAGCCCAAATCTGCTCAAAAGCTGCTCTCTCAATGTGAGAAACCTGCTTCATTCAATGTTTAGTGTAAAACTTGCCACACTGAAAGATGCTTATGTCTTCTGAAATACAATGTTTTTTGCAATGCTGTTAGACAGTTTTTAATGTGTTAGAAGTTATATGCACAAAAACTTATGTTAGAGCTTCAATGCTCTAGATTGTCAGTTTACAGGTTTCTGAGACCAATAATGTTGAAATAGTGCTTCTGTTCAAATGAAGTTAAAACAAGCCCAAATCTGCTCAAAAGCTGCTCTCTCAATGTGAGAAAGCTGCTTCATTCAATGTTCAGTTCAAATCTTGCCAAACTGAAAGATGCTTATGTCTTATTAAATACAATGTTTTTTGCAATGCTGTAAAAGAGTTTTAAATGTGTTAGAAGTTATATGCACAAAAACTTATGTTAGAGCTTCAATGCTCTAGATTGTCAGTTTACAGGTTTCTGAGACCAATAATGTTGAAATAGTGCTTCTGTTCAAATGAAGTTAAAACAAGCCCAAATCTGCTCAAAAGCTGCTCTCTCAATGTGAGAAAGCTGCTTCATTCAATGTTCAGTTCAAATCTTGCCAAACTGAAAGATGCTTATGTCTTATTAAATACAATGTTTTTTGCAATGCTGTAAAAGAGTTTTAAATGTGTTAGAAGTGATATGCACAAAAACTTATGTTAGAGCTTCAATCCTCAAGATTGTCAGTTTTCAGGTTTCTGAGACCACTAATGTTGAAATAGTGCTTCTGTTCAAATGAAGTGAAATCTAGCCCAAATCTGCTCAAAAGCTGCTCTCTCAATGTGAGAAAGCTGCTTTATTCAATGTTCAGTGCAAATCTTGCCAAACTGAAAGATGCTTATGTCTTATGAAATACAATGTTTTTTGCAATGCTGTAAGACAGTTTTTAATGTGTTAGAAGTTATATGCACAAAAACTTATGTTAGAGCTTCAATGCTCTAGATTGTCAGTTTACAGGTTTCTGAGACCAATAATGTTGAAATAGTACTTCTGTTCAAATGAAGTTAAAACTAGCCTAAATCTGCTCAAAAGCTGCTCTCTCAATGTGAGAAAGCTGCTTCATTCAATGTTCAGTGCAAATCTTAACAAACTGAAAGATGCTTATGTGTTATGAAATACAATGTTTTTGTAATGCTGTAAGACAGTTTTTAATGTGTTAGAAGTGTTATGCACAAAAACTTATGTTAGAGCTTCAATGCTCTAGATTGTCAGTTTACAGGTTTCTGAGACCAATAATGTTGAAATAGTGCTTTTGTTCAAATGAAGTTAAAACTAGCCCAAATCTGCTCAAAAGCTGCTCTCTCAATGTGAGAAACCTGCTTCATTCAATGCTTAGTGTAAAACTTGCCAAACTGAAAGATGCTTATGTCTTCTGAAATACAATGTTTTTTGCAATGCTGTAAGACAGTTTTTAATGTGTTAGAAGTTATATGCACAAAAACTTATGTTAGAGCTTCAATGCTCAAGATTGTCAGTTTTCATGTTTCTGAGACCAAAAATGATGAAATAGTGATTTTTTTTCAAAAGAAGTTAAAACTAGCCCAAATCTGCTTAAAAGCTGCTCTCTCAATGTGAGAAAGCTGCTTCATTCATTGTTTAGTGCAAAATTTGCCAAACTGAAAGATGCTTATATCTTATTAAATACAATGTTTTTTGCAATGCTGTAAAAGAGTTTTAAATGTGTTAGAAGTTATATGCACAAAAACTTATGTTAGAGCTTCAATGCTCTAGATTGTCAGTTTACAGGTTTCTGAGACCAATAATGTTGAAATAGTGCTTCTGTTCAAATGAAGTTAAAACAAGCCCAAATCTGCTCAAAAGCTGCTCTCTCAATGTGAGAAAGCTGCTTCATTCAATGTTCAGTTCAAATCTTGCCAAACTGAAAGATGCTTATGTCTTATTAAATACAATGTTTTTTGCAATGCTGTAAAAGAGTTTTAAATGTGTTAGAAGTTATATGCACAAAAACTTATGTTAGAGCTTCAATGCTCTAGATTGTCAGTTTACAGGTTTCTGAGACCAATAATGTTGAAATAGTGCTTCTGTTCAAATGAAGTTAAAACAAGCCCAAATCTGCTCAAAAGCTGCTCTCTCAATGTGAGAAAGCTGCTTCATTCAATGTTCAGTTCAAATCTTGCCAAACTGAAAGATGCTTATGTCTTATTAAATACAATGTTTTTTGCAATGCTGTAAAAGAGTTTTAAATGTGTTAGAAGTGATATGCACAAAAACTTATGTTAGAGCTTCAATCCTCAAGATTGTCAGTTTTCAGGTTTCTGAGACCACTAATGTTGAAATAGTGCTTCTGTTCAAATGAAGTGAAATCTAGCCCAAATCTGCTCAAAAGCTGCTCTCTCAATGTGAGAAAGCTGCTTTATTCAATGTTCAGTGCAAATCTTGCCAAACTGAAAGATGCTTATGTCTTATGAAATACAATGTTTTTTGCAATGCTGTAAGACAGTTTTTAATGTGTTAGAAGTTATATGCACAAAAACTTATGTTAGAGCTTCAATGCTCTAGATTGTCAGTTTACAGGTTTCTGAGACCAATAATGTTGAAATAGTACTTCTGTTCAAATGAAGTTAAAACTAGCCTAAATCTGCTCAAAAGCTGCTCTCTCAATGTGAGAAAGCTGCTTCATTCAATGTTCAGTGCAAATCTTAACAAACTGAAAGATGCTTATGTGTTATGAAATACAATGTTTTTGTAATGCTGTAAGACAGTTTTTAATGTGTTAGAAGTGTTATGCACAAAAACTTATGTTAGAGCTTCAATGCTCTAGATTGTCAGTTTACAGGTTTCTGAGACCAATAATGTTGAAATAGTGCTTTTGTTCAAATGAAGTTAAAACTAGCCCAAATCTGCTCAAAAGCTGCTCTCTCAATGTGAGAAACCTGCTTCATTCAATGTTTAGTGTAAAACTTGCCAAACTGAAAGATGCTTATGTCTTCTGAAATACAATGTTTTTTGCAATGCTGTAAGACAGTTTTTAATGTGTTAGAAGTTATATGCACAAAAACTTATGTTAGAGCTTCAATGCTCAAGATTGTCAGTTTTCATGTTTCTGAGACCAAAAATGATGAAATAGTGATTTTTTTTCAAAAGAAGTTAAAACTAGCCCAAATCTGCTTAAAAGCTGCTCTCTCAATGTGAGAAAGCTGCTTCATTCATTGTTTAGTGCAAAATTTGCCAAACTGAAAGATGCTTATGTGTCATGAAGTACAATGAGTTTGCAATGCTGTAAGACAGTTTTTAATGTGTTAGAAGTGATATGCACAAAAACTTATGTTAGAGCTTCAATCCTCAAGATTGTCAGTTTTCAGGTTTCTGAGAACACTAATGTTGAAATAGTGCTTCTGTTCAAATGAAGTGAAATCTAGCCCAAATCTGCTCAAAAGCTGCTCTCTCAATGTGAGAAAGCTGCTTCATTCAATGTTCAGTGCAAATCTTGCCAAACTGAAAGATGCTTATGTCTTATGAAATACAATGTTTTTTGCAATGCTGTAAGACAGTTTTTAATGTGTTAGAAGTTATGTGCACAAAAACTTATGTTAGAGCTTCAATGCTCTAGATTGTCAGTTTACAGGTTTCTGAGACCAATAATTTTGAAATAGTACTTCTGTTCAAATGAAGTTAAAACTAGCCCAAATCTGCTCAAAAGCTGCTCTCTCAATGTGAGAAAGCTGCTTCATTCAATGTTCAGTGCAAATCTTAACAAATTGAAAGATGCTTATGTGTTATGAAATACAATGTTTTTGCAATGCTGTAAGACAGTTTTTAATGTGTTAGAAGTTATATGCACAAAAACCTATGTTAGAGCTTCAATGCTCAAAATTGTCAGTTTACAGGTTTCTGAGACCAATAATGTTGAAATAGTTCTTCTGTTCAAATGAAGTTAAAACAAGCCCAAATCTGCTAAAAAGCTGCTCTCTCAATGTGAGAAAGCTGCTTCATTCAATGTTCAGTGCAAATCTTGCCAAACTGAAAGATGCTTATGTCTTATGAAATACAATGTTTTTTGCAATGCTGTAAGACAGTTTTTAATGTGTTAGAAGTGATATGCACAAAAACTTATGTTAGAGCTTCAATCCTCAAGATTGTCAGTTTTCAGGTTTCTGAGAACACTAATGTTGAAATAGTGCTTCTGTTCAAATGAAGTGAAATCTAGCCCAAATCTGCTCAAAAGCTGCTCTCTCAATGTGAGAAAGCTGCTTCATTCAATGTTCAGTGCAAATCTTGCCAAACTGAAAGATGCTTATGTCTTATGAAATACAATGTTTTTTGCAATGCTGTAAGACAGTTTTTAATGTGTTAGAAGTTATGTGCACAAAAACTTATGTTAGAGCTTCAATGCTCTAGATTGTCAGTTTACAGGTTTCTGAGACCAATAATTTTGAAATAGTACTTCTGTTCAAATGAAGTTAAAACTAGCCCAAATCTGCTCAAAAGCTGCTCTCTCAATGTGAGAAAGCTGCTTCATTCAATGTTCAGTGCAAATCTTAACAAATTGAAAGATGCTTATGTGTTATGAAATACAATGTTTTTGCAATGCTGTAAGACAGTTTTTAATGTGTTAGAAGTTATATGCACAAAAACCTATGTTAGAGCTTCAATGCTCAAAATTGTCAGTTTACAGGTTTCTGAGACCAATAATGTTGAAATAGTTCTTCTGTTCAAATGAAGTTAAAACAAGCCCAAATCTGCTAAAAAGCTGCTCTCTCAATGTGAGAAAGCTGCTTCATTCAATGTTCAGTGCAAATCTTGCCAAACTGAAAGATGCTTATGTCTTATGAAATACAATGTTTTTTGCAATGCTGTAAGACAGTTTTTAATGTGTTAGAAGTTATATGCACAAAAACTTATGTTAGAGCTTCAATGCTCTAGATTGTCAGTTTACAGGTTTCTGAGACCAATAATGTTGAAATAGTACTTCTGTTCAAATGAAGTTAAAACTAGCCCAAATCTGCTCAAAAGCTGCTCTCTCAATGTGAGAAAGCCGCTTCATTCAATGTTCAGTGCAAATCTTAACAAACTGAAAGATGCTTATGTGTTATGAATTACAATGTTTTTGCAATGCTGTAAGACAGTTTTTAATGTGTTAGAAGTTATATGCACAAAAACCTATGTTAGAGCTTCAATGCTCAAAATTGTCAGTTTACAGGTTTCTGAGACCAATAATGTTGAAATAGTTCTTCTGTTCAAATGAAGTTAAAACAAGCCCAAATCTGCTAAAAAGCTGCTCTCTCAATGTGAGAAAGCTGCTTCATTCAATGTTCAGTGCAAATCTTAACAAACTGAAAGATGCTTATGTGTTATGAAATACAATGTTTTTGTAATGCTGTAAGACAGTTTTTAATGTGTTAGAAGTGTTATGCACAAAAACTTATGTTAGAGCTTCAATGCTCTAGATTGTCAGTTTACAGGTTTCTGAGACCAATAATGTTGAAATAGTGCTTTTGTTCAAATGAAGTTAAAACAAGCCCAAATCTGCTCAAAAGCTGCTCTCTCAATGTGAGAAACCTGCTTCATTCAATGTTTAGTGTAAAACTTGCCACACTGAAAGATGCTTATGTCTTCTGAAATACAATGTTTTTTGCAATGCTGTAAGACAGTTTTTAATGTGTTAGAAGTTATATGCACAAAAACTTATGTTAGAGCTTCAATGCTCTAGATTGTCAGTTTACAGGTTTCTGAGACCAATAATGTTGAAATAGTGCTTCTGTTCAAATGAAGTTAAAACAAGCCCAAATCTGCTCAAAAGCTGCTCTCTCAATGTAAGAAAGCTGCTTCATTCAATGTTCAGTTCAAATCTTGCCAAACTGAAAGATGCTTATGTCTTATTAAATACAATGTTTTTTGCAATGCTGTAAAAGAGTTTTAAATGTGTTAGAAGTTATATGCACAAAAACTTATGTTAGAGCTTCAATGCTCTAGATTGTCAGTTTACAGGTTACTGAGACCAATAATGTTGAAATAGTGCTTCTGTTCAAATGAAGTTAAAACAAGCCCAAATCTGCTCAAAAGCTGCTCTCTCAATGTGAGAAAGCTGCTTCATTCAATGTTCAGTTCAAATCTTGCCAAAATGAAAGATGCTTATGTCTTATTAAATACAATGTTTTTTGCAATGCTGTAAAAGAGTTTTAAATGTGTTAGAAGTTATATGCACAAAAACTTATGTTAGAGCTTCAATGCTCTAGATTGTCAGTTTACAGGTTTCTGAGACCAATAATGTTGAAATAGTGCTTCTGTTCAAATGAAGTTAAAACAAGCCCAAATCTGCTCAAAAGCTGCTCTCTCAATGTGAGAAAGCTGCTTCATTCAATGTTCAGTTCAAATCTTGCCAAACTGAAAGATGCTTATGTCTTATTAAATACAATGTTTTTTGCAATGCTGTAAAAGAGTTTTAAATGTGTTAGAAGTGATATGCACAAAAACTTATGTTAGAGCTTCAATCCTCAAGATTGTCAGTTTTCAGGTTTCTGAGACCACTAATGTTGAAATAGTGCTTCTGTTCAAATGAAGTGAAATCTAGCCCAAATCTGCTCAAAAGCTGCTCTCTCAATGTGAGAAAGCTGCTTTATTCAATGTTCAGTGCAAATCTTGCCAAACTGAAAGATGCTTATGTCTTATGAAATACAATGTTTTTTGCAATGCTGTAAGACAGTTTTTAATGTGTTAGAAGTTATATGCACAAAAACTTATGTTAGAGCTTCAATGCTCTAGATTGTCAGTTTACAGGTTTCTGAGACCAATAATGTTGAAATAGTACTTCTGTTCAAATGAAGTTAAAACTAGCCTAAATCTGCTCAAAAGCTGCTCTCTCAATGTGAGAAAGCTGCTTCATTCAATGTTCAGTGCAAATCTTAACAAACTGAAAGATGCTTATGTGTTATGAAATACAATGTTTTTGTAATGCTGTAAGACAGTTTTTAATGTGTTAGAAGTGTTATGCACAAAAACTTATGTTAGAGCTTCAATGCTCTAGATTGTCAGTTTACAGGTTTCTGAGACCAATAATGTTGAAATAGTGCTTTTGTTCAAATGAAGTTAAAACTAGCCCAAATCTGCTCAAAAGCTGCTCTCTCAATGTGAGAAACCTGCTTCATTCAATGTTTAGTGTAAAACTTGCCAAACTGAAAGATGCTTATGTCTTCTGAAATACAATGTTTTTTGCAATGCTGTAAGACAGTTTTTAATGTGTTAGAAGTTATATGCACAAAAACTTATGTTAGAGCTTCAATGCTCAAGATTGTCAGTTTTCATGTTTCTGAGACCAAAAATGATGAAATAGTGATTTTTTTTCAAAAGAAGTTAAAACTAGCCCAAATCTGCTTAAAAGCTGCTCTCTCAATGTGAGAAAGCTGCTTCATTCATTGTTTAGTGCAAAATTTGCCAAACTGAAAGATGCTTATATCTTATTAAATACAATGTTTTTTGCAATGCTGTAAAAGAGTTTTAAATGTGTTAGAAGTTATATGCACAAAAACTTATGTTAGAGCTTCAATGCTCTAGATTGTCAGTTTACAGGTTTCTGAGACCAATAATGTTGAAATAGTGCTTCTGTTCAAATGAAGTTAAAACAAGCCCAAATCTGCTCAAAAGCTGCTCTCTCAATGTGAGAAAGCTGCTTCATTCAATGTTCAGTTCAAATCTTGCCAAACTGAAAGATGCTTATGTCTTATTAAATACAATGTTTTTTGCAATGCTGTAAAAGAGTTTTAAATGTGTTAGAAGTTATATGCACAAAAACTTATGTTAGAGCTTCAATGCTCTAGATTGTCAGTTTACAGGTTTCTGAGACCAATAATGTTGAAATAGTGCTTCTGTTCAAATGAAGTTAAAACAAGCCCAAATCTGCTCAAAAGCTGCTCTCTCAATGTGAGAAAGCTGCTTCATTCAATGTTCAGTTCAAATCTTGCCAAACTGAAAGATGCTTATGTCTTATTAAATACAATGTTTTTTGCAATGCTGTAAAAGAGTTTTAAATGTGTTAGAAGTGATATGCACAAAAACTTATGTTAGAGCTTCAATCCTCAAGATTGTCAGTTTTCAGGTTTCTGAGACCACTAATGTTGAAATAGTGCTTCTGTTCAAATGAAGTGAAATCTAGCCCAAATCTGCTCAAAAGCTGCTCTCTCAATGTGAGAAAGCTGCTTTATTCAATGTTCAGTGCAAATCTTGCCAAACTGAAAGATGCTTATGTCTTATGAAATACAATGTTTTTTGCAATGCTGTAAGACAGTTTTTAATGTGTTAGAAGTTATATGCACAAAAACTTATGTTAGAGCTTCAATGCTCTAGATTGTCAGTTTACAGGTTTCTGAGACCAATAATGTTGAAATAGTACTTCTGTTCAAATGAAGTTAAAACTAGCCTAAATCTGCTCAAAAGCTGCTCTCTCAATGTGAGAAAGCTGCTTCATTCAATGTTCAGTGCAAATCTTAACAAACTGAAAGATGCTTATGTGTTATGAAATACAATGTTTTTGTAATGCTGTAAGACAGTTTTTAATGTGTTAGAAGTGTTATGCACAAAAACTTATGTTAGAGCTTCAATGCTCTAGATTGTCAGTTTACAGGTTTCTGAGACCAATAATGTTGAAATAGTGCTTTTGTTCAAATGAAGTTAAAACTAGCCCAAATCTGCTCAAAAGCTGCTCTCTCAATGTGAGAAACCTGCTTCATTCAATGTTTAGTGTAAAACTTGCCAAACTGAAAGATGCTTATGTCTTCTGAAATACAATGTTTTTTGCAATGCTGTAAGACAGTTTTTAATGTGTTAGAAGTTATATGCACAAAAACTTATGTTAGAGCTTCAATGCTCAAGATTGTCAGTTTTCATGTTTCTGAGACCAAAAATGATGAAATAGTGATTTTTTTTCAAAAGAAGTTAAAACTAGCCCAAATCTGCTTAAAAGCTGCTCTCTCAATGTGAGAAAGCTGCTTCATTCATTGTCTAGTGCAAAATTTGCCAAACTGAAAGATGCTTATGTGTCATGAAGTACAATGAGTTTGCAATGCTGTAAGACAGTTTTTAATGTGTTAGAAGTGATATGCACAAAAACTTATGTTAGAGCTTCAATCCTCAAGATTGTCAGTTTTCAGGTTTCTGAGACCACTAATGTTGAAATAGTGCTTCTGTTCAAATGAAGTGAAATCTAGCCCAAATCTGCTCAAAAGCTGCTCTCTCAATGTGAGAAAGCTGCTTCATTCAATGTTCAGTGCAAATCTTGCCAAACTGAAAGATGCTTATGTCTTATGAAATACAATGTTTTTTGCAATGCTGTAAGACAGTTTTTAATGTGTTAGAAGTTATGTGCACAAAAACTTATGTTAGAGCTTCAATGCTCTAGATTGTCAGTTTACAGGTTTCTGAGACCAATAATTTTGAAATAGTACTTCTGTTCAAATGAAGTTAAAACTAGCCCAAATCTGCTCAAAAGCTGCTCTCTCAATGTGAGAAAGCTGCTTCATTCAATGTTCAGTGCAAATCTTAACAAATTGAAAGATGCTTATGTGTTATGAAATACAATGTTTTTGCAATGCTGTAAGACAGTTTTTAATGTGTTAGAAGTTATATGCACAAAAACCTATGTTAGAGCTTCAATGCTCAAAATTGTCAGTTTACAGGTTTCTGAGACCAATAATGTTGAACTAGTGCTTCTGTTCAAATGAAGTGAAATCTAGCCCAAATCTGCTCAAAAGCTGCTCTCTCAATGTGAGAAAGCTGCTTTATTTAATGTTCAGTGCAAATCTTGCCAAACTGAAAGATGCTTATGTCTTATGAAATACAATGTTTTTTGCAATGCTGTAAAAGAGTTTTAAATGTGTTAGAAGTTATATGCACAAAAACTTATGTTAGAGCTTCAATGCTCTAGATTGTCAGTTTACAGGTTTCTGAGACCAATAATGTTGAAATAGTACTTCTGTTCAAATGAAGTTAAAACAAGCCCAAATCTGCTCAAAAGCTGCTCTCTCAATGTGAGAAAGCTGCTTCATTCAATGTTTAGTGCAAAACTTGCCAAACTGAAAGATGCTTATGTGTCATGAAATACAATGATTTTGCAATGCTGTAAGACAGTTTTTAATGTGTTAGAAGTGATATGCACAAAAACTTATGTTAGAGCTTCAATCCTCAAGATTGTCAGTTTTCAGGTTTCTGAGACCACTAATGTTGAAATAGTGCTTCTGTTCAAATGAAGTGAAATCTAGCCCAAATCTGCTCAAAAGCTGCTCTCTCAATTTGAGAAAGCTGCTTTATTCAATGTTCAGTGCAAATCTTGCCAAACTGAAAGATGCTTATGTCTTATGAAATACAATGTTTTTTGCAATGCTGTAAGACAGTTTTTAATGTGTTAGAAGTTATATGCACAAAAACTTATGTTAGAGCTTCAATGCTCTAGATTGTCAGTTTACAGGTTTCTGAGACCAATAATGTTGAAATAGTACTTCTGTTCAAATGAAGTTAAAACTAGCCCAAATCTGCTCAAAAGCTGCTCTCTCAATGTGAGAAAGCCGCTTCATTCAATGTTCAGTGCAAATCTTAACAAACTGAAAGATGCTTATGTGTTATGAATTACAATGTTTTTGCAATGCTGTAAGACAGTTTTTAATGTGTTAGAAGTTATATGCACAAAAACCTATGTTAGAGCTTCAATGCTCAAAATTGTCAGTTTACAGGTTTCTGAGACCAATAATGTTGAAATAGTTCTTCTGTTCAAATGAAGTTAAAACAAGCCCAAATCTGCTAAAAAGCTGCTCTCTCAATGTGAGAAAGCTGCTTCATTCAATGTTCAGTGCAAATCTTAACAAACTGAAAGATGCTTATGTGTTATGAAATACAATGTTTTTGTAATGCTGTAAGACAGTTTTTAATGTGTTAGAAGTGTTATGCACAAAAACTTATGTTAGAGCTTTAATGCTCTAGATCGTCAGTTTACAGGTTTCTGAGACCAATAATGTTGAAATAGTGCTTTTGTTCAAATGAAGTTAAAACAAGCCCAAATCTGCTCAAAAGCTGCTCTCTCAATGTGAGAAACCTGCTTCATTCAATGTTTAGTGTAAAACTTGCCACACTGAAAGATGCTTATGTCTTCTGAAATACAATGTTTTTTGCAATGCTGTAAAAGAGTTTTAAATGTGTTAGAAGTTATATGCACAAAAACTTATGTTAGAGCTTCAATGCTCTAGATTGTCAGTTTACAGGTTTCTGAGACCAATAATGTTGAAATAGTGCTTCTGTTCAAATGAAGTTAAAACAAGCCCAAATCTGCTCAAAAGCTGCTCTCTCAATGTGAGAAAGCTGCTTCATTCAATGTTCAGTTCAAATCTTGCCAAACTGAAAGATGCTTATGTCTTATTAAATACAATGTTTTTTGCAATGCTGTAAAAGAGTTTTAAATGTGTTAGAAGTTATATGCACAAAAACTTATGTTAGAGCTTCAATGCTCTAGATTGTCAGTTTACAGGTTTCTGAGACCAATAATGTTGAAATAGTGCTTCTGTTCAAATGAAGTTAAAACAAGCCCAAATCTGCTCAAAAGCTGCTCTCTCAATGTGAGAAAGCTGCTTCATTCAATGTTCAGTTCAAATCTTGCCAAACTGAAAGATGCTTATGTCTTATTAAATACAATGTTTTTTGCAATGCTGTAAAAGAGTTTTAAATGTGTTAGAAGTGATATGCACAAAAACTTATGTTAGAGCTTCAATCCTTAAGATTGTCAGTTTTCAGGTTTCTGAGACCACTAATGTTGAAATAGTGCTTCTGTTCAAATGAAGTGAAATCTAGCCCAAATCTGCTCAAAAGCTGCTCTCTCAATGTGAGAAAGCTGCTTTATTCAATGTTCAGTGCAAATCTTGCCAAACTGAAAGATGCTTATGTCTTATGAAATACAATGTTTTTTGCAATGCTGTAAGACAGTTTTTAATGTGTTAGAAGTTATATGCACAAAAACTTATGTTAGAGCTTCAATGCTCTAGATTGTCAGTTTACAGGTTTCTGAGACCAATAATGTTGAAATAGTACTTCTGTTCAAATGAAGTTAAAACAAGCCTAAATCTGCTCAAAAGCTGCTCTCTCAATGTGAGAAAGCTGCTTCATTTAATGTTCAGTGCAAATCTTAACAAACTGAAAGATGCTTATGTGTTATGAAATACAATGTTTTTGTAATGCTGTAAGACAGTTTTTAATGTGTTAGAAGTGTTATGCACAAAAACTTATGTTAGAGCTTCAATGCTCTAGATTGTCAGTTTACAGGTTTCTGAGACCAATAATGTTGAAATAGTGCTTTTGTTCAAATGAAGTTAAAACTAGCCCAAATCTGCTCAAAAGCTGCTCTCTCAATGTGAGAAACCTGCTTCATTCAATGTTTAGTGTAAAACTTGCCAAACTGAAAGATGCTTATGTCTTCTGAAATACAATGTTTTTTGCAATGCTGTAAGAGAGTTTTTAATGTGTTAGAAGTTATATGCACAAAAACTTATGTTAGAGCTTCAATGCTCAAGATTGTCAGTTTTCATGTTTCTGAGACCAAAAATGATGAAATAGTGATTTTTTTTCAAAAGAAGTTAAAACTAGCCCAAATCTGCTTAAAAGCTGCTCTCTCAATGTGAGAAAGCTGCTTCATTCATTGTTTAGTGCAAAATTTGCCAAACTGAAAGATGCTTATGTCTTATTAAATACAATGTTTTTTGCAATGCTGTAAAAGAGTTTTAAATGTGTTAGAAGTTATATGCACAAAAACTTATGTTAGAGCTTCAATGCTCTAGATTGTCAGTTTACAGGTTTCTGAGACCAATAATGTTGAAATAGTGCTTCTGTTCAAATGAAGTTAAAACAAGCCCAAATCTGCTCAAAAGCTGCTCTCTCAATGTGAGAAAGATGCTTCATTCAATGTTCAGTTCAAATCTTGCCAAACTGAAAGATGCTTATGTCTTATTAAATACAATGTTTTTTGCAATGCTGTAAAAGAGTTTTAAATGTGTTAGAAGTTATATGCACAAAAACTTATGTTAGAGCTTCAATGCTCTAGATTGTCAGTTTACAGGTTTCTGAGACCAATAATGTTGAAATAGTGCTTCTGTTCAAATGAAGTTAAAACAAGCCCAAATCTGCTCAAAAGCTGCTCTCTCAATGTGAGAAAGCTGCTTCATTCAATGTTCAGTTCAAATCTTGCCAAACTGAAAGATGCTTATGTCTTATTAAATACAATGTTTTTTGCAATGCTGTAAAAGAGTTTTAAATGTGTTAGAAGTGATATGCACAAAAACTTATGTTAGAGCTTCAATCCTCAAGATTGTCAGTTTTCAGGTTTCTGAGACCACTAATGTTGAAATAGTGCTTCTGTTCAAATGAAGTGAAATCTAGCCCAAATCTGCTCAAAAGCTGCTCTCTCAATGTGAGAAAGCTGCTTTATTCAATGTTCAGTGCAAATCTTGCCAAACTGAAAGATGCTTATGTCTTATGAAATACAATGTTTTTTGCAATGCTGTAAGACAGTTTTTAATGTGTTAGAAGTTATATGCACAAAAACCTATGTTAGAGCTTCAATGCTCAAAATTGTCAGTTTACAGGTTTCTGAGACCAATAATGTTGAAATAGTTCTTCTGTTCAAATGAAGTTAAAACAAGCCCAAATCTGCTAAAAAGCTGCTCTCTCAATGTGAGAAAGCTGCTTCATTCAATGTTCAGTGCAAATCTTAACAAACTGAAAGATGCTTATGTGTTATGAAATACAATGTTTTTGTAATGCTGTAAGACAGTTTTTAATGTGTTAGAAGTGTTATGCACAAAAACTTATGTTAGAGCTTCAATGCTCTAGATTGTCAGTTTACAGGTTTCTGAGACCAATAATGTTGAAATAGTGCTTTTGTTCAAATGAAGTTAAAACTAGCCCAAATCTGCTCAAAAGCTGCTCTCTCAATGTGAGAAACCTGCTTCATTCAATGTTTAGTGTAAAACTTGCCAAACTGAAAGATGCTTATGTCTTCTGAAATACAATGTTTTTTGCAATGCTGTAAGACAGTTTTTAATGTGTTAGAAGTTATATGCACAAAAACTTATGTTAGAGCTTCAATGCTCAAGATTGTCAGTTTTCATGTTTCTGAGACCAAAAATGATGAAATAGTGATTTTTTTTCAAAAGAAGTTAAAAATAGCCCAAATCTGCTTAAAAGCTGCTCTCTCAATGTGAGAAAGCTGCTTCATTCATTGTTTAGTGCAAAATTTGCCAAACTGAAAGATGCTTATGTGTCATGAAGTACAATGAGTTTGCAATGCTGTAAGACAGTGTTTAATGTGTTAGAAGTGATATGCACAAAAACCTATGTTAGAGCTTCAATCCTCAAGATTGTCAGTTTTCAGGTTTCTGAGACCACTAATGTTGAAATAGTGCTTCTGTTCAAATGAAGTGAAATCTAGCCCAAATCTGCTCAAAAGCTGCTCTCTCAATGTGAGAAAGCTGCTTCATTCAATGTTCAGTGCAAATCTTGCCAAACTGAAAGATGCTTATGTCTTATGAAATACAATGTTTTTTGCAATGCTGTAAGACAGTTTTTAATGTGTTAGAAGTTATGTGCACAAAAACTTATGTTAGAGCTTCAATGCTCTAGATTGTCAGTTTACAGGTTTCTGAGACCAATAATGTTGAAATAGTACTTCTGTTCAAATGAAGTTAAAACTAGCCCAAATCTGCTCAAAAGCTGCTCTCTCAATGTGAGAAAGCTGCTTCATTCAATGTTCAGTGCAAATCTTAACAAATTGAAAGATGCTTATGTGTTATGAAATACAATGTTTTTGCAATGCTGTAAGACAGTTTTTAATGTGTTAGAAGTTATATGCACAAAAACCTATGTTAGAGCTTCAATGCTCAAAATTGTCAGTTTACAGGTTTCTGAGACCAATAATGTTGAAATAGTTCTTCTGTTCAAATGAAGTTAAAACAAGCCCAAATCTGCTAAAAAGCTGCTCTCTCAATGTGAGAAAGCTGCTTCATTCAATGTTCAGTGCAAATCTTAACAAACTGAAAGATGCTTATGTGTTATGAAATACAATGTTTTTGTAATGCTGTAAGACAGTTTTTAATGTGTTAGAAGTGTTATGCACAAAAACTTATGTTAGAGCTTCAATGCTCTAGATTGTCAGTTTACAGGTTTCTGAGACCAATAATGTTGAAATAATGCTTTTGTTCAAATGAAGTTAAAACTAGCCCAAATCTGCTCAAAAGCTGCTCTCTCAATGTGAGAAACCTGCTTCATTCAATGTTTAGTGTAAAACTTGCCAAACTGAAAGATGCTTATGTCTTCTGAAATACAATGTTTTTTGCAATGCTGTAAGACAGTTTTTAATGTGTTAGAAGTTATATGCACAAAAACTTATGTTAGAGCTTCAATGCTCAAGATTGTCAGTTTTCGGGTTTCTGAGACCAAAAATGATGAAATAGTGATTTTTTTTCAAATGAAGTTAAAACTAGCCCAAATCTGCTTAAAAGCTGCTCTCTCAATGTGAGAAAGCTGCTTCATTCATTGTTTAGTGCAAAATTTGCCAAACTGAAAGATGCTTATGTGTCATGAAGTACAATGAGTTTGCAATGCTGTAAGACAGTTTTTAATGTGTTAGAAGTGATATGCACAAAAACTTATGTTAGAGCTTCAATCCTCAAGATTGTCAGTTTTCAGGTTTCTGAGACCACTAATGTTGAAATAGTGCTTCTGTTCAAATGAAGTGAAATCTAGCCCAAATCTGCTCAAAAGCTGCTCTCTCAATGTGAGAAAGCTGCTTCATTCAATGCTCAGTGCAAATCTTGCCAAACTGAAAGATGCTTATGTCTTATGAAATACAATGTTTTTTGCAATGCTGTAAGACAGTTTTTAATGTGTTAGAAGTTATGTGCACAAAAACTTATGTTAGAGCTTCAATGCTCTAGATTGTCAGTTTACAGGTTTCTGAGACCAATAATGTTGAAATAGTACTTCTGTTCAAATGAAGTTAAAACTAGCCCAAATCTGCTCAAAAGCTGCTCTCTCAATGTGAGAAAGCTGCTTCATTCAATGTTCAGTGCAAATCTTAACAAACTGAAAGATGCTTATGTGTTATGAAATACAATGTTTTTGCAATGCTGTAAGACAGTTTTTAATGTGTTAGAAGTTATATGCACAAAAACCTATGTTAGAGCTTCAATGCTCAAAATTGTCAGTTTACAGGTTTCTGAGACCAATAATGTTGAAATAGTTCTTCTGTTCAAATGAAATTAAAACAAGCCCAAATCTGCTAAAAAGCTGCTCTCTCAATGTGAGAAAGCTGCTTCATTCAATGTTCAGTGCAAATCTTAACAAACTGAAAGATGCTTATGTGTTATGAAATACAATGTTTTTGTAATGCTGTAAGACAGTTTTTAATGTGTTAGAAGTGTTATGCACAAAAACTTACGTTAGAGCTTCAATGCTCTAGATTGTCAGTTTACAGGTTTCTGAGACCAATAATGTTGAAATAGTGCTTTTGTTCAAATGAAGTTAAAACAAGCCCAAATCTGCTCAAAAGCTGCTCTCTCAATGTGAGAAACCTGCTTCATTCAATGTTTAGTGTAAAACTTGCCACACTGAAAGATGCTTATGTCTTCTGAAATACAATGTTTTTTGCAATGCTGTAAGACAGTTTTTAATGTGTTAGAAGTTATATGCACAAAAACTTATGTTAGAGCTTCAATGCTCTAGATTGTCAGTTTACAGGTTTCTGAGACCAATAATGTTGAAATAGTGCTTCTGTTCAAATGAAGTTAAAACAAGCCCAAATCTGCTAAAAAGCTGCTCTCTCAATGTGAGAAAGCTGCTTCATTCAATGTTCAGTGCAAATCTTAACAAACTGAAAGATGCTTATGTGTTATGAAATACAATGTTTTTGTAATGCTGTAAGACAGTTTTTAATGTGTTAGAAGTGTTATGCACAAAAACTTACGTTAGAGCTTCAATGCTCTAGATTGTCAGTTTACAGGTTTCTGAGACCAATAATGTTGAAATAGTGCTTTTGTTCAAATGAAGTTAAAACAAGCCCAAATCTGCTCAAAAGCTGCTCTCTCAATGTGAGAAACCTGCTTCATTCAATGTTTAGTGTAAAACTTGCCACACTGAAAGATGCTTATGTCTTCTGAAATACAATGTTTTTTGCAATGCTGTAAGACAGTTTTTAATGTGTTAGAAGTTATATGCACAAAAACTTATGTTAGAGCTTCAATGCTCTAGATTGTCAGTTTACAGGTTTCTGAGACCAATAATGTTGAAATAGTGCTTCTGTTCAAATGAAGTTAAAACAAGCCCAAATCTGCTCAAAAGCTGCTCTCTCAATGTGAGAAAGCTGCTTCATTCAATGTTCAGTTCAAATCTTGCCAAACTGAAAGATGCTTATGTCTTATTAAATACAATGTTTTTTGCAATGCTGTAAAAGAGTTTTAAATGTGTTAGAAGTTATATGCACAAAAACTTATGTTAGAGCTTCAATGCTCTAGATTGTCAGTTTACAGGTTTCTGAGACCAATAATGTTGAAATAGTGCTTCTGTTCAAATGAAGTTAAAACAAGCCCAAATCTGCTCAAAAGCTGCTCTCTCAATGTGAGAAAGCTGCTTCATTCAATGTTCAGTTCAAATCTTGCCAAACTGAAAGATGCTTATGTCTTATTAAATACAATGTTTTTTGCAATGCTGTAAAAGAGTTTTAAATGTGTTAGAAGTTATATGCACAAAAACTTATGTTAGAGCTTCAATGCTCTAGATTGTCAGTTTACAGGTTTCTGAGACCAATAATGTTGAAATAGTGCTTCTGTTCAAATGAAGTTAAAACAAGCCCAAATCTGCTCAAAAGCTGCTCTCTCAATGTGAGAAAGCTGCTTCATTCAATGTTCAGTTCAAATCTTGCCAAACTGAAAGATGCTTATGTCTTATTAAATACAATGTTTTTTGCAATGCTGTAAAAGAGTTTTAAATGTGTTAGAAGTGATATGCACAAAAACTTATGTTAGAGCTTCAATCCTCAAGATTGTCAGTTTTCAGGTTTCTGAGACCACTAATGTTGAAATAGTGCTTTTGTTCAAATGAAGTGAAATCTAGCCCAAATCTGCTCAAAAGCTGCTCTCTCAATGTGAGAAAGCTGCTTTATTCAATGTTCAGTGCAAATTTTGCCAAACTGAAAGATGCTTATGTCTTATGAAATACAATGTTTTTTGCAATGCTGTAAGACAGTTTTTAATGTGTTAGAAGTTATATGCACAAAAACTTATGTTAGAGCTTCAATGCTCTAGATTGTCAGTTTACAGGTTTCTGAGACCAATAATGTTGAAATAGTACTTCTGTTCAAATGAAGTTAAAACTAGCCTAAATCTGCTCAAAAGCTGCTCTCTCAATGTGAGAAAGCTGCTTCATTCAATGTTCAGTGCAAATCTTAACAAACTGAAAGATGCTTATGTGTTATGAAATACAATGTTTTTGCAATGCTGTAAGACAGTTTTTAATGTGTTAGAAGTTATATGCACAAAAACCTATGTTAGAGCTTCAATGCTCAAAATTGTCAGTTTACAGGTTTCTGAGACCAATAATGTTGAAATAGTTCTTCTGTTCAAATGAAGTTAAAACAAGCCCAAATCTGCTAAAAAGCTGCTCTCTCAATGTGAGAAAGCTGCTTCATTCAATGTTCAGTGCAAATCTTAACAAACTGAAAGATGCTTATGTGTTATGAAATACAATGTTTTTGTAATGCTGTAAGACAGTTTTTAATGTGTTAGAAGTGTTATGCACAAAAACTTATGTTAGAGCTTCAATGCTCTAGATTGTCAGTTTACAGGTTTCTGAGACCAATAATGTTGAAATAGTGCTTTTGTTCAAATGAAGTTAAAACTAGCCCAAATCTGCTCAAAAGCTGCTCTCTCAATGTGAGAAACCTGCTTCATTCAATGTTTAGTGTAAAACTTGCCAAACTGAAAGATGCTTATGTCTTCTGAAATACAATGTTTTTTGCAATGCTGTAAGACAGTTTTTAATGTGTTAGAAGTTATATGCACAAACACTTATGTTAGAGCTTCAATGCTCAAGATTGTCAGTTTTCATGTTTCTGAGACCAAAAATGATGAAATAGTGATTTTTTTTCAAAAGAAGTTAAAACTAGCCCAAATCTGCTTAAAAGCTGCTCTCTCAATGTGAGAAAGCTGCTTCATTCATTGTTTAGTGCAAATCTTGCCAAACTGAAAGATGCTTATGTGTCATGAAGTACAATGTTTTTTGCAATGCTGTAAGACAGTTTTTAATGTGTTAGAAGTTATATGCACAAAAACTTATGTTAGAGCTTCAATGCTCTAGATTGTCAGTTTACAGGTTTCTGAGACCAATAATGTTGAAATAGTGCTTCTGTTCAAATGAAGTTAAAACTAGCCTAAATCTGCTCAAAAGCTGCTCTCTCAATGTGAGAAAGCTGCTTCATTCAATGTTCAGTGCAAATCTTAACAAACTGAAAGATGCTTATGTGTTATGAAATACAATGTTTTTGCAATGCTGTAAGACAGTTTTTAATGTGTTAGAAGTTATATGCACAAAAACCTATGTTAGAGCTTCAATGCTCAAAATTGTCAGTTTACAGGTTTCTGAGACCAATAATGTTGAAATAGTTCTTCTGTTCAAATGAAGTTAAAACAAGCCCAAATCTGCTAAAAAGCTGCTCTCTCAATGTGAGAAAGCTGCTTCATTCAATGTTCAGTGCAAATCTTAACAAACTGAAAGATGCTTATGTGTTATGAAATACAATGTTTTTGCAATGCTGTAAGACAGTTTTTAATGTGTTAGAAGTGATATGCACAAAAACTTATGTTAGAGCTTCAATCCTCAAGATTGTCAGTTTTCAGGTTTCTGAGACCAATAATGTTGAAATAGTGCTTCTGTTCAAATGAAGTTAAAACTAGCCCAAATCTGCTCAAAAGCTGCTCTCTCAATGTGAGAAACCTGCTTCATTCAATGTTTAGTGTAAAACTTGCCAAACTGAAAGATGCTTATGTCTTCTGAAATACAATGTATTTTGCAATGCTGTAAGACAGTTTTTAATGTGTTAGAAGTGTTATGCACAAAAACTTACGTTAGAGCTTCAATGCTCAAGATTGTCAGTTTTCAGGTTTCTGAGACCAAAAATGATGAAATAGTGATTTTTTTTCAAAAGAAGTTAAAACTAGCCCAAATCTGCTTAAAAGCTGCTCTCTCAATGTGAGAAAGCTGCTTCATTCATTGTTTAGTGCAAAATTTGCCAAACTGAAAGATGCTTATGTGTCATGAAGTACAATGAGTTTGCAATGCTGTAAGACAGTTTTTAATGTGTTAGAAGTGATATGCACAAAAACTTATGTTAGAGCTTCAATCCTCAAGATTGTCAGTTTTCAGGTTTCTGAGACCACTAATGTTGAAATAGTACTTCTGTTCAAATGAAGTTAAAACAAGCCCAAATCTGCTCAAAAGCTGCTCTCTCAATGTGAGAAAGCTGCTTCATTCAATGTTTAGTGCAAAACTTGCCAAACTGAAAGATGCTTATGTGTCATGAAATACAATGATTTTGCAATGCTGTAAGACAGTTTTTAATGTGTTAGAAGTGATATGCACAAAAACTTATGTTAGAGCTTCAATCCTCAAGATTGTCAGTTTTCAGGTTTCTGAGACCACTAATGTTGAAATAGTGCTTCTGTTCAAATGAAGTGAAATCTAGCCCAAATCTGCTCAAAAGCTGCTCTCTCAATGTGAGAAAGCTGCTTTATTCAATGTTCAGTGCAAATCTTGCCAAACTGAAAGATGCTTATGTCTTATGAAATACAATGTTTTTTGCAATGCTGTAAGACAGTTTTTAACATGTTAGAAGTTATATGCACAAAAACTTATGTTAGAGCTTCAATGCTCTAGATTGTCAGTTTACAGGTTTCTGAGACCAATAATGTTGAAATAGTGCTTCTGTTCAAATGAAGTTAAAACAAGCCCAAATCTGCTCAAAAGCTGCTCTCTCAATGTGAGAAAGCTGCTTCATTCAATGTTCAGTGCAAATCTTAACAAACTGAAAGATGCTTATGTGTTATGAAATACAATGTTTTTGTAATGCTGTAAGACAGTTTTTAATGTGTTAGAAGTGTTATGCACAAAAACTTATGTTAGAGCTTCAATGCTCTAGATTGTCAGTTTACAGGTTTCTGAGACCAATAATGTTGAAATAGTGCTTCTGTTCAAATGAAGTTAAAACAAGCCCAAATCTGCTCAAAAGCTGCTCTCTCAATGTGAGAAAGCTGCTTCATTCAATGTTCACTTCAAATCTTGCCAAACTGAAAGATGCTTATGTCTTATTAAATACAATGTTTTTTGCAATGCTGTAAAAGAGTTTTAAATGTGTTAGAAGTTATATGCACAAAAACTTATGTTAGAGCTTCAATGCTCTAGATTGTCAGTTTACAGGTTTCTGAGACCAATAATGTTGAAATAGTACTTCTGTTCAAATGAAGTTAAAACAAGCCCAAATCTGCTCAAAAGCTGCTCTCTCAATGTGAGAAAGCTGCTTCATTCAATGTTTAGTGCAAAACTTGCCAAACTGAAAGATGCTTATGTGTCATGAAATACAATGATTTTGCAATGCTGTAAGACAGTTTTTAATGTGTTAGAAGGTTTATGCACAAAAACTTATGTTAGAGCTTCAATGCTCTAGATTGTCAGTTTACAGGTTTCTGAGACCAATAATGTTGAAATAATGCTTCTGTTCAAATAAAGTTAAAAAAGCCCAAATCTGCTCAAAAGCTGCTCTCTCAATGTGAGAAAGATGCTTCATTCAATGTTCACTTCAAATCTTGCCAAACTGAAAGATGCTTATGTCTTATGAAATACAATGTTCTTTGCAATGCTGTAAGACAGTTTTTAATGTGTTAGAAGTTATATGCACAAAAACTTATGTTAGAGCTTCCATGCTCTAGATTGTCAGTTTACAGGTTTCTGAGACCAATAATGTTGAAATAGTACTTCTGTTCAAATGAAGTTAAAACAAGCCCAAATCTGCTCAAAAGCTGCTCTCTCAATGTGAGAAAGCTGCTTCATTCAATGTTCAGGGCAAAACTTGCCAAACTGAAAGATGCTTATATGTTATGAAATACAATGTTTTTGCAATGCTGTAAGACAGTTTTAATGTGTTAGAAGTTATATGCACAAAAACTTATGTTAGAGCTTCAATGCTCAAGATTGTCAGTTTTCAGGTTTCTGAGACCAATAATGTTGAAATAGTGCTTCTGTTCAAATGAAGTTAAAACTAGCCCAAATCTGCTTAAAAGCTGCTCTCTCAATGTGAGAAAGCTGCTTCATTCAATGTTTAGTGCAAAACTTGCCAAACTGGAAGTTGCTTATGTGTCATGAAATACAATGATTTTGCAATGCTGTAAGACAGTTTTTAATGTGTTAGAAGTGATATGCACAAAAACTTATGTTAGAGCTTCAATCCTCAAGATTGTCAGTTTTCAGGTTTCTGAGACCACTAATGTTGAAATAGTGCTTCTGTTCAAATGAAGTGAAATCTAGCCCAAATCTGCTCAAAAGCTGCTCTCTCAATGTGAGAAAGCTGCTTTATTCAATGTTCAGTGCAAATCTTGCCAAACTGAAAAATGCTTATGTCTTATGAAATACAATGTTCTTTGCAATGCTGTAAGACAGTTTTTAATGTGTTAGAAGTTATATGCACAAAAACTTATGTTAGAGCTTCAATGCTCTAGATTGTCAGTTTACAGGTTTCTGAGACCAATAATGTTGAAATAGTACTTCTGTTCAAATGAAGTTAAAACTAGCCCAAATCTGCTCAAAAGCTGCTCTCTCAATGTGAGAAAGCTGCTTCATTCAATGTTCAGTGCAAATCTTAACAAACTGAAAGATGCTTATGTGTTATGAAATACAATGTTTTTGCAATGCTGTAAGACAGTTTTTAATGTGTTAGAAGTTATATGCACAAAAACCTATGTTAGAGCTTCAATGCTAAAAATTGTCAGTTTACAGGTTTCTGAGACCAATAATGTTGAAATAGTTCTTCTGTTCAAATGAAGTTAAAACAAGCCCAAATCTGCTCAAAAGCTGCTCTCTCAATGTGAGAAACCTGCTTCATTCAATGTTTAATGCAAAACTTGCCAAACTGAAAGATGCTTATGTGTTATGAAATACAATGATTTTGCAATGCTGTAAGACAGTTTTTAATGTGTTAGAAGTGATATGCACAAACACTTATGTTAGAGCTTCAATCCTCAAGATTGTCAGTTTTCAGGTTTCTGAGACCACTAATGTTGAAATAGTGCTTCTGTTCAAATGAAGTGAAATCTAGCCCAAATCTGCTCAAAAGCTGCTCTCTCAATGTGAGAAAGCTGCTTTATTCAATGTTCAGTGCAAATCTTGCCAAACTGAAAGATGCTTATGTCTTATGAAATACAATGTTTTTTGCAATGCTGTAAGACAGTTTTTAATGTGTTAGAAGTTATATGCACAAAAACTTATGTTAGAGCTTCAATGCTCTAGATTGTCAGTTTACAGGTTTCTGAGACCAATAATGTTGAAATAGTACTTCTGTTCAAATGAAGTTAAAACTAGCCCAAATCTGCTCAAAAGCTGCTCTCTCAATGTGAGAAAGCTGCTTCATTCAATGTTCAGTGCAAATCTTAACAAACTGAAAGATGCTTATGTCTAATGAAATACAATGTTTTTGTAATGCTGTAAGACAGTTTTTAATGTGTTAGAAGGTTTATGCACAAAAACTTATGTTAGAGCTTCAATGCTCTAGATTGTCAGTTTACAGGTTTCTGAGACCAATAATGTTGAAATAATGCTTCTGTTCAAATAAAGTTAAAAAAGCCCAAATCTGCTCAAAAGCTGCTCTCTCAATGTGAGAAAGCTGCTTCATTCAATGTTCACTTCAAATCTTGCCAAACTGAAAGATGCTTATGTCTTATTAAATACAATGTTTTTTGCAATGCTGTAAGACAGTTTTTAATGTGTTAGAAGTTATATGCACAAAAACTTATGTTAGAGCTTCAATGCTCTAGATTGTCAGTTTACAGGTTTCTGAGACCAATAATGTTGAAATAGTACTTCTGTTCAATTGAAGTTAAAACAAGCCCAAATCTGCTCAAAAGCTGCTCTCTCAATGTGAGAAAGCTGCTTCATTCAATGTTCAGGGCAAAACTTGCCAAACTGAAAGATGCTTATATGTTATGAAATACAATGTTTTTGCAATGCTGTAAGACAGTTTTAATGTGTTAGAAGTTATATGCACAAAAACTTATGTTAGAGCTTCAATGCTCAAGATTGTCAGTTTTCAGGTTTCTGAGACCAATAATGTTGAAATAGTGCTTCTGTTCAAATGAAGTTAAAACTAGCCCAAATCTGCTTAAAAGCTGCTCTCTCAATGTGAGAAAGCTGCTTCATTCAATGTTTAGTGCAAAACTTGCCAAACTGGAAGATGCTTATGTGTCATGAAGTACAATGATTTTGCAATGCTGTAAGACAGTTTTTAATGTGTTAGAAGTGATATGCACAAAAACTTATGTTAGAGCTTCAATCCTCAAGATTGTCAGTTTTCAGGTTTCTGAGACCACTAATGTTGAAATAGTGCTTCTGTTAAAATGAAGTGAAATCTAGCCCAAATCTGCTCAAAAGCTGCTCTCTCAATGTGAGAAAGCTGCTTCATTCAATGTTCAGTGCAAATCTTGCCAAACTGAAAGATGCTTATGTCTTATGAAATACAATGTTTTTTGCAATGCTGTAAGACAGTTTTTAATGTGTTAGAAGTTATGTGCACAAAAACTTATGTTAGAGCTTCAATGCTCTAGATTGTCAGTTTACAGGTTTCTGAGACCAATAATGTTGAAATAGTGCTTCTGTTCAAATGAAGTTAAAACAAGCCCAAATCTGCTCAAAAGCTGCTCTCTCAATGTGAGAAAGCTGCTTCATTCAATGTTCAGTGCAAATCTTGCCAAACTGAAAGATGCTTATGTCTTATGAAATACAATGTTTTTTGCAATGCTGTAAGACAGTTTTTAATGTGTTAGAAGTTATATGCACAAAAACTTATGTTAGAGCTTCAATGCTCTAGATTGTCAGTTTACAGGCTTCTGAGACCAATAATGTTGAAATAGTTCTTCTGTTCAAATGAAGTTAAAACAAGCCCAAATCTGCTAAAAAGCTGCTCTCTCAATGTGAGAAAGCTGCTTCATTCAATGTTCAGTGCAAATCTTAACAAACTGAAAGATGCTTATGTGTTATGAAATACAATGTTTTTGTAATGCTGTAAGACAGTTTTTAATGTGTTAGAAGTGTTATGCACAAAAACTTATGTTAGAACTTCAATGCTCTAGATTGTCAGTTTACAGGTTTCTGAGACCAATAATGTTGAAATAGTGCTTCTGTTCAAATGAAGTTAAAACAAGCCCAAATCTGCTCAAAAGCTGCTCTCTCAATGTGAGAAAGCTGCTTCATTCAATGTTCAGTGCAAATCTTGCCAAACTGAAAGATGCTTATGTCTTATGAAATACAATGTTTTTTGCAATGCTGTAAGACAGTTTTTAATGTGTTAGAAGTTATATGCACAAAAACTTATGTTAGAGCTTCAATGCTCTAGATTGTCAGTTTACAGGTTTCTGAGACCAATAATGTTGAAATAGTACTTCTGTTCAAATGAAGTTAAAACTTGCCCAAATCTGCTCAAAAGCTGCTCTCTCAATGTGAGAAAGCTGCTTCATTCAATGTTCAGTGCAAATCTTAACAAACTGAAAGATGCTTATGTGTTATGAAATACAATGTTTTTGCAATGCTGTAAGACAGTTTTTAATGTGTTAGAAGTTATATGCACAAAAACCTATGTTAGAGCTTCAATGCTCAAAATTGTCAGTTTACAGGTTTCTGAGACCAATAATGTTGAAATAGTTCTTCTGTTCAAATGAAGTTAAAACAAGCCCAAATCTGCTAAAAAGCTGCTCTCTCAATGTGAGAAAGCTGCTTCATTCAATGTTCAGTGCAAATCTTAACAAACTGAAAGATGCTTATGTGTTATGAAATACAATGTTTTTGTAATGCTGTAAGACAGTTTTTAATGTGTTAGAAGTGTTATGCACAAAAACTTACGTTAGAGCTTCAATGCTCTAGATTGTCAGTTTACAGGTTTCTGAGACCAATAATGTTGAAATAAAACTTCTGTTCAAATGAAGTTAAAACAAGCCCAAATCTGCTCAAAAGCTGCTCTCTCAATGTGAGAAAGCTGCTTCATTCAATGTTCAGTTCAAATCTTGCCAAACTGAAAGATGCTTATGTCTTATTAAATACAATGTTTTTTGCAATGCTGTAAAAGAGTTTTAAATGTGTTAGAAGTTATAAGCACAAAAACTTATGTTAGAGCTTCAATGCTCTAGATTGTCAGTTTACAGGTTTCTGAGACCCATAATGTTAAAATAGTACTTCTGTTCAAATGAAGTTAAAACAAGCCCAAATCTGCTCAAAAGCTGCTCTCTCAATGTGAGAAAGCTGCTTCATTCAATGTTTAATGCAAAACTTGCCAAACTGAAAGATGCTTATGTGTCATGAAATACAATGATTTTGCAATGCTGTAAGACAGTTTTTAATGTGTTAGAAGTGATATGCACAAAAACTTATGTTAGAGCTTCAATCCTCAAGATTGTCAGTTTTCAGGTTTCTGAGACCACTAATGTTGAAATAGTGCTTCTGTTCAAATGAAGTGAAATCTAGCCCAAATCTGCTCAAAAGCTGCTCTCTCAATTTGAGAAAGCTGCTTTATTCAATGTTCAGTGCAAATCTTGCCAAACTGAAAGATGCTTATGTCTTATGAAATACAATGTTTTTTGCAATGCTGTAAGACAGTTTTTAACGTGTTAGAAGTTATATGCACAAAAACTTATGTTAGAGCTTCAATGCTCTAGATTGTCAGTTTACAGGTTTCTGAGACCAATAATGTTGAAATAATGCTTCTGTTCAAATGAAGTTAAAACAAGCCCAAATCTGCTCAAAAGCTGCTCTCTCAATGTGAGAAAGCTGCTTCATTCAATGTTCAGTGCAAATCTTGCCAAACTGAAAGATGCTTATGTCTTATGAAATACAATGTTTTTTGCAATGCTGTAAGACAGTTTTTAATGTGTTAGAAGTGTTATGCACAAAAACTTATGTTAGAGCTTCAATGCTCTAGATTGTCAGTTTACAGGTTTCTGAGACCAATAATGTTGAAATAATGCTTCTGTTCAAATGAAGTTAAAAAAGCCCAAATCTGCTCAAAAGCTGCTCTCTCAATGTGAGAAAGCTGCTTCATTCAATGTTCACTTCAAATCTTGCCAAACTGAAAGATGCTTATGTCTTATTAAATACAATGTTTTTTGCAATGCTGTAAAAGAGTTTTAAATGTGTTAGAAGTTATATGCACAAAAACTTATGTTAGAGCTTCAATGCTCTAGATTGTCAGTTTACAGGTTTCTGAGACCAATAATGTTGAAATAGTACTTCTGTTCAAATGAAGTTAAAACAAGCCCAAATCTGCTCAAAAGCTGCTCTCTCAATGTGAGAAAGCTGCTTCATTCAATGTTCAGGGCAAAACTTGCCAAACTGAAAGATGCTTATATGTTATGAAATACAATGTTTTTGCAATGCTGTAAGACAGTTTTAATGTGTTAGAAGTTATATGCACAAAAACTTATGTTAGAGCTTCAATGCTCAAGATTGTCAGTTTTCAGGTTTCTGAGACCAAAAATGATGAAATAGTGATTTTTTTTCAAATGAAGTTAAAACTAGCCCAAATCTGCTTAAAAGCTGCTCTCTCAATGTGAGAAAGCTGCTTCATTCAATGTTTAGTGCAAAACTTGCCAAACTGAAAGATGCTTATGTGTCATGAAGTACAATGATTTTGCAATGCTGTAAGACAGTTTTTAACGTGTTAGAAGTTATATGCACAAAAACTTATGTTAGAGCTTCAATGCTCTAGATTGTCAGTTTACAGGTTTCTGAGACCAATAATGTTGAAATAGTGCTTCTGTTCAACTGAAGTTAAAACAAGCCCAAATCTGCTCAAAAGCTGCTCTCTCAATGTGAGAAAGCTGCTTCATTCAATGTTCAGTGCAAATCTTGCCAAACTGAAAGATGCTTATGTCTTATGAAATACAATGTTTTTTGCAATGCTGTAAGACAGTTTTTAATGTGTTAGAAGTGTTATGCACAAAAACTTATGTTAGAGCTTCAATGCTCTAGATTGTCAGTTTACAGGTTTCTGAGACCAATAATGTTGAAATAATGCTTCTGTTCAAATGAAGTTAAAAAAGCCCAAATCTGCTCAAAAGCTGCTCTCTCAATGTGAGAAAGCTGCTTCATTCAATGTTCACTTCAAATCTTGCCAAACTGAAAGATGCTTATGTCTTATTAAATACAATGTTTTTTGCAATGCTGTAAAAGAGTTTTAAATGTGTTAGAAGTTATATGCACAAAAACTTATGTTAGAGCTTCAATCCTCAAGATTGTCAGTTTTCAGGTTTCTGAGACCACTAATGTTGAAATAGTGCTTCTGTTCAAATGAAGTGAAATCTAGCCCAAATCTGCTCAAAAGCTGCTTTCTCAATTTGAGAAAGCTGCTTTATTCAATGTTCAGTGCAAATCTTGCCAAACTGAAAGATGCTTATGTCTTATGAAATACAATGTTTTTTGCAATGCTGTAAGACAGTTTTTAACGTGTTAGAAGTTATATGCACAAAAACTTATGTTAGAGCTTCAATGCTCAAGATTGTCAGTTTACAGGTTTCTGAGACCAATAATGTTGAAATAGTGCTTCTGTTCAAATGAAGTTAAAACAAGCCAAAATCTGCTCAAAAGCTGCTCTCTCAATGTGAGAAAGCTGCTTCATTCAATGTTCAGTGCAAATCTTGCCAAACTGAAAGATGCTTATGTCTTATGAAATACAATGTTTTTTGCAATGCTGTAAGACAGTTTTTAATGTGTTAGAAGTGTTATGCACAAAAACTTATGTTAGAGCTTCAATGCTCTAGATTGTCAGTTTACAGGTTTCTGAGACCAATAATGTTGAAATAATGCTTCTGTTCAAATGAAGTTAAAAAAGCCCAAATCTGCTCAAAAGCTGCTCTCTCAATGTGAGAAAGCTGCTTCATTCAATGTTCACTTCAAATCTTGCCAAACTGAAAGATGCTTATGTCTTATTAAATACAATGTTTTTTGCAATGCTGTAAAAGAGTTTTAAATGTGTTAGAAGTTATATGCACAAAAACTTATGTTAGAGCTTCAATGCTCTAGATTGTCAGTTTACAGGTTTCTGAGACCAATAATGTTGAAATAGTACTTCTGTTCAAATGAAGTTAAAACTTGCCCAAATCTGCTCAAAAGCTGCTCTCTCAATGTGAGAAAGCTGCTTCATTCAATGTTCAGTGCAAATCTTAACAAACTGAAAGATGCTTATGTGTTATGAAATACAATGTTTTTGCAATGCTGTAAGACAGTTTTTAATGTGTTAGAAGTTATATGCACAAAAACCTATGTTAGAGCTTCAATGCTCAAAATTGTCAGTTTACAGGTTTCTGAGACCAATAATGTTGAAATAGTTCTTCTGTTCAAATGAAGTTAAAACAAGCCCAAATCTGCTAAAAAGCTGCTCTCTCAATGTGAGAAAGCTGCTTCATTCAATGTTCAGTGGAAATCTTAACAAACTGAAAGATGCTTATGTGTTATGAAATACAATGTTTTTGTAATGCTGTAAGACAGTTTTTAATGTGTTAGAAGTGTTATGCACAAAAACTTACGTTAGAGCTTCAATGCTCTAGATTGTCAGTTTACAGGTTTCTGAGACCAATAATGTTGAAATAGTACTTCTGTTCAAATGAAGTTAAAACTTGCCCAAATCTGCTCAAAAGCTGCTCTCTCAATGTGAGAAAGCTGCTTCATTCAATGTTTAATGCAAAACTTGCCAAACTGAAAGATGCTTATGTGTCATGAAATACAATAATTTTGCAATGCTGTAAGACAGTTTTTAATGTGTTAGAAGTGATATGCACAAAAACTTATGTTAGAGCTTCAATCCTCAAGATTGTCAGTTTTCAGGTTTCTGAGACCACTAATGTTGAAATAGTGCTTCTGTTCAAATGAAGTGAAATCTAGCCCAAATCTGCTCAAAAGCTGCTCTCTCAATTTGAGAAAGCTGCTTTATTCAATGTTCAGTGCAAATCTTGCCAAACTGAAAGATGCTTATGTCTTATGAAATACAATGTTTTTTGCAATGCTGTAAGACAGTTTTTAACGTGTTAGAAGTTATATGCACAAAAACTTATGTTAGAGCTTCAATGCTCTAGATTGTCAGTTTACAGGTTTCTGAGACCAATAATGTTGAAATAGTGCTTCTGTTCAAATGAAGTTAAAACAAGCCCAAATCTGCTCAAAAGCTGCTCTCTCAATGTGAGAAAGCTGCTTCATTCAATGTTCAGTGCAAATCTTGCCAAACTGAAAGATGCTTATGTCTTATGAAATACAATGTTTTTTGCAATGCTGTAAGACAGTTTTTAATGTGTTAGAAGTGTTATGCACAAAAACTTATGTTAGAGCTTCAATGCTCTAGATTGTCAGTTTACAGGTTTCTGAGACCAATAATGTTGAAATAATGCTTCTGTTCAAATGAAGTTAAAAAAGCCCAAATCTGCTCAAAAGCTGCTCTCTCAATGTGAGAAAGCTGCTTCATTCAATGTTCACTTCAAATCTTGCCAAACTGAAAGATGCTTATGTCTTATTAAATACAATGTTTTTTGCAATGCTGTAAGACAGTTTTTAATGTGTTAGAAGTTATATGCACAAAAACTTATGTTAGAGCTTCAATGCTCTAGATTGTCAGTTTACAGGTTTCTGAGACCAATAATGTTGAAATAGTGCTTCTGTTCAAATGAAGTTAAAACAAGCCCAAATCTGCTCAAAAGCTGCTCTCTCAATGTGAGAAAGCTGCTTCATTCAATGTTCAGTGCAAATCTTGCCAAACTGAAAGATGCTTATGTCTTATGAAATACAATGTTTTTTGCAATGCTGTAAGACAGTTTTTAATGTGTTAGAAGTGTTATGCACAAAAACTTATGTTAGAGCTTCAATGCTCTAGATTGTCAGTTTACAGGTTTCTGAGACCAATAATGTTGAAATAATGCTTCTGTTCAAATGAAGTTAAAAAAGCCCAAATCTGCTCAAAAGCTGCTCTCTCAATGTGAGAAAGCTGCTTCATTCAATGTTCACTTCAAATCTTGCCAAACTGAAAGATGCTTATGTCTTATTAAATACAATGTTTTTTGCAATGCTGTAAAAGAGTTTTAAATGTGTTAGAAGTTATATGCACAAAAACTTATGTTAGAGCTTCAATGCTCTAGATTGTCAGTTTACAGGTTTCTGAGACCAATAATGTTGAAATAGTACTTCTGTTCAAATGAAGTTAAAACAAGCCCAAATCTGCTCAAAAGCTGCTCTCTCAATGTGAGAAAGCTGCTTCATTCAATGTTCAGGGCAAAACTTGCCAAACTGAAAGATGCTTATATGTTATGAAATACAATGTTTTTGCAATGCTGTAAGACAGTTTTAATGTGTTAGAAGTTATATGCACAAAAACTTATGTTAGAGCTTCAATGCTCAAGATTGTCAGTTTTCAGGTTTCTGAGACCAAAAATGATGAAATAGTGATTTTTTTTCAAATGAAGTTAAAACTAGCCCAAATCTGCTTAAAAGCTGCTCTCTCAATGTGAGAAAGCTGCTTCATTCAATGTTTAGTGCAAAACTTGCCAAACTGAAAGATGCTTATGTGTCATGAAGTACAATGATTTTGCAATGCTGTAAGACAGTTTTTAACGTGTTAGAAGTTATATGCACAAAAACTTATGTTAGAGCTTCAATGCTCTAGATTGTCAGTTTACAGGTTTCTGAGACCAATAATGTTGAAATAGTGCTTCTGTTCAACTGAAGTTAAAACAAGCCCAAATCTGCTCAAAAGCTGCTCTCTCAATGTGAGAAAGCTGCTTCATTCAATGTTCAGTGCAAATCTTGCCAAACTGAAAGATGCTTATGTCTTATGAAATACAATGTTTTTTGCAATGCTGTAAGACAGTTTTTAATGTGTTAGAAGTGTTATGCACAAAAACTTATGTTAGAGCTTCAATGCTCTAGATTGTCAGTTTACAGGTTTCTGAGACCAATAATGTTGAAATAATGCTTCTGTTCAAATGAAGTTAAAAAAGCCCAAATCTGCTCAAAAGCTGCTCTCTCAATGTGAGAAAGCTGCTTCATTCAATGTTCACTTCAAATCTTGCCAAACTGAAAGATGCTTATGTCTTATTAAATACAATGTTTTTTGCAATGCTGTAAAAGAGTTTTAAATGTGTTAGAAGTTATATGCACAAAAACTTATGTTAGAGCTTCAATCCTCAAGATTGTCAGTTTTCAGGTTTCTGAGACCACTAATGTTGAAATAGTGCTTCTGTTAAAATGAAGTGAAATCTAGCCCAAATCTGCTCAAAAGCTGCTTTCTCAATTTGAGAAAGCTGCTTTATTCAATGTTCAGTGCAAATCTTGCCAAAC
Organism: Carassius carassius; assembly: GCF_963082965.1. Classification (NCBI taxonomy): domain Eukaryota; kingdom Metazoa; phylum Chordata; class Actinopteri; order Cypriniformes; family Cyprinidae; genus Carassius; species Carassius carassius. The sequence continues at coordinate 37,168,561 of NC_081756.1, read as the reverse complement.
TGAAAGATGCTTATGTCTTATGAAATACAATGTTTTTTGCAATGCTGTAAGACAGTTTTTAACGTGTTAGAAGTTATATGCACAAAAACTTATGTTAGAGCTTCAATGCTCAAGATTGTCAGTTTACAGGTTTCTGAGACCAATAATGTTGAAATAGTGCTTCTGTTCAAATGAAGTTAAAACAAGCCCAAATCTGCTCAAAAGCTGCTCTCTCAATGTGAGAAAGCTGCTTCATTCAATGTTTAGTGCAAAACTTGCCAAACTGAAAGATGCTTATGTGTCATGAAATACAATGATTTTGCAATGCTGTAAGACAGTTTTTAATGTGTTAGAAGTGATATGCACAAAAACTTATGTTAGAGCTTCAATCCTCAAGATTGTCAGTTTTCAGGTTTCTGAGACCACTAATGTTGAAATAGTGCTTCTGTTCAAATGAAGTGAAATCTAGCCCAAATCTGCTCAAAAGCTGCTCTCTCAATTTGAGAAAGCTGCTTTATTCAATGTTCAGTGCAAATCTTGCCAAACTGAAAGATGCTTATGTCTTATGAAATACAATGTTTTTTGCAATGCTGTAAGACAGTTTTTAATGTGTTAGAAGTTATATGCACAAAAACTTATGTTAGAGCTTCAATGCTCTAGATTGTCAGTTTACAGGTTTCTGAGACCAATAATGTTGAAATAGTGCTTCTGTTCAAATGAAGTTAAAACAAGCCAAAATCTGCTCAAAAGCTGCTCTCTCAATGTGAGAAAGCTGCTTCATTCAATGTTCAGTGCAAATCTTGCCAAACTGAAAGATGCTTATGTCTTATGAAATACAATGTTTTTTGCAATGCTGTAAGACAGTTTTTAATGTGTTAGAAGTGTTATGCACAAAAACTTATGTTAGAGCTTCAATGCTCTAGATTGTCAGTTTACAGGTTTCTGAGACCAATAATGTTGAAATAATGCTTCTGTTCAAATGAAGTTAAAAAAGCCCAAATCTGCTCAAAAGCTGCTCTCTCAATGTGAGAAAGCTGCTTCATTCAATGTTCACTTCAAATCTTGCCAAACTGAAAGATGCTTATGTCTTATTAAATACAATGTTTTTTGCAATGCTGTAAAAGAGTTTTAAATGTGTTAGAAGTTATATGCACAAAAACGTCTCAGGTTACGAATGTAACCATGGTTCCCTGAGAGGGAACGAGACACTGCGTCCTCTGAGGGGACACTATGGGGAACACCTCGTCGTGACCCGTGTCTGAAGCATACTTTGAAAAACGCCAACGTGTTGGCCGGCGACAGCCTCTGACGTCACTACCAGCGCGACTATAAATACGCGCCCGTAGGACCCGACACTATCTTCTTCGTGAAGCTTGCGTCCGAAGCATGGCAGGGAGCTAGAGGACGCAGTGTCTCGTTCCCTCTCAGGGAACCATGGTTACATTCGTAACCTGAGACGTTCCCTTTCAAGGGAACTTCGAACTGCGTCCTCTGAGGGGACACTATGGGGAACAGTATACCCACGCCGCCATGCTGAGGGGAGTGCAGACCAGAATCATGGCAAACACTAAGTACCAACTCTACCGCTTTTCTCTTCACCGGGAGTCGCCCCTGGGACGGTCTGACGGCTGCCTTATGACATTATCCCTTACGGCCAAAGGCCTAAGCTACATACCCAACTTATCCTGTAGGGCCTTGGCCCGGGGTAGAGCTAAAGGCTTGGAATCACGGAGATTCCTTTAAAGGGATACGGCTAAGAGCCTGGCACTTTCCTCTACCAAGTCTTTGCCTGTCACACAGGGGCTACTGCTAGCTTTCGCAAAAACGTGCCGAAAGGGCTGTCCCTACAGCACTCTAGTAGCGGCGCCCTGTTCTAGATAGGTATCCGAGGATACCTAGGTGGAGTGGTGCCCAAGATGAACGGGGCTTAAACCAACTCAAGAAAAGGGCACGAAGCAGCAGCGCGAAGCCCTTACCATCTAGGGATTTTAGAAAGAACGCAGAGACTAGCGTGCGAACTTACCACAATGTGGATTTTAGAAAGTGCGCAAAGACTCCCGTGCACACTTACCATAACATGGATTTAAAATACTGTTCTAAGGAGGGGTTCTCGTGGGACTCTGTCAGAGCAGCTCGTAGAAGAATGGCCCGAGAGCAGAGCAATTGGAGGCCTCAGCCCCTGCCTCAGCAGGATGCCTGCTCTCACAGAGCGTCTCAAACAGTATGTGGTACTGGAGCGCTCTGAAGAACCGGGAATCAGTCTCCCAAGAGAGGAAGACTCCGAGCTCCGAGCAGCATGCTCATAGGTGACCCTTTCAGAAAAGGGGGGTGCTGCTGAACTACCCGAGAATTGCCCACACAGCCCCCCCCAAGTTGAGGGGGCTTGGGGTGTACAATAAGTACACACCGGTTGGATGAAGCCCAAGGAACACCGGGGCGAATCATCCCGAGAAAGGGAACGAAGTGGAGCGCGTAACCCTTACCATACAGGATTTTAGAAAGTGCGCAGAGTCTTGCGTGCACACTTACCACTTTACGTGGATTTCAGAAAGTGCGCAGAGTCTTGCGTGCACACTTACCACTTTACGTGGATTTGAGAAAGTACACAGGCAAGCGTGTGTACTGAAAGGTTACCTGACAACCACAGTATGTGGGAGCTCACATTCAGAGAGGCCTGTGAAGCCTGCTACCTGATAACCACAATATGTGGGAGTTCATCTACAGAGAGGCCTAGAGAGGCTTACTATCTGTTACCAGATAACCACCTCAGTGGAAACTGAAAGCAATATGGAACTCAACTCCAGGGAGGCTTGGTGAGGCCTACCACCTGACAACCACAAATCGCGGGAGCTCGTATTTTCTTTATGAAACGCACAGTATGTGGGAGCTAAATCTCCAGGGAGGCCTGGTGAGGCCTACCACCTGGCAACCACAGTATGTGGGAGCTCGTCTTCAGAGAGACCTGATGAAGCCTACTATCTGAAAACCACAATGTGCTATTTAGTGGAACGCACAATATGTGGGAGCTAAATCTCCAGGGAGGCCTGGTGAGGCCTACCACCTGGCAACCACAGTATGTGGGAGCTCGTCTTCAGAGAGACCTGATGAAGCCTACTATCTGAAAACCACAATGTGCTATTTAGTGGAACGCACAATATGTGGGAGCTAAATCTCCAGGGAGGCCTGGTGAGGCCTACTACCTGGCAACCACAGTATGTGGGAGCTCGTCTTCAGAGAGACCTGGTGAAGCCTACTATCTGAAAAAAGCCACAACATGCTATTCCGTGGAAACGCATAGTATGTGGGAGCTAAATCTCCAGGGAGGCCTGGTGAGGCCTACTACCTGGCGACCACCGAACGTGGGAGCTCACCTTCAGAGAGACCTGGTGAAGCCTACTATCTGAAAACCACAATATGCTATTTAGTGGAGACGCACAGTATGTGGGAGCCAAATCTCCAGGGAGACCACCCAGCCCCTCATGTTGAGGGAAGCGATGCTTGAGGTGCATAACAAATACACACTGGTTGGATGAAGCCCAAGGAACACCGGGGGCGAATCATCCCAAGAAAGGGAACGAAGCGGAGCGCGTAACCCTTACCATACAGGATTTTAGAAAGTGCGCAGAGTCTTGCGTGCACACTTACCACTTTATGTGGATTTCAGAAAGTGCGCAGAGTCTTGCGTGCACACTTACCACTTATGTGGCTTTGAGAAAGTACACAGGCAAGCGTGTGTACAGAGAGGTTCCCAAGCATCGCAGAGGCGCTGGATCGCACGGGAGCGGTGAGCTCCAACCCTCTTTTCTAGGCGAGGGGAGCATCACCTCGCCAGGCGGCCCCTCAGAGGACGCAGTTCGAAGTTCCCTTGAAAGGGAACGTCTCAGGTTACGAATGTAACCATGGTTCCCTGAGAGGGAACGAGACACTGCGTCCTCTAGCCGGACATCTATGGAATTCCCTGCAGTGCTGTGCCAATTCTTTGGCCACCTAGCTACTGTAAGGAAACTCACAGAGATTGTTAGTAGACATATAACCACCAGCAACATAACGTCCATAAACAGGTAGAGCAAGGGTTACCTACTCACCCACCCTCCTGTACTGGAGTCCCGCTGCGGGGCGCCCCCTTCTGGTCCAGACCGTCAGTAAGGCGGTTGCTATGAACATAGAACCAACCAAAACATCATAGGTCCAGAAGGAGACTGTTATGTGAGAGACCGTCCACCTAACCTCGATCAGGTGGAAGCTGGTGGCTACAGGGGAATTAGGCAGGGGAGGACAAAAAACAGAGGTTAAAAACAGAGGTTAAAAACATCCGGAGCTACTAGGTCATACTACCGCTCTGACCCGGGCGAGGACGCTGCCTCGTCCGAATCACGTCCCTCAGACCCTGCTTACCGCTCCGTGACCCGCGGTTCCTCTTGCCCCTGCCCTTAGGCGGGGGAGGAGCGCGAGCCGCAACACTAGCCTTCTGCGCCCCTCTACGACCCTCAGATCGAGATGAGCCAGGACCCCTGAGTTGCTCGGGCTCGGACCTGGACCTTCGTGGAATGAAGGATTTAAAGGCCGCTGAGCGCGCCCTTGCCTCCCTGAACTTCCCGACCACCATCTCGATGGAGGTACCAAAAAGCTCAGAAGGCGAGACCGGAGCATCGAGAAGAAACCCCCTTTCTTCCTTCCCGATGTCAGCCAGGTTCACCCATAGATGTCTCTCCGTCACCACCATGGCCGCCATAGACCTGCCCATGGCGGAGGCGGCCTGCTTGGTAGCTCGGAGAGAGAGGTCTGTGGTGCGGCGCAGCTCGGCTACCTGGTCAGGTGAAAGGCCCTCACCTGTATCCAGGTCCTTCAGCAGGTCAGCCTGGTAGGCCTGGAGCACCGCCATCGTGTGCAGTGAAGCCACAGCCTGACCGGCTGCCGCGTATGACCTGCCATTTAAGCGGGATGTATCTTGGAGGGGCTTAGATGGCAAAGCGGGAGATTTAAGAGAGGATGTTTGCCCCACAGAGAGATAGCAAGCCAGCGTCTCTTCTACAGGGGGCATCCTCTCATAGCCGTTCTCATGCAAGCCCTCGATATTAGCATAGCTCGTATGCTGAAACCGGTGGATGCGAGAGGAAAACGGCCTCTTCCATTCCTTTTCGACTTCTGCATGCAAGTCAGGCAAGAATGGAAGGCTCACCTGGGCTGGAGGGCTATGGTCAGACAAGTACCGCTCAGCAAGGCGACCTCGTGGCGCCACCTTGCTGGCACGCTTCCATGGCAAATCTAATTTTGCCGTGGCGCGATCCATAACCTCTAACAGCTCCTCATACGCGGGACAGGAGGATTGAGAAGGCTCAGCCTCAGCTTCTTCACCACTCTCAGACATCTCCTGCTCTTCCTGGGTAGAACCCAGCAGAGCACTAACTTCAGTGTCAGAATGGGTTAATGATACCACATCTGCCTCCCGAAGTTCGCTCTCGTTTGCCGCCAGAGAGTGTGAAAAGGAAGGTCCCTCTCTACACTCCTCAGCGAGATCCATTTGTGATCCCCACGAGCTCATTCTCCTCCGTGCCTCGGCAACGGCGGGACCTGAGCCGCGGGATCCAGATGGCTGTCCCTCTTTCCTCGAAAAGAGAGACAAACGAGAGTGGAGCTTTCTCAGAGAGAAACGCTCGCAGTGCACGCAGACCGCCCCCTCAAGGACATCGCGCGCGTGCTCTTCGCCCAAACAAGAGACGCAAAGAGTGTGCGTGTCATCGGATGTCAGATAACGCTGACACGGATGCACACACTGTCTAAACGCCTTGCTAGTGGAAGCCATGATGAAAACAGTAATAGATCGCTCTTACCGTTTTGGTCGTTTCTCAGATGCACGCTTCAAACAAAACAGTCAACTGAAGACGAAGAAGATAGTGACGGGTCCTACGGGCGCGTATTTATAGTCGCGCTGGTAGTGACGTCAGAGGCTGTCGCCGGCCAACACGTTGGCGTTTTTCAAAGTATGCTTCAGACACGGGTCACGACGAGGTGTTCCCCATAGTGTCCCCTCAGAGGACGCAGTTCGAAGTTCCCTTGAAAGGGAACTTATGTTAGAGCTTCAATGCTCTAGATTGTCAGTTTACAGGTTTCTGAGACCAATAATGTTGAAATAGTACTTCTGTTCAAATGAAGTTAAAACAAGCCCAAATCTGCTCAAAAGCTGCTCTCTCAATGTGAGAAAGCTGCTTCATTCAATGTTCAGGGCAAAACTTGCCAAACTGAAAGATGCTTATATGTTATGAAATACAATGTTTTTGCAATGCTGTAAGACAGTTTTAATGTGTTAGAAGTTATATGCACAAAAACTTATGTTAGAGCTTCAATGCTCAAGATTGTCAGTTTTCAGGTTTCTGAGACCAAAAATGATGAAATAGTGATTTTTTTTTCAAATTAAGTTAAAACTAGCCCAAATCTGCTTAAAAGCTGCTCTCTCAATGTGAGAAAGCTGCTTCATTCAATGTTTAGTGCAAAACTTGCCAAACTGAAAGATGCTTATGTGTCATGAAGTACAATGATTTTGCAATGCTGTAAGACAGTTTTTAATGTGTTAGAAGTGATATGCACAAAAACTTATGTTAGAGCATCAATCCTCAAGATTGTCAGTTTTCAGGTTTCTGAGACCACTAATGTTGAAATAGTGCTTCTGTTAAAATGAAGTGAAATCTAGCCCAAATCTGCTCAAAAGCTGCTCTCTCAATGTGAGAAAGCTGCTTCATTCAATGTTCAGTGCAAATCTTGCCAAACTGAAAGATGCTTATGTCTTATGAAATACAATGTTTTTTGCAATGCTGTAAGACAGTTTTTAATGTGTTAGAAGTTATGTGCACAAAAACTTATGTTAGAGCTTCAATGCTCTAGATTGTCAGTTTACAGGTTTCTGAGACCAATAATGTTGAAATAGTGCTTCTGTTCAAATGAAGTTAAAACAAGCCCAAATCTGCTCAAAAGCTGCTCTCTCAATGTGAGAAAGCTGCTTCATTCAATGTTCAGTGCAAATCTTGCCAAACTGAAAGATGCTTATGTCTTATGAAATACAATGTTCCCTTTCGAGAGTACTCTCGTACTGCGTAAGCTAGCTTACGCTATGGGAAAAGGTCCCCTTTTCTCGAGAATATGAAGCCAAAAATTATCCTTAATTTTTAAATAATGTAAAACGCAGTGCTGCAGCACAGCAGACCCAAGCGAAGCGGCTCGCGCGCTTATTGGCTGTGCTGCGGCAACTGCAGCAACCTATGGTGAGGCGGCGGAGAGTAACGAACCAATGGGGGCGCTTCGCGCCCATTGGACGTCAGAGCGCGCCAAAATAGGCGTGGCTGGAACTATATAAGCCACCGCTTCACCATAGGGATCAGATTTCATCTCCTTCAGCGATCTCACCTGCACTTCGCTGTCTTCTCCGGAGAAGCCTCTACACGCCGTCGAAAAGCCTCTCAGCGGGATAGCACTGCAACGCAGATCTGAGGACGCCGGCTCGTGCTTCATCTCGACGCCGCCTTCAGCACTCGCTTCCTGCTGCGCCATCCGGCGTGACTATATCCTTTCAAAGCTAGTGTGTTTGCCGCTGCATCACACTTTTTTCCTCCAGAATTCGAGGCGTTGTTTCAAATGCCTCGGGCCTGCGCCTCCTGCCGAGGCCCTCTGCCCAGCGAGGACCGCCACATCATCTGTGTCTCCTGCCTGGGCCGCGAGCATGCTGAGAGCGCACTCTTCAAGGGCGGCTGCGCTGAGTGCGACGACATGGCTATATCGACCCTGCGGGCTCGATTAGCTCAAACCAGCCACGATGCTCCACCCGCTCCGCCTCTTCTCTCTCAAGTGCCGTGTAAGAAACGCCGCGATCAGAGAATGCCTGAGCATACTGTTACACGCGAGCTCACGCCGGAACACTCCCCGCGTGCCTCGCCCGCTCTCGCTCCTTCGCCTGTCCTCTTCGTGGACGAGCAGCGCCAGTCCCTGCTCACCAGCGCCCCCTTCTCCTTCGGAGCGCCTGAGGCGGAAGAGGACAGACACGACAGCCTTTCTCTCGCCGCGTCCAGTAGTGAGGAATGGTCGGGCTCCATTGCGGACCCCCCCCCTCTACAGCACCCAGCTGCACCGGACAACGCGCCGATATCGACGCGGAGCTTACTCGCGTGCTTACAAGGGCTGTCAGCGACCTTCAGCTTGACTGGTCTCCTCCAGACGAGCCCGCTAAAAGCAGGCTGGATGAATGGTTCCTGCAGGCCCCTCCGCAAAGAAACGCCCCCTTCTTCCCGGAAGTTCACAATGAACTCACGAAGTCTTGGAAAGCCCCATTCTCCGCACGCTTGAAGACTTCTGTCTCGTCAGCGCTCTCCTCTATCGACGGCGCCCGAGACCACGGTTACGAGAGCCTCCCCCCTCTCGAGGAGGCTATTGCTGCACACCTCTGCCCGCCCTCAGCCGCTGGATGGCGGTCGAAGCCTGTGCATCCATCCAAGCCGTGCCGCACCACCTCAGCTCTCGCTGGCCGAGCTTACACCTCCGCTGGTCAAGCTGCTTCGGCTCTACACACCATGGCTGTGCTGCAGGTTTTTCAGGCCAGACTTCTCCGTAACCTGGACGAGTCTGCCCCAGATACTTTATGACTTTAAAGATCTCCGCAGCGCTACTGATCTAGCCCTGCGTGCGACAAAGACCACAGCACAAGCGATCGGCCGAAGCATGGCAAGCCTCGCTGTTTTAGAGCGACACCTCTGGCTCACGCTCACGGAGATGAAAGACGCCGACAAATCCGCCTTTCTCGACTCTCCTATCTCGCCTTCCGGCCTCTTTGGCCAGTCGGTTAAGGGTTTCGCTGAACGCTTCACTGAGGCTCAGAAAACGTCGCAGGCAATGAGACACTTCCTGCCGAAACGCTCTAGCTCTGCTGCGGGACGCCGTAGTAACGCGCCGCCCCCTCAGACCTCGAAGCCATCGCAGCCAGACTTACAGTCTCGCCCAGCGACCAAAACCCAGCACCGCTCTCGCTCTACGAGCCGCAAACCGCCAGAGAAACGGGGACCTCGGCCCAGGATTGTGCTGAACCCCGAGCCTCCGAAGCCCTCCTGACCTTCGGGCTGAAAAGACCGTGGTTAAGTCCCGCTGCGGCCGGACCACCACACAAGAAACCTCACATGCTTCCTCCAATCCCCTCACTAAAGGCGGTTGGAGATGTCTATACTGCAGTAAACGAGCCTGTTACAATGCACGCACGCCTGCACACAAACGCCGTTTTCACGGCGACCTCAATAAAGCACAAAAAGAGCTTTTTCTATGTAGGCAGTGTGCCCACTAAACAGTATGCACCCCTACATGTATACACACTCCCCCAAGTGTCACAAAGACTCACTCGGGTCTCCTTTCATGCCCACCTTCCCGCTCGCGCCGGAGGTGCTCTAAATGTAGCGCGCGTGCCCACGTCTCAGTGCGCAACCCTACAAATAAGCGCTGTCACCACAGTGTCACAAGCACAGCATACTCGAGCTACTGGTCCCCTCATAACAGGCGGCCAGTGCCCGAAGCACATTCAACCCATAGCCGCACGAGCCGCTGCATGGCAGGCCATCCCCGGCATATCAGATTGGGTTTTGAACATAATAAAACGAGGTTACTCGCTCCAGTTCGCTCGCAGACCGCCGCGCTTTCGCGCCGTGGTCGAAACGAAAGTGAAAAGCGAAATGACACACGTCCTTCGCGCCGAACTGATAAACCTTCTTGCAAAAGGGGCGATAGAAACTGTCCCCCCTGCGCAGCGCGAGTCAGGCTTTTACAGCCGCTACTTCCTCGTACCAAAAAAGGATGGCGGTCTCAGACCCATCCTAGATCTCAGACGTTTGAACAAAGCGCTTATGACGCGATCGTTCAAAATGTTAACTACCAAACAAATACTCGCGCAAATTCGCCCGAGGGATTGGTTTTTCTCAGTGGATCTGAAAGACGCTTACTTTCACATTCAAATAGCACCCCATCACAGGCCATTCTTGAGATTCGCCTTCGAGGGGCAGACTTATCAGTACATGGTTCTTCCATTCGGCCTCTCCGTAGCGCCCCGTACGTTTACACGGTGCATGGATGCCGCTCTCGCACCCCTGAGAATGCGGGGAGTGCGAGTATTGAACTACCTCGACGACTGGCTAGTTTTAGCCCATTCCGAGGAACTACTGACGACACACAGATCCTGGATCCTCAGCCATTTAGAATGCCTGGGTCTCACAATCAACACTGTCAAGAGCGCTCTGTCTCCCAGCCAGAGGATTTCCTTTTTGGGGATAGACATAGACTCTGTGACATGTACAGCGCGTCTGACGTCACAGCGCGCTCTCACTATTCAGCATTTAGCCGTGTCGTTCAAAGCCGGGTCTCTTTACCCGCTCAAACGATTTCAGGAAATGCTAGGTCTGATGGCATCAGCCTCTGCGGTTCTCAAACTGGGCCTGCTGCGCATGCGCCCACTACAGCGCTGGCTGAGAGACCGTGTTCCAGCGCGCGCCTGGATTTCCGGCCGCGCGCGCATCAGGGTGACCCACGGCTGCATCGCAGCTCTGGCCCCTTGGAAAATAGCCAACTGGTATCAGTTAGGCGTAAGCACGGGCGCTGTCTCGAAATGGAAAGTAGTCTCGACAGATGCATCCAACCTCGGTTGGGGCGCCCTGTACGAGGGCAGGTCTGCCTCCGGCCTCTGGTCGAGCCCGGAGCGACTGTTACACATAAACTGTCTGGAGATGATAGCGGTCGAACTATCCCTGAAAGCTTTCCTCCCATTTTTAAAGGGCCATCACGTTCTGGTCAGATCAGACAGCATGTCAGTGGTGGCCTACATAAATCGCCAGGGTGGTGTCAGGTCAGAAACCTTGCACACCCTGACCGAGCGTCTTCTGACATGGGCACATTACAATCTGCGCTCGCTAAAGGCAGTGCATGTACCTGGCATCCTGAACCGGGGCCCGGACATGCTTTCCAGGGCGAATGTTCCCCCTGGGGAGTGGTCTCTTCACCCAGAGACGGTTCAGTTGATGTGGAGCATCTTCGGCAGGGCAGAGGTCGACCTCTTCGCCTCAGAAGACAACGCTCATTGCCCAATATATTTTTCAAAGAGCAGGGACACGCTGGCCCTCGATTGGCCCAGACGCCCGCTTTATGCCTTCCCACCGGTCGCGATGCTGCCGCAGGTCATCGATCGGGTCAGGAAGAGCAGATGTGCTATGCTGCTAGTAGCCCCACTCTGGACGACCCAACCTTGGTTCTCCGAGCTGATGCAGCTGTCCAGTACAGCCCCATGGCCAATACCGCTGCGGAAAGATCTCCTCACGCAGCTGAAGGGCGCGCTCTGGCATCCCCACCCCGAACTTTGGGCCCTTCATGTATGGCCCCTCAACGGGTACCCGGGAACCTCCCTGAGGGAGTGTTAAAGACCATTACGGAAGCCAGAGCGCCCTCAACCAGGCGCCTGTACGCGCAGAAATGGTCAGTGTTCTCCACCTGGTGCGGGACACGGAACCTAGACCCTCACTTATGTGACGTGTCGGAGATACTCTCCTTCCTACAGGAGCGTTTAGATGCGGGCAGATCCCCGTCTACGCTCAAAGTGTATGTGGCAGCCATTGCAGCTTCCCATGCTCCGGTGGCCGGCCTATCACTGGGAAAAAACGAACTGGTCATTCGTTTCCTTAAGGGAGCTCGTCGGATGAACCCTCCCCGACCCCCTTCAATCCCTTCCTGGGACCTGTCTACGGTCCTAGAGGCCTTAAAGGGCCCCCCTTTTGAACCGCTTCAGTCTGTCGATATGAAGCTTCTTTCGTTCAAAACCGCTTTTCTACTGGCTCTGGCCTCAGTCAAGCGAGTGGGGGATTTACATGCGCTATCTGTAAGCGCTGACTGTCTCGAGTTTGGGCCTAATGACTCCAGAGTCATTCTCAGACCAAGACACGGCTATGTCCCCAAGGTGCTCTCAACACTGTTCAGAGCGCAGGTCATCTCGCTGTCAGCCCTTTCCTCGCAAAGCGACGAAAGCAACGCGAGCTTCATCTGCCCCGTCAGGGCTCTTAAAACCTATATTGCGCGCTCCGCCTTATTCAGGAGGTCGGACCAGCTCTTCATATGCTTTGGTGGGCGCACCGGAGGTCTCGCCACCACGAAGCAAAGCCTGTCGCGATGGATAGTAGACACTATCTTGCTGGCTTACAAATCTAAGGGCCTTCACTGCCCGTTCGGCATCAGAGCCCATTCCACCCGAGGTATGGCCTCGTCATGGGCGTGGTCCTGCGGGATACCACTGGATGATATCTGTGCGGCGGCAGGCTGGGCCTCTCCGTCCACATTTATTAGATTCTATAATCTGCAAGTCCCTGCCCTGCAGGCCAGGGTACTTTCTATGTAGACGTGCTAAGCCTTATCACGTCCCCCTTTTTTCGTTCCCTATATAAAGCTCACTAAGGTTGGCTGTTGGGACTGGGATTTCTCCTGCTATAAAGCCCCGAGCTCTCGCCTCGGGCTGTGACAGGTCGAAGTTCCCGAGCACGCACGGCGTTTTACATTGTGTTCCCCTAGCGTAAGCTAGCTTACGCAGTACGAGAGTACTCTCGAAAGGGAACGTACTCGGTTACTAACGTAACCTCGGTTCCCTGAGATGAGGGAACGAGTACTGCGTAACCTGCCGTGCTATGTGCTCGGACCGGGTGATCGCTTCAGTCGATTTAAAACCTGATCCCTATGGTGAAGCGGTGGCTTATATAGTTCCAGCCACGCCTATTTTGGCGCGCTCTGACGTCCAATGGGCGCGAAGCGCCCCCATTGGTTCGTTACTCTCCGCCGCCTCACCATAGGTTGCTGCAGTTGCCGCAGCACAGCCAATAAGCGCGCGAGCCGCTTCGCTTGGGTCTGCTGTGCTGCAGCACTGCGTTTTACATTATTTAAAAATTAAGGATAATTTTTGGCTTCATATTCTCGAGAAAAGGGGACCTTTTCCCATAGCGTAAGCTAGCTTACGCAGTACTCGTTCCCTCATCTCAGGGAACCGAGGTTACGTTAGTATTGTATAGTATCTAGATTGTCAGTTTACAGGCTTCTGAGACCAATAATGTTGAAATAGTTCTTCTGTTCAAATGAAGTTAAAACAAGCCCAAATCTGCTCAAAAGCTGCTCTCTCAATGTGAGAAAGCTGCTTCATTCAATGTTTAGTGCAAAACTTGCCAAACTGAAAGATGCTTATGTGTCATGAAATACAATGATTTTGCAATGCTAAAAGACAGTTTTTAATGTGTTAGAAGTGATATGCACAAAAACTTATGTTAGAGCTTCAATCCTCAAGATTGTCAGTTTTCAGGTTTCTGAGACCACTAATGTTGAAATAGTGCTTCTGTTCAAATGAAGTGAAATCTAGCCCAAATCTGCTCAAAAGCTGCTCTCTCAATGTGAGAAAGCTGCTTTATTCAATGTTCAGTGCAAATCTTGCCAAACTGAAAGATGCTTATGTCTTATGAAATACAATGTTTTTTGCAATGCTGTAAGACAGTTTTTAACGTGTTAGAAGTTATATGCACAAAAACTTATGTTAGAGCTTCAATGCTCTAGATTGTCAGTTTACAGGTTTCTGAGACCAATAATGTTGAAATAGTGCTTCTGTTCAAATGAAGTTAAAACAAGCCCAAATCTGCTCAAAAGCTGCTCTCTCAATGTGAGAAAACTGCTTCATTCAATGTTCAGTGCAAATCTTGCCAAACTGAAAGATGCTTATGTCTTATGAAATACAATGTTTTTGCAATGCTGTAAGACAGTTTTTAATGTGTTAGAAGTTATATGCACAAAAACCTATGTTAGAGCTTCAATGCTCTAGATTGTCAGTTTACAGGTTTCTGAGACCAATAATGTTGAAATAGTACTTCTGTTCAAATGAAGTTAAAACTAGCCCAAATCTGCTCAAAAGCTGCTCTCTCAATGTGAGAAAGCTGCTTCATTCAATGTTCAGTGCAAATCTTAACAAACTGAAAGATGCTTATGTGTTATGAAATACAATGTTTTTGTAATGCTGTAAGACAGTTTTTAATGTGTTAGAAGTGTTATGCACAAAAACTTATGTTAGAGCTTCAATGCTCTAGATTGTCAGTTTACAGGTTTCTGAGACCAATAATGTTGAAATAGTGCTTCTGTTCAAATGAAGTTAAAACAAGCCCAAATCTGCTCAAAAGTTGCTCTCTCAATGTGAGAAAGCTGCTTCATTCAATGTTCAGTGCAAATCTTGCCAAACTGAAAGATGCTTATGTCTTATGAAATACAATGTTTTTTGCAATGCTGTAAGACAGTTTTTAATGTGTTAGAAGTTATATGCACAAAAACTTATGTTAGAGCTTCAATGCTCTAGATTGTCAGTTTACAGGTTTCTGAGACCAATAATGTTGAAATAGTACTTCTGTTCAAATGAAGTTAAAACTAGCCCAAATCTGCTCAAAAGCTGCTCTCTCAATGTGAGAAAGCTGCTTCATTCAATGTTTAGTGCAAAACTTGCCAAACTGAAAGATGCTTATGTGTCATGAAATACAATAATTTTGCAATGCTGTAAGACAGTTTTTAATGTGTTAGAAGTGATATGCACAAAAACTTATGTTAGAGCTTCAATCCTCAAGATTGTCAGTTTTCAGGTTTCTGAGACCACTAATGTTGAAATAGTGCTTCTGTTCAAATGAAGTGAAATCTAGCCCAAATCTGCTCAAAAGCTGCTCTCTCAATTTGAGAAAGCTGCTTTATTCAATGTTCAGTGCAAATCTTGCCAAACTGAAAGATGCTTATGTCTTATGAAATACAATGTTTTTTGCAATGCTGTAAGACAGTTTTTAACGTGTTAGAAGTTATATGCACAAAAACTTATGTTAGAGCTTCAATGCTCAAGATTGTCAGTTTACAGGTTTCTGAGACCAATAATGTTGAAATAGTACTTCTGTTCAAATGAAGTTAAAACTAGCCCAAATCTGCTCAAAAGCTGCTCTCTCAATGTGAGAAAGCTGCTTCATTCAATGTTCAGTGCAAATCTTAACAAACTGAAAGATGCTTATGTCTTATGAAATACAATGTTTTTGCAATGCTGTAAGACAGTTTTTAATGTGTTAGAAGTTATATGCACAAAAACCTATGTTAGAGCTTCAATGCTCTAGATTGTCAGTTTACAGGTTTCTGAGACCAATAATGTTGAAATAGTACTTCTGTTCAAATGAAGTTAAAACTAGCCCAAATCTGCTCAAAAGCTGCTCTCTCAATGTGAGAAAGCTGCTTCATTCAATGTTCAGTGCAAATCTTAACAAACTGAAAGATGCTTATGTGTTATGAAATACGTTTTTGCAATGCTGTAAGACAGTTTTTAATGTGTTAGAAGTTATATGCACAAAAACCTATGATAGAGCTTCAATGCTCTAGATTGTCAGTTTACAGGTTTCTGAAACCAATAATGTTGAAATAGTGCTTCTGTTCAAATGAAGTTAAAACAAGCCCAAATCTGCTCAAAAGCTGCTCTCTCAATGTGAGAAAGCTGCTTCATTCAATGTTTAGTGCAAAACTTGCCAAACTGAAAGATGCTTATGTGTCATGAAATACAATGATTTTGCAATGCTGTAAGACAGTTTTTAATGTGTTAGATGTGATATGCACAAAAACTTATGTTAGAGCTTCAATCCTCAAGATTGTCAGTTTTCAGGTTTCTGAGACCACTAATGTTGAAATAGTGCTTCTGTTCAAATGAAGTGAAATCTAGCCCAAATCTGCTCAAAAGCTGCTCTCTCAATTTGAGAAAGCTGCTTTATTCAATATTCAGTGCAAATCTTGCCAAACTGAAAGATGCTTATGTCTTATGAAATACAATGTTTTTTGCAATGCTGTAAGACAGTTTTTAACGTGTTAGAAGTTATATGCAAAAAAGCTTATGTTAGAGCTTCAATGCTCAAGATTGTCAGTTTACAGGTTTCTGAGACCAATAATGTTGAAATAGTACTTCTGTTCAAATGAAGTTAAAACTAGCCCAAATCTGCTCAAAAGCTGCTCTCTCAATGTGAGAAAGCTGCTTCATTCAATGTTCAGTGCAAATCTTGCCAAACTGAAAGATGCTTATGTCTTATGAAATACAATGTTTTTTGCAATGCTGTAAGACAGTTTTTAATGTGTTAGAAGTTATATGCACAAAAACTTATGTTAGAGCTTCAATGCTCTAGATTGTCAGTTTACAGGTTTCTGAGACCAATAATGTTGAAATAGTACTTCTGTTCAAATGAAGTTAAAACTAGCCCAAATCTGCTCAAAAGCTGCTCTCTCAATGTGAGAAAGCTGCTTCATTCAATGTTTAGTGCAAAACTTGCCAAACTGAAAGATGCTTATGTGTCATGAAATACAATAATTTTGCAATGCTGTAAGACATTTTTTAATGTGTTAGAAGTGATATGCACAAAAACTTATGTTAGAGCTTCAATCCTCAAGATTGTCAGTTTTCAGGTTTCTGAGACCACTAATGTTGAAATAGTGCTTCTGTTCAAATGAAGTGAAATCTAGCCCAAATCTGCTCAAAAGCTGCTCTCTCAATTTGAGAAAGCTGCTTTATTCAATGTTCAGTGCAAATCTTGCCAAACTGAAAGATGCTTATGTCTTATGAAATACAATGTTTTTTGCAATGCTGTAAGACAGTTTTTAACGTGTTACAAGTTATATGCACAAAAACTTATGTTAGAGCTTCAATGCTCAAGATTGTCAGTTTACAGGTTTCTGAGACCAATAATGTTGAAATAGTACTTCTGTTCAAATGAAGTTAAAACTAGCCCAAATCTGCTCAAAAGCTGCTCTCTCAATGTGAGAAAGCTGCTACATTCAATGTTCACCCGATTCGATTGTGATCACACGATTGAATGGGCGTTATCAGCGGTTATCAGCTGATATATATGGGCCAGAAGGGGGCTCCTCCGCCTACTAGAAGGCTCAGAAGGCTGTTATCACCCATCCACATGGTTAATCACCCACAAATGTACAAGAGCAGGACTACTAGAAGGCTCAGAAGGCTGTTATCACCCATCCACATGCTTAATCACCCACAAATATACAAGAGCAGGACTACTAGAAGGCTCAGAAGGCTGTTATTATCCATCCACATGGTTGATCACTCACAAATAATCTACTGGACGACGCGGTAACGTTGCGACATTTCCAGCTTGATATCTTCAGGTAAGACATTAAAATGATTAAACTAAGCCTTTAAGCTGTAATTAATTAGCCAATAAGAGAAAACAATACATACAAATCGTATTGCGTGAGCGTGACATGATTGTTGATGTAATATGAGTAGCCTAGGCATAGCCGTGTATGTTTGTGCATTTCTTTATAATATAGTAAAATGTTAATTGTCTAATACTTTCAAATACTGTTTAATTTCTTATTTGTGTTTATGTTAAAAAAGAACGTTGTATGCATATGAATTAGTTGGGGAAAACTTGCGTCATGTCGTCATCCGACGTCATGCGCTTCATTCTGAGCAAAGAAGAGGAAGACATAATTTTGCGGCCCTCGTTTTTATTAATCTTTAAATAATCTTTTTCAAAAGTTACTTCTTTCCAGGTAAATGCAACACATAGTGCACACAACAAACTTACGTTTTAGTATAAACTATGTTTGATGCAATACTGTCTGTTTTACTATATGAATATCATGACATAATTTAAACTTAACGTTAACGTAGTCTGCCTGAGCGCACATGGTTAGCATGGGTAAATGGTAGCATTACAAAAGCTGATAATAATATACATTATTATATATTATAATAATATTATATCGTATTATAATATTCCTATCCATTATTATACTACCAAATAGTGGTAGCATTATAAATCGTCGTATGTTAATATTATTTGAGTGAGTGTTTAGAATGTTGTCTCAGAGTTTAGTATAGGCCTATCTGAAATGTGTGCATTTGGGTAATTTAAACCCTTCATGTATGTTAAATTAATTATGCATTGCATTCGTCTTAATCAGTACTGTACATCAGATACGATGTTACATAATGAAGATGTGACTAATATCCCAGATGCGTTTGTAAATGCCACATGTGGGATGAGAAATGCATAATGTAATGTACTTAGCATTTGCTTTGCCATTTATTATATTGGTTTTGAGTAAGGAAAACGACAATGGAGCCATCATTTTGCAGCACTCGTTTTTTAATTTTAATAATCTTTCCATATTTCTGAGTACTACATTTGCATGAAATACGCGCATTGCGATATGTGTCTGCAAACGTAATAGCTAGGCCATATTACGTTATTAGCCTGTCTCTACTTTACATGCTGTATGTGAGCATTAAATTTGCTAATAAGCATATTTTTATTTCTGAAGCTAATGGGGGAATTTAGTTTATAGTTAAACGCAAAGTTAAACTGTAAAAATTGCTTTTTACACACTGACAGTAAGGCTTATTCCAAATATTGTGTATGCTCGATAACGCTTCACTGAAGCCATATCATAGGCCCAACGTTACCCATACTGACTTGAGTGAAATATTCAAACCCAAGACGTATTTTATGGCTGTTTGGAAACCTTGGAATATTGACTATTGTGTGTAGCTAGCTGTGTATGTATTTATCTAATCTAGATAGCTAGCTAGCTGTGTATTTATTTATTTATCTATCTTGCAATATATATATATATATATATATATATATATATATATATATATATATATATATATATATATATATATATATATATATATATATATATATATCTAACACTCAAAATATCCCTCATCTGACTGCATCCCATGTTCACTGATGTGTTTCTGTCTTTTAGGCTGTGATAAGAAATACGGGTTGCACTTTGCTTTATGTAATAATTGGCAAATATTTTGATTTCAGATATGGGAAAAGCACTTAAGACCACACGTTTCAGGAACGTTAAAATTAAGGTGGTGAGGAGGACTATCGCTGGCCCTGCAAAGGTTTCTTACCTTAGTCAAGGTCTTCCCCAGCCCAACTACAAACAGACCCACCCTATTACATCTTAACAGGCTGAACTTGATGATACGACACCAAGCTGTTCTGAGAGTGCATACAGTAAGGCAAAGAAGAGAGAGCTTCATGCCTGGGATGCAGTCAAGGATGACATGCTTAAGGTGTCGTTTGAATGTTCAGCACCAATCACTACCCAGTGTGTTGTCTGCCAAGAACATGGTGATTATAGGTGCATTGAGTGCAGCACCACTGCAGTGTTTTGTGAGGTTTGCCTGAAGAGGACTCATAGAAATTCACTGCATCTTCCTGAAAAGTGGAATGTAAGAACAATAGCATGCAGTCTTACATTTCTATTGCTATACTTGCATACAGGCGGCAAACTCACAGTAATTTCAACATATTCATTAGATACTTCAAATTGTTTTAGCACTATGCAGTATCAACCTTTAGTGTTTGTTGTTTTAAAAACATTAGAGCTCTCAATCTTTCTTACAGAATGTCTACTATGAGCCATCCTCCCTGGGGTTATTCCTGTTTTTACCTGAAGGCCATGACACCCATGCTGTGTACACAAAGGTCATGAAGGTCATTGTCAGCACAGGTTTGTCATTTTACCTGATACAAAATCTTAATGTATTGAATTTTCCTGACAGGTTAATGAATTCAATCCTATTACATGTGGAGTAATGATTTCCTATAAGGAATTATTCAAATTTGTGATACAATTTTGATAAAAAAAGTTGTTTGCTGATTCCAATCATTACAAACATTAAGTTATAGGTGACACACTCAAGTGATTTGGTCTATACTGATATGGTAGTCTATATAGTAGTACTAGGTTATGTTTTATGTTATTTTCCTCTTTATATTTGGCAGGACGGCTCTGCACCGTGACAGTCAACATGTGTGCGTGTGAACCAGAAACCTGCACTTTGCTAAGGTATGGGCTTTGGCCAGCAACAGCCGAAAAGCCCCAGACAGCCTTCTCCATCCCTCTGCTGGAGCTTTTTGTGTGTCTGTCACTGGAGTGTCAGGTTTCTGTGGAGGGATTTTGCAACACCCTGCGCTGGAAAAATAACCTCACACTTGCAGAGGTAAGTCAAACTGACTTACCGCAGAGGTCAGTTTGAAGTAGGCCTGGGCGATAAATCGATTGAATGAATTAATTTGAATTTTTTGTTGTGGGTGATTTAAAAAATAATGAATCAATTTTTTTGTGTAATGCCGCATTGTTGGCTCCCCGGAGCTTCCGTAGTGTTAGTTTCGGCAAGCGACAACCAAAACATTATAGCACACACGAATCAGCAACAGCAAGCGACAACTGCCCATCTGTCTGCCAGTGTGTCTTTATAACGTTAATCTCCTCAGCTGAAATAGACGCCTGACAAGACCCTAAACACGTTTTGTTCACTGTCAAGGCATCGTGAGTTCATGTTTGACAGCAGAAATGCACGTAAGTTAGCACCCTTGTTAGGGAACTTCGCAAAGACGTGCTAGCTGAGAGGAATCTCGTCAAAGTTGACTAATAGTGTTCATTGATCTTTATCAATTTTGATGTATTATTTATTTTGCACTTTGCTAAATTTTTGACAGTAGGCTACGCGAGACAGGCCGAGTGTGTCAGAGAGCACTCGATAGTGTGCGAGAGAGACAGTGTGAGCACAATATAGTTTGTTTATAAATAAATGAGACATTTCAGCATTAGGATAATCTCTGTAGCCTATTGGCATCATCTGCAACGCTTTAGTTTATCATGGTTATTAAA
This sequence comes from Carassius carassius, assembly GCF_963082965.1. Classification (NCBI taxonomy): domain Eukaryota; kingdom Metazoa; phylum Chordata; class Actinopteri; order Cypriniformes; family Cyprinidae; genus Carassius; species Carassius carassius. The sequence continues at coordinate 37,147,831 of NC_081756.1, read as the reverse complement.
TACAACTTCAAAATAAACTGGGAACGTTCAATGATAACATCTTTGTTTGACCGGTTGTGATTTTTTGTTAAACTGTTCACTTTTGTGAAGAAGAAAATACTTCAAGTAGGTTATACATATTTCTACCATTTGTAAAGGTGTGTAAGTTTTATAATTTCAATTACAAATACTCTTTGTATCTATATATTACATCATCAATCACAGTATGGTATGGTAATAACATCAATCATTATAGTAACGATAATATTTTAATATTTAAGTTCGGTGTCTTTCACATTGTCCCACTGTAACATTAAAATAGTGTAGATTAGTCTACAATGTTTTATAATAATAATTTGTTGTATTTAGTGTCAATTTCTTTCATTTAATATTGGGGGAATCCAAGTTATATTTAAAAAAATGTTTTTAAAGTAACGCAATAGTTACTTTCTCTGGTAATTCGTTACTTTTGTAATGATGCAACTCAATTACTAACTCAGTTGCTTTTTGTGAGAAGTAACTATAACTAATTACTTTTTTAAAGTAATTAAGTAGGGGGGAAATCAGAAAAAAATCGTAAATTGAATTAAAAAAATCTGAGATTTTATTTTTAGGCCATATCGCCCAGCCCTAGTTTGAAGTGTTGTATGTTAATTGAAAATTTAAGTTACAGTTACATGCAAAATTATTCTTGATATTTTCCTGTAAAATAACAACTTCTGAGTAAACCACCATCACCAGATGTAAGTATATGAAACAGTAATGTTTTCCCTGACTGCTGCTTATACCCTAGGTTAACACACTCTACAGAGCCCTGGTGGGAGAATCCATATCCCATTTTAGGCATCACCACTTCCGACAAAGAAGTTTGGTCGATATTTGCCCACAATTAGATGATGGAACCATATGCCCAGCATGTCCAAAGGTTGGTTCTAGTTCCAGCATGGTTCTTGTTTGATTAAACTAATGGCATAGAATTAATATCTGCAAATTTAGTAAATTTTTGTATATATTATTATAATAAAATAGTAATAGTATCAATCTGGTGCAGATACAAAACCAGTATTGTGTAAAAACACTGTAAGTGTTTGTTTTCCAGGCGGATGGAGATATGATTGTCACATTGGATGCCAACTTTGGCCTTGTGAGGAAGCAAAGCTCAGGTACAAGTGTGGTTGAGCCATTACATGGAACCCGCATGTTTGTTGATGAAAAGGATGTAGAGGAATACCTGCTATCACATCTTGACAGCTCAAAACCTCACGAGGTTAGTCATAGTTGCATAATTTCACAGAAATATTTTTGCAGAAATATTAATTAAACTTGTGAAAAAAGATCATTATTCCTCCCATAAAACTATGTTTTCCTTAAAACTTTAGGACTGCAGTAACTTCAAGGCTGGCAATGTGCTGAGGTCACAAAAACAAGCAAAGAAGCTTGATGTTACAGGAGTGTTTGGAGCCTCTTGTCGTCATGAAATGCCCCTAATGTTTGTCAACATGAGCCAAGGAGAACGGCAAGTCTATGCCACAGTAGTGACTGACATCTCTTGACTATTGACCCAGTGTTCCAAAATGATAATTCCCCTGTTTGATTCTACCTATTCATAAAATGCTTAGGATAGCATAACCCTAATTATTATAAGCCAAAGTATTATTATTATTATTCAGTCACCAAATATGAACCTCTTGGAATGTACAGTATATGGGAGATTCCAAACATTACAAAATTTTTACTTTACCACCCTTCCATAATCTTCACTATTATAATAAAATATGACAAAATTGATTAAAGTATTGAATTTGATGCTGGAGATTGTTTGTATAATTTTTTTCACTTTTCCTCAGCAAAAAGTGACATCATAATAATTTTATTTTTAAAATAGATTAGCCTATCCCCTGTATGTCATCGATGAGCTACTTCGAAGGTGTGAGGATAAGAACATATACCTGCGAGTGGTCTATGACATTGCCTGTGTTGTTGCCTCACATTTGCATGTAAGTACTTTCTTTTTTCTGTGTAAAACTAAATTATTGTTTTGATAAGACATTCAAAGATAAAATTTACTCAAAATTATGCCATACTGTGTTCTGTCAGAAATCGGGGGAGGGCATACCACACAACATCTCCTTGGCCATACCAGCATTTCATGTTTATGGACACAAATTGCCCTGCCAGGTAATTTATTTACTTTATAGAGACATCAGGACCTCATCATCACACATCATTCACTCCCTGTTTGGCCACCATTTCCTGTCTATCAACTGCACATCTGAAATTAAGTAGATGTGCCTAAAAGTAATCTTTAATCTAGCATTTTTCCTACCTGGTGTTTGTCTAAACTTGTTACAAAGATGCACTGTTTAGGACAGTACAGTGGAAAACAGATGATTGATATAACCAAATGTAATTTCTTTGTTTTATGCAGATTACTATCTAATTTGTACAATTCTTAAATTAATATAAAGTAATAAAATGTAATATAAAATAATTCAAGCTACACCTAGGCCCTCTCCTGCTGAATGGTTAAGGTGAAAGCATAACACTGCACTCACGTAATATAGAGTAGGTCTACCTGCTGCTTTGAGAGATCTGGGATGATACACCATAAAAGACAGCAGTGTGAGTAGAGGAAAATATCACATGACTCGTAACTGCGCATAGCAAGTGCGCGTACACACACACACACACACACACACACACACACACACACACACACACACACACCAAACACACACAATATGAACACAGTAAGTGGACTACTTGATTACTATAAACAAATTATTTTACACATTTCCAAAGGAATGATTCTGTCCCAAGCTTTTTGATTCATATAAGTGGTTGATCACTGTAACCGTGATCACTATGAGCACTTTCCACTGTAGTAGGATCATGCTCAGTGTCTGTGATATTCTACCACTTTCCTTTATTAACAGATCAAGTACAGCACTAGGCGGCTTGAAGGGTTTGGGCTCACAGACGGGGAAGGAATGGAAAGGCTGTGGTCATTTCTCCGAAGATTTGCCAGAGTCACAAAGGAGATGACTCCATCTCACCGCCTAGACCTGTTGACTGATGCCCTTTTGCATTATGGACGGAGAAAATCAACTGACCTAGGTTTGTTCACTGTCTGATGCATAACCTGTCAAAATTCTTTGCTGGTGGTTTACTGTTTATACATTTTATATTTTGTGGAGTGAAGCTGATCACTCACAAATTGGTCACTTTAAGTCTATTAAACTGTCTTTGCAGAGATGCAGCTCCTGCAAAGACTAGACAAAGCAGAGAAAATATCGATTCTCGCTCAAGAAGACATCTCATCTGTCATCAGAGAGGCACCAGGTAAACAATGCGCATAAGAAATGGGTAACAATAGTTGTAAATGGGTGAATTTTTGATTCCATTAAAGGGACACTCCACTTTTTTCGGAAATAGGCTCACTTTACAACTCCCCCAGAGTTAAACAGTTTACTTCAGTTTTATTGTGTTCTTATCCATTCAGCTGCTCTCCGGGTCTGGCAGTAGCATAGCTTAACATAGATCATTTAATCGGATTAGACCATAGCATCTCTCTCAAAAAAATGACCAGTTTCAATATTTTTCCTATTTAAAACTTGACTCTTCTGTAGTTACATCATGTACTAAGACTGACGGAAAATGAAAAGTTGCATTTTTCTAGGCCGATATGGCAAGGAACTATATTTTCACAAGGAACTGAGAAATTGCCAACAAATGCCCGAAATCACAGGCAAATCGCTGCTCGTTTACGTGAGTGACAATCACGCAGTATGAATGAGCAAAGACGCAATCTGAGAGAATCGCCGACGCCCGTGAGATATTTGGCATGCTAAATATCTGGAGCTGTCGGCGATTCACAATCCTGCTGTGTGAAAGTGTTCTGACTGAAAACTACATCGGCGATGACCAATATATGTATATAAGTTCCTGTTTGTTAGTTATCCCTCGTCGGTCAATGTCTGAGCATAGCTCACTGTTTCGTGTACCTTAGCTATTGGATTTAAACCACTTTGTATCTTCGAGTTCGTATAGGCCTAGAAAATAGCAACTTTTCATTTTCCGTCGGTCTTAGTACACAATGTATCGACAGAAGACTCAAGACAAGTGTATTATTTTTAATTTAATACTGTGAAGCTGCTTTGGGGCAATCTGCATTGTGAAAAGCGCTATACAAATATACTGGACTTGACAAGTTTTAAATAGGAAAAATTTAAACTCTTAGATCATTGTTTTGAAAGAGATGCTAATGGTCTAATCTAATCAAATGATATATGCTAAGCTATGCTAAAACTGGTACCAGTTGACCCGGAGATCGGCTGAAAGGATACAAAAATGGTCAAACTGAACTGTTTAACTGGGGGAGTTGTAAAGTGAGTCTATTTCTGAAAAAAGTGGAGTGTCCCTTTAAGCGCATTTTGCACAGTGCATGTACTATTGATGTTGTCTTGTTTTCTGTTATTTTTGTTTTCTAGTGTTGGTTTCTGAAGAAGACATGGAGAAATGGAAAAAAAGGGAGATGGAGCTAGCCCAACAGAAACAGAAACCAATAAGTAAACAACTGAAGTGAATGTGTGAATGTATTGAATACTGTATGAAGGTCATGAATATTTTTAAGAAAGAATATTGCAAATATTTTATACTTACCTTTCCGTGTACAGTAATGAAATACAGTAAATTACAATTACATGAAATAAAGCACTTTATTAGAGAAGTAGTAATGTCTTTATCTGTTCTCCAGACACTGTCTGTAAATGGAAAAGGGACTACATTATCAAACTGATTCAGTTCTACAAGTTCAAGTAAGAGTTTAATGTGTTTTTTGCAGCCTTTTTTTAGTGCCTAGGTGTGATCACAGTAACAGCATAGTTTTAAAGGAAACTCTCACAATGGTTATAAATTAAGAGATGAAATATAACTGCAGTAGTTTAATATGGTGTGATTTAGTAATCAATTATCACCAAGGCCTCCCTTATAGCGTATTATATATATATATATATATATATATATATATATATATATATATATATATATATATATATATATATATATATATATATATATATATAATAGTGTATGTAATAGTGTATATACTACTATTATAGTAATAGTACTATATTACAACCGTAATGCTTGGTAGCTACTGAATATTTGTGCTGTGTGTGTTTTTATATAGATCTGGGACTAGTGAGTCGTACATGGAGTGTGAAACAGAGTAAGCAAGCAGTAATCTGTAAGTTTTTTTCTGAGCAAGTGTCTAAATGACAATTAATTAGATTTATTTGCTGACATTGTAGAATTGAGGACTCTTTGCTGACCATGGAAAAAAAACACCGGATTGGGAGAAGATGGCAAGAATCTGATTCAGACTTCCAGGCTACCCTTAAAGATGTTGACTGTGAGCTCAGAGGCCAACTAATCTGCAAGGCTAGAACTGAATCAAGGGAGAGAGCTGTCCTCCTCCATCTGAAGAAAAGATATCCAGGTAAAGAACTGTGGATAACTAGAGACATAAAGATATTTTGATCAACTTTGAAAAGGACCATAATACAAACTAATAAATGTATTTCTCTGCATGCGTGTTTTCTAACTTTGCTACAGATGGGCAGGGCATTGCCATTAGACTGTCCAAGCAGGTAGCCAGCTCCAACAAGAGAATGAGACAGGCAATAAAAGAATACAACAGCATTCAGTGGCCACCGCAGATGAGCATCTTCCCTGCAGCAATTGATTTTCAGGAAGCATGCGATCCCTCTTGGCACGTCTACTTCTGCTTTGATGACACCGTAAGTATAGTTACCTAACCCTAGTAACCACACAGCAGTCAGTCTGTCAAATCTGACAACCACTTACTAACCATAGCTACCTGCCCATCATTTTTCTAAACCACCTGGTAACAAGACTTAGCACTTTTTATTTCTTTTGTCTTCCAGATTGAAGAAGATAATGTTTCGAAGAGTCTAAAAAGGCGAGGGATTGATGCCTTACATATGAAGACTCGAGCAGCTGAGGAAAAGTGCATGATATACCAGGAAATGAGAACTGTAACAAAATACCTCCATGCGCAGCATGCCTTTCTGTGCTCTGCCATCAAAGACACAGATCAGCCTGGTGCAAAAGCTGCTCTCACCCAACGTCTCCAACAGCTGGAAAGAAAACGACATCAAGCCACTGTGATGTTTCACCCACATGTACCAGACATTGTTCCTGTAGACAACCCTTACTTGTGTCAGACCCACCCCATGTCAAACATAGAGACACTGGTATACAATGATGAGGATGACACTGAGGATGATGATGATGATGATAACTAGGACTGTAAGCACTGGTATGACAGGACAGGGCCTTTATTTACAAAGTTTTCTCCTTCTCGGGAGAAAAAAAAAGTCCAAACTGGCCTAAAATCCTCAAGACTGTTATTAGGCTGATGTGTACAAGCACTTCATACACTTTTTAAATCCAAAGAAATAATCCTGATCTCTGTTAAAAGTCTATTTTTCACCTGGTGGTGCTGAGTTCAACCTTCCTGTGAACACAGGAGATTTACATTTCCAATGTTGTTTAATATCATTCTATTTTTTGAAAATAATATAAAACACCATATTGTGATATTACTTATTGAAATGTACAAATGTGTTCAATGTGTATGATTTTTTTTTTTTTAAATGACAAAGTATTGAATCTTCTGAAGCAACTATCTTTGTAAGACTAAAAGGGAACATGCAGGTGTATTGATTGACTCTACAAACAGCTTTCCCATAATGAGTAATAGCCATATTTTTAGCCATTGTCATAGCACTTATTCACTGCACATGTAAAGTCAATAGAAAAAATTAATTTACTTATTAAATTACTTACTGGTATGTATATGTAGCCTATATATTATTTATGTAGATATATGAGTTTAAATGTTGGTATGTATGTAGGTATATGTGCATATGAATATGGGAGATGGAACAGTTAATTTTTTTCATATTGTGTTAGTGTGTGTGTATATATATATATACTGTATATAGTGCATGTATATATTCTTTTACTTTTTTATTGCTCAAAATAAACTGCAATCAAAATCAAACAACAAATCATGTCATAATCCTCTAGACAGTGTGCCACATACAGTAGGTTTTTGATAACTCAACCATAAGATATGATCATGTTAAGGTTAACACTTCTAACAATTTCTCCTTCAATTCTGATAAATAGGGAACAGAACTGCATTGTGTTGTGGGCGGAGTTTACGGGTTTAATCCTGTTTCTGATCTTAAATCAACATATTTAAATTTTCTTAACCTAGGTAATCTAGATGTAGGGTAATTAATAGTTTAGCTGTACTAGATATTTGATATTTGATATGTTCAGTAGATATATCATTTTACAACCCAATTTGCAAGAAAGAAAACTACAACTGTAGTGCTGATTTGTATCAAGCTGCATTGCTTTCCTACAGGGAATTGTAGTTTTTAAAACATTAGTGTTTTTTTTTTTAGAATTGGAGGTTGTAAATAGTGAGTTGAGAGTACAGTGAAAAGTTTAGGGGTATTGTAAACACATCTATGTAAAAAAATTTAAATGTATAATTAATTGAACCTTTAAACATGCACCAATGTGTTGTTTAAAGGTCAGTATTTCAAAACAGGATCCATGTAGACTCTACAAACGTACATATGTTACTCTCCAGGTCAAGACCTTTCTAACAATGTATTTTGTTTAGCTCTACAACAAAGTTGTAATTTTCTCATTTCATGTACACAAGCTATGCCCGGGTGTAGTTACAGAGAGTACTTTGAAGGCTAAATAAGAGTAGCCCATATATAATGAAGATTTGTGTTTGTTTCTTACTGTGTAAACAAACGTACAACTCCACAACATGAGGAATACCTGCCCCCCCCCCCCCCCCCCCCACACACATTGTTGTACATCTATCTTCATGAGGACATTCATTGACACAATGTCCAGCCGCTTACCTTAACCTTAACTAAGTACCTAGCCCAAACCCGAACCCTAATCTTACCCATCACAACTAAGTGCTTAACCCTAACCTTACCCATCACAACTAAGTGCTTAACCCGAACCCTAATCTTACCCATAAGTGCTTAACCCTAACCCTAATCTTACCCATCAAAACTAAGTGCTTGACCCTAACCCTAATCTTACCCATCAAAACTAAGTGCTTAACCCGAACCCTAATCGTACCCATCAAAACTAAGTGCTTAACCCGAACCCTAATCTTACCCATCAAAACTAAGTGCTTAACCCGAACCCTAATCTTACCCATCACAAATAAGTGCCTAAACCGCGAACCCTAACTTTACCCATCAAAACTAAGCGCCTAACCCTAACTTTTACCCAAATCCTTACCCTAAACCTAATTGTAACTTTATCCCTACAACCAAGTTTTGACACTAAAACAGGCCTTTAAAGGGGTCTCAGACAAACTGGTCCTCAAAAACATAGTTTTACACACACACACACACACACACACACACACACACACAAAGATAGTTGTTGTACAAGCACACTCTCTCTCTCTCTGTGTGCATTTATATTCGGGACACACATGGCTTATATCAGTGGCGTACGTTTGATTTTGAATTGATGTAGGCCTACTGGCGCTCGTTGTATGTGTGCATGCAATGTATTTTTTCCCCTCGGGGCTTGCCGTAGATGCTGTCGCGGGATTTTGGAGTTAGTGATTGATGTGTGGTAATAAAGTGGAGAAGGGTTCAAACTGCTATCGTTTATTATTTTATTATTTCTGTTAGTATAATGTGAAACCTGTACGAACGTTTGGTTACATTAAAGATGATTAAAACCATATTAAAGTTAAAATCTATAAATATATTTTAAGTTCTCCTCTTAGGTTATTAACTATTAGTAGTATTACTTTAACCCTTGTATGGTGTTCGGGTCTGTTGGACTCGTTTTCATTTTTTATCAAAAGAAAAATGATACAATTAATTATTTTCTCAAACTGACTCATTGGCCTTGGCTCATTTTCTGTGAGAAATCAGAACACATTTTCAATGAAAACACACTGTACACCCCCCTACACATTTATATTACACACAGGATGTTCGGGTCCACTGGACCAGGGGCTAATACAAGTGTGGAAATTGTAGGTCCTGTGTACCTTTACTCCTCCTCCTGTCAGGGCCTGCTGTTAGTGTGTGTGTGTTCTTGTATATGGTTTATGAGGACACAAATGCGTATAATGACATGGGTATTACAACGTAAACATGGTTTATGATGACATCTGTGTCCTCATACTAAAACGTACTAAATGGTGTTTTTTGAAATTCAAAAAATGGCAAAAGTTTTCTGTGATTGGTAGGTTTATGGGTCGGGTTAGTGTAGGGGGATAGATTATACAGTTTGTACATTAGAAAAACCATTATGCCTATGGAGAGTGACCGTACACCACATATCCAAGTGTGTGTGTTGTGTGTGTGTGTCTGTATGTATGTGTGTGCATGAGTGTGTGTGTGTGTGCGTGTGAGAGAGAGATTGTGTGTAAGTGTGAAAGAGTGCAAGAGTGAGTTTTGTGTTTCTACTCCTGCCATTCCCACACGAGGTTGCAATTCTTAAATGTGATCTAACAAAGGTAAAGAGAAAATATTAACCATATATGCGGTTTATATTGCTTCTAATTGGGATGAAGTAAACATCTGTTGAGTATTTTAACATAACATTTTTGATTGTGTCGAATTAAAAACCCAAAAATGCAGCGGGTCCAACCAGACCCACGAACACCGGCTGAGTAACAAAAATATGAACACCACACAAGGGTTAAGTAGACTATTAGGCCTATTGTTAGTCAATTTGTTCAACATTGAATCTACACAAAATGGAAGCAATGCCAACTAGGTGGCTTCAGTGATAGCAACGTCCATAAACCATTTAAAACATGTTCAACTGTATACCAAAGTTTCCACAAATATCACAAACCATCTTTTCAATTTAATTTTTGCCAAGCATCTCCCAGTGACAGCAAGACTGTTAAACATGTAAAGTTATGATGAAGGTTAGGTCCTTGATAAAACTCAGCCCTACTGAACCAATGATGAAACATATATATATATATATAAAAAAAACAAGTAGACTCAATTCAGAACAATATAACTTTATTGGTCCCTTTATTTTTGTGTGTGTGTATGTGTGTGTGTGTGTGAATGGGTTGGGGCCGTCAAGACAGTAACTACTCAAACAAGTAACAAGTTATCTTCAGGGTGTTTGCATGGTGTTTTGACAGTGAAGGCACATGTTTTTTTTAAAGCTACATGCCGTGTGTGACCATGATTGGCACACTGTGCACTGGGACCATGAACGCCACTTCTTTTTAGCATTTTTCATCTTATCATCAAAATGGACACGGCAGATACAGCACAAATTGCCTCCATCTACCAAAGGAAAAACACAAATAACCAGTTAGTTGAAATCATACTCATCACAAACATCTCAAAGGCAGCTTGTTCATTTTTAACTGTTGCCAAAGGAATATGTGGGTATTGCACATCAATTAATCTCAGATCTTGCTGGTAATCAATCAAGATAAAAGCAGGTTTTCCTGGGTTCAATTTCAGAAAGCGGCTTTAGTATTTCGGGTTAGGCACCCTGAAATAAGGAAAACTCATGACACAGTTCTTCAGCTTCTTTCAGAGCTTAACATTGTTGCAGGTTTATGATTACTAATTGTAAGGTCATAACTGATACTGAAAAATTTGTTTTGTAAAAGAATATCCTAGGCAACATCCTTTGCACTCTCAATATATTTATACGTTACAGAGATTGGAATAAGGCTGTTAATTTCTTCTGTAAATTCTGCCTGCAATCTGACCCTTGAAAGACTTAAAAGTAAATCTAGTTAAATGCTGTTTCATCCTAAAAGGATTGGAGACCAATTTGTCACAGTCAAGTGTTTTTTTTCCCCCTTTTTAAAAGGTCTTAGTCCATGCTTCTGTTTCCATATCTATTCTTAATGTAGTATTGTAATCTGTTGAAACTGCCTCTTTTTGTAGATTCATAGATTATATAGATTCACTGCTAGTCTTGGCCAGGTCTACTACGAGGAAGAGCTCATTTGTCTCAATGGGACCGACTGTTAAATACAAATAAACACAATGTGGAAAGATACAGTACCTTTATCTGCAGTCATAACAATGGCTACAGTAGTGGCTGTTTCTAAGGACTCTTCCATCTGCTGTACACCTAAAGTACATAAAACACAACAACAACTTAATTACAAATTCATAATTCAACTTGTCAGCATTAATACTGTCAATAGTTAATTAGTAAATCATTGATTAAAAATACAGTTCCATTATTTGCATATCAATTCAATTCAGTCAATTCAAAGTGTAAAATTATCAGAATATCAACCTTATACTGTTTAATGTCACCTGGATAAATACTGTATTTATAAATTGTAATTTTCAAACAAGTGAGCTTTTCTCTTTGTGTCAAATGTCAACGGCAGACTTCTCAGAACAATAGGCCTTTATCACACTTCCTGCTTCCGGAACGCGGAGTAGGGATAAAGAACTTACGGTCAATAGTATTTCTCTATAAGGATTTAAATATTCAGCCTTAATGTCTAAACCATCCCAGGTAGCCTGACTACGAGCTATGAAGTTGTGAAACGAAGGTTTCTGCTCACTATAAGTTAGTATGAAATCGATCTTGTTTTAAGAAAAACAGGTTTTATCCGCAATCTTATGGAAAAAAACTACACTACCCACAATGCTAAGCGTAGCAGGAACATCTGCTGATTGGTCCAACTTGCTGTTACCATGGAAACGTTTACCTTACTGACGAACCAGGAACTGTCAGAGCGAGGCAGCGAGCTTGATACTTGATACTTTTGCCTTCTTGGCCGTTTTAAAAACTTTTTGTCGACTTGGTCCCAGACTTAAAACTCTTTATAAAATCAATTTGTAGGTCACGGTTTAGCTCTATTACAACAATGGCAGGCTACACACGCAGCTGTTGTAGTGTACCGGGTTGCTCTACATCAGGACGTAGACAGCCAAAACGTTACCTCAGCTTTCACGCTTTCCCGAAGGAGGAAACACTCCGCAAGTCTTGGGTTAGATGAATAAGTTTATTATTAGATTAACCACATCGTCATAGGTGACTTCAGGCAGGTTGCAGATAGACTTGGTCAGGCAGTAACTATCGGACTCCACCATTGTAAAACGCTAACCGGAAGAGTCGTATCCCTACTAAAAGACGTACTTCCGGTCTTCAATTGTTGCGTGACATAGGCCTATTGTTTTAACTAAGTTCGAACTTAAGCAATACCAAAAACTGATTTGTAGCATTTGGTAAAATGTCTAACAAATACAAAAAATACCATTTTCACACATGGCCTCTAAAATTTCCTCCACTGCCTTCGTCTGGATGCCATCTGCTGTGTTTGGTGATATGAAAACATTAAACCATCATACAAAGGTGAAAATTTAATCTTTTGATTTAATATTATTGAAATAATGTATACCATGGTTAAATGTGCTGTGCAATGGCCAGTTACATATCTAGTAAACTATGCTCCTTAAGCTTAATGTTATACATTTATTTAAAGATAAAATAAAAACAACTCAGCGTACCTTCTGCATCAACATGCTCGGACATTCCCTCTGCCATGTCAGTGGGGTTGCATTGTGCTGCAAAAATGCATATTTTGATTTAATATTACTACAGTAATGTATACATTGTTTAAATGTGCTGTGCAATGGCCAGTTACATATCTAGTAAACTATGCTCCTTAAGTTTAATGTTATACATTTATTTAAAGATAAAATAAAAAACAACTCAGCGTACCTTCTGCATCCACATGCTCGGACATTCCCTCTGCCATGTCAGTGGGGTTGCATTGTGCTGCATCTGATGTATATTTTTTAGGAAAAAACAAAACAAAAACAACTGTGTAATATGATCATAACAAATAATTAGACTTCCTACTGGAAAAAATAATAATCACACAGCAGTATCAATTAAGGAATATTATTTGCAGAAGTTATATTATACATAGAATTTAATTAGCATGAAAAAAAATGAAAACCATTGACAAGGGCCAGTCACTAGTCACATTTAACTAAAAAGCTATAGATATTCTGGAGATGTGCCTTTTTAGAAATTATGTTGCATTATAATGACAAAAATAGAAATAGTGTCACATCCTTTACTAACTGTCAAAGACACATACATATTCTGTAACCAGAATCATTTTTAATTCAATTTTAGTTATATAGCGCCAATTCATAATAAAAATTATCTCAAAGCACTTTTCAAGCAGAGTAGGTCTAGACCATACTCTTTATAATATTATTAACAAAGACTCAACAATTCCACTACTGTAGGGGTTAACTAATGTTAAAGCTGCCATCTGTAGGATTTTTTTTTTGATCATATTCAGTGAAACCGACACTATGCTCCAACAGAAAAACATAAATCAGCCGGTTATAGAAAAATACCCGCGCTTCCACCTCCACCTGGAGCCTGTTATTTGTTTAAAAAAAATACACTGCTCCCGGTTCTTCTAGTCCAATCAGCGCAGGGCTGTGTGAGAGCTGTCAATCACAGTTCATGCCCACGCCACAGATCCCCCCTCCCCTCTCGCGCACGTTACAATATCACATGCAGTCGCCTGAAGTTTGCTGGTGTGTTGGATTGTACGAAGCATGATGGCGGAGAGAAAATCTACTTACAAGCTTTCAATTCCTCGGTTAAGCTAGGAGCTAACCAAAGCTAGGAGGTCCAACAACCCAGGAAAAGAAAATTATGCTTCAATCTATGCTGAAGAGACAGGCGCGTTCACAGAAAACCAGGTACACACACCAGCACGAACTCCATGGGAGGGTGCTCATGGGAGTGGGGGAGGGGCATGAGAGTTGTTAACATTCAAAAACAATTCTATGTTCACTCAATCTTCCAGGGTTGCCGACTGCAGCTTTAACATGTAAACTTATCAATAAGAGCCCCATCTGATGATGCAGATGACCAAGCTGATTGATCAATGTTGCCAGTGCGACTCGACCAGAATGTATCAGATTTTCACCACTTTGTATAGAGCCAAATGGTCTGCCAAAACACAAGTGGAGAAAGACAAACACTGGTAATTTCACTTACCTATTTCAAACGTAATCTCCTCTGCTGCTTGCAATATTCCTACCAATTGGTTCCTTCCATAAAAGGAAGGCTTTTTCAGGGTAAGGCTATTGGGCAGTCCAGAAACTCTAATGACCAAGCCCTGATTCACTAGGGACTGGTAGGGGACCCTTCCAGTACCTCCGGCCTCCTCTTAAAGACATGGGCACACATATGTTAAACAATGTTACACAGTTGGACAATTGTGACCCTCCCTTCTAGTTGTTAGCCAGTGTAAAGGCTGCAGACAGTCATTTTGGTGAGGTGACAATCTAATGGTTGATGGGCAAACATTAGATAATTTATTTATTTGATAATAATACCATGGATTCATGAAGGTATAATAGGTTATCAAGATAAGCAGTTTCTTTACATCCTTTTTAAAAGTATTTGAAATTATGCTTACTGTATTTTTGGTTGAAGAGATCTTTTACTTTTCCCACCAAAACAGTGACGTGTTCTCTGGCACTGGGCATTGCGGCTGAGGAGCTGGCTACAGATGCAACAACAGACAACAATTAATTTCATAAAACTGTATTATGTAAATTTGCACTATTATGGGCCTGAGACGATTTCTGTGGATTTTAATATAAACCAATACCTTTGAAATGCAGTGCAAAGTTGTTCACTGTGTCAGATTTATCAAGGAAATCAGTGGCTCCTCTGCTGCTCATTTCAAAAACCTCTAATGAGGACTTTTGACGATCAAAGGACAAGATGGCTGTTTCCACACCCAACTCCTCAAGCTTGGACACCTTTTGGAAACAACTCATAACAGGGCTTGGCAATATATGAAAACAGTGTTGTCACACATGGCAAATAAGTGGTCAGGGACCACCAGGGTTACAATAACTATACATTAGCTGTGTTTTTATATGCAACTAATAATTTGACTCATAGACATTTGTGACTACTAATGCTTCAATTGACCACCTTGATCTGAATAGACTAGCCTGTGAGAATATTTGATGTTGAAAGCCTTGTAAACAAAAATCAGATGGAATATTAATTTGGAATAAACTCATTTGAAATTATGATAAAATCTACAGATAAACAATCCAGTTGTCTAAAACAATGTTCTGCACACATTACAATTGCTGTTGATCATCCTTCCATCTAATTATGTAAGAATATCACTAATGCTTAGTAAATGAATCCTCTTTCCAAACCTCTAACTTCATCTTCTTGAGGTGCATTTTTATCCGGGCATCCCTCATCTCAGGGCTTAGGTCCTGTGCCTCCCCATGTGCCCTCAGTGCTGCTGCCTCCTCAACATACTTCTTTTTTTCTTCTTCCCCCAATGTGGCCCACCTTCCCTTAATATCATTCATTGTTCCTGAGGAAAAAATAGATGCACAGAAAACTTAACACAAAGTCAGCATCTTCTTTTTAAAGTAAATTTACATGACGACAATAAGTCGAAAACACTGGTTTTGGGTTGTGAAAAACCTACTTCTCTGTAACAACTCTGTAAAAACAAAATAACGTTAAATAGATCAACTGATGATTCTTTTGCAACTTGCGTGAGTGAAGTACTTGCTAAATACTAAAATATGTTTCATGACCTTTCATAACCCTCATGAAACTGATTTCAACAGGTTGTACAAAAACAAACAATTTAGTATAAAAATTAAAAGCAGTCGTTAAAGATGCTATAAGCGATCTTGGTTGGCGTACCTCTTGTTGATGTTTGAGCTAACACACAAAACGGAGGCTAGCTAGACCCTCTCTCCTCATCCGTGCAATAACCCCCCAAACCCACCCCACAACATTCTTGTCGGTTATTGGCTGGAACAGTTTGTTATGTTTTGTGCTGCTGGTCACTCTGTATGTTGCTCAGTTTGTTTGTGCTGCAGTTTGTGGAGCCTGGGATGTCTGCAGAGACTGTTTTTTTTTTTTTAACAGTGTGTTCAGTGTGTTGCGATATGTGAAAAATAAAACGTTTCGGCCTAAAAAAACGTGCAAGATTGCTTATAGCACCTTTAAATTGTGTTTCTCACCTTTGTTTTTCAATATATCTCTACAAAAAAGATTATAAGGCGACAACTCTCGAATGTGAGTTTTGGCCTTTGATGGCCGGGGCTCAGATGAAGCATTATCCTTTTCTGACCTTTTGTAATTACCAATCCAGTTCTGAAAAACAAAAAACAGCAAAAGGGCATTACATCAATTAAACTGAATGTTAAAAAAACACTTAATTTATATATATATATATATATTTGACATGTTGTTTGTTAGTGTAGCACTAAAGTAAACCTTACTTCTACGACACTGGTGTCCAAACCAGTAGCCGATGCAGCTCTAGGAATTAATTCAGAACCAACTCGTGTCATTCCTTTTTCAAAGAATGACCTCAGGGTTTCCTTCTGAATTCCATTAATGGGAGTTCTCTCTTGTTAAATAATAATGAAGAAAGAAAAGGCTAATCAGTAATAAATCAGTAATAAAAAAAGACAGTGTTGCAGATCATACAATCGTTTTCAGACACTCTTGCCTAATGCTTCTAGATTAGCAACTGTAAGGCTTACCTCTCTGGGCCATCTTCAACCTAAAACATAAACATAGACTGGCACAAGACAGCTTTGTGGACAATGAATTCCAAACAGCCCAAAACCAAATTTTATATTGTTCAACAAAAACAGAGCATGCATGGTAGTAATAAAAACAAACTTACCACAGAAGTTCTTGTAAAATTAAATGTATGCTGTAAAGGGAGACAAAAAGTTAGGTAAATAGATATTAATGTGACACAGGCAGGCAGAAAAATGTTTAGACAGACCTGTGCATTTGGGTTTTATTTTTCAAGTTCAGTGTCGAGGACACCAATAAATGGGACACAGACACCACAGTATATTTAACGTTAACGTTACTTCTAATAAATTGTCAGTGTTCCTCTTTTGCATTAATTTGTAAGCTTCCTCGTGTGGGATCAAATAATGCAGCCAAGCTTTGTTCAAACCCACAGAACTTTATTTTACATTCTAGTCAATATTCCAAGGTTTCCAAACAGCCATAAAATACGTCTTGGGTTTGAATATTTCACTCAAGTCAGTATGGGTAACGTTGGGCCTATGATATGGCTTCAGTGAAGCGTTATCGAGCATACACAATATTTGGAATAAGCCTTACTGTCAGTGTGTAAAAAGCAATTTTTACAGTTTAACTTTGCGTTTAACTATAAACTAAATTCCCCCATTAGCTTCAGAAATAAAAATATGCTTATTAGCAAATTTAATGCTCACATACAGCATGTAAAGTAGAGACAGGCTAATAACGTAATATGGCCTAGCTATTACGTTTGCAGACACATATCGCAATGCGCGTATTTCATGCAAATGTAGTACTCAGAAATATGGAAAGATTATTAAAATTAAAAAACGAGTGCTGCAAAATGATGGCTCCATTGTCGTTTTCCTTACTCAAAACCAATATAATAAATGGCAAAGCAAATGCTAAGTACATTACATTATGCATTTCTCATCCCACATGTGGCATTTACAAACGCATCTGGGATATTAATCACATCTTCATTATGTAACATCGTATCTGATGTACAGTACTGATTAAGACGAATGCAATGCATAATTAATTTAACATACATGAAGGGTTTAAATTACCCAAATGCACACATTTCAGATAGGCCTATACTAAACTCTGAGACAACATTCTAAACACTCACTCAAATAATATTAACATACGACGATTTATAATGCTACCACTATTTGGTAGTATAATAATGGATAGGAATATTATAATACGATATAATATTATTATAATATATAATAATGTATATTATTATCAGCTTTTGTAATGCTACCATTTACCCATGCTAACCATGTGCGCTCAGGCAGACTACGTTAACGTTAAGTTTAAATTATGTCATGATATTCATATAGTAAAACAGACAGTATTGCATCAAACATAGTTTATACTAAAACGTAAGTTTGTTGTGTGCACTATGTGTTGCATTTACCTGGAAAGAAGTAACTTTTGAAAAAGATTATTTAAAGATTAATAAAAACGAGGGCCGCAAAATTATGTCTTCCTCTTCTTTGCTCAGAATGAAGCGCATGACGTCGGATGACGACATGACGCAAGTTTTCCCCAACTAATTCATATGCATACAACGTTCTTTTTTAACATAAACACAAATAAGAAATTAAACAGTATTTGAAAGTATTAGACAATTAACATTTTACTATATTATAAAGAAATGCACAAACATACACGGCTATGCCTAGGCTACTCATATTACATCAACAATCATGTCACGCTCACGCAATACGATTTGTATGTATTGTTTTCTCTTATTGGCTAATTAATTACAGCTTAAAGGCTTAGTTTAATCATTTTAATGTCTTACCTGAAGATATCAAGCTGGAAATGTCGCAACGTTACCGCGTCGTCCAGTAGATTATTTGTGAGTGATCAACCATGTGGATGGATAATAACAGCCTTCTGAGCCTTCTAGTAGTCCTGCTCTTGTATATTTGTGGGTGATTAAGCATGTGGATGGGTGATAACAGCCTTCTGAGCCTTCTAGTAGTCCTGCTCTTGTACATTTGTGGGTGATTAACCATGTGGATGGGTGATAACAGCCTTCTGAGCCTTCTAGTAGGCGGAGGAGCCCCCTTCTGGCCCATATATATCAGCTGATAACCGCTGATAACGCCCATTCAATCGTGTGATCACAATCGAATCGGGTGCAATGTTCAGTGCAAATCTTAACAAACTGAAAGATGCTTATGTCTTATGAAATACAATGTTTTTGCAATGCTGTAAGACAGTTTTTAATGTGTTAGAAGTGATATGCACAAAAACTTATGTTAGAGCTTCAATCCTCAAGATTGTCAGTTTTCAGGTTTCTGAGACCACTAATGTTGAAATAGTGCTTCTGTTCAAATGAAGTGAAATCTAGCCCAAATCTGCTCAAAAGCTGCTCTCTCAATTTGAGAAAGCTGCTTTATTCAATGTTCAGTGCAAATCTTGCCAAACTGAAAGATGCTTATGTCTTATGAAATACAATGTTTTTTGCAATGCTGTAAGACAGTTTTTAACGTGTTAGAAGTTATATGCACAAAAACTTATGTTAGAGCTTCAATGCTCAAGATTGTCAGTTTACAGGTTTCTGAGACCAATAATGTTGAAATAGTACTTCTGTTCAAATGACAGGGCCTTTATTTACAAAGTTTTCTCCTTCTCGGGAGAAAAAAAAAGTCCAAACTGGCCTAAAATCCTCAAGACTGTTATTAGGCTGATGTGTACAAGCACTTCATACACTTTTTAAATCCAAAGAAATAATCCTGATCTCTGTTAAAAGTCTATTTTTCACCTGGTGGTGCTGAGTTCAACCTTCCTGTGAACACAGGAGATTTACATTTCCAATGTTGTTTAATATCATTCTATTTTTTGAAAATAATATAAAACACCATATTGTGATATTACTTATTGAAATGTACAAATGTGTTCAATGTGTATGATTTTTTTTTTTTTAAATGACAAAGTATTGAATCTTCTGAAGCAACTATCTTTGTAAGACTAAAAGGGAACATGCAGGTGTATTGATTGACTCTACAAACAGCTTTCCCATAATGAGTAATAGCCATATTTTTAGCCATTGTCATAGCACTTATTCACTGCACATGTAAAGTCAATAGAAAAAATTAATTTACTTATTAAATTACTTACTGGTATGTATATGTAGCCTATATATTATTTATGTAGATATATGAGTTTAAATGTTGGTATGTATGTAGGTATATGTGCATATGAATATGGGAGATGGAACAGTTGATGTTTTTATATTGTGTTAGTGTGTGTGTATATATATATATACTGTATATAGTGCATGTATATATTCTTTTACTTTTTTATTGCTCAAAATAAACTGCAATCAAAATCAAACAACAAATCATGTCATAATCCTCTAGACAGTGTGCCACATACAGTAGGTTTTTGATAACTCAACCATAAGATATGATCATGTTAAGGTTAACACTTCTAACAATTTCTCCTTCAATTCTGATAAATAGGGAACAGAACTGCATTGTGTTGTGGGCGGAGTTTACGGGTTTAATCCTGTTTCTGATCTTAAATCAACATATTTAAATTTTCTTAACCTAGGTAATCTAGATGTAGGGTAATTAATAGTTTAGCTGTACTAGATATTTGATATTTGATATGTTCAGTAGATATATCATTTTACAACCCAATTTGCAAGAAAGAAAACTACAACTGTAGTGCTGATTTGTATCAAGCTGCATTGCTTTCCTACAGGGAATTGTAGTTTTTAAAACATTAGTGTTTTTTTTTTTAGAATTGGAGGTTGTAAATAGTGAGTTGAGAGTACAGTGAAAAGTTTAGGGGTATTGTAAACACATCTATGTAAAAAAATTTAAATGTATAATTAATTGAACCTTTAAACATGCACCAATGTGTTGTTTAAAGGTCAGTATTTCAAAACAGGATCCATGTAGACTCTACAAACGTACATATGTTACTCTCCAGGTCAAGACCTTTCTAACAATGTATTTTGTTTAGCTCTACAACAAAGTTGTAATTTTCTCATTTCATGTACACAAGCTATGCCCGGGTGTAGTTACAGAGAGTACTTTGAAGGCTAAATAAGAGTAGCCCATATATAATGAAGATTTGTGTTTGTTTCTTACTGTGTAAACAAACGTACAACTCCACAACATGAGGAATACCTGCCCCCCCCCCCCCCCCCCCACACACATTGTTGTACATCTATCTTCATGAGGACATTCATTGACACAATGTCCAGCCGCTTACCTTAACCTTAACTAAGTACCTAGCCCAAACCCGAACCCTAATCTTACCCATCACAACTAAGTGCTTAACCCTAACCTTACCCATCACAACTAAGTGCTTAACCCGAACCCTAATCTTACCCATAAGTGCTTAACCCTAACCCTAATCTTACCCATCAAAACTAAGTGCTTGACCCTAACCCTAATCTTACCCATCAAAACTAAGTGCTTAACCCGAACCCTAATCGTACCCATCAAAACTAAGTGCTTAACCCGAACCCTAATCTTACCCATCAAAACTAAGTGCTTAACCCGAACCCTAATCTTACCCATCACAAATAAGTGCCTAAACCGCGAACCCTAACTTTACCCATCAAAACTAAGCGCCTAACCCTAACTTTTACCCAAATCCTTACCCTAAACCTAATTGTAACTTTATCCCTACAACCAAGTTTTGACACTAAAACAGGCCTTTAAAGGGGTCTCAGACAAACTGGTCCTCAAAAACATAGTTTTACACACACACACACACACACACACACACACACACACAAAGATAGTTGTTGTACAAGCACACTCTCTCTCTCTCTGTGTGCATTTATATTCGGGACACACATGGCTTATATCAGTGGCGTACGTTTGATTTTGAATTGATGTAGGCCTACTGGCGCTCGTTGTATGTGTGCATGCAATGTATTTTTTCCCCTCGGGGCTTGCCGTAGATGCTGTCGCGGGATTTTGGAGTTAGTGATTGATGTGTGGTAATAAAGTGGAGAAGGGTTCAAACTGCTATCGTTTATTATTTTATTATTTCTGTTAGTATAATGTGAAACCTGTACGAACGTTTGGTTACATTAAAGATGATTAAAACCATATTAAAGTTAAAATCTATAAATATATTTTAAGTTCTCCTCTTAGGTTATTAACTATTAGTAGTATTACTTTAACCCTTGTATGGTGTTCGGGTCTGTTGGACTCGTTTTCATTTTTTATCAAAAGAAAAATGATACAATTAATTATTTTCTCAAACTGACTCATTGGCCTTGGCTCATTTTCTGTGAGAAATCAGAACACATTTTCAATGAAAACACACTGTACACCCCCCTACACATTTATATTACACACAGGATGTTCGGGTCCACTGGACCAGGGGCTAATACAAGTGTGGAAATTGTAGGTCCTGTGTACCTTTACTCCTCCTCCTGTCAGGGCCTGCTGTTAGTGTGTGTGTGTTCTTGTATATGGTTTATGAGGACACAAATGCGTATAATGACATGGGTATTACAACGTAAACATGGTTTATGATGACATCTGTGTCCTCATACTAAAACGTACTAAATGGTGTTTTTTGAAATTCAAAAAATGGCAAAAGTTTTCTGTGATTGGTAGGTTTATGGGTCGGGTTAGTGTAGGGGGATAGATTATACAGTTTGTACATTAGAAAAACCATTATGCCTATGGAGAGTGACCGTACACCACATATCCAAGTGTGTGTGTTGTGTGTGTGTGTCTGTATGTATGTGTGTGCATGAGTGTGTGTGTGTGTGCGTGTGAGAGAGAGATTGTGTGTAAGTGTGAAAGAGTGCAAGAGTGAGTTTTGTGTTTCTACTCCTGCCATTCCCACACGAGGTTGCAATTCTTAAATGTGATCTAACAAAGGTAAAGAGAAAATATTAACCATATATGCGGTTTATATTGCTTCTAATTGGGATGAAGTAAACATCTGTTGAGTATTTTAACATAACATTTTTGATTGTGTCGAATTAAAAACCCAAAAATGCAGCGGGTCCAACCAGACCCACGAACACCGGCTGAGTAACAAAAATATGAACACCACACAAGGGTTAAGTAGACTATTAGGCCTATTGTTAGTCAATTTGTTCAACATTGAATCTACACAAAATGGAAGCAATGCCAACTAGGTGGCTTCAGTGATAGCAACGTCCATAAACCATTTAAAACATGTTCAACTGTATACCAAAGTTTCCACAAATATCACAAACCATCTTTTCAATTTAATTTTTGCCAAGCATCTCCCAGTGACAGCAAGACTGTTAAACATGTAAAGTTATGATGAAGGTTAGGTCCTTGATAAAACTCAGCCCTACTGAACCAATGATGAAACATATATATATATATATAAAAAAAACAAGTAGACTCAATTCAGAACAATATAACTTTATTGGTCCCTTTATTTTTGTGTGTGTGTATGTGTGTGTGTGTGTGAATGGGTTGGGGCCGTCAAGACAGTAACTACTCAAACAAGTAACAAGTTATCTTCAGGGTGTTTGCATGGTGTTTTGACAGTGAAGGCACATGTTTTTTTTAAAGCTACATGCCGTGTGTGACCATGATTGGCACACTGTGCACTGGGACCATGAACGCCACTTCTTTTTAGCATTTTTCATCTTATCATCAAAATGGACACGGCAGATACAGCACAAATTGCCTCCATCTACCAAAGGAAAAACACAAATAACCAGTTAGTTGAAATCATACTCATCACAAACATCTCAAAGGCAGCTTGTTCATTTTTAACTGTTGCCAAAGGAATATGTGGGTATTGCACATCAATTAATCTCAGATCTTGCTGGTAATCAATCAAGATAAAAGCAGGTTTTCCTGGGTTCAATTTCAGAAAGCGGCTTTAGTATTTCGGGTTAGGCACCCTGAAATAAGGAAAACTCATGACACAGTTCTTCAGCTTCTTTCAGAGCTTAACATTGTTGCAGGTTTATGATTACTAATTGTAAGGTCATAACTGATACTGAAAAATTTGTTTTGTAAAAGAATATCCTAGGCAACATCCTTTGCACTCTCAATATATTTATACGTTACAGAGATTGGAATAAGGCTGTTAATTTCTTCTGTAAATTCTGCCTGCAATCTGACCCTTGAAAGACTTAAAAGTAAATCTAGTTAAATGCTGTTTCATCCTAAAAGGATTGGAGACCAATTTGTCACAGTCAAGTGTTTTTTTTCCCCCTTTTTAAAAGGTCTTAGTCCATGCTTCTGTTTCCATATCTATTCTTAATGTAGTATTGTAATCTGTTGAAACTGCCTCTTTTTGTAGATTCATAGATTATATAGATTCACTGCTAGTCTTGGCCAGGTCTACTACGAGGAAGAGCTCATTTGTCTCAATGGGACCGACTGTTAAATACAAATAAACACAATGTGGAAAGATACAGTACCTTTATCTGCAGTCATAACAATGGCTACAGTAGTGGCTGTTTCTAAGGACTCTTCCATCTGCTGTACACCTAAAGTACATAAAACACAACAACAACTTAATTACAAATTCATAATTCAACTTGTCAGCATTAATACTGTCAATAGTTAATTAGTAAATCATTGATTAAAAATACAGTTCCATTATTTGCATATCAATTCAATTCAGTCAATTCAAAGTGTAAAATTATCAGAATATCAACCTTATACTGTTTAATGTCACCTGGATAAATACTGTATTTATAAATTGTAATTTTCAAACAAGTGAGCTTTTCTCTTTGTGTCAAATGTCAACGGCAGACTTCTCAGAACAATAGGCCTTTATCACACTTCCTGCTTCCGGAACGCGGAGTAGGGATAAAGAACTTACGGTCAATAGTATTTCTCTATAAGGATTTAAATATTCAGCCTTAATGTCTAAACCATCCCAGGTAGCCTGACTACGAGCTATGAAGTTGTGAAACGAAGGTTTCTGCTCACTATAAGTTAGTATGAAATCGATCTTGTTTTAAGAAAAACAGGTTTTATCCGCAATCTTATGGAAAAAAACTACACTACCCACAATGCTAAGCGTAGCAGGAACATCTGCTGATTGGTCCAACTTGCTGTTACCATGGAAACGTTTACCTTACTGACGAACCAGGAACTGTCAGAGCGAGGCAGCGAGCTTGATACTTGATACTTTTGCCTTCTTGGCCGTTTTAAAAACTTTTTGTCGACTTGGTCCCAGACTTAAAACTCTTTATAAAATCAATTTGTAGGTCACGGTTTAGCTCTATTACAACAATGGCAGGCTACACACGCAGCTGTTGTAGTGTACCGGGTTGCTCTACATCAGGACGTAGACAGCCAAAACGTTACCTCAGCTTTCACGCTTTCCCGAAGGAGGAAACACTCCGCAAGTCTTGGGTTAGATGAATAAGTTTATTATTAGATTAACCACATCGTCATAGGTGACTTCAGGCAGGTTGCAGATAGACTTGGTCAGGCAGTAACTATCGGACTCCACCATTGTAAAACGCTAACCGGAAGAGTCGTATCCCTACTAAAAGACGTACTTCCGGTCTTCAATTGTTGCGTGACATAGGCCTATTGTTTTAACTAAGTTCGAACTTAAGCAATACCAAAAACTGATTTGTAGCATTTGGTAAAATGTCTAACAAATACAAAAAATACCATTTTCACACATGGCCTCTAAAATTTCCTCCACTGCCTTCGTCTGGATGCCATCTGCTGTGTTTGGTGATATGAAAACATTAAACCATCATACAAAGGTGAAAATTTAATCTTTTGATTTAATATTATTGAAATAATGTATACCATGGTTAAATGTGCTGTGCAATGGCCAGTTACATATCTAGTAAACTATGCTCCTTAAGCTTAATGTTATACATTTATTTAAAGATAAAATAAAAACAACTCAGCGTACCTTCTGCATCAACATGCTCGGACATTCCCTCTGCCATGTCAGTGGGGTTGCATTGTGCTGCAAAAATGCATATTTTGATTTAATATTACTACAGTAATGTATACATTGTTTAAATGTGCTGTGCAATGGCCAGTTACATATCTAGTAAACTATGCTCCTTAAGTTTAATGTTATACATTTATTTAAAGATAAAATAAAAAACAACTCAGCGTACCTTCTGCATCCACATGCTCGGACATTCCCTCTGCCATGTCAGTGGGGTTGCATTGTGCTGCATCTGATGTATATTTTTTAGGAAAAAACAAAACAAAAACAACTGTGTAATATGATCATAACAAATAATTAGACTTCCTACTGGAAAAAATAATAATCACACAGCAGTATCAATTAAGGAATATTATTTGCAGAAGTTATATTATACATAGAATTTAATTAGCATGAAAAAAAATGAAAACCATTGACAAGGGCCAGTCACTAGTCACATTTAACTAAAAAGCTATAGATATTCTGGAGATGTGCCTTTTTAGAAATTATGTTGCATTATAATGACAAAAATAGAAATAGTGTCACATCCTTTACTAACTGTCAAAGACACATACATATTCTGTAACCAGAATCATTTTTAATTCAATTTTAGTTATATAGCGCCAATTCATAATAAAAATTATCTCAAAGCACTTTTCAAGCAGAGTAGGTCTAGACCATACTCTTTATAATATTATTAACAAAGACTCAACAATTCCACTACTGTAGGGGTTAACTAATGTTAAAGCTGCCATCTGTAGGATTTTTTTTTTGATCATATTCAGTGAAACCGACACTATGCTCCAACAGAAAAACATAAATCAGCCGGTTATAGAAAAATACCCGCGCTTCCACCTCCACCTGGAGCCTGTTATTTGTTTAAAAAAAATACACTGCTCCCGGTTCTTCTAGTCCAATCAGCGCAGGGCTGTGTGAGAGCTGTCAATCACAGTTCATGCCCACGCCACAGATCCCCCCTCCCCTCTCGCGCACGTTACAATATCACATGCAGTCGCCTGAAGTTTGCTGGTGTGTTGGATTGTACGAAGCATGATGGCGGAGAGAAAATCTACTTACAAGCTTTCAATTCCTCGGTTAAGCTAGGAGCTAACCAGAGCTAGGAGGTCCAACAACCCAGGAAAAGAAAATTATGCTTCAATCTATGCTGAAGAGACAGGCGCGTTCACAGAAAACCAGGTACACACACCAGCACGAACTCCATGGGAGGGTGCTCATGGGAGTGGGGGAGGGGCATGAGAGTTGTTAACATTCAAAAACAATTCTATGTTCACTCAATCTTCCAGGGTTGCCGACTGCAGCTTTAACATGTAAACTTATCAATAAGAGCCCCATCTGATGATGCAGATGACCAAGCTGATTGATCAATGTTGCCAGTGCGACTCGACCAGAATGTATCAGATTTTCACCACTTTGTATAGAGCCAAATGGTCTGCCAAAACACAAGTGGAGAAAGACAAACACTGGTAATTTCACTTACCTATTTCAAACGTAATCTCCTCTGCTGCTTGCAATATTCCTACCAATTGGTTCCTTCCATAAAAGGAAGGCTTTTTCAGGGTAAGGCTATTGGGCAGTCCAGAAACTCTAATGACCAAGCCCTGATTCACTAGGGACTGGTAGGGGACCCTTCCAGTACCTCCGGCCTCCTCTTAAAGACATGGGCACACATATGTTAAACAATGTTACACAGTTGGACAATTGTGACCCTCCCTTCTAGTTGTTAGCCAGTGTAAAGGCTGCAGACAGTCATTTTGGTGAGGTGACAATCTAATGGTTGATGGGCAAACATTAGATAATTTATTTATTTGATAATAATACCATGGATTCATGAAGGTATAATAGGTTATCAAGATAAGCAGTTTCTTTACATCCTTTTTAAAAGTATTTGAAATTATGCTTACTGTATTTTTGGTTGAAGAGATCTTTTACTTTTCCCACCAAAACAGTGACGTGTTCTCTGGCACTGGGCATTGCGGCTGAGGAGCTGGCTACAGATGCAACAACAGACAACAATTAATTTCATAAAACTGTATTATGTAAATTTGCACTATTATGGGCCTGAGACGATTTCTGTGGATTTTAATATAAACCAATACCTTTGAAATGCAGTGCAAAGTTGTTCACTGTGTCAGATTTATCAAGGAAATCAGTGGCTCCTCTGCTGCTCATTTCAAAAACCTCTAATGAGGACTTTTGACGATCAAAGGACAAGATGGCTGTTTCCACACCCAACTCCTCAAGCTTGGACACCTTTTGGAAACAACTCATAACAGGGCTTGGCAATATATGAAAACAGTGTTGTCACACATGGCAAATAAGTGGTCAGGGACCACCAGGGTTACAATAACTATACATTAGCTGTGTTTTTATATGCAACTAATAATTTGACTCATAGACATTTGTGACTACTAATGCTTCAATTGACCACCTTGATCTGAATAGACTAGCCTGTGAGAATATTTGATGTTGAAAGCCTTGTAAACAAAAATCAGATGGAATATTAATTTGGAATAAACTCATTTGAAATTATGATAAAATCTACAGATAAACAATCCAGTTGTCTAAAACAATGTTCTGCACACATTACAATTGCTGTTGATCATCCTTCCATCTAATTATGTAAGAATATCACTAATGCTTAGTAAATGAATCCTCTTTCCAAACCTCTAACTTCATCTTCTTGAGGTGCATTTTTATCCGGGCATCCCTCATCTCAGGGCTTAGGTCCTGTGCCTCCCCATGTGCCCTCAGTGCTGCTGCCTCCTCAACATACTTCTTTTTTTCTTCTTCCCCCAATGTGGCCCACCTTCCCTTAATATCATTCATTGTTCCTGAGGAAAAAATAGATGCACAGAAAACTTAACACAAAGTCAGCATCTTCTTTTTAAAGTAAATTTACATGACGACAATAAGTCGAAAACACTGGTTTTGGGTTGTGAAAAACCTACTTCTCTGTAACAACTCTGTAAAAACAAAATAACGTTAAATAGATCAACTGATGATTCTTTTGCAACTTGCGTGAGTGAAGTACTTGCTAAATACTAAAATATGTTTCATGACCTTTCATAACCCTCATGAAACTGATTTCAACAGGTTGTACAAAAACAAACAATTTAGTATAAAAATTAAAAGCAGTCGTTAAAGATGCTATAAGCGATCTTGGTTGGCGTACCTCTTGTTGATGTTTGAGCTAACACACAAAACGGAGGCTAGCTAGACCCTCTCTCCTCATCCGTGCAATAACCCCCCAAACCCACCCCACAACATTCTTGTCGGTTATTGGCTGGAACAGTTTGTTATGTTTTGTGCTGCTGGTCACTCTGTATGTTGCTCAGTTTGTTTGTGCTGCAGTTTGTGGAGCCTGGGATGTCTGCAGAGACTGTTTTTTTTTTTTTAACAGTGTGTTCAGTGTGTTGCGATATGTGAAAAATAAAACGTTTCGGCCTAAAAAAACGTGCAAGATTGCTTATAGCACCTTTAAATTGTGTTTCTCACCTTTGTTTTTCAATATATCTCTACAAAAAAGATTATAAGGCGACAACTCTCGAATGTGAGTTTTGGCCTTTGATGGCCGGGGCTCAGATGAAGCATTATCCTTTTCTGACCTTTTGTAATTACCAATCCAGTTCTGAAAAACAAAAAACAGCAAAAGGGCATTACATCAATTAAACTGAATGTTAAAAAAACACTTAATTTATATATATATATATATATTTGACATGTTGTTTGTTAGTGTAGCACTAAAGTAAACCTTACTTCTACGACACTGGTGTCCAAACCAGTAGCCGATGCAGCTCTAGGAATTAATTCAGAACCAACTCGTGTCATTCCTTTTTCAAAGAATGACCTCAGGGTTTCCTTCTGAATTCCATTAATGGGAGTTCTCTCTTGTTAAATAATAATGAAGAAAGAAAAGGCTAATCAGTAATAAATCAGTAATAAAAAAAGACAGTGTTGCAGATCATACAATCGTTTTCAGACACTCTTGCCTAATGCTTCTAGATTAGCAACTGTAAGGCTTACCTCTCTGGGCCATCTTCAACCTAAAACATAAACATAGACTGGCACAAGACAGCTTTGTGGACAATGAATTCCAAACAGCCCAAAACCAAATTTTATATTGTTCAACAAAAACAGAGCATGCATGGTAGTAATAAAAACAAACTTACCACAGAAGTTCTTGTAAAATTAAATGTATGCTGTAAAGGGAGACAAAAAGTTAGGTAAATAGATATTAATGTGACACAGGCAGGCAGAAAAATGTTTAGACAGACCTGTGCATTTGGGTTTTATTTTTCAAGTTCAGTGTCGAGGACACCAATAAATGGGACACAGACACCACAGTATATTTAACGTTAACGTTACTTCTAATAAATTGTCAGTGTTCCTCTTTTGCATTAATTTGTAAGCTTCCTCGTGTGGGATCAAATAATGCAGCCAAGCTTTGTTCAAACCCACAGAACTTTATTTTACATTCTAGTCAATATTCCAAGGTTTCCAAACAGCCATAAAATACGTCTTGGGTTTGAATATTTCACTCAAGTCAGTATGGGTAACGTTGGGCCTATGATATGGCTTCAGTGAAGCGTTATCGAGCATACACAATATTTGGAATAAGCCTTACTGTCAGTGTGTAAAAAGCAATTTTTACAGTTTAACTTTGCGTTTAACTATAAACTAAATTCCCCCATTAGCTTCAGAAATAAAAATATGCTTATTAGCAAATTTAATGCTCACATACAGCATGTAAAGTAGAGACAGGCTAATAACGTAATATGGCCTAGCTATTACGTTTGCAGACACATATCGCAATGCGCGTATTTCATGCAAATGTAGTACTCAGAAATATGGAAAGATTATTAAAATTAAAAAACGAGTGCTGCAAAATGATGGCTCCATTGTCGTTTTCCTTACTCAAAACCAATATAATAAATGGCAAAGCAAATGCTAAGTACATTACATTATGCATTTCTCATCCCACATGTGGCATTTACAAACGCATCTGGGATATTAATCACATCTTCATTATGTAACATCGTATCTGATGTACAGTACTGATTAAGACGAATGCAATGCATAATTAATTTAACATACATGAAGGGTTTAAATTACCCAAATGCACACATTTCAGATAGGCCTATACTAAACTCTGAGACAACATTCTAAACACTCACTCAAATAATATTAACATACGACGATTTATAATGCTACCACTATTTGGTAGTATAATAATGGATAGGAATATTATAATACGATATAATATTATTATAATATATAATAATGTATATTATTATCAGCTTTTGTAATGCTACCATTTACCCATGCTAACCATGTGCGCTCAGGCAGACTACGTTAACGTTAAGTTTAAATTATGTCATGATATTCATATAGTAAAACAGACAGTATTGCATCAAACATAGTTTATACTAAAACGTAAGTTTGTTGTGTGCACTATGTGTTGCATTTACCTGGAAAGAAGTAACTTTTGAAAAAGATTATTTAAAGATTAATAAAAACGAGGGCCGCAAAATTATGTCTTCCTCTTCTTTGCTCAGAATGAAGCGCATGACGTCGGATGACGACATGACGCAAGTTTTCCCCAACTAATTCATATGCATACAACGTTCTTTTTTAACATAAACACAAATAAGAAATTAAACAGTATTTGAAAGTATTAGACAATTAACATTTTACTATATTATAAAGAAATGCACAAACATACACGGCTATGCCTAGGCTACTCATATTACATCAACAATCATGTCACGCTCACGCAATACGATTTGTATGTATTGTTTTCTCTTATTGGCTAATTAATTACAGCTTAAAGGCTTAGTTTAATCATTTTAATGTCTTACCTGAAGATATCAAGCTGGAAATGTCGCAACGTTACCGCGTCGTCCAGTAGATTATTTGTGAGTGATCAACCATGTGGATGGATAATAACAGCCTTCTGAGCCTTCTAGTAGTCCTGCTCTTGTATATTTGTGGGTGATTAAGCATGTGGATGGGTGATAACAGCCTTCTGAGCCTTCTAGTAGTCCTGCTCTTGTACATTTGTGGGTGATTAACCATGTGGATGGGTGATAACAGCCTTCTGAGCCTTCTAGTAGGCGGAGGAGCCCCCTTCTGGCCCATATATATCAGCTGATAACCGCTGATAACGCCCATTCAATCGTGTGATCACAATCGAATCGGGTGCAATGTTCAGTGCAAATCTTAACAAACTGAAAGATGCTTATGTCTTATGAAATACAATGTTTTTGCAATGCTGTAAGACAGTTTTTAATGTGTTAGAAGTGATATGCACAAAAACTTATGTTAGAGCTTCAATCCTCAAGATTGTCAGTTTTCAGGTTTCTGAGACCACTAATGTTGAAATAGTGCTTCTGTTCAAATGAAGTGAAATCTAGCCCAAATCTGCTCAAAAGCTGCTCTCTCAATTTGAGAAAGCTGCTTTATTCAATGTTCAGTGCAAATCTTGCCAAACTGAAAGATGCTTATGTCTTATGAAATACAATGTTTTTTGCAATGCTGTAAGACAGTTTTTAACGTGTTAGAAGTTATATGCACAAAAACTTATGTTAGAGCTTCAATGCTCAAGATTGTCAGTTTACAGGTTTCTGAGACCAATAATGTTGAAATAGTACTTCTGTTCAAATGAAGTTAAAACTAGCCCAAATCTGCTCAAAAGCTGCTCTCTCAATGTGAGAAAGCTGCTACATTCAATGTTCAGTGCAAATCTTAACAAACTGAAAGATGCTTATGTCTTATGAAATACAATGTTTTTGCAATGCTGTAAGACAGTTTTTAATGTGTTAGAAGTTATATGCACAAAAACCTATGTTAGAGCTTCAATGCTCTAGATTGTCAGTTTACAGGTTTCTGAGACCAATAATGTTGAAATAGTACTTCTGTTCAAATGAAGTTAAAACTAGCCCAAATCTGCTCAAAAGCTGCTCTCTCAATGTGAGAAAGCTGCTTCATTCAATGTTCAGTGCAAATCTTAACAAACTGAAAGATGCTTATGTGTTATGAAATACAATGTTTTTGCAATGCTGTAAGACAGTTTTTAATGTGTTAGAAGTTATATGCACAAAAACCTATGTTAGAGCTTCAATGCTCTAGATTGTCAGTTTACAGGTTTCTGAGACCAATAATGTTGAAATAGTGCTTCTGTTCAAATGAAGTTAAAACAAGCCCAAATCTGCTCAAAAGCTGCTCTCTCAATGTGAGAAAGCTGCTTCATTCAATGTTTAGTGCAAAACTTGCCAAACTGAAAGATGCTTATGTGTCATGAAATACAATGATTTTGCAATGCTGTAAGACAGTTTTTAATGTGTTAGATGTGATATGCACAAAAACTTATGTTAGAGCTTCAATCCTCAAGATTGTGAGTTTTCAGGTTTCTGTGACCACTAATGTTGAAATAGTGCTTCTGTTCAAATGAAGTGAAATCTAGCCCAAATCTGCTCAAAAGCTGCTCTCTCAATGTGAGAAAGCTGCTTCATTCAATGTTTAGTGCAAAACTTGCCAAACTGAAAGATGCTTATGTGTCATGAAATACAATGATTTTGCAATGCTGTAAGACAGTTTTTAATGTGTTAGATGTGATATGCACAAAAACTTATGTTAGAGCTTCAATCCTCAAGATTGTCAGTTTTCAGGTTTCTGTGACCACTAATGTTGAAATAGTGCTTCTGTTCAAATGAAGTGAAATCTAGCCCAAATCTGCTCAAAAGCTGCTCTCTCAATTTGAGAAAGCTGCTTTATTCAATGTTCAGTGCAAATCTTGCCAAACTGAAAGATGCTTATGTCTTATGAAATACAATGTTTTTGCAATGCTGTAAGACAGTTTTTAACGTGTTAGAAGTTATATGCACAAAAACTTATGTTAGAGCTTCAATGCTCAAGATTGTCAGTTTACAGGTTTCTGAGACCAATAATGTTGAAATAGTACTTCTGTTTAAATGAAGTTAAAACTAGCCCAAATCTGCTCAAAAGCTGCTCTCTCAATGTGAGAAAGCTGCTACATTCAATGTTCAGTGCAAATCTTAACAAACTGAAAGATGCTTATGTCTTATGAAATACAATGTTTTTGCAATGCTGTAAGACAGTTTTTAATGTGTTAGAAGTTATATGCACAAAAACCTATGTTAGAGCTTCAATGCTCTAGATTGTCAGTTTACAGGTTTCTGAGACCAATAATGTTGAAATAGTACTTCTGTTCAAATGAAGTTAAAACTAGCCCAAATCTGCTCAAAAGCTGCTCTCTCAAAGTGAGAAAGCTGCTTCATTCAATGTTCAGTGCAAATCTTAACAAACTGAAAGATGCTTATGTGCTATGAAATACAATGTTTTTGCAATGCTGTAAGACAGTTTTTAATGTGTTAGAAGTTATATGCACAAAAACCTATGTTAGAGCTTCAATGCTCTAGATTGTCAGTTTACAGGTTTCTGAGACCAATAATGTTGAAATAGTGCTTCTGTTCAAATGAAGTTAAAACAAGCCCAAATCTGCTCAAAAGCTGCTCTCTCAATGTGAGAAAGCTGCTTCATTCAATGTTTAGTGCAAAACTTGCCAAACTGAAAGATGCTTATGTGTCATGAAATACAATGATTTTGCAATGCTGTAAGACAGTTTTTAATGTGTTAGAAGTTATATGCACAAAAACCTATGTTAGAGCTTCAATGCTCTAGATTGTCAGTTTACAGGTTTCTGAGACCAATAATGTTGAAATAGTACTTCTGTTCAAATGAAGTTAAAACTAGCCCAAATCTGCTCAAAAGCTGCTCTCTCAATGTGAGAAAGCTGCTTCATTCAATGTTTAGTGCAAAACTTGCCAAACTGAAAGATGCTTATGTGTCATGAAATACAATGATTTTGCAATGCTGTAAGACAGTTTTTAATGTGTTAGAAGTGATATGCACAAAAACTTATGTTAGAGCTTCAATCCTCAAGATTGTCAGTTTTCAGGTTTCTGAGACCACTAATGTTGAAATAGTGCTTCTGTTCAAATGAAGTGAAATCTAGCCCAAATCTGCTCAAAAGCTGCTCTCTCAATTTGAGAAAGCTGCTTTATTCAATGTTCAGTGCAAATCTTGCCAAACTGAAAGATGCTTATGTCTTATGAAATACAATGTTTTTTGCAATGCTGTAAGACAGTTTTTAATGTGTTAGAAGTGTCATGCACAAAAACTTATGTTAGAGCTTCAATGCTCTAGATTGTCAGTTTACAGGTTTCTGAGACCAATAATGTTGAAATAATGCTTCTGTTCAAATGAAGTTAAAAAAGCCCAAATCTGCTCAAAAGCTGCTCTCTCAATGTGAGAAAGCTGCTTCATTCAATGTTCACTTCAAATCTTGCCAAACTGAAAGATGCTTATGTCTTATTAAATACAATGTTTTTTGCAATGCTGTAAAAGAGTTTTAAATGTGTTAGAAGTTATATGCATAAAAACTTATGTTAGAGCTTCAATGCTCTAAATTGTCAGTTTACAGGTTTCTGAGACCAAAAATGATGAAATAGTGATTTTTTTTCAAATGAAGTTAAAACTAGCCCAAATCTGCTTAAAAGCTGCTCTCTCAATGTGAGAAAGCTGCTTCATTCAATGTTCAGTGCAAATCTTAACAAACTGAAAGATGCTTATGTGTTATGAAATACAATGTTTTTGTAATGCTGTAAGACAGTTTTTAATGTGTTAGAAGTGTTATGCACAAAAACTTATGTTAGAGCTTCAATGCTCTAGATTGTCAGTTTACAGGTTTCTGAGACCAATAATGTTGAAATAGTGCTTCTGTTCAAATGAAGTTAAAACAAGCCCAAATCTGCTCAAAAGCTGCTCTCTCAATGTGAGAAAGCTGCTTCATTCAATGTTCACTTCAAATCTTGCCAAACTGAAAGATGCTTATGTCTTATTAAATACAATGTTTTTTGCAATGCTGTAAAAGAGTTTTAAATGTGTTAGAAGTTATATGCACAAAAACTTATGTTAGAGCTTCAATGCTCTAGATTGTCAGTTTACAGGTTTCTGAGACCAATAATGTTGAAATAGTACTTCTGTTCAAATGAAGTTAAAACTAGCCCAAATCTGCTCAAAAGCTGCTCTCTCAATGTGAGAAAGCTGCTTCATTCAATGTTTAGTGCAAAACTTGCCAAACTGAAAGATGCTTATGTGTCATGAAATACAATAATTTTGCAATGCTGTAAGACAGTTTTTAATGTGTTAGAAGTGATATGCACAAAAACTTATGTTAGAGCTTCAATCCTCAAGATTGTCAGTTTTCAGGTTTCTGAGACCACTAATGTTGAAATAGTGCTTCTGTTCAAATGAAGTGAAATCTAGCCCAAATCTGCTCAAAAGCTGCTCTCTCAATGTGAGAAAGCTGCTTTATTCAATGTTCAGTGCAAATCTTGCCAAACTGAAAGATGCTTATGTCTTATGAAATACAATGTTTTTGCAATGCTGTAAGACAGTTTTTAATGTGTTAGAAGTTATATGCACAAAAACCTATGTTAGAGCTTCAATGCTCTAGATTGTCAGTTTACAGGTTTCTGAGACCAATAATGTTGAAATAGTACTTCTGTTCAAATGAAGTTAAAACTAGCCCAAATCTGCTCAAAAGCTGCTCTCTCAATGTGAGAAAGCTGCTTCATTCAATGTTCAGTGCAAATCTTAACAAACTGAAAGATGCTTATGTGTTATGAAATACAATGTTTTTGCAATGCTGTAAGACAGTTTTTAATGTGTTAGAAGTTATATGCACAAAAACCTATGTTAGAGCTTCAATGCTCTAGATTGTCAGTTTACAGGTTTCTGAGACCAATAATGTTGAAATAGTACTTCTGTTCAAATGAAGTTAAAACTAGCCCAAATCTGCTCAAAAGCTGCTCTCTCAATGTGAGAAAGCTGCTTCATTCAATGTTCAGTGCAAATCTTGCCAAACTGAAAGATGCTTATGTCTTGTGAAATACAATGTTTTTTGCAATGCTGTAAGACAGTTTTTAATGTGTTAGAAGTTATATGCACAAAAACTTATGTTAGAGCTTCAATGCTCTAGATTGTCAGTTTACAGGTTTCTGAGACCAATAATGTTGAAATAGTACTTCTGTTCAAATGAAGTTAAAACTAGCCCAAATCTGCTCAAAAGCTGCTCTCTCAATGTGAGAAAGCTGTTTCATTCAATGTTTAGTGCAGAACTTGCCAAACTGAAAGATGCTTATGTGTCATGAAATACAATAATTTTGCAATGCTGTAAGACAGTTTTTAATGTGTTAGAAGTGATATGCACAAAAACTTATGTTAGAGCTTCAATCCTCAAGATTGTCAGTTTTCAGGTTTCTGAGACCACTAATGTTGAAATAGTGCTTCTGTTCAAATGAAGTGAAATCTAGCCCAAATCTGCTCAAAAGCTGCTCTCTCAATTTGAGAAAGCTGCTTTATTCAATGTTCAGTGCAAATCTTGCCAAACTGAAAGATGCTTATGTCTTATGAAATACAATGTTTTTTGCAATGCTGTAAGACAGTTTTTAACGTGTTACAAGTTATATGCACAAAAACTTATGTTAGAGCTTCAATGCTCAAGATTGTCAGTTTACAGGTTTCTGAGACCAATAATGTTGAAATAGTACTTCTGTTCAAATGAAGTTAAAACTAGCCCAAATCTGCTCAAAAGCTGCTCTCTCAATGTGAGAAAGCTGCTACATTCAATGTTCAGTGCAAATCTTAACAAACTGAAAGATGCTTATGTCTTATGAAATACAATGTTTTTGCAATGCTGTAAGACAGTTTTTAATGTGTTAGAAGTGATATGCACAAAAACTTATGTTAGAGCTTCAATCCTCAAGATTGTCAGTTTTCAGGTTTCTGAGACCACTAATGTTGAAATAGTGCTTCTGTTCAAATGAAGTGAAATCTAGCCCAAATCTGCTCAAAAGCTGCTCTCTCAATTTGAGAAAGCTGCTTTATTCAATGTTCAGTGCAAATCTTGCCAAACTGAAAGATGCTTATGTCTTATGAAATACAATGTTTTTTGCAATGCTGTAAGACAGTTTTTAACGTGTTAGAAGTTATATGCACAAAAACTTATGTTAGAGCTTCAATGCTCAAGATTGTCAGTTTACAGGTTTCTGAGACCAATAATGTTGAAATAGTACTTCTGTTCAAATGAAGTTAAAACTAGCCCAAATCTGCTCAAAAGCTGCTCTCTCAATGTGAGAAAGCTGCTACATTCAATGTTCAGTGCAAATCTTAACAAACTGAAAGATGCTTATGTCTTATGAAATACAATGTTTTTGCAATGCTGTAAGACAGTTTTTAATGTGTTAGAAGTTATATGCACAAAAACCTATGTTAGAGCTTCAATGCTCTAGATTGTCAGTTTACAGGTTTCTGAGACCAATAATGTTGAAATAGTACTTCTGTTCAAATGAAGTTAAAACTAGCCCAAATCTGCTCAAAAGCTGCTCTCTCAATGTGAGAAAGCTGCTTCATTCAATGTTCAGTGCAAATCTTAACAAACTGAAAGATGCTTATGTGTTATGAAATACAATGTTTTTGCAATGCTGTAAGACAGTTTTTAATGTGTTAAAAGTTATATGCACAAAAACCTATGTTAGAGCTTCAATGCTCTAGATTGTCAGTTTACAGGTTTCTGAGACCAATAATGTTGAAATAGTGCTTCTGTTCAAATGAAGTTAAAACAAGCCCAAATCTGCTCAAAAGCTGCTCTCTCAATGTGAGAAAGCTGCTTCATTCAATGTTTAGTGCAAAACTTGCCAAACTGAAAGATGCTTATGTGTCATGAAATACAATGATTTTGCAATGCTGTAAGACAGTTTTTAATGTGTTAGATGTGATATGCACAAAAACTTATGTTAGAGCTTCAATCCTCAAGATTGTCAGTTTTCAGGTTTCTGTGACCACTAATGTTGAAATAGTGCTTCTGTTCAAATGAAGTGAAATCTAGCCCAAATCTGCTCAAAAGCTGCTCTCTCAATTTGAGAAAGCTGCTTTATTCAATGTTCAGTGCAAATCTTGCCAAACTGAAAGATGCTTATGTCTTATGAAATACAATGTTTTTTGCAATGCTGTAAGACAGTTTTTAACGTGTTAGAAGTTATATGCACAAAAACTTATGTTAGAGCTTCAATGCTCAAGATTGTCAGTTTACAGGTTTCTGAGACCAATAATGTTGAAATAGTACTTCTGTTCAAACGAAGTTAAAACTAGCCCAAATCTGCTCAAAAGCTGCTCTCTCAATGTGAGAAAGCTGCTACATTCAATGTTCAGTGCAAATCTTAACAAACTGAAAGATGCTTATGTCTTATGAAATACAATGTTTTTGCAATGCTGTAAGACAGTTTTTAATGTGTTAGAAGTTATATGCACAAAAACCTATGTTAGAGCTTCAATGCTCTAGATTGTCAGTTTACAGGTTTCTGAGACCAATAATGTTGAAATAGTACTTCTGTTCAAATGAAGTTAAAACTAGCCCAAATCTGCTCAAAAGCTGCTCTCTCAATGTGAGAAAGCTGCTTCATTCAATGTTCAGTGCAAATCTTAACAAACTGAAAGATGCTTATGTGTTATGAAATACAATGTTTTTGCAATGCTGTAAGACAGTTTTTAATGTGTTAGAAGTTATATGCACAAAAACCTATGTTAGAGCTTCAATGCTCTAGATTGTCAGTTTACAGGTTTCTGAGACCAATAATGTTGAAATAGTGCTTCTGTTCAAATGAAGTTAAAACAAGCCCAAATCTGCTCAAAAGCTGCTCTCTCAATGTGAGAAAGCTGCTTCATTCAATGTTTAGTGCAAAACTTGCCAAACTGAAAGATGCTTATGTGTCATGAAATACAATGATTTTGCAATGCTGTAAGACAGTTTTTAATGTGTTAGATGTGATATGCACAAAAACTTATGTTAGAGCTTCAATCCTCAAGATTGTCAGTTTTCAGGTTTCTGTGACCACTAATGTTGAAATAGTGCTTCTGTTCAAATGAAGTTAAAACAAGCCCAAATCTGCTCAAAAGCTGCTCTCTCAATGTGAGAAAGCTGCTTCATTCAATGTTCACTTCAAATCTTGCCAAACTGAAAGATGCTTATGTCTTATTAAATACAATGTTTTTTGCAATGCTGTAAAAGAGTTTTAAATGTGTTAGAAGTTATATGCACAAAAACTTATGTTAGAGCTTCAATCCTCAAGATTGTCAGTTTTCAGGTTTCTGAGACCACTAATGTTGAAATAGTGCTTCTGTTCAAATGAAGTGAAATCTAGCCCAAATCTGCTCAAAAGCTGCTCTCTCAATTTGAGAAAGCTGCTTTATTCAATGTTCAGTGCAAATCTTGCCAAACTGAAAGATGCTTATGTCTTATGAAATACAATGTTTTTTGCAATGCTGTAAGACAGTTTTTAACGTGTTAGAAGTTATATGCACAAAAACTTATGTTAGAGCTTTAATGCTCAAGATTGTCAGTTTACAGGTTTCTGAGACCAATAATGTTGAAATAGTACTTCTGTTCAAATGAAGTTAAAACTAGCCCAAATCTGCTCAAAAGCTGCTCTCTCAATGTGAGAAAGCTGCTTCATTCAATGTTCAGTGCAAATCTTAACAAACTGAAAGATGCTTATGTCTTATGAAATACAATGTTTTTGCAATGCTGTAAGACAGTTTTTAATGTGTTAGAAGTTATATGCACAAAAACCTATGTTAGAGCTTCAATGCTCTAGATTGTCAGTTTACAGGTTTCTGAGACCAATAATGTTGAAATAGTACTTCTGTTCAAATGAAGTTAAAACTAGCCCAAATCTGCTCAAAAGCTGCTCTCTCAATGTGAGAAAGCTGCTTCATTCAATGTTCAGTGCAAATCTTAACAAACTGAAAGATGCTTATGTGTTATGAAATACAATGTTTTTGCAATGCTGTAAGACAGTTTTTAATGTGTTAGAAGTTATATGCACAAAAACCTATGTTAGAGCTTCAATGCTCTAGATTGTCAGTTTACAGGTTTCTGAGACCAATAATGTTGAAATAGTGCTTCTGTTCAAATGAAGTTAAAACAAGCCCAAATCTGCTCAAAAGCTGCTCTCTCAATGTGAGAAAGCTGCTTCATTCAATGTTTAGTGCAAAACTTGCCAAACTGAAAGATGCTTATGTGTCATGAAATACAATGATTTTGCAATGCTGTAAGACAGTTTTTAATGTGTTAGATGTGATATGCACAAAAACTTATGTTAGAGCTTCAATCCTCAAGATTGTCAGTTTTCAGGTTTCTGAGACCACTAATGTTGAAATAGTGCTTCTGTTCAAATGAAGTGAAATCTAGCCCAAATCTGCTCAAAAGCTGCTCTCTCAATTTGAGAAAGCTGCTTTATTCAATGTTCAGTGCAAATCTTGCCAAACTGAAAGATGCTTATGTCTTATGAAATACAATGTTTTTTGCAATGCTGTAAGACAGTTTTTAACGTGTTAGAAGTTATATGCACAAAAACTTATGTTAGAGCTTCAATGCTCAAGATTGTCAGTTTACAGGTTTCTGAGACCACTAATGTTGAAATAGTGCTTCTGTTCAAATGAAGTGAAATCTAGCCCAAATCTGCTCAAAAGCTGCTCTCTCAATTTGAGAAAGCTGCTTTATTCAATGTTCAGTGCAAATCTTGCCAAACTGAAAGATGCTTATGTCTTATGAAATACAATGTTTTTTGCAATGCTGTAAGACAGTTTTTAATGTGTTAGAAGTGTCATGCACAAAAACTTATGTTAGAGCTTCAATGCTCTAGATTGTCAGTTTACAGGTTTCTGAGACCAATAATGTTGAAATAATGCTTCTGTTCAAATGAAGTTAAAAAAGCCCAAATCTGCTCAAAAGCTGCTCTCTCAGTGTGAGAAAGCTGCTTCATTCAATGTTCACTTCAAATCTTGCCAAACTGAAAGATGCTTATGTCTTATTAAATACAATGTTTTTTGCAATGCTGTAAAAGAGTTTTAAATGTGTTAGAAGTTATATGCATAAAAACTTATGTTAGCGCTTCAATGCTCTAGATTGTCAGTTTACAGGTTTCTGAGACCAAAAATGATGAAATAGTGATTTTTTTTCAAATGAAGTTAAAACTAGCCCAAATCTGCTTAAAAGCTGCTCTCTCAATGTGAGAAAGCTGCTTCATTCAATGTTCAGTGCAAATCTTAACAAACTGAAAGATGCTTATGTGTTATGAAATACAATGTTTTTGTAATGCTGTAAGACAGTTTTTAATGTGTTAGAAGTGTTATGCACAAAAACTTATGTTAGAGCTTCAATGCTCTAGATTGTCAGTTTACAGGTTTCTGAGACCAATAATGTTGAAATAGTGCTTCTGTTCAAATGAAGTTAAAACAAGCCCAAATCTGCTCAAAAGCTGCTCTCTCAATGTGAGAAAGCTGCTTCATTCAATGTTCACTTCAAATCTTGCCAAACTGAAAGATGCTTATGTCTTATTAAATACAATGTTTTTTGCAATGCTGTAAAAGAGTTTTAAATGTGTTAGAAGTTATATGCACAAAAACTTATGTTAGAGCTTCAATGCTCTAGATTGTCAGTTTACAGGTTTCTGAGACCAATAATGTTGAAATAGTACTTCTGTTCAAATGAAGTTAAAACAAGCCCAAATCTGCTCAAAAGTTGCTCTCTCAATGTGAGAAAGCTGCTTCATTCAATGTTTAGTGCAAAACTTGCCAAACTGAAAGATGCTTATGTGTCATGAAATACAATGATTTTGCAATGCTGTAAGACAGTTTTTAATGTGTTAGAAGTGATATGCACAAAAACTTATGTTAGAGCTTCAATCCTCAAGATTGTCAGTTTTCAGGTTTCTGAGACCACTAATGTTGAAATAGTGCTTCTGTTCAAATGAAGTGAAATCTAGCCCAAATCTGCTCAAAAGCTGCTCTCTCAATGTGAGAAAGCTGCTTTATTCAATGTTCAGTGCAAATCTTGCCAAACTGAAAGATGCTTATGTCTTATGAAATACAATGTTTTTGCAATGCTGTAAGACAGTTTTTAATGTGTTAGAAGTTATATGCACAAAAACCTATGTTAGAGCTTCAATGCTCTAGATTGTCAGTTTACAGGTTTCTGAGACCAATAATGTTGAAATAGTACTTCTGTTCAAATGAAGTTAAAACTAGCCCAAATCTGCTCAAAAGCTGCTCTCTCAATGTGAGAAAGCTGCTTCATTCAATGTTCAGTGCAAATCTTAACAAACTGAAAGATGCTTATGTGTTATGAAATACAATGTTTTTGTAATGCTGTAAGACAGTTTTTAATGTGTTAGAAGTGTTATGCACAAAAACTTATGTTAGAGCTTCAATGCTCTAGATTGTCAGTTTACAGGTTTCTGAGACCAATAATGTTGAAATAGTGCTTCTGTTCAAATGAAGTTAAAACAAGCCCAAATCTGCTCAAAAGCTGCTCTCTCAATGTGAGAAAGCTGCTTCATTCAATGTTCACTTCAAATCTTGCCAAACTGAAAGATGCTTATGTCTTATTAAATACAATGTTTTTTGCAATGCTGTAAAAGAGTTTTAAATGTGTTAGAAGTTATATGCACAAAAACTTATGTTAGAGCTTCAATGCTCTAGATTGTCAGTTTACAGGTTTCTGAGACCAATAATGTTGAAATAGTACTTCTTTTCAAATGAAGTTACAACAAGCCCAAATCTGCTCAAAAGTTGCTCTCTCAATGTGAGAAAGCTGCTTCATTCAATGTTTAGTGCAAAACTTGCCAAACTGAAAGATGCTTATGTGTCATTAAATACAATGATTTTGCAATGCTGTAAGACAGTTTTTAATGTGTTAGAAGTGATATGCACAAAAACTTATGTTAGAGCTTCAATCCTCAAGATTGTCAGTTTTCAGGTTTCTGAGACCACTAATGTTGAAATAGTGCTTCTGTTCAAATGAAGTGAAATCTAGCCCAAATCTGCTCAAAAGCTGCTCTCTCAATGTGAGAAAGCTGCTTTATTCAATGTTCAGTGCAAATCTTGCCAAACTGAAAGATGCTTATGTCTTATGAAATACAATGTTTTTGCAATGCTGTAAGACAGTTTTTAATGTGTTAGAAGTTATATGCACAAAAACCTATGTTAGAGCTTCAATGCTCTAGATTGTCAGTTTACAGGTTTCTGAGACCAATAATGTTGAAATAGTACTTCTGTTCAAATGAAGTTAAAACTAGCCCAAATCTGCTCAAAAGCTGCTCTCTCAATGTGAGAAAGCTGCTTCATTCAATGTTCAGTGCAAATCTTAACAAACTGAAAGATGCTTATGTGTTATGAAATACAATGTTTTTGTAATGCTGTAAGACAGTTTTTAATGTGTTAGAAGTGTTATGCACAAAAACTTATGTTAGAGCTTCAATGCTCTAGATTGTCAGTTTACAGGTTTCTGAGACCAATAATGTTGAAATAGTGCTTCTGTTCAAATGAAGTTAAAACAAGCCCAAATCTGCTCAAAAGCTGCTCTCTCAATGTGAGAAAGCTGCTTCATTCAATGTTCACTTCAAATCTTGCCAAACTGAAAGATGCTTATGTCTTATTAAATACAATGTTTTTTGCAATGCTGTAAAAGAGTTTTAAATGTGTTAGAAGTTATATGCACAAAAACTTATGTTAGAGCTTCAATGCTCTAGATTGTCAGTTTACAGGTTTCTGAGACCAATAATGTTGAAATAGTACTTCTGTTCAAATGAAGTTAAAACAAGCCCAAATCTGCTCAAAAGCTGCTCTCTCAATGTGAGAAAGCTGCTTCATTCAATGTTTAGTGCAAAACTTGT
This sequence comes from Carassius carassius, assembly GCF_963082965.1. Classification (NCBI taxonomy): domain Eukaryota; kingdom Metazoa; phylum Chordata; class Actinopteri; order Cypriniformes; family Cyprinidae; genus Carassius; species Carassius carassius. Next base: position 37,103,405 of record NC_081756.1, on the reverse strand, counting down.
CAAACTGAAAGATGCTTATGTGTCATGAAATACAATGATTTTGCAATGCTGTAAGACAGTTTTTAATGTGTTAGAAGTGATATGCACAAAAACTTATGTTAGAGCTTCAATCCTAAAGATTGTCAGTTTTCAGGTTTCTGAGACCACTAATGTTGAAATAGTGCTTCTGTTCAAATGAAGTGAAATCTAGCCCAAATCTGCTCAAAAGCTGCTCTCTCAATGTGAGAAAGCTGCTTTATTCAATGTTCAGTGCAAATCTTGCCAAACTGAAAGATGCTTATGTCTTATGAAATACAATGTTTTTTGCAATGCTGTAAGACAGTTTTTAACGTGTTAGAAGTTATATGCACAAAAACTTATGTTAGAGCTTCAATGCTCTAGATTGTCAGTTTACAGGTTTCTGAGACCAATAATGTTGAAATAGTGCTTCTGTTCAAATGAAGTTAAAACAAGCCCAAATCTGCTCAAAAGCTGCTCTCTCAATGTGAGAAAGCTGCTTCATTCAATGTTCAGTGCAAATCTTGCCAAACTGAAAGATGCTTATGTCTTATGAAATACAATGTTTTTTGCAATGCTGTAAGACAGTTTTTAATGTGTTAGAAGTTATATGCACAAAAACTTATGTTAGAGCTTCAATGCTCTAGATTGTCAGTTTACAGGTTTCTGAGACCAATAATGTTGAAATAGTACTTCTGTTCAAATGAAGTTAAAACTAGCCCAAATCTGCTCAAAAGCTGCTCTCTCAATGTGAGAAAGCTGCTTCATTCAATGTTCAGTGCAAATCTTAACAAACGGAAAGATGCTTATGTGTTATGAAATACAATGTTTTTGCAATGCTGTAAGACAGTTTTTAATGTGTTAGAAGTTATATGCACAAAAACCTATGTTAGAGCTTCAATGCTCTAGATTGTCAGTTTACAGGTTTCTGAGACCAATAATGTTGAAATAGTACTTCTGTTCAAATGAAGTTAAAACTAGCCCAAATCTGCTCAAAAGCTGCTCTCTCAATGTGAGAAAGCTGCTTCATTCAATGTTCAGTGCAAATCTTAACAAATTGAAAGATGCTTATGTGTTATGAAATACAATGTTTTTGCAATGCTGTAAGACAGTTTTTAATGTGTTAGAAGTTATATGCACAAAAACCTATGTTAGAGCTTCAATGCTCAAAATTGTCAGTTTACAGGTTTCTGAGACCAATAATGTTGAAATAGTGCTTCTGTTCAAATGAAGTTAAAACAAGCCCAAATCTGCTCAAAAGCTGCTCTCTCAATGTGAGAAACCTGCTTCATTCAATGTTCAGTGCAAATATTAACAAACTGAAAGATGCTTATGTGTTGTGAAATACAATGTTTTTGTAATGCTGTAAGACAGTTTTTAATGTGTTAGAAGTTATATGCTCAAATACTTATGTTAGAGCCTCATAGCTCTAGATTGTCAGTTTACAGTTTTCTGAGACCAAAAATGATGAAATTGTGATTTTTTTCAAATGAAGTTAAAACTAGCCCAAATCTGCTCAAAAGCTGCTCTCTCAATGTGAGAAAGCTGCATCATTCAATGTTTAGTGCAAAACTTGCCAAACTGAAAGATGCTTATGTGTTATGAAATACAATGTTTTTGCAATGCTGTAAGACAGTCTTTATGTGTTAGAAGTTATATGCACAAAAACTTATGTTAGAGCTTCAATGCTCTAGATTGTCAGTTTACAGGTTTCTGAGACCAATAATGTTGAAATAGTACTTCTGTTCAAATGAAGTTAAAACTAGCCCAAATCTGCTCAAAAGGTGCTCTGTCAATGTGAGAAAGCTGCTTCATTTAATGTTCAGTGCAAATATTAACAAACTGAAAGATGCTTATGTGTTATGAAATACAATGTTTTTTGCAATGCTGTAAACGAGTTTTAAATGTGTTAGAAGTTATATGCACAAAAACTTATGTTAGAGCTTCAATGCTCTAGATTGTCAGTTTACAGGTTTCTGAGACCAATAATGTTGAAATAGTGCTTCTGTTCAAATGAAGTTAAAACAAGCCCAAATCTGCTCAAAAGCTGCTCTCTCAATGTGAGAAAGCTGCTTCATTCAATGTTCAGTGCAAATCTTGCCAAACTGAAAGATGCTTATGTCTTATGAAATACAATGTTTTTTGCAATGCTGTAAGACAGTTTTTAATGTGTTAGAAGTTATATGCACAAAAACTTATGTTAGAGCTTCAATGCTCTAGATTGTCAGTTTACAGGTTTCTGAGACCAATAATGTAGAAATAGTACTTCTGTTCAAATGAAGTTAAAACAAGCCCAAATCTGCTAAAAAGCTGCTCTCTCAATGTGAGAAAGCTGCTTCATTCAATGTTCAGTGCAAATCTTAACAAACTGAAAGATGCTTATATGTTATGAAATACAATGTTTTTGTAATGCTGTAAGACAGTTTTTAATGTGTTAGAAGTGTTATGCACAAAAACTTATGTTAGAGCTTCAATGCTCTAGATTGTCAGTTTACAGGTTTCTGAGACCAATAATGTTGAAATAGTACTTCTGTTCAAATGAAGTTAAAACAAGCCCAAATCTGCTCAAAAGGTGCTCTGTCAATGTGAGAAAGCTGCTTCATTTAATGTTCAGTGCAAATATTAACAAACTGAAAGATGCTTATGTGTTATGAAATACAATGTGTTTGCAATGCTGTAAGACAGTTTTTAATGTGTTAGAAGTTATATGCAATAAAACTTATTTTAGAGCTTCAATGCTCAAGATTGTCAGTTTACAGGTTTCTGAGACCAATAATGTTGAAATAGTGCTTCTGTTTAATGAAGTTAAAACAAAACCAAATCTGCTCAAAAGCTGCTCTCTCAATGTGAGAAAGCTGCTTTATTCAATGTTCAGTGCAAATCTTGCCAAACTGAAAGATGCTTATGTCTTCTGAAATACAATGTTTTTTGCAATGCTGTAAGACAGTTTTTAATGTGTTAGAAGTTATATGCACAAAAACTTATGTTAGAGCTTCAATGCTCAAGATTGTCAGTTTACAGGTTTCTGAGACCAATAATGTTGAAATAGTGCTTCTGTTCAAATGAATTTAAAACAAGTCCAAATCTGCTAAAAAGCTGCTCTCTCAATGTGAGAAAGCTGCTTCATTCAATGTTCAGTGCAAATCTTAACAAACTGAAAGATGCTTATATGTTATGAAATACAATGTTTTTGTAATGCTGTAAGACAGTTTTTAATGTGTTAGAAGTGTTATGCACAAAAACTTATGTTAGAGCTTCAATGCTCTAGATTGTCAGTTTACAGGTTTCTGAGACCAATAATGTTGAAATAGTACTTCTGTTCAAATGAAGTTAAAACAAGCCCAAATCTGCTCAAAAGGTGCTCTGTCAATGTGAGAAAGCTGCTTCATTTAATGTTCAGTGCAAATATTAACAAACTGAAAGATGCTTATGTGTTATGAAATACAATGTGTTTGCAATGCTGTAAGACAGTTTTTAATGTGTTAGAAGTTATATGCAATAAAACTTATTTTAGAGCTTCAATGCTCAAGATTGTCAGTTTACAGGTTTCTGAGACCAATAATGTTGAAATAGTGCTTCTGTTTAATGAAGTTAAAACAAAACCAAATCTGCTCAAAAGCTGCTCTCTCAATGTGAGAAAGCTGCTTTATTCAATGTTCAGTGCAAATCTTGCCAAACTGAAAGATGCTTATGTCTTCTGAAATACAATGTTTTTTGCAATGCTGTAAGACAGTTTTTAATGTGTTAGAAGTTATATGCACAAAAACTTATGTTAGAGCTTCAATGCTCAAGATTGTCAGTTTACAGGTTTCTGAGACCAATAATGTTGAAATAGTGCTTCTGTTCAAATGAAGTTAAAACAAGTCCAAATCTGCTAAAAAGCTGCTCTCTCAATGTGAGAAAGCTGCTTCATTCAATGTTCAGTGCAAATATTAACAAACTGAAAGATGCTTATGTGTTATGAAATACAATGTTTTTGTAATGCTGTAAGACAGTTTTTAATGTGTTAGAAGTTATATGCACAAAAACTTATGTTAGAGCTTCAATGCTCTAGAATTTCAGTATACAGGTTTCTGAGACCAATAATTTTGAAATAGTGCTTTTGTTCAAATGAAGTTAAAACTAGCCCAAATCTGCTCAAAAACTGCTGTCTCAATGTGAGAAAGCTGCTTCATTCAAATGTTTAGTGCAAAACTTGCCAAACTGAAAGATGCTTATGAGTTATGAAATACAATGTTTTTGCAATGCTGTAAGACAGTTTTTTATGTGTTAGAAGTTATATGCACAAAAACTTATGTTAGAGCTTCAATGCTCTAGATTGTCAGTTTACAGGTTTCTGAGAGCTATAATGTTGAAATAGTGCTTTTGTTCAAATGAAGTTAAAACTAGCCCAAATCTGCTCAAAAGCTGCTCTCTCAATGTGAGAAACCTGCTTCATTCAATGTTTAGTGTAAAACTTGCCAAACTGAAAGATGCTTATGTCTTCTGAAATACAATGTTTTTTGCAATGCTGTAAGACAGTTTTTAATGTGTTAGAAGTTATATGCACAAAAACATATATTAGAGCTTCAATGCTCTAGATTGTCAGTTTACAGGTTTCTGAGACCAATAATGTTGAAATAGTACTTCTGTTCAAATGAAGTTAAAACAAGCCCAAATCTGCTCTAAAGGTGCTCTGTCAATGTGAGAAAGCTGCTTCATTTAATGTTCCGTGCAAATATTAACAAACTGAAAGATGCTTATGTGTTATGAAATAAAATGTGTTTGCAATGCTGTAAGACAGTTTTTAATGTGTTAGAAGTTATATGCAATAAAACTTATTTTAGAGCTTCAATGCTCAAGATTGTTAGTTTTCAGGTTTCTGAGACCAAAAATGATTAAATAGTGATTTTTTTTAAATGAAGTTAAAACTAGCCCAAATCTGCTCAAAAGCTGCTGTCTCAATGTGAGAAAGCTGCTTCATTCAAATGTTTAGTGCAAAACTTGCCAAACTGAAAGATGCTTATGAGTTATGAAATACAATGTTTTTGCAATGCTGTAAGACAGTTTTTTATGTGTTAGAAGTTATATGCACAAAAACTTATGTTAGAGCTTCAATGCTCTAGATTGTCAGTTTACAGGTTTCTGAGACCAATAATGTTGAAATAGTGCTTTTGTTCAAATGAAGTTAAAACTAGCCCAAATCTGCTCAAAAGCTGCTCTCTCAATGTGAGAAACCTGCTTCATTCAATGTTTAGTGTAAAACTTGCCAAACTGAAAGATGCTTATGTCTTCTGAAATACAATGTTTTTTGCAATGCTGTAAGACAGTTTTTAATGTGTTAGAAGTTATATGCACAAAAACTTATATTAGAGATTCAATGCTCTAGATTGTCAGTTTACAGGTTTCTGAGACCAATAATGTTGAAATAGTACTTCTGTTCAAATGAAGTTAAAACAAGCCCAAATCTGCTCAAAAGGTGCTCTGTCAATGTGAGAAAGCTGCTTCATTTAATGTTCAGTGCAAATATTAACAAACTGAAAGATGCTTATGTGTTATGAAATACAATGTGTTTGCAATGCTGTAAGACAGTTTTTAATGTGTTAGAAGTTATATGCAATAAAACTTATTTTAGAGCTTCAATGCTCAAGATTGTTAGTTTTCAGGTTTCTGAGACCAATAATGTTGAAATAGTGCTTCTGTTCAAATGAAGTTAAAACAAGCCCAAATCTGCTCAAAAGCTGCTCTCTCAATGTGAGAAAGCTGCTTCATTCAATGTTCAGTTCAAATCTTGCCAAACTGAAAGATGCTTATGTCTTATTAAATACAATGTTTTTTGCAATGCTGTAAAAGAGTTTTAAATGTGTTAAAAGTTATATGCACAAAAACTTATGTTAGAGCTTCAATGCTCTAGATTGTCAGTTTACAGGTTTCTGAGACCAATAATGTTGAAATAGTACTTCTGTTCAAATGAAGTTAAAACAAGCCCAAATCTGCTCAAAAGCTGCTCTCTCAATGTGAGAAAGCTGCTTCATTCAATGTTCAGTGCAAAACTTGCCAAACTGAAAGATGCTTATATGTTATGAAATACAATGTTTTTGCAATGCTGTAAGACAGTTTTTAATGTGTTAGAAGTTATATGCACAAAAACTTATGTTAGAGCTTCAATGCTCAAGATTGTCAGTTTACAGGTTTCTGAGACCAATAATGTTGAAATAGTGCTTCTGTTCAAATGAAGTTAAAACAAGTCCAAATCTGCTAAAAAGCTGCTCTCTCAATGTGAGAAAGCTGCTTCATTCAATGTTCAGTGCAAATATTAACAAACTGAAAGATGCTTATGTGTTATGAAATACAATGTTTTTGTAATGCTGTAAGACAGTTTTTAATGTGTTAGAAGTTATATGCACAAAAACTTATGTTAGAGCTTCAATGCTCTAGAATTTCAGTATACAGGTTTCTGAGACCAATAATTTTGAAATAGTGCTTTTGTTCAAATGAAGTTAAAACTAGCCCAAATCTGCTCAAAAGCTGCCGTCTCAATGTGAGAAAGCTGCTTCATTCAATGTTCAGTGCAAATCTTAACAAATTGAAAGATGCTTATGTGTTATGAAATACAATGTTTTTGCAATGCTGTAAGACAGTTTTTAATGTGTTAGAAGTTATATGCACAAAAACCTATGTTAGAGCTTCAATGCTCAAAAATGTCAGTTTACAGGTTTCTGAGACCAATAATGTTGAGATAGTGCTTCTGTTCAAATGAAGTTAAAACAAGCCCAAATCTGCTCAAAAGCTGCTCTCTCAATGTGAGAAACCTGCTTCATTCAATGTTCAGTGCAAATATTAACAAACTGAAAGATGCTTATGTGTTGTGAAATACAATGTTTTTGTAATGCTGTAAGACAGTTTTTAATGTGTTAGAAGATATATGCACAAATACTTATGTTAGAGCCTCATAGCTTCTAGATTGTCAGTTTACAGTTTTCTGAGACCAAAAATGATGAAATAGTGATTTTTTTTCAAATGAAGTTAAAACTAGCCCAAATCTGCTCAAAAGCTGCTCTCTCAATGTGAGAAAGCTGCATCATTCAATGTTTAGTGCAAAACTTGCCAAACTGAAAGATGCTTATGTCTTATGAAATACAATGTTTTTTGCAATGCTGTAAGACAGTTTTTAATGTGTTAGAAGTTATATGCACAAAAACTTATGTTAGAGCTTCAATGCTCTAGATTGTCAGTTTACAGGTTTCTGAGACCAATAATGTTGAAATAGTACTTCTGTTCAAATGAAGTTAAAACAAGCCCAAATCTGCTCAAAAGGTGCTCTGTCAATGTGAGAAAGCTGCTTCATTTAATGTTCAGTGCAAATATTAACAAACTGAAAGATGCTTATGTGTTATGAAATACAATGTGTTTGCAATGCTGTAAGACAGTTTTTAATGTGTTAGAAGTTATATGCAATAAAACTTATTTTAGAGCTTCAATGCTCAAGATTGTCAGTTTTCAGGTTTCTGAGACCAAAAATGATTAAATAGTGATTTTTTTCAAATGAAGTTAAAACTAGCCCAAATCTGCTCAAAAGCTGCTCTCTCAATGTGAGAAACCTGCTTCATTCAATGTTTAGTGTAAAACTTGCCAAACTGAAAGATGCTTATGTCTTCTGAAATACAATGTTTTTTGCAATGCTGTAAGACAGTTTTTAATGTGTTAGAAGTTATATGCACAAAAACTTATGTTAGAGCTTCAATGCTCTAGATTGTCAGTTTACAGGTTTCTGAGACCAATAATGTTGAAATAGTGCTTCTGTTCAAATGAAGTTAAAACAAGCCCAAATCTGCTCAAAAGCTGCTCTCTCAATGTGAGAAAGCTGCTTCTTTCAATGTTCAGTTCAAATCTTGCCAAACTGAAAGATGCTTATGTCTTATGAAATACAATGTTTTTGCAATGCTGTAAGACAGTTTTTAATGTGTTAGAAGTTATATGCACAAAAACCTATGTTAGAGCTTCAATGCTCTAGATTGTCAGTTTACAGGTTTCTGAGACCAATAATGTTGAAATAGTACTTCTGTTCAAATGAAGTTAAAACTAGCCCAAATCTGCTCAAAAGCTGCTCTCTCAATGTGAGAAAGCTGCTACATTCAATGTTCAGTGCAAATCTTAACAAACTGAAAGATGCTTATGTCTTATGAAATACAATGTTTTTGCAATGCTGTAAGACAGTTTTTAATGTGTTAGAAGTGATATGCACAAAAACTTATGTTAGAGCTTCAATCCTCAAGATTGTCAGTTTTCAGGTTTCTGAGACCACTAATGTTGAAATAGTGCTTCTGTTCAAATGAAGTGAAATCTAGCCCAAATCTGCTCAAAAGCTGCTCTCTCAATTTGAGAAAGCTGCTTTATTCAATGTTCAGTGCAAATCTTGCCAAACTGAAAGATGCTTATGTCTTATGAAATACAATGTTTTTTGCAATGCTGTAAGACAGTTTTTAACGTGTTAGAAGTTATATGCACAAAAACTTATGTTAGAGCTTCAATGCTCAAGATTGTCAGTTTACAGGTTTCTGAGACCAATAATGTTGAAATAGTACTTCTGTTCAAATGAAGTTAAAACTAGCCCAAATCTGCTCAAAAGCTGCTCTCTCAATGTGAGAAAGCTGCTACATTCAATGTTCAGTGCAAATCTTAACAAACTGAAAGATGCTTATGTCTTATGAAATACAATGTTTTTGCAATGCTGTAAGACAGTTTTTAATGTGTTAGAAGTTATATGCACAAAAACCTATGTTAGAGCTTCAATGCTCTAGATTGTCAGTTTACAGGTTTCTGAGACCAATAATGTTGAAATAGTACTTCTGTTCAAATGAAGTTAAAACTAGCCCAAATCTGCTCAAAAGCTGCTCTCTCAATGTGAGAAAGCTGCTTCATTCAATGTTCAGTGCAAATCTTAACAAACTGAAAGATGCTTATGTGTTATGAAATACAATGTTTTTGCAATGCTGTAAGACAGTTTTTAATGTGTTAAAAGTTATATGCACAAAAACCTATGTTAGAGCTTCAATGCTCTAGATTGTCAGTTTACAGGTTTCTGAGACCAATAATGTTGAAATAGTGCTTCTGTTCAAATGAAGTTAAAACAAGCCCAAATCTGCTCAAAAGCTGCTCTCTCAATGTGAGAAAGCTGCTTCATTCAATGTTTAGTGCAAAACTTGCCAAACTGAAAGATGCTTATGTGTCATGAAATACAATGATTTTGCAATGCTGTAAGACAGTTTTTAATGTGTTAGATGTGATATGCACAAAAACTTATGTTAGAGCTTCAATCCTCAAGATTGTCAGTTTTCAGGTTTCTGTGACCACTAATGTTGAAATAGTGCTTCTGTTCAAATGAAGTGAAAACTAGCCCAAATCTGCTCAAAAGCTGCTCTCTCAATTTGAGAAAGCTGCTTTATTCAATGTTCAGTGCAAATCTTGCCAAACTGAAAGATGCTTATGTCTTATGAAATACAATGTTTTTTGCAATGCTGTAAGACAGTTTTTAACGTGTTAGAAGTTATATGCACAAAAACTTATGTTAGAGCTTCAATGCTCAAGATTGTCAGTTTACAGGTTTCTGAGACCAATAATGTTGAAATAGTACTTCTGTTCAAACGAAGTTAAAACTAGCCCAAATCTGCTCAAAAGCTGCTCTCTCAATGTGAGAAAGCTGCTACATTCAATGTTCAGTGCAAATCTTAACAAACTGAAAGATGCTTATGTCTTATGAAATACAATGTTTTTGCAATGCTGTAAGACAGTTTTTAATGTGTTAGAAGTTATATGCACAAAAACCTATGTTAGAGCTTCAATGCTCTAGATTGTCAGTTTACAGGTTTCTGAGACCAATAATGTTGAAATAGTACTTCTGTTCAAATGAAGTTAAAACTAGCCCAAATCTGCTCAAAAGCTGCTCTCTCAATGTGAGAAAGCTGCTTCATTCAATGTTCAGTGCAAATCTTAACAAACTGAAAGATGCTTATGTGTTATGAAATACAATGTTTTTGCAATGCTGTAAGACAGTTTTTAATGTGTTAGAAGTTATATGCACAAAAACCTATGTTAGAGCTTCAATGCTCTAGATTGTCAGTTTACAGGTTTCTGAGACCAATAATGTTGAAATAGTGCTTCTGTTCAAATGAAGTTAAAACAAGCCCAAATCTGCTCAAAAGCTGCTCTCTCAATGTGAGAAAGCTGCTTCATTCAATGTTTAGTGCAAAACTTGCCAAACTGAAAGATGCTTATGTGTCATGAAATACAATGATTTTGCAATGCTGTAAGACAGTTTTTAATGTGTTAGATGTGATATGCACAAAAACTTATGTTAGAGCTTCAATCCTCAAGATTGTCAGTTTTCAGGTTTCTGTGACCACTAATGTTGAAATAGTGCTTCTGTTCAAATGAAGTTAAAACAAGCCCAAATCTGCTCAAAAGCTGCTCTCTCAATGTGAGAAAGCTGCTTCATTCAATGTTCACTTCAAATCTTGCCAAACTGAAAGATGCTTATGTCTTATTAAATACAATGTTTTTTGCAATGCTGTAAAAGAGTTTTAAATGTGTTAGAAGTTATATGCACAAAAACTTATGTTAGAGCTTCAATCCTCAAGATTGTCAGTTTTCAGGTTTCTGAGACCACTAATGTTGAAATAGTGCTTCTGTTCAAATGAAGTGAAATCTAGCCCAAATCTGCTCAAAAGCTGCTCTCTCAATTTGAGAAAGCTGCTTTATTCAATGTTCAGTGCAAATCTTGCCAAACTGAAAGATGCTTATGTCTTATGAAATACAATGTTTTTTGCAATGCTGTAAGACAGTTTTTAACGTGTTAGAAGTTATATGCACAAAAACTTATGTTAGAGCTTCAATGCTCAAGATTGTCAGTTTACAGGTTTCTGAGACCAATAATGTTGAAATAGTACTTCTGTTCAAATGAAGTTAAAACTAGCCCAAATCTGCTCAAAAGCTGCTCTCTCAATGTGAGAAAGCTGCTTCATTCAATGTTCAGTGCAAATCTTAACAAACTGAAAGATGCTTATGTCTTATGAAATACAATGTTTTTGCAATGCTGTAAGACAGTTTTTAATGTGTTAGAAGTTATATGCACAAAAACCTATGTTAGAGCTTCAATGCTCTAGATTGTCAGTTTACAGGTTTCTGAGACCAATAATGTTGAAATAGTACTTCTGTTCAAATGAAGTTAAAACTAGCCCAAATCTGCTCAAAAGCTGCTCTCTCAATGTGAGAAAGCTGCTTCATTCAATGTTCAGTGCAAATCTTAACAAACTGAAAGATGCTTATGTGTTATGAAATACAATGTTTTTGCAATGCTGTAAGACAGTTTTTAATGTGTTAGAAGTTATATGCACAAAAACCTATGTTAGAGCTTCAATGCTCTAGATTGTCAGTTTACAGGTTTCTGAGACCAATAATGTTGAAATAGTGCTTCTGTTCAAATGAAGTTAAAACAAGCCCAAATCTGCTCAAAAGCTGCTCTCTCAATGTGAGAAAGCTGCTTCATTCAATGTTTAGTGCAAAACTTGCCAAACTGAAAGATGCTTATGTGTCATGAAATACAATGATTTTGCAATGCTGTAAGACAGTTTTTAATGTGTTAGATGTGATATGCACAAAAACTTATGTTAGAGCTTCAATCCTCAAGATTGTCAGTTTTCAGGTTTCTGAGACCACTAATGTTGAAATAGTGCTTCTGTTCAAATGAAGTGAAATCTAGCCCAAATCTGCTCAAAAGCTGCTCTCTCAATTTGAGAAAGCTGCTTTATTCAATGTTCAGTGCAAATCTTGCCAAACTGAAAGATGCTTATGTCTTATGAAATACAATGTTTTTTGCAATGCTGTAAGACAGTTTTTAACGTGTTAGAAGTTATATGCACAAAAACTTATGTTAGAGCTTCAATGCTCAAGATTGTCAGTTTACAGGTTTCTGAGACCACTAATGTTGAAATAGTGCTTCTGTTCAAATGAAGTGAAATCTAGCCCAAATCTGCTCAAAAGCTGCTCTCTCAATTTGAGAAAGCTGCTTTATTCAATGTTCAGTGCAAATCTTGCCAAACTGAAAGATGCTTATGTCTTATGAAATACAATGTTTTTTGCAATGCTGTAAGACAGTTTTTAATGTGTTAGAAGTGTCATGCACAAAAACTTATGTTAGAGCTTCAATGCTCTAGATTGTCAGTTTACAGGTTTCTGAGACCAATAATGTTGAAATAATGCTTCTGTTCAAATGAAGTTAAAAAAGCCCAAATCTGCTCAAAAGCTGCTCTCTCAATGTGAGAAAGCTGCTTCATTCAATGTTCACTTCAAATCTTGCCAAACTGAAAGATGCTTATGTCTTATTAAATACAATGTTTTTTGCAATGCTGTAAAAGAGTTTTAAATGTGTTAGAAGTTATATGCATAAAAACTTATGTTAGCGCTTCAATGCTCTAGATTGTCAGTTTACAGGTTTCTGAGACCAAAAATGATGAAATAGTGATTTTTTTTCAAATGAAGTTAAAACTAGCCCAAATCTGCTTAAAAGCTGCTCTCTCAATGTGAGAAAGCTGCTTCATTCAATGTTCAGTGCAAATCTTAACAAACTGAAAGATGCTTATGTGTTATGAAATACAATGTTTTTGTAATGCTGTAAGACAGTTTTTAATGTGTTAGAAGTGTTATGCACAAAAACTTATGTTAGAGCTTCAATGCTCTAGATTGTCAGTTTACAGGTTTCTGAGACCAATAATGTTGAAATAGTGCTTCTGTTCAAATGAAGTTAAAACAAGCCCAAATCTGCTCAAAAGCTGCTCTCTCAATGTGAGAAAGCTGCTTCATTCAATGTTCACTTCAAATCTTGCCAAACTGAAAGATGCTTATGTCTTATTAAATACAATGTTTTTTGCAATGCTGTAAAAGAGTTTTAAATGTGTTAGAAGTTATATGCACAAAAACTTATGTTAGAGCTTCAATGCTCTAGATTGTCAGTTTACAGGTTTCTGAGACCAATAATGTTGAAATAGTACTTCTGTTCAAATGAAGTTAAAACAAGCCCAAATCTGCTCAAAAGTTGCTCTCTCAATGTGAGAAAGCTGCTTCATTCAATGTTTAGTGCAAAACTTGCCAAACTGAAAGATGCTTATGTGTCATGAAATACAATGATTTTGCAATGCTGTAAGACAGTTTTTAATGTGTTAGAAGTGATATGCACAAAAACTTATGTTAGAGCTTCAATCCTCAAGATTGTCAGTTTTCAGGTTTCTGAGACCACTAATGTTGAAATAGTGCTTCTGTTCAAATGAAGTGAAATCTAGCCCAAATCTGCTCAAAAGCTGCTCTCTCAATGTGAGAAAGCTGCTTTATTCAATGTTCAGTGCAAATCTTGCCAAACTGAAAGATGCTTATGTCTTATGAAATACAATGTTTTTGCAATGCTGTAAGACAGTTTTTAATGTGTTAGAAGTTATATGCACAAAAACCTATGTTAGAGCTTCAATGCTCTAGATTGTCAGTTTACAGGTTTCTGAGACCAATAATGTTGAAATAGTACTTCTGTTCAAATGAAGTTAAAACTAGCCCAAATCTGCTCAAAAGCTGCTCTCTCGATGTGAGAAAGCTGCTTCATTCAATGTTCAGTGCAAATCTTAACAAACTGAAAGATGCTTATGTGTTATGAAATACAATGTTTTTGTAATGCTGTAAGACAGTTTTTAATGTGTTAGAAGTGTTATGCACAAAAACTTATGTTAGAGCTTCAATGCTCTAGATTGTCAGTTTACAGGTTTCTGAGACCAATAATGTTGAAATAGTGCTTCTGTTCAAATGAAGTTAAAACAAGCCCAAATCTGCTCAAAAGCTGCTCTCTCAATGTGAGAAAGCTGCTTCATTCAATGTTCACTTCAAATCTTGCCAAACTGAAAGATGCTTATGTCTTATTAAATACAATGTTTTTTGCAATGCTGTAAAAGAGTTTTAAATGTGTTAGAAGTTATATGCACAAAAACTTATGTTAGAGCTTCAATGCTCTAGATTGTCAGTTTACAGGTTTCTGAGACCAATAATGTTGAAATAGTACTTCTTTTCAAATGAAGTTAAAACAAGCCCAAATCTGCTCAAAAGTTGCTCTCTCAATGTGAGAAAGCTGCTTCATTCAATGTTTAGTGCAAAACTTGCCAAACTGAAAGATGCTTATGTGTCATTAAATACAATGATTTTGCAATGCTGTAAGACAGTTTTTAATGTGTTAGAAGTGATATGCACAAAAACTTATGTTAGAGCTTCAATCCTCAAGATTGTCAGTTTTCAGGTTTCTGAGACCACTAATGTTGAAATAGTGCTTCTGTTCAAATGAAGTGAAATCTAGCCCAAATCTGCTCAAAAGCTGCTCTCTCAATGTGAGAAAGCTGCTTTATTCAATGTTCAGTGCAAATCTTGCCAAACTGAAAGATGCTTATGTCTTATGAAATACAATGTTTTTGCAATGCTGTAAGACAGTTTTTAATGTGTTAGAAGTTATATGCACAAAAACCTATGTTAGAGCTTCAATGCTCTAGATTGTCAGTTTACAGGTTTCTGAGACCAATAATGTTGAAATAGTACTTCTGTTCAAATGAAGTTAAAACTAGCCCAAATCTGCTCAAAAGCTGCTCTCCAATGTGAGAAAGCTGCTTCATTCAATGTTCAGTGCAAATCTTAACAAACTGAAAGATGCTTATGTGTTATGAAATACAATGTTTTTGTAATGCTGTAAGACAGTTTTTAATGTGTTAGAAGTGTTATGCACAAAAACCTATGTTAGAGCTTCAATGCTCTAGATTGTCAGTTTACAGGTTTCTGAGACCAATAATGTTGAAATAGTGCTTCTGTTCAAATGAAGTTAAAACAAGCCCAAATCTGCTCAAAAGCTGCTCTCTCAATGTGAGAAAGCTGCTTCATTCAATGTTCACTTCAAATCTTGCCAAACTGAAAGATGCTTATGTGTTGTGAAATACAATGTTTTTGTAATGCTGTAAGACAGTTTTTAATGTGTTAGAAGTTATATGCTCAAATACTTATGTTAGAGCCTCATAGCTCTAGATTGTCAGTTTACAGTTTTCTGAGACCAAAAATGATGAAATTGTGATTTTTTTCAAATGAAGTTAAAACTAGCCCAAATCTGCTCAAAAGCTGCTCTCTCAATGTGAGAAAGCTGCATCATTCAATGTTTAGTGCAAAACTTGCCAAACTGAAAGATGCTTATGTGTTATGAAATACAATGTTTTTGCAATGCTGTAAGACAGTCTTTATGTGTTAGAAGTTATATGCACAAAAACTTATGTTAGAGCTTCAATGCTCTAGATTGTCAGTTTACAGGTTTCTGAGACCAATAATGTTGAAATAGTACTTCTGTTCAAATGAAGTTAAAACTAGCCCAAATCTGCTCAAAAGGTGCTCTGTCAATGTGAGAAAGCTGCTTCATTTAATGTTCAGTGCAAATATTAACAAACTGAAAGATGCTTATGTGTTATGAAATACAATGTTTTTTGCAATGCTGTAAACGAGTTTTAAATGTGTTAGAAGTTATATGCACAAAAACTTATGTTAGAGCTTCAATGCTCTAGATTGTCAGTTTACAGGTTTCTGAGACCAATAATGTTGAAATAGTGCTTCTGTTCAAATGAAGTTAAAACAAGCCCAAATCTGCTCAAAAGCTGCTCTCTCAATGTGAGAAAGCTGCTTCATTCAATGTTCAGTGCAAATCTTGCCAAACTGAAAGATGCTTATGTCTTATGAAATACAATGTTTTTTGCAATGCTGTAAGACAGTTTTTAATGTGTTAGAAGTTATATGCACAAAAACTTATGTTAGAGCTTCAATGCTCTAGATTGTCAGTTTACAGGTTTCTGAGACCAATAATGTAGAAATAGTACTTCTGTTCAAATGAAGTTAAAACAAGCCCAAATCTGCTAAAAAGCTGCTCTCTCAATGTGAGAAAGCTGCTTCATTCAATGTTCAGTGCAAATCTTAACAAACTGAAAGATGCTTATATGTTATGAAATACAATGTTTTTGTAATGCTGTAAGACAGTTTTTAATGTGTTAGAAGTGTTATGCACAAAAACTTATGTTAGAGCTTCAATGCTCTAGATTGTCAGTTTACAGGTTTCTGAGACCAATAATGTTGAAATAGTACTTCTGTTCAAATGAAGTTAAAACAAGCCCAAATCTGCTCAAAAGGTGCTCTGTCAATGTGAGAAAGCTGCTTCATTTAATGTTCAGTGCAAATATTAACAAACTGAAAGATGCTTATGTGTTATGAAATACAATGTGTTTGCAATGCTGTAAGACAGTTTTTAATGTGTTAGAAGTTATATGCAATAAAACTTATTTTAGAGCTTCAATGCTCAAGATTGTCAGTTTACAGGTTTCTGAGACCAATAATGTTGAAATAGTGCTTCTGTTTAATGAAGTTAAAACAAAACCAAATCTGCTCAAAAGCTGCTCTCTCAATGTGAGAAAGCTGCTTTATTCAATGTTCAGTGCAAATCTTGCCAAACTGAAAGATGCTTATGTCTTCTGAAATACAATGTTTTTTGCAATGCTGTAAGACAGTTTTTAATGTGTTAGAAGTTATATGCACAAAAACTTATGTTAGAGCTTCAATGCTCAAGATTGTCAGTTTACAGGTTTCTGAGACCAATAATGTTGAAATAGTGCTTCTGTTCAAATGAATTTAAAACAAGTCCAAATCTGCTAAAAAGCTGCTCTCTCAATGTGAGAAAGCTGCTTCATTCAATGTTCAGTGCAAATCTTAACAAACTGAAAGATGCTTATATGTTATGAAATACAATGTTTTTGTAATGCTGTAAGACAGTTTTTAATGTGTTAGAAGTGTTATGCACAAAAACTTATGTTAGAGCTTCAATGCTCTAGATTGTCAGTTTACAGGTTTCTGAGACCAATAATGTTGAAATAGTACTTCTGTTCAAATGAAGTTAAAACAAGCCCAAATCTGCTCAAAAGGTGCTCTGTCAATGTGAGAAAGCTGCTTCATTTAATGTTCAGTGCAAATATTAACAAACTGAAAGATGCTTATGTGTTATGAAATACAATGTGTTTGCAATGCTGTAAGACAGTTTTTAATGTGTTAGAAGTTATATGCAATAAAACTTATTTTAGAGCTTCAATGCTCAAGATTGTCAGTTTACAGGTTTCTGAGACCAATAATGTTGAAATAGTGCTTCTGTTTAATGAAGTTAAAACAAAACCAAATCTGCTCAAAAGCTGCTCTCTCAATGTGAGAAAGCTGCTTTATTCAATGTTCAGTGCAAATCTTGCCAAACTGAAAGATGCTTATGTCTTCTGAAATACAATGTTTTTTGCAATGCTGTAAGACAGTTTTTAATGTGTTAGAAGTTATATGCACAAAAACTTATGTTAGAGCTTCAATGCTCAAGATTGTCAGTTTACAGGTTTCTGAGACCAATAATGTTGAAATAGTGCTTCTGTTCAAATGAAGTTAAAACAAGTCCAAATCTGCTAAAAAGCTGCTCTCTCAATGTGAGAAAGCTGCTTCATTCAATGTTCAGTGCAAATATTAACAAACTGAAAGATGCTTATGTGTTATGAAATACAATGTTTTTGTAATGCTGTAAGACAGTTTTTAATGTGTTAGAAGTTATATGCACAAAAACTTATGTTAGAGCTTCAATGCTCTAGAATTTCAGTATACAGGTTTCTGAGACCAATAATTTTGAAATAGTGCTTTTGTTCAAATGAAGTTAAAACTAGCCCAAATCTGCTCAAAAACTGCTGTCTCAATGTGAGAAAGCTGCTTCATTCAAATGTTTAGTGCAAAACTTGCCAAACTGAAAGATGCTTATGAGTTATGAAATACAATGTTTTTGCAATGCTGTAAGACAGTTTTTTATGTGTTAGAAGTTATATGCACAAAAACTTATGTTAGAGCTTCAATGCTCTAGATTGTCAGTTTACAGGTTTCTGAGAGCTATAATGTTGAAATAGTGCTTTTGTTCAAATGAAGTTAAAACTAGCCCAAATCTGCTCAAAAGCTGCTCTCTCAATGTGAGAAACCTGCTTCATTCAATGTTTAGTGTAAAACTTGCCAAACTGAAAGATGCTTATGTCTTCTGAAATACAATGTTTTTTGCAATGCTGTAAGACAGTTTTTAATGTGTTAGAAGTTATATGCACAAAAACATATATTAGAGCTTCAATGCTCTAGATTGTCAGTTTACAGGTTTCTGAGACCAATAATGTTGAAATAGTACTTCTGTTCAAATGAAGTTAAAACAAGCCCAAATCTGCTCTAAAGGTGCTCTGTCAATGTGAGAAAGCTGCTTCATTTAATGTTCAGTGCAAATATTAACAAACTGAAAGATGCTTATGTGTTATGAAATAAAATGTGTTTGCAATGCTGTAAGACAGTTTTTAATGTGTTAGAAGTTATATGCAATAAAACTTATTTTAGAGCTTCAATGCTCAAGATTGTTAGTTTTCAGGTTTCTGAGACCAAAAATGATTAAATAGTGATTTTTTTTTAATGAAGTTAAAACTAGCCCAAATCTGCTCAAAAGCTGCTGTCTCAATGTGAGAAAGCTGCTTCATTCAAATGTTTAGTGCAAAACTTGCCAAACTGAAAGATGCTTATGAGTTATGAAATACAATGTTTTTGCAATGCTGTAAGACAGTTTTTTATGTGTTAGAAGTTATATGCACAAAAACTTATGTTAGAGCTTCAATGCTCTAGATTGTCAGTTTACAGGTTTCTGAGACCAATAATGTTGAAATAGTGCTTTTGTTCAAATGAAGTTAAAACTAGCCCAAATCTGCTCAAAAGCTGCTCTCTCAATGTGAGAAACCTGCTTCATTCAATGTTTAGTGTAAAACTTGCCAAACTGAAAGATGCTTATGTCTTCTGAAATACAATGTTTTTTGCAATGCTGTAAGACAGTTTTTAATGTGTTAGAAGTTATATGCACAAAAACTTATATTAGAGATTCAATGCTCTAGATTGTCAGTTTACAGGTTTCTGAGACCAATAATGTTGAAATAGTACTTCTGTTCAAATGAAGTTAAAACAAGCCCAAATCTGCTCAAAAGGTGCTCTGTCAATGTGAGAAAGCTGCTTCATTTAATGTTCAGTGCAAATATTAACAAACTGAAAGATGCTTATGTGTTATGAAATACAATGTGTTTGCAATGCTGTAAGACAGTTTTTAATGTGTTAGAAGTTATATGCAATAAAACTTATTTTAGAGCTTCAATGCTCAAGATTGTTAGTTTTCAGGTTTCTGAGACCAATAATGTTGAAATAGTGCTTCTGTTCAAATGAAGTTAAAACAAGCCCAAATCTGCTCAAAAGCTGCTCTCTCAATGTGAGAAAGCTGCTTCATTCAATGTTCAGTTCAAATCTTGCCAAACTGAAAGATGCTTATGTCTTATTAAATACAATGTTTTTTGCAATGCTGTAAAAGAGTTTTAAATGTGTTAAAAGTTATATGCACAAAAACTTATGTTAGAGCTTCAATGCTCTAGATTGTCAGTTTACAGGTTTCTGAGACCAATAATGTTGAAATAGTACTTCTGTTCAAATGAAGTTAAAACAAGCCCAAATCTGCTCAAAAGCTGCTCTCTCAATGTGAGAAAGCTGCTTCATTCAATGTTCAGTGCAAAACTTGCCAAACTGAAAGATGCTTATATGTTATGAAATACAATGTTTTTGCAATGCTGTAAGACAGTTTTTAATGTGTTAGAAGTTATATGCACAAAAACTTATGTTAGAGCTTCAATGCTCAAGATTGTCAGTTTACAGGTTTCTGAGACCAATAATGTTGAAATAGTGCTTCTGTTCAAATGAAGTTAAAACAAGTCCAAATCTGCTAAAAAGCTGCTCTCTCAATGTGAGAAAGCTGCTTCATTCAATGTTCAGTGCAAATATTAACAAACTGAAAGATGCTTATGTGTTATGAAATACAATGTTTTTGTAATGCTGTAAGACAGTTTTTAATGTGTTAGAAGTTATATGCACAAAAACTTATGTTAGAGCTTCAATGCTCTAGAATTTCAGTATACAGGTTTCTGAGACCAATAATTTTGAAATAGTGCTTTTGTTCAAATGAAGTTAAAACTAGCCCAAATCTGCTCAAAAGCTGCTCTCTCAATGTGAGAAACCTGCTTTATTCAAATGTTTAGTGTAAAACTTGCCAAACTGAAAGATGCTTATGTCTTCTGAAATACAATGTTTTTTGCAATGCTGTAAGACAGTTTTTAATGTGTTAGAAGTTATATGCACAAAAACTTATGTTAGAGCTTCAATGCTCTAGATTGTCAGTTTACAGGTTTCTGAGACCAATAATGTTGAAATAGTGCTTCTGTTTAATGAAGTTAAAACAAAACCAAATCTGCTCAAAAGCTGCTCTCTCAATGTGAGAAAGCTGCTTCATTCAATGTTCAGTGCAAATCTTGCCAAACTGAAAGATGCTTATGTCTTATTAAATACAATGTTTTTTGCAATGCTGTAAAAGAGTTTTAAATGTGTTAAAAGTTATATGCACAAAAACTTATGTTAGAGCTTCAATGCTCTAGATTGTCAGTTTACAGGTTTCTGAGACCAATAATGTTGAAATAGTACTTCTGTTCAAATGAAGTTAAAACAAGCCCAAATCTGCTCAAAAGCTGCTCTCTCAATGTGAGAAAGCTGCTTCATTCAATGTTCAGTGCAAAACTTGCCAAACTGAAAGATGCTTATATGTTATGAAATACAATGTTTTTGCAATGCTGTAAGACAGTTTTTAATGTGTTAGAAGTTATATGCACAAAAACTTATGTTAGAGCTTCAATGCTCAAGATTGTCAGTTTACAGGTTTCTGAGACCAATAATGTTGAAATAGTGCTTTTGTTCAAATGAAGTTAAAACAAGTCCAAATCTGCTAAAAAGCTGCTCTCTCAACGTGAGAAAGCTGCTTCATTCAATGTTCAGTGCAAATATTAACAAACTGAAAGATGCTTATGTGTTATGAAATACAATGTTTTTGTAATGCTGTAAGACAGTTTTTAATGTGTTAGAAGTTATATGCACAAAAACTTATGTTAGAGCTTCAATGCTCTAGAATTTCAGTATACAGGTTTCTGAGACCAATAATTTTGAAATAGTGCTTTTGTTCAAATGAAGTTAAAACTAGCCCAAATCTGTTCAAAAGCTGCTGTCTCAATGTGAGAAAGCTGCTTCATTCAAATGTTTAGTGCAAAACTTGCCAAACTGAAAGATGCTTATGAGTTATGAAATACAATGTTTTTGCAATGCTTTAAGACAGTTTTTAATGTGTTAGAAGTTATATGCACAAAAACTTATGTTAGAGCTCCAATGCTCTAGATTGTCAGTTTACAGGTTTCTGAGACCAATAATGTTGAAATAGTGCTTCTGTTCAAATGAAGTTAAAACAAGCCCAAATCTGCTCAAAAGCTGCTCTCTCAATGTGAGAAAGCTGCTTCATTCAATGTTCAGTGCAAATCTTGCCAAACTGAAAGATGCTTATGTCTTATGAAATACAATGTTTTTTGCAATGCTGTAAAAGAGTTTTAAATGTGTTAGAAGTTATATGCACAAAAACTTATGTCAGAGCTTCAATGCTCTAGATTGTCCGTTTACAGGTTTCTGAGACCAATAATGTTGAATAGTACTTCTGTTCAAATGAAGTTAAAACAAGCCCAAATCTGCTCAAAAGCTGCTCTCTCAATGTGAGAAAGCTGCTTCATTCAATGTTCAGTGCAAAACTTGCCAAACTGAAAGATGCTTATATGTTATGAAATACAATGTTTTTGCAATGCTGTAAGACAGTTTTTAATGTGTTAGAAGTTATATGCCCAAAAACTTTTGTTAGAGCTTCAATGCTCAAGATTGTCAGTTTACAGGTTTCTGAGACCAATAATGTTGAAATAGTGCTTCTGTTCAAATGAAGTTAAAACAAGTCCAAATCTGCTAAAAAGCTGCTCTCTCAATGTGAGAAAGCTGCTTCATTCAATGTTCAGTGCAAATATTAACAAACTGAAAGATGCTTATGTGTTATGAAATACAATGTTTTTGTAATGCTGTAAGACAGTTTTTAATGTGTTAGAAGTTATATGCACAAAAACTTATGTTAGAGCTTCAATGCTCTAGAATTTCAGTATACAGGTTTCTGAGACCAATAATTTTGAAATAGTGCTTTTGTTCAAATGAAGTTAAAACTAGCCCAAATCTGCTCAAAAGCTGCTCTCTCAATGTGAGAAACCTGCTTTATTCAAATGTTTAGTGTAAAACTTGCCAAACTGAAAGATGCTTATGTCTTCTGAAATACAATGTTTTTTGCAATGCTGTAAGACAGTTTTTAATGTGTTAGAAGTTATATGCACAAAAACTTATGTTAGAGCTTCAATGCTCTAGATTGTCAGTTTACAGGTTTCTGAGACCAATAATGTTGAAATAGTGCTTCTGTTTAATGAAGTTAAAACAAAACCAAATCTGCTCAAAAGCTGCTCTCTCAATGTGAGAAAGCTGCTTCATTCAATGTTCAGTGCAAATCTTGCCAAACTGAAAGATGCTTATGTCTTATTAAATACAATGTTTTTTGCAATGCTGTAAAAGAGTTTTAAATGTGTTAAAAGTTATATGCACAAAAACTTATGTTAGAGCTTCAATGCTCTAGATTGTCAGTTTACAGGTTTCTGAGACCAATAATGTTGAAATAGTACTTCTGTTCAAATGAAGTTAAAACAAGCCCAAATCTGCTCAAAAGCTGCTCTCTCAATGTGAGAAAGCTGCTTCATTCAATGTTCAGTGCAAAACTTGCCAAACTGAAAGATGCTTATATGTTATGAAATACAATGTTTTTGCAATGCTGTAAGACAGTTTTTAATGTGTTAGAAGTTATATGCACAAAAACTTATGTTAGAGCTTCAATGCTCAAGATTGTCAGTTTACAGGTTTCTGAGACCAATAATGTTGAAATAGTGCTTTTGTTCAAATGAAGTTAAAACAAGTCCAAATCTGCTAAAAAGCTGCTCTCTCAACGTGAGAAAGCTGCTTCATTCAATGTTCAGTGCAAATATTAACAAACTGAAAGATGCTTATGTGTTATGAAATACAATGTTTTTGTAATGCTGTAAGACAGTTTTTAATGTGTTAGAAGTTATATGCACAAAAACTTATGTTAGAGCTTCAATGCTCTAGAATTTCAGTATACAGGTTTCTGAGACCAATAATTTTGAAATAGTGCTTTTGTTCAAATGAAGTTAAAACTAGCCCAAATCTGTTCAAAAGCTGCTGTCTCAATGTGAGAAAGCTGCTTCATTCAAATGTTTAGTGCAAAACTTGCCAAACTGAAAGATGCTTATGAGTTATGAAATACAATGTTTTTGCAATGCTTTAAGACAGTTTTTAATGTGTTAGAAGTTATATGCACAAAAACTTATGTTAGAGCTCCAATGCTCTAGATTGTCAGTTTACAGGTTTCTGAGACCAATAATGTTGAAATAGTGCTTCTGTTCAAATGAAGTTAAAACAAGCCCAAATCTGCTCAAAAGCTGCTCTCTCAATGTGAGAAAGCTGCTTCATTCAATGTTCAGTGCAAATCTTGCCAAACTGAAAGATGCTTATGTCTTATGAAATACAATGTTTTTTGCAATGCTGTAAAAGAGTTTTAAGTGTGTTAGAAGTTATATGCACAAAAACTTATGTCAGAGCTTCAATGCTCTAGATTGTCAGTTTACAGGTTTCTGAGACCAATAATGTTGAAATAGTACTTCTGTTCAAATGAAGTTAAAACAAGCCCAAATCTGCTCAAAAGGTGCTCTGTCAATGTGAGAAAGCTGCTTCATTTAATGTTCAGTGCAAATATTAACAAACTGAAAGATGCTTATGTGTTATGAAATACAATGTGTTTGCAATGCTGTAAGACAGTTTTTAATGTGTTAGAAGTTATATGCAATAAAACTTATTTTAGAGCTTCAATGCTCAAGATTGTCAGTTTTCAGGTTTCTGAGACCAAAAATGATTAAATAGTGATTTTTTTTCAAATGAAGTTAAAACTAGCCCAAATCTGCTCAAAAGCTGCTCTCTCAATGTGAGAAACCTGCTTCATTCAATGTTTAGTGTAAAACTTGCCAAACTGAAAGATGCTTATGTCTTCTGAAATACAATGTTTTTTGCAATGCTGTAAGACAGTTTTTAATGTGTTAGAAGTTATATGCACAAAAACTTATGTTAGAGCTTCAATGCTCAAGATTGTCAGTTTACAGGTTTCTGAGACCAATAATGTTGAAATAGTGCTTCTGTTCAAATGAAGTTAAAACAAGCCCAAATCTGCTCAAAAGCTGCTCTCTCAATGTGAGAAAGCTGCTTCATTCAATGTTCAGTTCAAATCTTGCCAAACTGAAAGATGCTTATGTCTTATTAAATACAATGTTTTTTGCAATGCTGTAAAAGAGTTTTAAATGTGTTAAAAGTTATATGCACAAAAACTTATGTTAGAGCTTCAATGCTCTAGATTGTCAGTTTACAGGTTTCTGAGACCAATAATGTTGAAATAGTACATCTGTTCAAATGAAGTTAAAACAAGCCCAAATCTGCTCAAAAGCTGCTCTCTCAATGTGAGAAAGCTGCTTCATTCAATGTTCAGTTCAAATCTTGCCAAACTGAAAGATGCTTATGTCTTATGAAATACAATGTTTTTTGCAATGTTGTAAAAGAGTTTTAAATGTGTTAGAAGTTATATGCACAAAAACTTATGTTAGAGCTTCAATGCTCAAGATTGTCAGTTTTCAGGTTTCTGAGACCAAAAATGATGAAATAGTGATTTTTTTTCAAATGAAGTTAAAACTAACCCAAATCTGCTCAAAAGCTGCTCTATCAATGTGAGAAAGCTGCTTCATTCAATGTTTAGTGCAAAACTTGCCAAACTGAAAGATGCTTATGTGTCATGAAATACAATGATTTTGCAATGCTGTAAGACAGTTTTTAATGTGTTAGAAGTGATATGCACAAAAACTTATGTTAGAGCTTCAATCCTCAAGATTGTCAGTTTTCAGGTTTCTGAGACCACTAATGTTGAAATAGTGCTTCTGTTCAAATGAAGTGAAATCTAGCCCAAATCTGCTCAAAAGCTGCTCTCTCAATGTGAGAAAGCTGCTTCATTCAATGTTCAGTGCAAATCTTGCCAAACTGAAAGATGCTTATGTCTTATGAAATACAATGTTTTTTGCAATGCTGTAAGACAGTTTTTAATGTGTTAGAAGTTATATGCACAAAAACTTATGTTAGAGCTTCAATGCTCTAGATTGTCAGTTTACAGGTTTCTGAGACCAATAATGTTGAAATAGTGCTTCTGTTCAAATGAAGTTAAAACAAGCCCAAATCTGCTCAAAAGCTGCTCTCTCAATGTGAGAAAGCTGCTTCATTCAATGTTCAGTTCAAATCTTGCCAAACTGAAAGATGCTTATGTCTTCTGAAATACAATGTTTTTTGCAATGCTGTAAAAGAGTTTTAAATGTGTTAAAAGTTATATGCACAAAAACTTATGTTAGAGCTTCAATGCTCTAGATTGTCAGTTTACAGGTTTCTGAGACCAATAATGTTGAAATAGTACTTCTGTTCAAATGAAGTTAAAACAAGCCCAAATCTGCTAAAAAGCTGCTCTCTCAATGTGAGAAAGCTGCTTCATTCAATGTTCAGTGCAAATCTTAACAAACTGAAAGATGCTTATGTGTTATGAAATACAATGTTTTTGTAATGCTGTAAGACAGTTTTTAATGTGTTAGAAGTGTTATGCACAAAAACTTATGTTAGAGCTTTAATGCTCTAGATTGTCAGTTTACAGGTTTCTGAGACCAATAATGTTGAAATAGTGCTTTTGTTCAAATTAAGTTAAAACTAGCCCAAATCTGCTCAAAAGCTGCTCTCTCAATGTGAGAAAGCTGCTTCATTCAATGTTCAGTGCAAATCTTAACAAATTGAAAGATGTTTGTGTTATGAAATACAATGTTTTTGCAATGCTGTAAGACAGTCTTTATGTGTTAGAAGTTATATGCACAAAAACTTATGTTAGAGCTTCAATGCTCAAGATTGTCAGTTTACAGGTTTCTGAGACCAATAATGTTGAAGTAGTGCTTCTGTTCAAATGAAGTTAAAACAAGCCCAAATCTGCTCAAAAGGTGCTCTGTCAATGTGAGAAAGCTGCTTCATTTGATGTTCAGTGCAAATATTAACAAACTGAAAGATGCTTATGTGTTATGAAATACAATGTGTTTGCAATGCTGTAAGGCAGTTTTTAATGTGTTAGAAGTTATATGCAATAAAACTTATTTTAGAGCTTCAATGCTCAAGATTGTCAGTTTTCAGGTTTCTGAGACCAAAAATGATGAAATAGTGATTTTTTTTCAAATGAAGTTAAAACTAACCCAAATCTGCTCAAAAGCTGCTCTATCAATGTGAGAAAGCTCCTTCATTCAATGTTTAGTGCAAAACTTGCCAAACTGAAAGATGCTTATGTGTCATGAAATACAATGATTTTGCAATGCTGTAAGACAGTTTTTAATGTGTTAGAAGTGATATGCACAAAAACTTATGTTAGAGCTTCAATCCTCAAGATTGTCAGTTTTCAGGTTTCTGAGACCACTAATGTTGAAATAGTGCTTCTGTTCAAATGAAGTGAAATCTAGCCCAAATCTGCTCAAAAGCTGCTCTCTCAATGTGAGAAAGCTGCTTCATTCAATGTTCAGTGCAAATCTTGCCAAACTGAAAGATGCTTATGTCTTATGAAATACAATGTTTTTTGCAATGCTGTAAGACAGTTTTTAATGTGTTAGAAGTTATATGCACAAAAACTTATGTTAGAGCTTCAATGCTCTAGTTGTCAGTTTACAGGTTTCTGAGACCAATAATGTTGAAATAGTGCTTCTGTTCAAATGAAGTTAAAACAAGCCCAAATCTGCTCAAAAGCTGCTCTCTCAATGTGAGAAAGCTGCTTCATTCAATGTTCAGTTCAAATCTTGCCAAACTGAAAGATGCTTATGTCTTATTAAATACAATGTTTTTTGCAATGCTGTAAAAGAGTTTTAAATGTGTTAAAAGTTATATGCACAAAAACTTATGTTAGAGCTTCAATGCTCTAGATTGTCAGTTTACAGGTTTCTGAGACCAATAATGTTGAAATAGTACTTCTGTTCAAATGAAGTTAAAACAAGCCCAAATCTGCTCAAAAGCTGCTCTCTCAATGTGAGAAAGCTGCTTCATTCAATGTTCAGTGCAAAACTTGCCAAACTGAAAGATGCTTATATGTTATGAAATACAATGTTTTTGCAATGCTGTAAGACAGTTTTTAATGTGTTAGAAGTTATATGAACAAAAACTTATGTTAGAGCTTCAATGCTCAAGATTGTCAGTTTACAGGTTTCTGAGACCAATAATGTTGAAATAGTGCTTCTGTTCAAATGAAGTTAAAACAAGTCCAAATCTGCTAAAAAGCTGCTCTCTCAATGTGAGAAAGCTGCTTCATTCAATGTTCAGTGCAAATATTAACAAATTGAAAGATGCTTATGCGTTATGAAATACAATGTTTTTGTAATGCTGTAAGACAGTTTTTAATGTGTTAGAAGTTATATGCACAAAAACTTATGTTAGAGCTTCAATGCTCTAGAATTTCAGTATACAGGTTTCTGAGACCAATAATTTTGAAATAGTGCTTTTGTTCAAATGAAGTTAAAACTAGCCCAAATCTGCTCAAAAGCTGATGTCTCAATGTGAGA
This sequence comes from Carassius carassius, assembly GCF_963082965.1. Classification (NCBI taxonomy): domain Eukaryota; kingdom Metazoa; phylum Chordata; class Actinopteri; order Cypriniformes; family Cyprinidae; genus Carassius; species Carassius carassius. The sequence continues at coordinate 37,075,629 of NC_081756.1, read as the reverse complement.
AAGCTGCTTCATTCAAATGTTTAGTGCAAAACTTGCCAAACTGAAAGATGCTTATGCGTTATGAAATACAATGTTTTTGCAATGCTGTAAGACAGTTTTTTATGTGTTAGAAGTTATATGCACAAAAACTTATGTTAGAGCTTCAATGCTCTAGATTGTCAGTTTACAGGTTTCTGAGACCAATAATGTTGAAATAGTACTTTTGTTCAAATGAAGTTAAAACTAGCCCAAATCTGCTCAAAAGCTGCTCTCTCAATGTGAGAAAGCTGCTTCATTCAATGTTCAGTGCAAATCTTAACAAATTGAAAGATGCTTATGTGTTATGAAATACAATGTTTTTGCAATGCTGTAAGACAGTTTTTAATGTGTTAGAAGTTAGTGAATAGTGAATAGTGAAGTGACATTCAGCCAAGTATGGTGACCCATACTCAGAATTTGTGCTCTGCATTTAACCCATCCGAAATGCACACACACAGAGCAGTGAACACACACACACACACACACACACACACACTGTGAGCACACACCCAGAGCAGTGGGCAGCCATTTATGCTGCGGCGCCCGGGGAGCAGTTGGGGGTTCGATGCCTTGCTCAAGGGCACCTAAGTCGTGGTATTGAAAGTGGAGAGAGAACTGTACATGCACTCCCCCCACCCACAATTCCTGCCGGCCCGGGACTCGAACCCACAACCTTTCGATTGGGAGGCCGACTCTCTAACCATTAGGCCACGACTTCCCAAAGTTATATGCACAAAAACCTATGTTAGAGCTTCAATGCTCAAAATTGTCAGTTTACAGGTTTCTGAGACCAATAATGTTGAAATAGTGCTTCTGTTCAAATGAAGTTAAAACAAGCCCAAATCTGCTCAAAAGCTGCTCTCTCAATGTGAGAAACCTGCTTCATTCAATGTTCAGTGCAAATATTAACAAACTGAAAGATGCTTATGTGTTGTGAAATACAATGTTTTTGTAATGCTGTAAGACAGTTTTTAATGTGTTAGAAGTTATATGCACAAATACTTATGTTAGAGCCTCATAGCTCTAGATTGTCAGTTTACAGTTTTCTGAGACCAAAAATGATGAAATAGTGATTTTTTTCAAATGAAGTTAAAACTAGCCCAAATCTGCTCAAAAGCTGCTCTCTCAATGTGAGAAAGCTGCATCATTCAATGTTTAGTGCAAAACTTGCCAAACTGAAAGATGCTTATGTGTTATGAAATACAATTTTTTTGCAATGCTGTAAGACAGTCTTTATGTGTTAGAAGTTATATGCACAAAAACTTATGTTAGAGCTTCAATGCTCAAGATTGTCAGTTTACAGGTTTCTGAGACCAATAATGTTGAAGTAGTGCTTCTGTTCAAATGAAGTTAAAACTAGCCCAAATCTGCTCAAAAGCTGCTCTATCAATGTGAGAAAGCTGCTTCATTCAATGTTCAGTGCAAATCTTAACAAACTGAAAGATGCTTATGTGTTATGAAATACAATGTTTTTTGCAATGCTGTAAACGAGTTTTAAATGTGTTAGAAGTTATATGCACAAAAACTTATGTTAGAGCTTCAATGCTCTAGATTGTCAGTTTACAGGTTTCTGAGACCAATAATGTTGAAATAGTGCTTCTGTTCAAATGAAGTTAAAACAAGCCCAAATCTGCTCAAAAGCTGCTCTCTCAATGTGAGAAAGCTGCTTCATTCAATGTTCAGTGCAAATCTTGCCAAACTGAAAGATGCTTATGTCTTATGAAATACAATGTTTTTTGCAATGCTGTAAGACAGTTTTTAATGTGTTAGAAGTTATATGCACAAAAACTTATTTTAGAGCTTCAATGCTCTAGATTGTCAGTTTACAGGTTTCTGAGACCAATAATGTAGAAATAGTACTTCTGTTCAAATGAAGTTAAAACAAGCCCAAATCTGCTCAAAAGCTGCTGTCTCAAAGTGAGAAAGCTGCTTCATTCAATGTTTAGTGTAAAACTTGCCAAACTGAAAGATGCTTATGTCTTCTGAAATACAATGTTTTTTGCAATGCTGTAAGACAGTTTTTAATGTGTTAGAAGTTATATGCACAAAAACTTATGTTAGAGCTTCAATGCTCTAGATTGTCAGTTTACAGGTTTCTGAGACCAATAATGTTGAAATAGTGCTTATGTTTAATGAAGTTAAAACAAACCCAAATCTGCTCAAAAGCTGCTCTCTCAATGTGAGAAAGCTGCTTCATTCAATGTTCAGTGCAAATCTTGCCAAACTGAAAGATGCTTATGTCTTATTAAATACAATGTTTTTTGCAATGCTGTAAAAGAGTTTTAAATGTGTTAAAAGTTATATGCACAAAAACTTATGTTAGAGCTTCAATGCTCTAGATTGTCAGTTTACAGGTTTCTGAGACCAATAATGTTGAAATAGTACTTCTGTTCAAATGAAGTTAAAACAAGCCCAAATCTGCTCAAAAGCTGCTCTCTCAATGTGAGAAAGCTGCTTCATTCAATGTTCAGTGCAAAAAGTGCCAAACTGAAAGATGCTTATATGTTATGAAATACAATGTTTTTGCAATGCTGTAAGACAGTTTTTAATGTGTTAGAAGTTATATGCACAAAAACTTATGTTAGAGCTTCAATGCTCAAGATTGTCAGTTTACAGGTTTCTGAGACCAATAATGTTGAAATAGTGCTTCTGTTCAAATGAAGTTAAAACAAGCCCAAATCTGCTCAAAAGGTGCTCTGTCAATGTGAGAAAGCTGCTTCATTTAATGTTCAGTGCAAATATTAACAAACTGAAAGATGCTTATGTGTTATGAAATACAATGTGTTTGCAATGCTGTAAGACAGTTTTTAATGTGTTAGAAGTTATATGCAATAAAACTTATTTTAGAGCTTCAATGCTCAAGATTGTCAGTTTTCAGGTTTCTGAGACCAAAAATGATTAAATAGTGATTTTTTTCAAATGAAGTTAAAACTAGCCCAAATCTGCTCAAAAGCTGCTCTCTCAATGTGAGAAAGCTGCTTCATTCAATGTTCAGTGCAAATATTAACAAACTGAAAGATGCTTATGTGTTATGAAATACAATGTTTTTGTAATGCTGTAAGACAGTTTTCAATGTGTTAGAAGTTATATGCACAAAAACTTATGTTAGAGCTTCAATGCTCTAGAATTTCAGTATACAGGTTTCTGAGACCAATAATTTTGAAATAGTGGTTTTGTTCAAATGAAGTTAAAACTAGCCCAAATCTGTTCAAAAGCTGCTCTCTCAATGTGAGAAAGCTGCTTCATTCAAATGTTTAGTTCAAAACTTGCCAAACTGAAAGATGCTTATGAGTTATGAAATACAATGTTTTTGCAATGCTTTAAGACAGTTTTTAATGTGTTAGAAGTTATATGCACAAAAACTTATGTTAGAGCTTCAATGCTCTAGATTGTCAGTTTACAGGTTTCTGAGACCAATAATGTTGAAATAGTGCTTCTGTTCAAATGAAGTTAAAACAAGCCCAAATCTGCTCAAAAGCTGCTCTCTCAATGTGAGAAAGCTGCTTCATTCAATGTTCAGTGCAAATCTTGCCAAACTGAAAGATGCTTATGTCTTATGAAATACAATGTTTTTTGCAATGCTGTAAAAGAGTTTTAAATGTGTTAGAAGTTATATGCACAAAAACTTATGTCAGAGCTTCAATGCTCTAGATTGTCAGTTTACAGGTTTCTGAGACCAATAATGTTGAATAGTACTTCTGTTCAAATGAAGTTAAAACAAGCCCAAATCTGCTCAAAAGGGGCTCTGTCAATGTGAGAAAGCTGCTTCATTTAATGTTCAGTGCAAATATTAACAAACTGAAAGATGCTTATGTGTTATGAAATACAATGTGTTTGCAATGCTGTAAGACAGTTTTTAATGTGTTAGAAGTTATATGCAATAAAACCTTTTTTAGAGCTTCAATGCTCAAGATTGTCAGTTTTCAGGTTTCTGAGACCAAAAATGATTAAATAGTGATTTTTTTCAAATGAAGTTAAAACTAGCCCAAATCTGCTCAAAAGCTGCTCTCTCAATGTGAGGAACCTGCTTCATTCAATGTTTAGTGTAAAACTTGCCAAACTGAAAGATGCTTATGTCTTCTGAAATACAATGTTTTTTGCAATGCTGTAAGACAGTTTTTAATGTGTTAGAAGTTATATGCACAAAAACTTATGTTAGAGCTTCAATGCTCAAGATTGTCAGTTTACAGGTTTCTGAGACCAATAATGTTGAAATAGTGCTTCTGTTCAAATGAAGTTAAAACAAGCCCAAATCTGCTCAAAAGCTGCTCTCTCAATGTGAGAAAGCTGCTTCATTCAATGTTCAGTTCAAATCTTGCCAAACTGAAAGATGCTTATGTCTTATTAAATACAATGTTTTTTGCAATGCTGTAAAAGAGTTTTAAATGTGTTAAAAGTTATATGCACAAAAACTTATGTTAGAGCTTCAATGCTCTAGATTGTCAGTTTACAGGTTTCTGAGACCAATAATGTTGAAATAGTACTTCTGTTCAAATGAAGTTAAAACAAGCCCAAATCTGCTCAAAAGCTGCTCTCTCAATGTGAGAAAGCTGCTTCATTCAATGTTCAGTTCAAATCTTGCCAAACTGAAAGATGCTTATGTCTTATGAAATACAATGTTTTTTGCAATGTTGTAAAAGAGTTTTAAATGTGTTAGAAGTTATATGCACAAAAACTTATGTTAGAGCTTCAATGCTCTAGATTGTCAGTTTACAGGTTTCTGAGACCAATAATGTTGAAATAGTGCTTCTGTTCAAATGAAGTTAAAACAAGCCCAAATCTGCTCAAAAGGTGCTCTGTCAATGTGAGAAAGCTGCTTCATTTAATGTTCAGTGCAAATATTAACAAACTGAAAGATGCTTATGTGTTATGAAATACAATGTGTTTGCAATGCTGTAAGGCAGTTTTTAATGTGTTAGAAGTTATATGCACAAAAACTTATGTTAGAGCTTCAATGCTCTAGATTGTCAGTTTACAGGTTTCTGAGACCAATAATGTTGAAATAGTGCTTCTGTTCAAATGAAGTTAAAACAAGCCCAAATCTGCTCAAAAGGTGCTCTGTCAATGTGAGAAAGCTGCTTCATTTAATGTTCAGTGCAAATATTAACAAACTGAAAGATGCTTATGTGTTATGAAATACAATGATTTTGCAATGCTGTAAGACAGTTTTTAATGTGTTAGAAGTGATATGCACAAAAACTTATGTTAGAGCTTCAATCCTCAAGATTGTCAGTTTTCAGGTTTCTGAGACCACTAATGTTGAAATAGTGCTTCTGTTCAAATGAAGTGAAATCTAGCCCAAATCTGCTCAAAAGCTGCTCTCTCAATGTGAGAAAGCTGCTTCATTCAATGTTCAGTGCAAATCTTGCCAAACTGAAAGATGCTTATGTCTTATGAAATACAATGTTTTTTGCAATGCTGTAAGACAGTTTTTAATGTGTTAGAAGTTATATGCACAAAAACTTATGTTAGAGCTTCAATGCTCTAGATTGTCAGTTTACAGGTTTCTGAGACCAATAATGTTTAAAGAGTGCTTTTGTTCAAATGAAGTTAAAACAAGCCCAAATCTGCTCAAAAGCTGCTCTCTCAATGTGAGAAAGCTGCTTCATTCAATGTTCAGTGCAAATCTTGCCAAACTGAAAGATGCTTATGTCTTATGAAATACAATGTTTTTTGCAATGCTGTAAGACAGTTTTTAATGTGTTAGAAGTTATATGCACAAAAACTTATGTTAGAGCTTCAATGCTCTAGATTGTCAGTTTACAGGTTTCTGAGACCAATAATGTTGAAATAGTGCTTCTGTTCAAATGAAGTTAAAACAAGCCCAAATCTGCTCAAAAGCTGCTCTCTCAATGTGAGAAACCTGCTTCATTCCAATGTTTAGTGTAAAACTTGCCAAACTGAAAGATGCTTATGTCTTCTGAAATACAATGTTTTTTGCAATGCTGTAAGAAAGTTTTTAATGTGTTAGAAGTTATATGCACAAAAACTTATGTTAGAGCTTCAATGCTCTAGATTGTCAGTTTACAGGTTTCTGAGACCAATAATGTTGAAATAGTACTTCTGTTCAAATGAAGTTAAAACTAGCCCAAATCTGCTCAAAAGCTGCTCTCTCAATGTGAGAAACCTGCTTCATTCCAATGTTTAGTGTAAAACTTGCCAAACTGAAAGATGCTTATGTCTTATGAAATACAATGTTTTTTGCAATGCTGTAAAAGAGTTTTAAATGTGTTAGAAGTTATATGCACAAAAACTTATGTCAGAGCTTCAATGCTCTAGATTGTCAGTTTACAGGTTTCTGAGACCAATAATGTTGAATAGTACTTCTGTTCAAATGAAGTTAAAACAAGCCCAAATCTGCTCAAAAGGGGCTCTGTCAATGTGAGAAAGCTGCTTCATTTAATGTTCAGTGCAAATATTAACAAACTGAAAGATGCTTATGTGTTATGAAATACAATGTGTTTGCAATGCTGTAAGACAGTTTTTAATGTGTTAGAAGTTATATGCAATAAAACCTTTTTTAGAGCTTCAATGCTCAAGATTGTCAGTTTTCAGGTTTCTGAGACCAAAAATGATTAAATAGTGATTTTTTTCAAATGAAGTTAAAACTAGCCCAAATCTGCTCAAAAGCTGCTCTCTCAATGTGAGGAACCTGCTTCATTCAATGTTTAGTGTAAAACTTGCCAAACTGAAAGATGCTTATGTCTTCTGAAATACAATGTTTTTTGCAATGCTGTAAGACAGTTTTTAATGTGTTAGAAGTTATATGCACAAAAACTTATGTTAGAGCTTCAATGCTCAAGATTGTCAGTTTACAGGTTTCTGAGACCAATAATGTTGAAATAGTGCTTCTGTTCAAATGAAGTTAAAACAAGCCCAAATCTGCTCAAAAGCTGCTCTCTCAATGTGAGAAAGCTGCTTCATTCAATGTTCACTTCAAATCTTGCCAAACTGAAAGATGCTTATGTCTTATTAAATACAATGTTTTTTGCAATGCTGTAAAAGAGTTTTAAATGTGTTAAAAGTTATATGCACAAAAACTTATGTTAGAGCTTCAATGCTCTAGATTGTCAGTTTACAGGTTTCTGAGACCAATAATGTTGAAATAGTACTTCTGTTCAAATGAAGTTAAAACAAGCCCAAATCTGCTCAAAAGCTGCTCTCTCAATGTGAGAAAGCTGCTTCATTCAATGTTCAGTTCAAATCTTGCCAAACTGAAAGATGCTTATGTCTTATGAAATACAATGTTTTTTGCAATGTTGTAAAAGAGTTTTAAATGTGTTAGAAGTTATATGCACAAAAACTTATGTTAGAGCTTCAATGCTCTAGATTGTCAGTTTACAGGTTTCTGAGACCAATAATGTTGAAATAGTGCTTCTGTTCAAATGAAGTTAAAACAAGCCCAAATCTGCTCAAAAGGTGCTCTGTCAATGTGAGAAAGCTGCTTCATTTAATGTTCAGTGCAAATATTAACAAACTGAAAGATGCTTATGTGTTATGAAATACAATGTGTTTGCAATGCTGTAAGGCAGTTTTTAATGTGTTAGAAGTTATATGCACAAAAACTTATGTTAGAGCTTCAATGCTCTAGATTGTCAGTTTACAGGTTTCTGAGACCAATAATGTTGAAATAGTGCTTCTGTTCAAATGAAGTTAAAACAAGCCCAAATCTGCTCAAAAGGTGCTCTGTCAATGTGAGAAAGCTGCTTCATTTAATGTTCAGTGCAAATATTAACAAACTGAAAGATGCTTATGTGTTATGAAATACAATGATTTTGCAATGCTGTAAGACAGTTTTTAATGTGTTAGAAGTGATATGCACAAAAACTTATGTTAGAGCTTCAATCCTCAAGATTGTCAGTTTTCAGGTTTCTGAGACCACTAATGTTGAAATAGTGCTTCTGTTCAAATGAAGTGAAATCTAGCCCAAATCTGCTCAAAAGCTGCTCTCTCAATGTGAGAAAGCTGCTTCATTCAATGTTCAGTGCAAATCTTGCCAAACTGAAAGATGCTTATGTCTTATGAAATACAATGTTTTTTGCAATGCTGTAAGACAGTTTTTAATGTGTTAGAAGTTATATGCACAAAAACTTATGTTAGAGCTTCAATGCTCTAGATTGTCAGTTTACAGGTTTCTGAGACCAATAATGTTTAAAGAGTGCTTTTGTTCAAATGAAGTTAAAACAAGCCCAAATCTGCTCAAAAGCTGCTCTCTCAATGTGAGAAAGCTGCTTCATTCAATGTTCAGTGCAAATCTTGCCAAACTGAAAGATGCTTATGTCTTATGAAATACAATGTTTTTTGCAATGCTGTAAGACAGTTTTTAATGTGTTAGAAGTTATATGCACAAAAACTTATGTTAGAGCTTCAATGCTCTAGATTGTCAGTTTACAGGTTTCTGAGACCAATAATGTTGAAATAGTGCTTCTGTTCAAATGAAGTTAAAACAAGCCCAAATCTGCTCAAAAGCTGCTCTCTCAATGTGAGAAACCTGCTTCATTCCAATGTTTAGTGTAAAACTTGCCAAACTGAAAGATGCTTATGTCTTCTGAAATACAATGTTTTTTGCAATGCTGTAAGAAAGTTTTTAATGTGTTAGAAGTTATATGCACAAAAACTTATGTTAGAGCTTCAATGCTCTAGATTGTCAGTTTACAGGTTTCTGAGACCAATAATGTTGAAATAGTACTTCTGTTCAAATGAAGTTAAAACTAGCCCAAATCTGCTCAAAAGCTGCTCTCTCAATGTGAGAAACCTGCTTCATTCCAATGTTTAGTGTAAAACTTGCCAAACTGAAAGATGCTTATGTCTTCTGAAATACAATGTTTTTTGCAATGCTGTAAGACAGTTTTTAATGTGTTAGAAGTTATATGCACAAAAACTTATGTTAGAGCTTCAATGCTCAAGATTGTAAGTTGACAGGTTTCTGAGACCAATAATTTTGAAATAGTGCTTTTGTTCAAATGAAGTTAAAACTAGCCCAAATCTGCTCAAAAGCTGCTGTCTCAATGTGAGAAAGCTGCTTCATTCAAATGTTTAGTGCAAAACTTGCCAAACTGAAAGATGCTTATGAGTTATGAAATACAATGTTTTTGCAATGCTGTAAGACAGTTTTTTATGTGTTAGAAGTTATATGCACAAAAACTTATGTTAGAGCTTCAATGCTCTAGATTGTCAGTTTACAGGTTTCTGAGACCAATAATGTTGAAATAGTACTTCTGTTCAAATGAAGTTAAAACTAGCCCAAATCTGCTCAAAAGCTGCTCTCTCAATGTGAGAAAGCTGCTTCATTCAATGTTCAGTGCAAATCTTAACAAATTGAAAGATGCTTGTGTTATGAAATACAATGTTTTTGCAATGCTGTAAGACAGTTTTTAATGTGTTAGAAGTTATATGCACAAAAACCTGTTAGAGCTTCAATGCTCAAAATTGTCAGTTTACAGGTTTCTGAGACCAATAATGTTGAAATAGTGCTTCTGTTCAAATGAACTGCAAACTAGCCCAAATCTGCTTAAAACCTTCTTTCTCAATGAGAGAAAGCTGCTTCTTTCAATGTTCAGTGCAAAACATGCCAAAATGAAAGATGCTTTTGTGTTATGAAAAAAAATGTTTTTTTTTTTACAATGCAGTAAAACAGTTTTTTAATATTTTAGAAGTTATATGCACAAAAACTTATGTTAGATCTTCAATGCTCAAGATTTTCAGTTTACAGGTTTCTGAGAACTCTAAAGTTTAAATAGTGCTTCTGTTCAAATGAACTGCAAACTAGCCCAAATCTGCTCAAAAGCTTCTCTCTCAGTGAAAGAAAGCTGCTTCATTCAATGTTCAGTGCAAAACTTACCAAACTGAAAGATGCTTATGTCTTATGTAATACAATGTTTTTGCAATGCTGTAAGACAATTTTTAATGTGTTAGAAGATATATGCACAAAAACCTATGTTAGAGCTTCAATGCACAAGATTGTCAGTTTACAGGTTTCTGAGAACACTAAAGTTGACATAGTGCTTCTGTTCAAATGAACTGCAAACTAGGCCAAATCTGCTCAAAAGCTTCTCTCTCAGTGAGAGAAAGCTGCTTCATTCAATGTTCAGTGCAAAACTTGCCAAACTGAAAGATGCTTATGTCTTATGAAATAAAATGTTTATTGCAATGCAGTAAGACAGTTTTCAATGTGTTAGAGGTTATATGCACAAAAACATGTTAGAGCTTCAATGCACAAAATTGTCAGTTTACAGGTTTCTGAGACCACTAATGTTGAAATAGTGCTTCAGTTCAAATGAACTGCAAACTAGCCCAAATCTGATCAAAAGCTTCTCTCTCAGTGAGAGAAAGCTGCTTCAATCAATGTTCAGTGCAAAACTTGCCAAACTGAAAGATGCTTATGTCTTATGAAATAAAATGTTTTTTGCAATCCAGTGAGACAGTTTTTAATGTGTTAGAGCTTATATGCACAAAAACTTATGTTAGAGCTTCAATGCTCAAGGTTGTCAGTTTACAGGTTTCTGAGACCACTAATGTTGAAATAGTGCTTCTGTTCAAATGAACTCCAAACTAGCCCAAATCTGATCAAAAGCTTCTCTCTCAGAGAGAAAAAGCTGCTTCATTCAATGTCATCCCAATTTGAAAGATGCTTATGTCTTATGAAATAAAATGTTTTTTGCAATGCAAAATGATAGTTAAAGGCAGTTCATCACTGAATTCAGTGATGTCATCTCTGTTCAGTTAAATAGTGTCTGTGCATTTATTTGCAATCAAGTCAACGATATCACTGTAGATGAAGTGACCCCTACTAAGCAAGCCAGAGGCGACAGCGGCAAGGAACCGAAACTCCATCGGTGACAGATTGGAGAAAAAAATCTTGGGAGAAACCAGGCTCAGTTGGGGGGCCAGTTCTCCTCTGACCAGACGAAACCAGTAGTTCAGTTCCAGGCTGCCGCAAAGTCAGATTGAGCAGAAGAATCATCTGTTTCCTGTGGTCTTGTCCTGGTGGTCATCTGAGACAAGGTCTTTACAGGGGATCTGTATCTGGGACTCTAGTTGTCCTGGTCTCCGCTGTCTTTCAGGGCAGTAGAGGTCCTTTCTAGCTGCTGATCCACCATCTGGTCTGGATACGTACTGGATCCGGGTGACTGCAGTGACCCTCTGATCTGGATACAGACTGGATCTGGTTGCTACGGTGACCTCGGAATAAGAGAGAAACAGACAAATATTAGCATTGATGCCATTCTTCTAATGATGTAGCAAGTACATAGGGTGTTATGGGAAGTGTTCCCGGTTCCGGTTTACCTAATTAATGCAGCCTAAAAATCCTTTAACGGATTTGGATATTAAAAGCATATTAGTATGTTATGTGTAAGCCAGGTTAAAGAGATGGGTCTTTAATCTAGATTTAAACTGCAAGAGAACACTAGAACATCCTAAACAAAAGGGTGAGTACAAATGTGACATACTAAAACAGTCAAATGTTTAATGGGACCAGCATCAGGTGCAGTGCTTTGTCTTCTGTGCTGATTACTGACAGGAGTGGGATTGATGAAGGCTTTAGGTGACTTAAGGATTTTTAGTTTGACATAAAGAGACAAATGGGATTTTAGTGAACACTTGGACATTAAAATATGACTGCATATCCTTAAAATGACTATAATTGTAATGTAGTAGGAAAGGGGTTAGTCCTTCATCGTACTTGTCCTCTTTCTGCAAATATTACTGTGTCGCTGTGTCACATGTAGCTCTTGAATGAAAATTATAGGGAGGATTTTACTAGAAAACATTTTGAGAAAACAGGGTGTGTGTTTGTGGTTTCAACAAACCGAGGTACAAGTTGAAATCATTTTTGGTGGCAGTCGACAATATGCCACAGATGCTGATGAATGGTGGAATATAAAGAGGGACTGATGTACATTACTAGACATTTTAATATCATTGATAACTATTACAGATGTTTTTAATATTTTCAATTAGATTTTATTTTTATCTTTTCATTTTGAATATTTTATTTGAATATTTAAGTTATCAATTATTTTATGTAGTTTATTGTTTTCGTTTATTAATAGGTTTGGTACTAAAACTATTTTATTTTATTTTTTTGTTAATTTTTATTTTGTTTCAAGCAATGAAAATGTTTTTTTTATTGTTTTAGTTTTAGTTAACAATAATAACCCTGCTTAGACTTCATTTTACAGTGACTATATCCCCGATTGTATATTTCTTTGTTTAAACGACTCATTCGGACTCCCATATGGAGAGGCAGTGATAATTCATTACCATCTGAAATCAATCAAGTTCAATGGGCTTGTGTCATTTTAAGTTTTGGCTTTTTAAATTTGCAAGTCTGTTTCTGCCTTTTCTGCCAAATCCACTAAATATTCACCTGCAGAAAGGGAAGTGCTCAAAATGTGGTACCATGTTCTACTGTAGTGTAAGAACAGCACAGATATGAGCATTTGGAGAGTGTATTTCAGTCAGATCCATTTACTAAACAAGCATTGTGGGAGGCCCTCACCTCTCCCTCTTCACCTTTTTCCTTTTCCAAACCCATTTTTCTCTCATGGGCAATATGCACACACACACACACACACACACACACACACACACACACACACACACACACACACACACACACACACACACACACACACACTGTCAAGGGAATGCTGCTTTCCTCATACCCTACATCTCCAAGCACAAAGAAAGTTGTGTAGTTAACAGTGGAAGAAAAGGAAAATGGAAAAGTGTCCGAATAAAAGATTATGGCAAGAGAGGTGGGGAAAATAAAGGGGAATGAAACACATTGGGAGGTGGGGGCATGAATTTCAAAAAGGACCACATTTTCCCTTTTGTGTTCATCGGATTAAAGAAAAAACTGTAAATCCAATATTTTGTAACTTAACACATAATAAAACTTGTATGATATCAGACTAGTTTAACAGCATTTACTTAACGCATGTCAGTGTTTTTTTGTGTTTCTCTCCAGATTCAGATCATTTGATCTGGAAAACAGTGCCCAACAAGAGCTTTGGGAATCAATGTGAGACGGTATGACTAATACATTATACACACACAAGCATCATGTCATGATTTTGTTGTTGCAGATGAGGTGACCTAATATGATGTTTGAGGAAGAAGAAATAAAATGCAATAAAATAAAACATAAAATAGAGATTTGCAACGAAGTTAAGAGCATTTATTCTGAATGTGTAATATGTCTGTTATGTATAGAGGTCAATGCCAAAATCCTTTAAATTTGCTTCAAAACGTGTACATTCTTAGGCTGATGATACACGGGTCAACTTTTTTGAGCACTGTTGATTGGGAACTTTCCCATTGAGAATGGATAACAAATTTGTCTGGATACCTAATATTGGTCGTGGCTCCTGTGTCACACCTGGCTGCTCGATGATGGCAACTCTGCCCAAAGTTGCCCATCAACATTGCTCAAAAAGTTTTCTTGAGTTTGAACCATTTGACACCAAAAGTATACAGATGTTTTCTTTTTCAATTTTAATAAAAAACACAAATAGGTTTCACAGGTTATTATTATTTTTTCCCCTCCTAGGCCAAATAAGTCCTGTGACCTCTACAATGGCAGATGTCCTGCAGCTCAATACCAACAGTCTACAAGTGCCAGGTAACATTTAATTAAACTTATTCTTTGGGATTTGGTACTGTAACTCATCATGACTATTTACATCTACTTCTACAGTATATAACCAGAATTTATATACAGAAGACATGTAAAACAAAATGTCTCATGTACAGGCACATTAAATCAACCTTTGTGGAAGGGTCATTACAAGTTGATAAAGTATTTGCCATGGAATTCATTTTGATCTGGAAAATGTATGTAAATTTGTCCACGTTAGGAATTATGGAAAATTCAGTTTAATGCTGAGTATGACACATCATGACACTGTCGTGAAGAACACTGAATACTTCTTTTAACTTCTATGTTATAAAGTTGGCGAGAAATGAAAATTAACTGTATAATCATCTATTTTCTAAACGCATGTTATTGATTGATTTTTTTTTTTTTACTTTGTTATTTTTAAATGCCATAACTTGATTCTCCAGTGACTTCTGAGGAGTGAAGTCCTCAGTTGACTGCAAGCTGTCATTCAGTTCTGCCTCCATTGTTAAGTGCAATTCCCATATCTCAAAATCCAATTCATATTCAATGGATATAACCAAGTTCCTTTTTGATGAGCCATTGTGTACATCACAAAAGAGAGGAAAATATCTGTTGATGCTTTTACTAGTTTTACCAAAGAAAACCATCTGCTGGAAATTCTGAAACTGGTAAACACATGCCAGTTTGGCTTAAATGCCCAGGCAACCAATATGGAATTTTCCAGAAATTCTTGATTTCTCTTAGTAACTCATTCACAATTAAGAGTCATGAACTTGTGTTTTCCAGAACAATACATGAATGAGCAGATTAAGTTAAAGACTTAGGATTTCTTCCTTTCCTTCTAATTCCTTCTTTTTCATCTTGTCTTCTTTAGATGAAGATAGATCAGCCTCTACATCTCCATCTGGTTCTCCATCTCCTTCCAGAAATGAGTGCAGTATCACTCCTCTTAATCCCTCCCCCTGTCCAGTAAGATCCCAACAGAGACAGTGCTCTACCATGCACCCTCTGTAGCGCTTTAAATTATAAGAATTGTCCTCAGAACTGGATTAAATGCCAAATCAGATGCTTTAATCTACAGTAATGTTGAAACAGGAAGTGGTTTTGTTTGAAAGCCAACGTACTCCTCATTTAAAGGCAGTGTTGGGGGAGTAAATAGTTATTTGTAGCCTATTACATTTCCAAAGTTACCTTTCCAACAGTGCTTCAAACTATTTAAGTTTTTCAAACATTCAATCGTTCTACCATTGGTTGGACAACACATAGTCCCAAACTCATGCCATTGGTTTAACAAATAGCCATCTCATAGGTATTTCACATCATAAAAATGTGTTTTATATTCCACTGTGCTGCTCTTCCATTGTTTTGATGTCTTCAAACACTGCACTCATGTCTCATATCTTTTTAGGCTCTCACGAATGACATGCCATTCTAAAAACATGGCTGTCAAGTTGAAAAAAGTTTAACTCTTAAAAAATGTGTCTTGGGAGCTTGTTTTTGACCCATTCTAATGCCTGCGTCTTGCGTTTTTCTATGCAAAACGACCCCTTAGGAGTCATTCACACAGAATGGCATTTTGCACCCCAGTTCCCTCCTTTTACATTGTTTTTCTATTTGGATATACACTGTAGATGTGTTTCACTTCTGCGGTTGTGTATTTTGAACTGTATTGCACAGAACACAGCAATCAAAAAAAAAATGTTTGAGTTAAAGAATTTCAGCTTTTAAAAATTTATTCAGCCTTTAACAAGGGACCTTGCTTTTCTTTTCCATTCCAGTGCTGTGTCTCTTTAAATGTCATCTTATTTTTTGCGTTTCCACTGTGCTACATTTACTTTGTGTCTTATGCAGCTTCTTGTGCATGAAACATATACTTTTAAAATATTTATACCTTGCATTGTCCTGCATCTCGCATTTCATACACAAAAACATAGGTACTGTAATGATGAGACGGAGATGTTCGGATTCATATGCAGAACTTTAATTATGAGAATGGTCAGACAGGCAATGATCAGTAACGGCATCAGGTATGTTAGGGATAACCAGAATTGATAACAGAAACAAGCAGATGTCGGGGCAGGCAGCAGAGAATCAGAGTCGGTATAAACAATCCAAAAGGTCAGGTACACAAGGAACAAACACAAGGAAAAACGCTCGGAAATGTCAGACTGGCTAAACAAGACTTCGCAATGTGGCTGTGTGTGAGTGCTGTTTATATGTGTTTGTAAATGAGGTGCAGGTGTGGCAAGGTGATTGTGATGCAGAGACTCATGGGAGATGTAGTTCGGGTGTGGTGCAACAGTATGAGAGGTGCTAGTGTCCAAGTGATGATATGGTGACATCCGGTGGTTGATGGGTGGAATGGTACTGAGTGGAGTGCCCTCTACTAAAGTTCGTGGGCACTCCAGCTAATGATCGTGACATAGACCCTTCCTGGACCTAACTCGGGAAACAAGAGCCCGCCGTGGGCCTAACTCGGAAACAGGGGCCCGCCGTGGGACTAACTCTGAAACAGGGGCCCGCCGTGGGACTAACTCTGAAACAGGGGCCCGCCGTGGGACTAACCCGGAAACAAGGGTCCACCAAGGCAGAGCAGGTGGCTTGGGAGCCCACCAGAGCGGAGCAGGTGGAGCTGGAGCCCACCAGGGCGGAGTAGAGAACCATCACAGTAGAGAAGATGGGACAGAAACCCACCAGGGCGGAGCAAAGGACCACCACAGACGAGAAGACAGGACAGAAGCCCACCAGGGCGGAGCAGAGGACCACCACAGTGGAGTCGATGGCACAGGAGAGTGGCACAGTGATGAGATGGTAGCTGGCCTCCGTGGCCGTGACAGGGCAGGCAGTGAGTTCATGGAGGACCTCCGTGACAGGACAGACAGAGAGTTGGTGGATGGCCTCCGTAGCCATGTCCGGAACGAATGAGAGCTCATAGACGGCCTCCATGGCTGTGACAGGATAGGACGAGAGCTCTGGAAGTTCGGCTGAGATGTGACGAGGCTCTGGTAGACCCGTGGTGATTTGACTGGGTTCCGGAAGATCAACTGTGACTTGACTTGGCTCATGAAGATGAACGGTGACTTGACTTGGCTCATGAAGATCAATGGTGACTTGACTCATGAAGACCAACTGTTGTTTTACTTGACTTTTGGGTGTTAGTAGTGACTTGACCCAACTCTGGACGGTCAGCGGTGAACTGACTAGACTCTGGGAAATCAACGGGGACCTGACTAGTCACTAGGAAATCAACGGGGACCTGACTTGAATCATGAAGTTTAACTGTTGTTTTACCTGACTTTTGGGTGTTAGTAGTGACTTGACCTGACTCTTGACAGTCAACGGTGAACTTACTAGACTCTGGGATATCAACGGGGACCTGATCAACGGTGACCTGACTAGACTCTGGGAAATAAACGGAGACCTGACTTGACTCTGGAAAGTCGATGGGGCTGGCAGCCATCTTGTGCAGGGGTGCTGGGCTGGCGGCCATCTTGTGCAGGGGTGCTGGGCTGGCGGCCATCTTGTGCAGTGGCGCTGGGCTGGCGGCCATCTTGTACAGAGGCGCTGGGCTGGCGGCCATCTTGTACAGAGGCGCTGGGCTGGCGGCCATAACAGAACAAGGCTCAGGAGTGGTGGATACTGCAAAAGTGCGGTGTTCCTCCTCCACAACACCCACAGTATATGCAGAGCTACTCAGTTGGAGTGCCAGATCAATATAATATTGCAGTCCAGTGAGGATCATGCAAAGGCATGAGTGAGCCGAGCGGCTCAGATAGGCCACCACGAAAAAAATATCATCAGGCATATCTCGTCCATGATAGATAAATGGGGCAACTCAATAAAATTCTTCACATAGTCCTCGATGGGCCTAATTCCCTGACGTAAACACATAAGTTTGCTTACTGGATTCATGACCAGTGTTTGGAATAACGGCGTTTAAAAGAACGGCGTTAGGTAACGACGTTATTTTTTCAGTAACGGGGTAATCTAACTAATTACTTTTCTCGTCGTTACAACGCCGTTAACGTTACTGAACGTTAAATGCGGTGCGTTACTATGCATTGATTTAATATGCAATCCGAACGCACCCCTGGCTCACACAGCGAGTGAGCAGGTGGGTTAATAACCAGATAAGCGATTATGATTGGCTAAGGCAGAGTCATGTGTTTCATGGTAGCCAATCAGAGCCAGTGTTTTTACACACACGCGCCAGCGGCGCCAAACACACACGCAACAGCTAGAGATTCGCAGCAGCAGGAGAAATGGCGAGTCAGGAGCAATCCGATGAAAAGTTGGCATTTTCAAGGTGGAGATATAAGCACTACTTCAAATTCATTGTAGTCAAAGGCAAGAACGTGCATGTAATGTGTGATACACGCATCTACAAAGCTAGTGGCCAAAAACACTTTTCTTACAAAGAGTGCAGGATAAAACTCTTGCTGTCTGTTGACGTGCAATAAATCTCGAAAGTTATGTACGAACACCGGTCTGTTCTACTTATTTCAACTGACTTGTGAAAACTGCTAAAAAAAAATAATAATTCTTTGACATAGCAACTTTTTTTTTTTTTTTTTTTTACAGTAACGCAAATAGTTACTTTCCCTGGTAACGAGTTACTTTTATTATAGAGTAATTCAGTTACTAACTCAGTTACTTTTTGGAACAAGTAGTGAGTAACTATAACTAATTACTTTTTTAAAGTAACGTTCCCAACACTGTTCATGACTGACCTGGATTTACTCCTTAAGGCTGCTGGATCCTGGTTTGGTGAAGTCTTCTGTAATGATGAGACAGAGACGTTCGGATCCATATGCAGAACTTTAATTATGAGAATGGTCAGACAGGCAATGATCAGTAATGGCATCAGGTATGTTAGGGATAACCAGAATCGATAACAGAAACAAGCAGATGTCGGGGCAGGCAGCAGAGAATCAGAGTCGGTATAAACATTCCAAAGATCAAGTACAGAAGGAACAAACACAAGGAAAAATGCTCGGAAATGTCAGACTGGCTAAACAAGACTTCGCAATGTGGCTGTGTGTGAGTGCTGCTTATATGTGTGTGTAAATGAGGTGCAGGTGTGGCAAGGAAATTGGCTGCTGAATGAGGTGCAGGTGTGTCAAGGTGATTGTGATGCAGAGACTCATGGGAGATGTAGTTTGGGTGTGGTGCAACAGTATGAGAGGTGCTAGTGTCCAAGTGATGATATGGTGACATCCGGTGGTTGATGGGTGGAATGGTACTGAGTTGAGTGCCCTCTACTAAAGTTCATGGGCACTCCAGCTAATGATCGTGACAAGTACAAATCAGCTTTACATGACTAAAAAAATAGTGATATGACCATAACCTGAAAATAATATATGAAACACTCCCCTCTGAGGTAGTCAGTATAACATTCAAGTCAGGGAAATTATCTAGAGACAAGAGAAGAGAGGGAGAAGGTGTCGTCAGCTACTCTCCATACCAGGGGAAATTTTTGTAAAGCCACCTCTTTGAAAAAGAGATTAAGGCAATAGATTTATTTTCTTTCTGTCTACCTTGTTTTACCTCTGTAGCGTACAGAGGTTAGACGGTATGTGGCTTGTACATTTTCTGTGGTTGTTGATAAATTGGTAAAATAAATTTTGGCACCACCTCCAGTGGCTATGCATTCAGTTTCACAGAAGATCCTGAGACCATTCACATGAGGTATGACATCAGCACAAAAACATTCTCTAACCTGAAGTTATTAAAACTCCCCCATCCATGTCTTACCCTACATTTCTCCAAGGTTTTTTTTTTTCTTTTTTTCTTGGTGACCCTGGTGAAGCCCGTCAGAAGAGTCCAACCTATCTGCTGCTGACCCCTGACCTCCGGTTCCACAGTTTTGGCTTTGTAGCTCGAGACAGGGGGAACGCAGCTCCCATTATAACTCCATGACCCATTGGGGCAGTTAACCGATACTTTCACAGTGTGCAGATACCCTTTCTTCTGTAACTTTGGTTACCTTGCTACCAGTTGTGCTTATTTTTTTCATGTGGTTTATTCTGAAAAAAAACCTGTCAGTATGAGTGAATCATTGAATTGCTCACTCAACCAATTCATTCAAAACACTGATTCATTCAGGAAGCTATCATGACCTTGACCCTGAGGAAGCCAGGCATTGGCTCTACTTGGACAAATTCAAAATGAAAATCCACAGCACTAGTGTAAGCAGAGCATCTATTGTATTTTGATGTATATTTTTGTTCAGGTAGAGTAATTGCTCAGCTTGGGGGGAATAAAGCATGGTTGCATCACAACACTTACCGGTATATATCTACTGTCAGTCTGCAGCAGAGCATAAGGGTATTATTTATGTCACATCTCTGTAAGCATTTCTGCAGCAGACTATTTTATTTGCAATAGGATCTCGCTATGGAGACCGAGCTGGAGGCTGTTAGTGGAAGAAGAGTTCAGGCTATTGAGGTGTTTGCTCATGCCTTGAGGTTCTTCAGAGAACATGTTTTAAAGGTGAACGTAAACACAAAATAGAAAAAGAAAATTAAACACATTTGCTCATGCAGTTAAATACAGACACACATATATATTTTATATTTACCTTGTATATATATTTCATATAAGCTAGTTAACAATAGCACGAGTCAAGCACACCACCAAAGAGACTACCACTGTGTTGAAGAGTGCACACCCATTACATTTTAAATAAAACAACTTATAGTCTTAATTGCGTTCGGCCAATCACCACCCTAACCACATGGCACAGGCACAATGGTAACTCCAAAACCTCAGGCATACCAGAAACCCTTTTAAATTCCAATATAATCGAACATTAAACACTAGCTGAATCCCCCCTATAATAATATTGAGCAAAAACACACAAAATAACATTTAATTTACTCTCCTTTAATAGTTAGAAACAAAGCATGCTGGGAACTAGGAATCTGCTATAACTCATTCACTTCAAGAAACCTACCTGCAAAGCTACAATAATGTGAAATGTTTTAAGCACTTGTGTATAAATGGTGAGGATGCATTCAAAATTAATGTCATAAATATATTCTATTAACTAAATCAAACCAACATTTGGTGTGACCAAGCTTTGTGTTTAAAACAGCTTAGGTGCACTTGCACATAGTTTTTCAGATAGGTTTCTTGAAGTGAGACATTGCCACAGTTATTCTGGATTTAGTCTGTCTCAGTTTTTCTGTTTCTTTATGTAATTCCATACAAGACTGGATGATGGTGAGATCAGATCTCGGTGTGGAGCACTGGCTGCTTTCAGACTCCTTGTGCATACAAAAAGCCTTATTTATTCTAATTAATGGCAAAATAATTGTTTAGGAATGTAAACTGATATTCCGTACTGACACACTACAGCAAAAGATAGAAATAACTGACTTAAAACTATTTTTATTGGTGAAAATACCAGTGACCTAAGACTTTTTCAATTATTATTTGATTATATAATTATTTGAACATTTGTGAAAAAAATAAATAAAGTCTGTTTGTCTTGATTATTCCTTTATTTATTTAGCATTTGATGTTTATTTTATTTGTGCAACTTAAGTTTCCCTCCAGGTCCAGAACGAACATGAACAACCAGTAGCCTATAATGTAGAGCAGTGCTGTGGCTTTGCTCCAGATATCTCAGGATGCACGTTTCCTTCACTCAAACAAGATCACATCCAGTTTAGGTGAAGAGTGGGGGTTGAGGTGGAGGTTCTGGGCCAATCTGTCGTCAGACTTGGCTGGACCCAAACCTACTTCTTCTTATTTCTTCCTGGAGCCCCTGGAGGCTTATGGGAAAACATTAACATGGAGATTTAACTCGAACCTTTGTGTGGTGTTTTTTAGGAGGTGAAGGATCACTCTTCCTCTGTGCCGGAAGGTAATGAAGTGCGGTGGGTCATCAATGTGTCTGCGTTGTGGCGGCAGCCAACCAAGCAATTCATGCGAGAAGCTGCATATTTGGTAATGTTGGATAACTGATCTGAGAAAACTGAAAAATTACACATTCAAATACAAACACTTTCTTTCTCTTGCTCTTTCTCTTTTTTCTTCCTTCTTTTTTATTTCTCTTTTTTTTGTGGAAGATTTTTATTAATGAGATTTGTATCAGTCAAGTATAATCACGTTAAACCTAGTCACATATATGTATATATGTCTGATTCCATTATAAACATATAGCTTGGGTAGAATGTGCCTGTCTGCAGGAAAAACATCCTGACAGGAAACATCTGGAAAATACATACAATGGGTTTTTCTTTATGAATAGGTCTCAACTCTCTAGGGAGTAACTAAAATGTATACGTAAGGAAAAGTTTGACTATGTGGAACCGCCCCATATAGTGTATATAAGGAGATGCCAAATAACATTCGGGAGATTCCTTGCAAGGACTCTCGGCTTTGTTTTCCATAAAATAAAGTCCTTTCTTCTGAGAGAAAACCCCTGACTGAGTGTGATTCTTCTGAAAACTGGTAGACGACCCCACAAATTTGGCACCCCAGATGGGACTGGAAAAGAGCAGCAGAGTGGACAACCGCTTTTGAGCTGACCGATGATCAACACAACCGGGTGGCAACCATAAAATAAGGTAAGCATTTTTGCTTATAAAATTCGTTTGTGTTGGTCGAGGTCAGTTCTGAGTGGTAAGGACACTTAAAATCTGCTCTTCCAAATTTAGAAACATAATAGGATATCTAAATTAAAAAAAAGGGGTTTTACTCCAGAAGAAATAACTGCATGCACATATTTGGTTTATTAATAGGAAAGCCTTGGAAGGTAACCTTAATTTAAAACAAAGATGGTGTAGGCAGAAAGACATTGTATGCAATGGTCTGTGTTTATTGGAGAACTGGGCCTAGGAAGGACAGTAATAAACGGAGAAGCAGATTAGTTAAGGAATCGCGAGGAAAAGCCCCACGGATACCGCTTTGAGAAAGTATAAAGTTCAGAACGGGTGGGGCCTTAAGGACGCTCTAGGAAGAGCGGTGTTTTGTTGTGTGGATGTAACTGTGTCCGGACGAATGAATGTGTGAACGATGATGAATGTATGAACAAAAATAAATTCCGTATTGGGTGGGTAAAAGTTGAGCACCGTTCCTGGACCGTCCCTTTAGTGGGACCTGGCAGAATTGGACTCAACTAGTATCCACTTGAGAGGGATGAATGTATGATGAGCCTTGATAATAAAAGGACAATTAATGACTGATTATCCCTTAGATAAAGGGAAAAAGTATGCACGAATAAGCACTCTGGCTCAATAAAGAGTGTAGAAAGTGTGAATGAGTTTAGGAAAAAAGTATCAATAAAGTTTGAATCAAGATCTATAATAGGTTTTTGCATTTTGGATGTTTGTGTGAAAGGGGAGAAAATTCTCTGAGCCCAGTGCAGTGGGAGTGGGAGCAAGGGATGAAGTGTCTACATTAAAGTTGTATTACATGGGTGGACAAAAAAGGAAAGAGAAGTAAAAAATAAAGAATTATTGTTAGAAATTGTTATCTAAAAAGTGATAATAAAATAGAGGAAATAAAATAGACAGTCAAATAATAATATAAATAAAAAAGTGTAAATGCATGAGACAAAATAAAAAACTAAATTCAAAGAGGTATGATACATAGTAAAGATTAAAAAGTAGGGTGAAATTGGTAAAGAAAAAATAGTTAAATTAAGTGAAAGGGAAAGAAGAGATTGTAACCAAGTTACTATATAGAACTAAACAGTTGATTTTGGGTGGTAATAATATAAATAAAGATATGGCAGCCACACCCGTGGAATTAATTGGATTAAAATATCCACTGTGTAAAGAGCAAATAAACAAAATCTCAAAAAAATGGCAGAAGAGAACAAAAAATATGATGACAAAATGGCCAAAGGAAGGGACATATGATGTAGCATTGTGTGAGGAAATGGGAACTCTGATAAAAAACTATAAAACTAAAAGCATCAATATGAAAAGAGAAAAAAGAGAAACAAAGAGGGAAAAAGAAGGTGAGGATATGTTGAAGAGTCTTAAACAGGCTAGGAAAATCCTGAAGGGGGCAGAGAAAGATAACATGAGAAAAGAAAAGTTATTTTCAGACCCTCCCCCTATTTGCCAGTACAAGGAGAATTCCCAATACTCAAGGGAACAGTGGAAGTAACAGGAGAACTAGAGTTAGAAGGGCAGATAGAGATGGATGATAGAGAGGAACAAGCTGTAAAAACACAGAGGCAACCCAGAAAGGAAATTGCAGAAAGTTTGCATCTTGATTGTTACAGGCAAGCACGTACAGCTTTAGAAAAAATGAAAGCTAATCAGGTAGATAAAACTTGGTTTGAGGAAGGATTAGAAAAAAAGAGGAGGAAAGATAGCGATATTGTAGCACAAGTACAAGCTATGGAAGAAGAAATGGAAGAGAAAATTAGAGAATCAGGGAAAAAGATACAAGAGGTAAATAAGTTGGAGAGAGGTAAGAGTAAGTTGTTCTATGGTAGTGAGGATGAGAATCAGGCAGAGGAGTTATTTGATAACGGTAAATGGGAACAGGGCAGAGAAAAAGGGACACTTAGACCACTGGCCGCACAGCTCCCAATTTTAATCAAGGGTGAGCAGGGACAGTATATCCCCTGGGCTTCACAGGACCTTGAGGGGCTTGTCACTCGCCTTCCTGATATTCATGAGGGGGCGGGGAAATTTATTCGAATGTTTGAGGAGGAAACAATGGGAAAGCTATTGTCCGTAGGCGATGTTAAAGCTCTACTGGCTAAAATTATTGGAGGGACAAAGATGGATGAAATTCTCCTTACAACGACTCTAAACAGAGCAGTGAACTCTCATAATATGGATGGGATTGTTTTTTATGCATTCCGCCCAGCAGTATGGCAGGCATTGCGTGCGGAGTATCCGATCAGACTGAATCCTAAATCACTGAAGGGAGAAGGAATCGGGGACTCAGAGAATCCAACCACATATGTACAGAAACAGTTGAAAAGGTGGAAACAAGAAACTGAGGGGGATCCCGAGGGAGACCCGTTAATGGCAACATTGTTTAGACAAGCTGTGATTGATGCTATGCCGCCAGCGGTAAAAAGCAAGCTGGAGGAAGTGGTCGGTTTAACTTCTAAAACACACAAAGAGTTTTGTGACCATGTGTCTCATGCAGTGGAACAACACAGAAAAAATTAACAAAAACTCAAAAGTCAAGAGAAAGAGTTACAATGTAAACTAACTCAATTACAGCTTGAAGAATTCACAAAGAAAAATAAGAAAAATATTCAAGCTTCAGTAACCAATGCAGCAGCCGAACAAATGACTATAATGCCTCCAGTAATTGCTCCACAACCAACTCTTCAGTCAAGCCCACTTACAGCAGTCCCTCCAAATGAACACTTGAACTCTGTGCCCATAATAAATGTTTATACTCAACAGCCAGGACAGATGGGATGGAGAAAAAATCCAGCAAGGTCAAAGAGGCAGAGGCAGAGGCCTCCAAGTCTGTGCTGGGGCTGTGGACAGCCCGGGAACAATAAAGCTGACTGTCCAACTCGTCAATGGCCACAGCAACCTCAAGGTGGAAGGGAGGTGAGCTGGCAACAGCCTAATCAGGGTCCAGTGCAGGGTCCAGTAAACCCTTGGGGAGGTCCCAATCCAGGCTATTAGGGGTGCCCAGAGAATCCTAAAGGGGTGAGTCAGCTTCCAATTTTATCAACAAAAACTGATCAAGAGCCTATTATGCAGATTAAAATTGAGGGAAAAGATACTCCGATGATGATTGATACAGGTGCAAATCTAACTTGCATTAATTTGAAATATGCTTCACATCTCCCCTTGTCTGGAAAATATGCAAAGACGATAGGATTCTCGGGAAAAATGCAATTGATTCAACAGCAGATGCAACAGCTCCAGTGTGTCTACAAACAAAAGATCAAAGTATAACAATGCCCATTCTGGTATCAAATCAAACTCCTATTCATTTGTTAGGAAGAGATGCATTATGTAAATTAGGACTACAAATTTGGTGTTCTCCAGAAGGAATATATATTGATGCAATAGGAACAGAAACACAAATGATGGTTGCAGAGCCAAAAGCAAATGTTTATTGGATAGGACAGATAGAACAAGATGTGAGACAGACAGTCAATAAATGGGGAAAGTTTATTGAAGCACAGATACCTGAAGCACAGCTATCAAAGTCTGAATTTCATTGCACAATGATGTATGATCAAGAAAGGGATGAAAATATAGAACAGAAATGGCAAAAAGAAACAAAAGGACAGCGGATTGAAATAGTCTCCCAGTACATTATCATAGGTAAACAGGGAGCAGCTTTAAACATACCAGAAGGTGAATTTGTCAAAAAATGGTTCAATGTAAATAACTCTGTCCCACATATTGCAGTATATGTAGGAAAAAGTTGGGAAGCAAAAGATTTAGGACCAATGATGAAAAGGGCAGAACAAAGCAAATGGGAATCAACAGAAAACCCATTCATTTTACATTCAGCTGACAAAAATTACATCAAAATTTTGTGTGCAACCAGTTTACTGGGAATTCCACAGGAAGTAGTTATCAGCCAAAAGAAAGTGACACAGATGACTACAGCATCTGATTTAATAAACACAACTGAGACTGAATTATTTAAGGAAATGGAGTGTCAGGTACCAACTGAACTATGGTCTCGACATGACACAGATATTGGATTAATAAAATCAGCAAATCCAGTAAGAGTTCAACTTAAACCAAATGCACGTCTACCTAGAAAAGCACAATATCCTTTACGGGCAGATGCTGAAGCAGGAATAAAGGACACAATTGAAGGCTTAGTGAAGGCAGGAGTATTGATAGAAACTACTAGTTACTGTAACACTCCAATTATGCCTGTAATCAAATCAGACAAAAACAGATGGCGACTTGTTCACGATTTACGAACAATAAATGAAATAACGGAAGATATGCCAGCTGAAGTACCAAACCCGCACACTTTACTGACAAATGTCCCTCCTGATGCCAAATACTTTACTGTAATAGATCTTTGTTCTGCCTACTTCAGTGTACCGCTTGCAGAAGAGAGTAGATATCTATTTGCATTTACATTTGCAAATAAACAATATACATATTCTAGAATTCCTCAGGGATATAAACATTCACCACATATATTCAACAAGATTCTTAAGGCTGATTTAGAAGACCTCGTAATAGACGGTACACTATTACAATACATGGATGATTTAATTATCTGTTCTACCTCACTAGAACAATGTCACAAAGATTCAATTAAGGTGTTGACAAAATTAGCACAAGGAGGACACAAGGTGTCTAAAAACAAATTGCAGTATTGCCAGCCTCAAGTGGAATACTTGGGAAGATTAATTGCATTTGGCACACGAGCTATAGCTCCAGCTCAGTTAGAAGGTATAAGTAAAACACCGTTACCTCAGACAGTAGGACAAATGATGACTTTTCTAGGAATGACTGGCTTTAGTGCCGACTGGATAGAAGACTATGCAGTAAAAACAGGGCCTTTGAGAGAAATGATGAAACAAGCAGGATTACAACATTTAAGCAATCCATTAAAATGGAACACAGATGACTTACTAGCATTTGAAGCAATAAAAAAAGAATTACAACAGGCCCCTGCCCTGGGACTGGCAGAATATGATAAAATGTTTCATCTATATGTGGCAAACAGAGTTGATGGTTATGCATCAGCTGTATTGATGCAAGAGACCTGTAGTGGAAGGAAAAAACAGCCTATAGCATACTACAGCACAAAGTTAGACAATGTAGCCCAGGGATACCCACCATGTTACCAACAGGGTTTAGCTGCAGTGTATTAAGCTTATGAAAAAGCATCCACAATAACTATGGGGTACCCAGTGACTATATATACCCATCACAAAGTTGTGGAATTAATAGAACAAGGGAAATTTGTTCTGACACAAGCTCGAATTCTAGCCTATTCCTCATTACTCACATATCCAGATGTTACCATTAAAAGATGCCAGACAGTTAATCCAGCTGAATTAATTCCTTTGGCTTTTGAAGGAGAACCTCATGAGTGTGTGAATGAGTCCTTGGCATTTACTAGATTACGACCAGATCTTGAATCAACACCTATTTCTGAAGCAGAAGTTACTTACTTCGTAGATGGTTCTAGCTTTAGGGATCACAAAGGAAATCATACAGGATATTCAGTAGTGAAGAAAAACAAAAAAGAATATGAATCTGTAATATCACAACATTGTGTACAGCCATGCTCTGCTCAATTAGCAGATTTAAAAGCTCTCACAACTGCATGTCAGTTAGCAAAAGGACAAACTGCTAACATTTTTACAGATTCAGCGTATGCTCATGGTGTATGTCATCTATTCGGAGCAGTGTGGAAACAAAGAGGTTTCAAAAAGAGTGATGGGACTCCCATCCAACATAGTGAACAAATAGGGCAATTGATTTCTGCTATGATGCTACCAAAACGACTAGCAATAATCAAATGTCAAGCACACAAGAAGGGAAATGACTATGTCATTAAAGGAAACAATGCAGCAGATTTAGAAGCTAAAAAAGCTTCAGGGTGTCAGGTAGCAGTATTAGCACCTGTTGTACTTATCGAACCTCATCCTCAATTGGATGACATTATTCGAATTCAACAACAAGCAGGCCCCTATGAACAATCAATGTGGCATCAAAGGGGAGCTAAAAAAGACTCACAGGACATCTGGCGTACACATGAAGGACACATTGTTGCACCTACTTCACTGTTGAATATTCTTATTACAGATGCACATGGTTTTGACCATTGTGCAAGGGGAGAAGTAGTAAGAAAAATTAAACAGCAAGGATATTGGTCTCCTTATTTATATGCAATGGTGGATGAATTTTTGTCCACATGTGAAGTATGTGCTAAATACAATGTAAGAAAAGGCATAGTGACACCAATAGGTCATATTCCAACACCTGAAGGCCCCTTTAAACATCTTGTATGCGATTATGTGGATATGATAAAGCGTGTACAAGGCAAAAGATACATGCTTGTTATCATAGACCGGTTTAGCAGATGGGTGGAGGCGGTACCATCCGCACATCTAGGAGCAGAATCAGAATCAGAATCAGAATCAGAAAGAGCTTTATTGCCAAGTATGCTTGCGCATACAAGGAATTTGTTTTAGTGACATAAGCTTCCAGTAAACAGAGACAACAACACACAGACAAAAAAAAAAAAAAAAAAAAAAAAAAATTTACAGGAGATTTACAAATTGGCAAATAAATAAGTGTATAAACAATTGTGCTATAAATGATAATGGAATAGGATTGAGTGAGATGCAGGAATGTTCTAGGATGGAGGGGTAACAAATAAATATAAGGATATTGCACATTTTTACATAAGTTTAAGTGGGAAACATTTAACTGTTCATGAGGTAGATTGCCTGGGGGAAGAAACTATTCTTGTGCCTTGCTGTTCTTGTATTTGCGGCTCTGAGGCGCCGGCCAGATGGCAAAAGTTCAAAGATGGGGTGACTTGGATGTGAGGGATCCAGAGTGATTTTCTGAGTCCTTTTCCTCACTCTGGATGTGTACAGTTCTTGGAGGGTGGGCAGGGGAGCACCAATAATCCTTTCAGCAGTCCGAACAGTTCTCTGTAGTCTTCTGATATCTGATTTTGTTGCTGAACCAAACCAGACAGTAATTGAAGTACACAGGACTGACTCAATGACGGCTGAGTAGAACTGTTTCAGCAGCTCCTGTGGCAGGTTAAACTTCCTCAGCTGGCGAAGGAAGTACAACCTTTGTTGGGCTTTTTTCACAATGGAGCCAATGTGATTGTCCCACTTCAGGTCCTGAGAGATGGTGGTTCCCAGGAATCTGAATGACTCCACTGCAGTCACAGTGCTGTTCATGATGGTGAGTGGGGAAAGTGCAGGGGGGTTTCTCCTAAAGTCCACAGTCATCTCCACTGTTTTGAGCGTGTTCAGCTCCAGGTTGTTAAGACTGCACCAGACAGCCAGCTGCTCAACCTCCTGTCTGTAAGCAGACTCGTCACCGTCCTGGATGAGGCCGATGACTGTAGTGTCGTCTGCAAACTTCAGGAGCTTGACAGAGGGGTCTTTAGAGGTGCAGTCGTTGGTGTACAGGGAGAAGAGCAGAGGGGAGAGAACACATCCCTGAGGGGCACCAGTGTTGGTGGAGCAGCTGTTTGACATGAATTTCCCCAGTCTCACTAACTGTTGCCTATCTGTCAGAAAGCTGGTGATCCACTGACAGATAGAGCTAGGAACAGAGAGCTGGGTCAGTTTGGTCTGGAGGGTTGTTGGGATGATGGTGTTGAAAGCCGAACTAAAGTCCACAAACAGGATCCTCACATAAGTCCCTGTTTTGTCCAGATGTTGCAGGATGAAGTGCAATGCCATGTTGATTGCATCATCCACGGACCTGTTTGGTCGGTACGCAAACTGCAGGGGGTCCAGTAAGGGTCCAGTGATGTCCTTCAGATAAGCCAGAACCAGTTTTTCAAACGACTTCATGACGACAGACGTTAGAGCCACAGGTCTGTAGTCGTTAAGTCCTGTTATCTTGGGTTTCTTTGGAATGGGGATTATGGTTGAGCGTTTGAAGCAGGAAGGCACTTCACACAACTCCAGAGATCTGTTGAAGATCTGTGAAAAGATGGGGGCCAGCTGGTCAGCACAGGTTTTCAGACAGGCTGGTGTAACGCCATCTGGGCCTGGTGCTTTTCTTCTTTTGTTTTTCTTGAAGACCTGGCGCACATCATCTTCACAGATTTGAAGAGCAGGAGGTATGGAGAGGGGGATTGCAGGAGGTGTTAATGGTTGTGTAGGGAGATGGTCAGAGTGGGTGTTGGGGGTTTCAAATCTACAATAAAACTCATTCAGGTCGTTAGCAAGTCGTTGATTAGCCTCAGTGCAAGGGGATGGTGTCTTGTAGTTTGTGATGGCTCTCAGTCCTCTCCAAACTGAAGTAGAGTCGTTGGAAGTAAACTGGTCTTCCAACTTTTTAGCGTAGGTCTTTTTAGCCGCTCTAATCTCTTTGTTCAGTGTGTTCCTGGCCTGATTGTACAAGACCCTGTCCCCATTTCTGTAGGCATCCTCTTTGGCCTGACGAAGGTGTCTGAGTTTTACTGTAAACCATGGCTTATCATTGTTGAATGTTAAATAAGTCCTGGTAGGAATGCATATATCCTCACAGAAACTAATATAGGATGTTACGGTCTCTGTGAGTTCGTCCAGATTGGTGGTAGCAGCTTCAAAAACGCTCCAGTCTGTGATGTCAAAACAAGATTGTAAATCCTGCTCTGTTTCGCTGGTCCATCTCTTCACAGTCTTTACTACAGGTTTAGCAGATTTAAGTTTCTGCTTGTAGGTCGGTATAAGATGAACCAGACAGTGATCAGAACGTCCCAAAGCTGCTCGTGGAACAGAGTGATATGCATCCTTTATTGTGGTGTAACAGTGATCCAGTATATTACTGTCTCTGGTGGGACAGGTAACATGCTGTCTGTATTTTGCCAGTTCACGGGAGAGATTGGCTTTATTAAAGTCCCCAAGAATGATTAAAACAGAGTCCGGGTGTTGTTGTTCTGTTTCTGTGATCTGATCAGCGAGTTTCTGTAAAGCCAGACTTACTTGTGCTTGAGGAGGGATGTAAACACTAACCAGAATGAACGAGTGAAACTCCCGCGGCGAATAGAACGGCTTGCAGTTGATAAACTGCGTTTCTAGATCAGGACAGCACATCTTCTTTAATACAGTTACATCTGTACACCACCGTTCATTGATGTAAAAGCATGTCCCGCCGCCGCGCGATTTCCCCGTTAATTCTGCTTCGCGGTCCGCTCTGAACAGCTGAAAGCCCGGCAGATGGAGTGCGCTGTCCGGTATGGCGTCATTCAGCCAGGTTTCCGTGAAACACAGAGCAGCAGAGTGAGAGAAATCCTTATTTGTCCGAGAGAGCAGAAGGAGTTCGTCCGTTTTGTTGGGTAGAGAGCGGAGATTTGCGAGATGGATGCTAGGCAACGGCGTTCGAAATCCACGCTTCCTGAGTCTGACGAGCGCTCCCGCTCGCTTTCCCCGTCTGCGCGTCCTGAAGCGCTTGATCAGCGCCGCTGCTCCTCCGATAACAATGTTCAGTAAAACGTCTGTATAATAGAAATCCGGAAAAATATCATGTGGTGTGTTCTGCCGAATGTTCAGCAGTTCATCCCTGGTGAAACTGATCGTGTTTGTTAAACAAAAAACAGGAAAAACGAACAAAAACAGTACAAACACTGGAGAGCCAAGCACTGAAGCAGCCATGTGCGGCGCCATCTTTGCAGGAACGGTAATTAAATTTCTAACAAGAGAGGTAATTCCTAGATTTGGAATTCCATCAGAAATAAGTTCAGATAATGGGTCGGCATTCAAGTATTGCAACAATTAAGAATAAAACAGAGACTAGGATGTGTTTATAGACCTCAATCACAAGGGTCAGTGGAGAGGGTTAATGGAGTTATCAAGGCCAAAATAAACAAAATATGTGAAAGTACTAAACTTAATTGGATTGATGCATTACCGCTCGCACTAATGAGCTATCGCATGCAAACTAACAGGAACACGCATTTAACACCGCATGAAATGCTTACGGGTCGATCCATGCCTGTGCCATATTGTAGAGGTCCCTATAAAGGACCGCCTTTAGAACAATTACAAATGGAACTTCGTTCTTATATGAAGAAATTAACTGCCATACATAAAGCTATCTATTTACAGGAAAAAAGAAAAGAGCCCAGAGAGGAATCGGAGACTGCCTGTCCAGTTGTTCCAGGGGACCAAGTTTATCTGAGGGTATTCCGGAGAAAATGGAATGAGCCCAGGAGAGAAGGACCCTACACAGTGGTGAGAGCTACTCCAACAGCAGTCCAAGTGGAGGGAAGCACAACCTGGTATCATCTAAACCACTGTACTAGAGTTCCCACAGGAAAGGCAGAAAGAAAGGAAAACAGACAACCAGACAATGCAGGAGAGAGCAATGAGGAAAAATAAGAGACACATGATGAAGTGCAAACTGACGAGAGCTCCCCAAAAGATACACAAGGAGCTTCTTTCCTCCTGTCAGACAAACTGGAGAGGGCAGAGAATGAGTCTGACAACATGTTTGAAGACCATCCTATGCCTAATGCATCTCATAATGCAGACTCAAACTCAACCAATAGAAAGCAACCTGACTTCCCTTCAATTGACTTTTCAACCTTTGAACAAAAGTGACAATGTTATCAACTCAAGAGAACCAATGATAATCAAAAATCGTAGAGACATTGATTATGATGTTCAAGGTGATGAAGACATTAGTCAAATTGATGCATTATGGGATACAGCCCAAAATAATGAATGGTATAAATGGGCAGCCTTTACAGCTAAAGAAACAGGAAAAGAAAATTGCTTGCTGTGCTCCAAATCTCCGTTAAACAAATTAATAGCCATACCAAATCCATATGACTACCGAAAATGTGCCCAATTTGGGAGAAACTTTTGTCATTTAACAGATTTTACCAGGCCATATTGTATTGCGGAATGCCTAGGATTCTTAGGAAATCCCAAATTAACCGATTATTTCTTCACACCACTCTGGGGATCTTGGTGTCAGTATTCAGATATCGGTCAAAATATAAAAATTGAAAAACAAAAAGTAGAGATTCCAAAATGGTATAGCATAGATTATAAACAAGAATATGAGTGTTTCCATAAACCAAAAGGAACCCAAGATGTGGGCAAATTCAAAGGAAGATGTGCTATTATTTGGTATATAGATAAGAAAAATTCTTGGAAATCAGGAGTTCCTTCTAGAGCTCCAGAACTTTTAGCATTCGGAACAACTAAAGGAAGTAAGATAGCACCTGAAAAATGTGAAAATCAAACTATAGCCTTACCTCCAATAGAAATTTATGAAGACCAATCATTAATAATAGCAGATTTCTTTTGGATCTGTGGAAGTGAAATATTATTGTCTTCTTTACCAGTTGGATGGAAAGGTATATGTGTAAGAGTACGACTACTTCAAGAAGTTAACATGGCACAATGGGGAACAGAACAGAACACAAACAAGGAAGACAATAGAATTAAAAGAGGATACGAGCCAGACCCCAATGTATATTTAGACTCAATTGGACAGCCAAGAGGAATTCCTAATAAATTCAAGGCCAGAAATGAAATAAAAGGAGGTTTTGAGTCAATCCTGGTTTGGATCACACCAAACAAAAATACAGAGTGGATTAATTATATTTATTACAATCAACAAAGATTCATTAATTATACCGATGAGGCGTTAACCTTATTAGGCGACCAAGTGCATGCAACAAGTAATAAGGGAGGAGTTTGTGTTATGTTTGGAGATCAATGTTGTACATTTATCCCAAATAACACTGCCCCTGGAGGAGCTTTCAGTGAAGTTATGACAAAAATTAAAAAATTAAGAAATGAAATTACAACAAATGCCGGAAGAGACCAACACATTTGGGATTGGCTTGATGTGAAATTTGGAGCATGGGGAGCATGGTTCACTAAACTGGGAATGTTTTTAGGAGTTGCCATTTTAATAGGAGGATTATTATTTTGCTGTGTATTACCTTTATTAAGATCATTAATCGTCAATGCTACTGTTAAGCAAATGGAAGTGATAAAAGTCCCAAATAATCGACAAAAGATCACTGAAAGGAGTCTGGAGGAATATTATGAAGGATGGCTAAACAAACTGAACTTAAATGAGCAAACTTTTGATGATAGTTCTATTGACTCTAACGAGGATGATGAAGATGTCTAAAGGTGAACCATTCCCTGGATATAAGTGCCAGTTTAACTTCGGCCCAGGGAGGCTCTCTACGATACATAAGGTATCTGAGCTGAAGATCAACTTTTATAATCTTGTGATATTCAATTATTGATGTAATCTATGTATTTTATACATAACTGTGATAACCACAGGCAAATGCTGAACCAATTGTATGGAAGTAAAATAATGACTTATGTCTTTGAAACAAAAAAGAATGCTGAATAGCACTAACTGAAAAATAATGCATTGCATTAACAGTACTTGCATTTTAATGCCTTGAATTTCCAGGGCTTGCATCGTTAGGTCCTGAAATTTTATATAGTTGTTCATTTAAGCTGTGAATATTTCAATTGAAAATATTTCACACACCTTTTCATAATTAAAAAAATCAATAATTCATATTCACGTTCCAGAATTCACTTCCAAATATTAAATCGGTTAAAAAATATGATGTATAATATTCGACAGGCAAATTTCGGTCCATTTTATTTTACTTTCCAAATTCGCTTCCAAAAATTCAGTGGTTAAAATTCGGCAGATAATTCGCCCTTTCACATCCGGGAGCTGCAGGAATAGCAGTAGAGCACAGAGGCATAATCTCCAACTGCTGTCAATTGCTCACCAGCAGGTGGTGCAAGCGGCTTCTAATGAAGACCAAAGCAACAGGTGGATTAAGTAATACAGTTACAAAAACTGATTTGCAGAAATTAAGCAAGCGCTAAGTAGAAGTTTTGATTATCGGGGCATGTGGAAAAGCTGATTGTGCGTATGTTTATTTCAACCTCTTTGCTGTTACCAAGTAAGCAGCATTCAAAGGAGATTATAATGGTTTTTACCCAACGCTGAATTACAGAACTAACATTACATCTAAGGAAGACACATATTGCTTTCGGTTGTTTAGTTTCCGTAACTTTGTGTCATGGCTTTTGCGTCGCTGAGCTGTAATACTGGGGATCCCCTCACGTCACACTCCAGGATTCCCCAATGACGAGTAACGCTTCTCAGTCAAATAATACTGTGATATAAGACCTCAGATCTCAGAATAGATTTTATTGATGATTATGCAAACTATATACAGGCAAGCAAATTGGGTCAAAAAGAATCCAATGCGCTGCATTTTCTTTATAATTGATTTCCATTACCGCTGATCTATAAAGTCGACAGTCACACAAAGATATCAATACCATGATTAGTTTTAACAATATGCAACCAATTTATATTAACATAAAAAAATGAGTTAAAAACAATCTAGGTATATTCTGAAAATTTAAACTGAAGAAATTATTGACGTGCTACCGCACCCAAGGGACCGTCTGACAATTCCACTGACTGGGTTAAAAGGTCCAATGTGTTTTAATTAAAATTTTAAATAACACAGTCAAATTCTTAATCTTGTATTTCTCATAGTGATTTTCTACAGGTGAGATTTTGCCAATACCTCCCTTCATATATTTACAGTATACAATTATTTACATATTAAAGATCCCTGGAAAGGGTTTTCATGTTCCAACAGTTGTAGTACATTGCTAGATACAAGACTGACTAACTAGGGATGGACGTTTTCCACAAATATCGCATTCGAATATTTGAGCTCACAAAAAAAAAGAATATTCGAATATTCGTTTATTTAAATTAAGTTTAATGAGTCAGACGTTATTTTTCAGCAACATTTGTTTTCATCATTTTGAACAAGCTTACACACAATAAGCTTGAACATTACACATCGTGTTTTGTAGCTGAAAACCTTTAACAATGCGTGCAAACAAATAAAAGTACAAATTAAAAGCAAAAATATAATAATAATAAGTGAACAAAGAAAAAACGTAAAGCAGCCTGCAGCAATTAGGCTATATTGTACACTTAACTTTTAAACTGTCAGCAAATCTTTTTTGCTTTTTTTTCTATTGTTTTACATGTTCTTGTTAAGAAATATGGGCATGAAAACATGATCAGGGGAAAGTCGGCTCCTTTGTCTGTTAACAATAAGGCCGGCCGCGGAGAAAACATGCTCTGACGGCACAGACGATGTCGGGACTCACAAATAATGGTGTGCTAAGCGAATAATTTTTGTGAAGCGCTTCGTGTTTTCGTTTCACCACTAAATGGGATCCTCATCTGGTGGAATACATGGAATACATGGCTCCAGCAAGAAATGTTCCCACTCGTCTCGGCTGGACTCTCTGTAATCATCGCTGGAGAACTGGCTCAGCCTTTTCCAACGAGTGGGCATTGCATCTTCTTCATCGTGGCGGCTGCATCCGCACCACTGGCATCAAGGAAAATGTTCTGATAATGTTCAAAAAAAGTGTTTTTTTTCTTACTTCTCTCATGTTTTCATCGAGAAACCTGAGATGTTTGTGCCGAGGGTCTAGGGCAGACACGAGAAGAGGAGTTTTCACTGCATTCTCCAAGTTAGCCGTGTTTATTCGTTGCTTGAGAGATGCCGCAACAATGTTCTTGAATTCGGTCACTTTCTGTG
The DNA here is from genome assembly GCF_963082965.1 of Carassius carassius. Classification (NCBI taxonomy): domain Eukaryota; kingdom Metazoa; phylum Chordata; class Actinopteri; order Cypriniformes; family Cyprinidae; genus Carassius; species Carassius carassius. The sequence continues at coordinate 37,038,725 of NC_081756.1, read as the reverse complement.
ATTCTCCACGGCATATTTGAAGTAGAAGACCGCAGTTCTTAGGGGGCGTTCACATATCGCGTCTTTTGCATGCTCCAGTTCGTTATTTCCAATGTAGGCGCGCGGTATGCGCGCTCATAATGGAAGCGACGCGCACGCGGTGCGACGCGCCCGTTTTTTCCAGACGTGTCCGCACTGCATCGAGTTAAAAACATCTCATCTTTCAGAATGGCGCAAGCGCACCGCGGGTCATGTGACAAGCACTAAACATTCAGCTTCATCCTTTCCCGTAAACGTTGAAAGCTCAGCCAAGATGAAGGAACTGCTGATCATAGCTGTATATGGATTGCCATTTTGAAATAAATTTAGTAGCAGAGCTACTGAAAGCGATTTTTTTTCTTTTGTGCTGCAAACCCATTTATCCTTTGCTGAAATTTCCGCGTCTTCATGGAGAGAGCAGGTCATTGTTGCTTAGCCTCAGGAGAGCTTCTGCCCGAGCGCTTTGGAAAAAAGGAGAAAGCGGCGCGCATAGCCTTTTCCATGCATTATTAGGCGCGATACGTGAATGGCCCCTTATTCATTCATTAATTATTTTTTAAATAAATTAAATAAATTATTTTATATATATATAACATGCACTTTTTCTTGTTCCGTAACTTGCATTCATATCCTCATCAGTCTGTATATAGTTTGCATCATCAGTAAGATGTGAGTTTTGTCTTTTAATCGCTGTCACTGTTTTCTTTTCTTTAACAGATTTCTGAGGGAAACCGCGTGAAACCTTGAGCGTTCGTTCATATTTTACATCTGCTTAACTGTCTATATAGTTTGCATAATCATCAATAAAATGTATTCTGAGGTCTTATATCGCAGTAGCCTATTAGCTGATTGAGAAGCGTTACTCGTCATTGGGGAATCCTGGAGTGTGACGTGAGGGGATCCCCAGTATTAGGCTACAGCACAGCGACGCACAAGCCATGACACAAAGTTACGGAAACTAAACAACCGAAAGCAATATGTGTCTTCCTTAGATGTAATGTTAGTTCTGTAATTCAAGCGTTGGGTAAAACACCATTATAATCTCCTTTGAATGCTGCTTACTTGGTAACAGCAAAGAGGTTGAAATAAACATACGCACAATCAGCTTTTCCACATGCCCCGATAATCAAAACTTCTACTTAGCGCTTGCTTAATTTCTGCAGATCAGTTTTTGTAACTGTATTACTTAATCCACCTGTTGCTTTGGTCTTCATCAGAAGCCGCTTGCACCACCTGCTGGTGAGCAATTGACAGCAGTTGGAGATTATGCCTCTGTGCTCTACTGCTATTCCTGCAGCTCCCGGATGTGAAAGGGCGAATTATCTGCCGAATTTTAACCACTGAATTTGTGGAAGCGAATTTGGAAAGTGAAATAAAATGGACCGAAATTTGCCTGTCGAATATTATACATCATATTTTTTAACCGATTTAATATTTTGGAAGTGAATTCTGGAACGTGAATATGAATTAGTGATTTTTTAATTATGAAAAAGTGTGTGAAATATTTTTAATTGAAATATTCACAGCTTAAACGAACAACTATATTAAATTTCAGGACCTAAAGATGCAAGCCCTGGAAATACAAGGCATTAAAATGCAAGTACTGTTAATTCAATGCATTATTTTTTCAGATAGTGCTATTCAGCATGCTTTTTTGTTTCAAAGACATAAGTCATTATTTTACTTCCATACAATTGCACGCTCACGCTTATAACATTGTGTACTATTAAAGAAGGAACCAGGGAGACTGGATCTTTTACTCCCTCCTCGTCAAATAAGGAGAGAGATGTTTGGTCCAGTAATCCCTCAGAGTGGAATTTCATAATCTAGTCACTGGTGATAATACAATGTGACTCATTTAGTCACTAGGTAGTGTAACTAATATGACTGGATTATGGAGTAGCACTCTGGATAAGAATAATCAAATGTGAGACTTACTAAGTCTCAAAGGGGAGAATATGTGGAAGATTTTTATTAATGAGATTTGTATCAGTCAAGTATAATCACGTTAAACCTAGTCACATATATGTATATATGTCTGATTCCATTATAAACATATAGCTTGGGTAGAATGTGCCTGTCTGCAGGAAAAACATCCTGACAGGAAACATCTGGAAAATACATACAATGGGTTTTTCTTTACGAATAGGTCTCAACTCTCTAGGGAGTAACTAAAATGTATACGTTAGGAAAAGTTTGACTATGTGGAACCGCCCCATATAGTGTATATAAGGAAATGCCAAATAACATTCGGGAGATTCCTTGCAAGGACTCTCGGCTTTGTTTTCCATAAAATAAAGTCCTTTCTTCTGAGAGAAACCCCTGACTGAGTGTGATTCTTCTGAGAACCGGTAGACGACACCACATTTTCTCCTTCACTCTTTTTTTCTGTCATGTGTCATACACAAATGTATACTCCCACATTGAACATAATGTCCTGCAGCCCCCCCCAGTGAAGTTCAGGAAATGTGTGTATATGAAAAAGAATGCAAAAGTCACTGTACACATACAGTAAATGGGAATGTTGAAAGATTTAGTATGCACATGAGAGGTATAGAGTGCCAGGAGGGCACTACAACCTAATATCCATCATGTGTGTGTTTGCCTGTGTGAAATATACTGTACTGCAGAGCTGTACATTTCCCTATGAGCAAAACACTAAGAAATCATTCACACAGATAATTTTTGGTACAATATGTAAATATCAGGCCATACAGCAATCAACAGTGCAGGAGTTGTCATTAAAGAATAAAATATTGTTGATTCAATCACTAACAGCTGCGCGGACTCTGAGACCACTGAAATCTCCCTTCATTATACCCAAAACAGCCAACAGATCTACACATTAAACAGGATCATTTCAGAAAAGTATTTGTTCTAGATCTTTATTTCTCTCTACCTTACTAGAGATAAGGCAGACTGAGGTTAATTTTTTCCATGCAGTGTCACAGAGGTATGTATGAGACAAGCACACAAACACAGGAAACCATTCCTGTCCTGCCAAGCAAGAGAGGGGGAACAATGCAGCTCCCATTATAACTCCATGACCCATTGGGGCAGTTAACCGATACTTTCACAGTGTGCAGATACCCTTTCTTCTGTAACTTTGGTTACCTTGCTACCAGTTGTGCTTATTTTTTTCATGTGGTTTATTCTGAAAAAAAAAACCTGTCAGTATGAGTGAATCACTGAATTGCTCACTCAACCAATTCATTCAAAACACTGATTCATTCAGGAACCAAAAAATCTGTCTGTCTGAATGAGTGTATCATCAAATCATTCACTTAACTGACTTGTTCAAAACACTGATTCATTTAGAAAAACACACCCTTGGAAACACTTGATACTGAGCAATTGATTAGTGCAAGTTACTACATTTTAATTCAAACCCTACTAAGACTCGTGTTTTTTATCCTATGATAGGCAGGTTTGGTGGCTTCAGATAGTCAAGTCAAGTCACCTTTATTTATATAGCGCTTTAAACAAAATACATTGCGTCAAAGCAACTGAACAACATTCATTAGGAAAACAGTGTGTCAATAATGCAAAATGACAGTTAAAGGCAGTTCATCATTGAATTCAGTGATGTCATCTTTGTTCAGTTAAATAGTGTCTGTGCATTTATTTGCAATCAAGTCAACGATATCGCTGTAGATGAAGTGACCCCAACTAAGCAAGCCAGAGGCGACAGCGGCAAGGAACCGAAACTCCATCGGTGACAGAATGGAGAAAAAAACCTTGGGAGAAACCAGGCTCGGTTGGGGGGCCAGTTCTCCTCTGACCAGATGAAACCAGTAGTTCAATTCCAGGCTGCAGCAAAGTCAGATTGTTGTTTCCTGTGGTCTTGTCCTGGTGGTCCTCTGAGACAAGGTCTTTACAGGGGATCTTTATCTGGGGCTCTAGTTGTCCTTGTCTCTGCTGTCTTTCAGGGACGTAGAGGTCCTTTCTAGGTGCTGATCCACCATCTGGTCTGGATACGTACTGGATCCGGGTGACTGCAGTGACCCTCTGATCTGGATACAGACTGGATCTGGTGGCTACGGTGACCTCGGAATAAGAGAGAAACAGACAAATATTAGCGTAGATGCTATTCTTCTAATGATGTAGCAAGTACATAGGGTGTTATGGGAAGTGTTCCTGGTTCCGGTTTACCTAATTAATGCAGCCTAAAAATCCTTTAACGGATTTGGATATTAAAAGCATATTAGTATGTTATGTGTAAGCCAGGTTAAAGAGATGGGTCTTTAATCTAGATTTAAACTGCAAGAGTGTGTCTGCCTCCCGAACAATGTTAGGTAGGTTATTCCAGAGTTTAGGCGCCAAATAGGAAAAGCATCTGCCGCCCGCAGTTGATTTTGTTATTCTAGGTATTATCAAATTAGTCTAGTAGCCAGCCCATAGAGCTCCATTATGAACCCGGAAATGTTGAGTACACCAAAGTTTTATTGCAGAAATGTGAAGTATGGGTCCCCAGCATACAGAAACTGCCGGATGCTAATTTGCATATGTTGAGCAATTTGGATAATTAGCATAATTAGCATTATTAGCTTAATAGTCCTTTTTGACCACATATTTTGCACTGTATGGCCAATTTCTACAATATGTGTGGGTTTTAGAGGTTTTAGAGGCTGCTGATTTCATTTCTGGCTTTTTCAGACTTCAAAATGGTAATTCTATAACAAATTTGGATAAATTTAGACACATTTTTTATTAATTTCGGACAAAATTTTAGGCTATTTTCATGGTAAACAATATTCTCACATTTCAGAATCACAAGAACTCTTGCTCTTTGATGTGAATGTTGATAACCTCAATTTGTTTACATTTCTTGAGGTCCAGTCATGTTTTTTTGCAAATAAGCTGTTGTAGTTATAATAAGTATGTTGTAAAGCAAGGGAGCAAATTCACCTTGCAAATTTTTTTATATTCTTATATCGCCTTAATATTCGTACAAAAGTCAGTCAAGGGATTTAATGTTGACATTTTAATGTTGAAATTACTTATGTTTTCACATTAAGATAAAAGGTGGTCAGAGTTCTAATGACAGTATTGTTCAGTACATTGTGAATTTCTATTCAGATCAATTTTGTGGGTGAATCTGGTGTTCTAAAATTAGTTACCATAATTTAAAATTTTTGTATTCTTCTTTTTTAAAAATTCAGACTTCTTGTGATTTGTGAAGATTTGTGAAGAAAAAGACTCTAAAAATCCTAACAGGTGGAATCCAGTTAAAAAATGTCAGACTTTAGATAGGTCAGGCCTTCCATCCTTCAAAGATGTGATTTTGTCTAAATGTGATGAACGGCAGGAGGATTGGGCAGAAGTTGTGAAGCTACGGGTGAATGGCATCATGGACCTACCTGCAGCTGATGCTCAGTATCACTCCTAGTGTTACAATGCTTTCAGGAAGGTACCTATTGACTCAAGTGCAACTGCTAGTAAACCAGTTGACAGCTGCCTAGCTTCGGTCATAGACCACATGAGTGCAAACAAGTCAGTGACTTGGACCGTCTCCGAGTTACATGATGTTTTTGTAGCTAATTCTGGGAATTTGTGCCGGAAGCAAATGGTGATGCCGTTATTGTACTGAGAGTTGAAGGATGCCAGACGATTGTTGGCTTTAGGCAGTACATAGGTAAATCACTCAAATTAGTAGGACAAACTGGCCTCTTCAATCACGACGATGATGATGTCAACAAGGTTGTCAGAAAAGTGCGGGCAGAGGTCCAGAATATTCCATTGCCTCGTGAACACGACCTTGGCAGCTTTACGCATGAAAGGGTCATTCAAGATACAAGTCCAACTCTCCTAAGACTTGTCTCCAGTCTTGTGTCCAGGGAAGAAACGGTGACCAAACCAGCACTCACACTCACACGCTCAATGCATCCAGCAGCACATCAGTAAAAGCTGGAATCAGACAACTTTGGGGCTAGCTGTAAAACTTCATCATAAGTATGGTAGTTCAGAACTGGTTCGGAAACTAAATGAGCATGGTCTTGTTGTAACCTATGATGAGGTCCTCCGGTTCCGGAAGTCAGCTGCCAAATATGCCTCAGATGATGCAGATAAGTACCTGCGGGTATTAGGACTGGAGAGTTGCATTGGCCCTATTCACAGTTGGGGTGATAATTTTGATCTTGTAGTCTTCACACCCAATGGTTGCCGCACAACACATGCCATGGCCAGTCAGTTTGTGCAAAATCCTGCAGGGATCCTGTTCCCTGGAGTGACGACTCCAGACGGTGGGATTACATCACTAAAAGTACCCCGTCTGACAAAGCTCCAAGCTGAGAAATTCTGTCCGGTAGCTAACAGCAGTCTTGCCATTGAACATTATACAGGTCCTAAGAAGCTGACTCCACCTGCTCTGAAAGAAATGCCAAGAACAGCTACTGTCCAAGAGAGCATCCAAAAGAGGGTTTCTAGAGCACAGAGGAGGGATGCTGCTTGGCTCTGTCAGCTCCATTCTACTCCTCTTCCCCTGGACTGGTCGGCCTACAACGTTGTGCAAGATCGTCACAGTGATGAAGGTGTGTCTAAAATGAAGACTATAAGTGTCTTTAGACCATTGCTCGTCCTGCTCATCCTGATACAGTGCTCCGTACCATTACATACCTGGACACATCTCTCAAGCGGCTTGGCATGAGCTACAGTCATATAACATTTGACATGCAGCTGTACAAGATTGCTTGCCAGATCAAATGGGGTGACCCACAGAGATGGGCATCAGTGGTGCTCAGCCCTGGAATGATGCACACCCTGATGTCATCCATTGGCTCAATTGGGGAGCTGATGAATTCAACAGGCCTTGAGGAGCTGGTAGGTGCATCATTTGGCGGCCTGGCATCTATCTTCAATGGAAAGGCCTGGCCAAAGGCCATGCGAGCCTTCCGTATGGTTATGTGTGCTCTGCTTCATGAATTCTTAAAGGAGGGAGAATAGAGTCATCAGCAGATACTGGAATTCCTGGAAAAGGCAAGACAGCACCCAACAGGCCGATTATGGGTGGATTGCTTTATCACTCCAACCTTAATTGCACATAGATTCTGGCGAGCAGAGAGGGAGGGTGACTGGCTGCTGCAACAACACTGCCTTGAAGAGATACTACCCTATTTTTTTGCTGCTGGTCATCACCACTATGCTAGATGGATCACTTGGCATTTACGTGAAATGCAGCACCTTCCTTCCTTTTTAAAAGATGACCTTCTTGCCGGAAGTCATGTGTGCCGCCATGCAGATGGTGCACCTGCAGTGAGTGCCGATATGTTTGGGAAGCAGACATACATCAGACAAGGGAAGGGAGCAGGGGGCATGAAGGGTATTTCAACCAACCCTGAGCAGGTTGCAGTTTGGATCAAATCATTTGGCATATGTTCACATCTCTCTCAGTCATTGGATGATATGTACAGTGATACTGTAGCATCAGAGAAGACTGTGTCCAAAAGACACAAAGAGGAGGATGAAGCAAGACGGCAGTTGGATGCTGAGGACCACTCTAAAATTGTGAGGATGCTTTGGGAAAACACAAATCCACTCATGACAGAGAGCACTTTGCTCTACCATATCATAAATGGACAGGTGGCTGATGAAAAAGTGAATGTGCAAGAAGCTGAAGATTGGCCAGGCTATGTGTGAAAAGTTTTCTTCATCACTTCCGGGGGCATTTCATACACCCATCTCTAACAAGGAAGTGACTATGAAGTTCCAGAAAAAGGGGAATAAAGGTCAGTGGGAGGGTTGTTTGTTACCTTGAGTCATTATTTGCTCGACTGTTGGTGGTGGGAGGCCAGAGAAAAATGGAGCTCTCTTCTCTCTTCAAATATGAGCTTAGCCCAGTCCCCTTGTCTATCATTGATGACAATGGATGCCTCCGAAAGGGCAATAAGTCAGTGCTTGTCCAGCAGCTCGGAATTCCAGTCTGCAATCCCCAGCCACCAGATGTTGTCATTGTGGATGCATCCCAGCTCATTTATCACGTAGTTTGGCCATCATCTGGGACAGTGGCAGATCTTGCAGCCAGCATGGGACGTCGGCTTAATTGTTACGACACCCAAACTTTTGTCATCTTTGACAGATATTTGCAGGTGTCTGCCAAGGACCATGAGAGACATAGAAGAGCAGGAGAGAGCTCCACAGAGTACAAGCTCTCATTGACTACACCTCTACCTAGTCGAGACAAAGTCTTGAAAAACAAGCACAACAAACAAAGGCTGAGCGAACTCCTGTGTACTTTCAATGTAGGAAGTAAGATCATGATGGTCAGTAAAGCTGACAGCATTGACACTCATGATGAGGCCGATATATCACTTATATCTTACATGTTAGATGCTGTCAGACATGGTGCTTCAACTGTTCACATTCTTAGTGATGACACAGATGTCTTTGTGCTTATGGTTTATTGGTGTTGGAAGGCTGGTATCACAACTAACCTACAGATGGAAAAATGGAATGGCACTGTTCTCAGCATAAATGCAACTGCAGAGAATCTGGGTGACCAATGTGGTTCCATGGCCATGCATGCTCTTTCGGGATGTGATACCACCTCATATCCTGTCGGGAAGGGGAAGGTGTGTGCACTCAAGGCCATGAGAGTCATACCTGGTAAGCTTCTCAACTGTATTGGAGAGGCAGAAGCCACAGATTTACAGATCACAAAAGCAACAAGGGCTTTCTTTCTGGCTCTGTACAATCAGAGGAACTCTGTAACCTTGGATGAAATTTCCCGAAAGCGCAAAAGGCCCCCAGCACTGAAGGCACTACCTCCTACAAAGCGCAATATGCGCCTTCATGGAAGACGTGCCCACCTACAGGTGCTGCTATGGAAAGCAGCAGACCAGCCTGATCCACCGGCTGTGGATATCACCTTGTTTGGATGGGACAAGAAGATGGGTCTAAAGGAAGGAGAGAAACTGATTATGCCCACCCAGGATTCAAGTCCAGTTGCTCCTCCTGCTTTGTTAGATGTTGTCAGCTGTGGTTGCAAAGCCGGGTTGAAACCTTGCACATCAGCAAAGTGCAGCTCTGCAGCTGCAGGTCTGGCCTGTACCAGTTATTGTTCCTGCAAAGGCAATGATGCTATATGCTGCAACATACTTACACAACACCAAGAACACAAAGAGAGGGATGAAGGGTCTGGAGAAGATGATGACAGAACAGAAGAGGATAGTAAAGATGATGAGGCTGCCTTTTGTTAATTAATTGTGAGGCATAGCAGTTTGCCTGAAGGTGGTAGCCTGTGTGTGCTTTGTGTGGTGCGGAGGTGAGGCCCTCTTGGTTAGCCTTGCGGGCTGACCCGGGTTGCCCAGACTCAGTTTTAACTCTTGCATTTGGCGGAGTTTTAATGGGGTCCTCATTGGATCTTGCGACTTGCGGACCAACCTGGACATCTCTTCTGCCATTCTGGCATGGCCCTAGCGACTTGCGGGGCCTGTCTTGTATGGTATGTATATACTGAATATTTACATGTTTGGTTCATTGTTTATCCAAAAAGCAATTTTGAATCTTCAAAAGTGTCAGGAGGGGATTCAGCTTCTCTACACCCTGAAAACAATGCATCAACATTCACAAGAGCACTCATGATTCTGAAATGTTAGATTATTTTGTTTACCATAAAAATAACCTAAAATTATGACTGAAAGTAATCAAAATTTGCCTAAATAAATCAAAATATGTACTAAAATTAGCTCTTTGAAATCTGAAAATGCCAGAAATGAAATCGGCATTCTCTAAAACCACTCACATATTGTAGAAATTGGCCATTCAGTGCAAAATATGTGGTCAAAATGGACGATTAAGCTAATAATGCTAATTATGCTAATTATGCAAATTGCTCAACATATGCAAATTAGCATCCGGTAGTTTCTGTATGCTGGGGACCCATACTTCACATTTCTGCAATAAAACTTTGGTGTACTCAACATTTCCGGGTTCACCTAGTTGGCTACTAGACTAAATTGCCGTGTTTACTAAGCGTGCAGAACAACCACCCAATAAAGCATTACAATAATCTAACCTTGAGGTCATAAATGCATGGATTAACATTTCTGCATTTGACATTGAGAGCATAGGCAGTAATTTAGATATATTTTTGAGATGGAAAAATGCGGTTTTACAAATAGAAACATTTACAGCTAGAAACATGGCTTTCTAAGGAAAGATTGCGATCAAATAGAACACCTAGGTTCCTAACTGATGACGAAGAATTGACAGAGCAACCATCAAGTCTTAGACAGTGTTCTAGGTTATTACAAGCAGAGTTTTTAGGTCCTATAATTAACACCTCTGTTTTTTTTCAGAATTTAGCAGTAAGAAATTACTCGTCATCCAGTTTTTTATATCGACTATGCATTCCATTAGTTTTTCAAACTGGTGTGTTTCAGCGGGCCGCGAAGAAATATAGAGCTGAGTATCATCAGCATAACAGTGAAAGCTAACACCATGTTTCCTGATTATATCTCCTGAGCAGCTCTTCATTGCTCTCGAACCAGAGGCTGCATCTCTTTACTGCAGGAAGCTCTGTCTACACCAGGTCATTGACCTTAGTCAACGACCAGTAATCAATGGTTTAGATGTGTTTCGATTCCAGTTTTAGGCAAAGTAAAAAAAAAAATTCTATTTCTGAACTAATTATCATTCTACAAAAAGAAGTCCAGATCTCTTGCTTTTAGTGTATAATGTTTCTCTATAAACATTAAATGGGAACCATGCTCAAAACATGGTGGAATTTTTCATCCCTTGAAAATAGAGTACTGTTTTTGTTTTCTGTGGGTATGTGTGAGTTTACGTATGGAGGATGGCTAGATCAGGGCCAGACTGATTCAGAACCAAGTGGGTCTTAGTGAGTATAAGAGCATGTGGTTTGGGTTAAAATAGAAAAAGAGCAAAAGATGACTTTTTCTATAAGGTTATCCCCTGAGGTCTAACTCTTTGAATGACTGACACTGTCCTTCAAAACTCAAAACTCAAGCAATTTGATAATACCTAAAATATCAAAATCAGCTGTGGGCAGCAGATCCTTTTCCTATTTGGTGCCTAAACTCTGGAATAACCTACCTGACATTGTTCGGTAGGCAGCAGGGGCAGACTGGGACCAAAAAGTGGCCCTGGACTTTCTGGCCCACAGCAGCCCATGACATCATAACGCATCTGCCTCTGTTTTGATGTCATTTAATGAGGTTTTATTAACAAGTTCGGGAGGAGCACGTGCAGATAATTAACACAGGTGGAGAGCACTCAGCAATCAATGGTAAGAGGTATATATACAGCAGTCTCACCGCAATTCATTTGACAGTCTCGCAGCAGTTAGTAGCTTTTTGGTCTCAGCTCTGCTACCATGTCTAAATTAAGCTCTTCATCCGATGAGGACGTAAACATCACCAAGGATGCACCTTCGCATTCCGCCGGTCCCACGACCATCCCTCCAATGACGGACGTCGCACCTGAGCCCCAGGCTTCTTCACGCGGCCGCACACCGGCCCGAACAGCCCTACGCTCACCAAGACGCAGAGGCCAGTCTTCACCGCCCCCGGCAAGGCTTCCACCTTCTTCCCCGGCCTCCTCCTACCGCTCGGCCGTCCCGACGATCCCACCTATCGGGAAATGGACCGTAGCTGGATTGAGGGAAGTGCTGGGCAACTCAGACATACAGGCTTTGCGAAAAATGAACAAAGCGGAGCTGTATGATCTGTATGTTTCCCTACAGTCAACTCCCAAAATGACCCACAGGCAGAGCAAAGCCCGCAGGGCCCAAAATTCGCCTGCCCAGCTACCACCGTCGAGTTCCCGCACAGGATCCGGCTCGCTTCGCCCATCGAGCCACAGCAACAGGCCTTCAGCGAGCCTGGGAACCCCAGATTCCGCCATGGCAGGTCCACACCCACCTCTCGATGAGAACCAGCCCTCCACCACGGTTTCTGTTGCCGCAGTGCCGCATGCAGCCGGGCCCAGCGGCCTCCCCACAACCACTCAGTTTTATACTCCTGCTGTTCATAACCCTTTTTCTTTTCAGTGGCCTACAGCCCCTGTTGGAGACACTAGCGCAAGGCCATCGCTGCTAGCAGCACAGGCCCAAGAATATCAACAATTCTATCCACCAGGTTATAACCCTGCCCACTTCCAGTGGCCTGCGGCTCCAGTAGCTCAAACAAGCGCAGGCCCGCCTCCGCTTGCAGCTCAATCCCACACTTCATCCTATAATCCTTCCTTTTCGTCATACCCTCCAACTAACTTTCCTTTTCAAGCCACAGTGGGTCATCTAAGCGTGAGGCCGCCACCAACACTCGCAGCCCCGGATTATACCCTTCCCAGCTCTCTCATACAAAATAAATCACCATATTCTCTCTTCACAGCAACTCCGATGCCTGTTCCGTCCAACGCAGTCGCCATGGAACCACCACCAGTATCCCAAAGTATCCGCGCACAGATCCTATCAGGTGCGGATGTAGACCTTTCCTCTCTTCTCCCTCTACTCCCCGCAGCGGAACCAGACCGCCGAATAGATTGCGGTGATTTCTCAGTTACCCTGAAAAACACAAACACTCACTTATCTCGTGTTCTTTCATTTTCTGAATTTGCAATTGCTTTTTCCCGTTTCACTGAAATCATCTGTTCAGCTTTCCCCCACAGGCGGCGCGAAGTGAACGATTATCAAGCAATCATAGCCGAGCTCGCGCTGTCCTATGGGGGTGGGCACTTCTACATGTACCATAAACTTTTTTCAGCAAAAAGTGCAGTGCGAGTCGCACAGTGGAATCAGCGCACATACTGGGGTGCACTTGACTCAGATCTCCACAGCAGAGTGTTTTTAGGTTGCAAAAACATTACTTGCGCAGTTTGCAGGTCAGTGACGCACTCATCTGCATCGTGCCCGCAGGTTAACCCTTCCTCTCTTCCCTACGCGGGAACAAACACCGCTAAATCCACCAGCTATGTGCCTCGGGCAGCGACCACCCACGCAAACCAGGACTCTCCTTTCGACGAAAGCCGACAGCCCTGTAATAATTTTAACAACGGTAAATGTAACAGAGCGCACTGCCGGTTTATGCACATCTGTAGTTTCTGTGGCGGCGCTCATGCCCGCATCGTATGTCCAGTTTATAAATCTGTGAAAAAAAAAATCTAAAAATTATTTGGCGACTCCTGTAAATATTTCGCGCATGCACTTCGAACTAGCTCATCATCCGGAAGCTGGATTTACTCATTATCTGCTGTCAGGCCTAAAAAACGGCTTTAAACCCGGGAGTGCCCACTCTCCCAAAACATCACACAAAATAATCTTCAATCTGCCCTCATAGAACCTGAAGTCGTAAACAAACTGATCAAAAAAGAAGTTGAGTCAGACTTCATGATCGGCCTTTTGACAATCCTCCATTTGATCTGTTTCGTATTAGCCCCATTGTAGTGGCTCCAAGAAAATTCTCGGGTAAAAAACGCCTAATAATCGATCTGTCAGCCCCGCACAATTCCCCGTTCCCAAGCATAAACAGCTTGATCCCTCTCGATGAATTTTCGTTTAAATACCACGACATAGATCAGGCTATCGACATAATCAAACTCGTAGGTCGGGGCGCTTGGCTTGCAAAAATTGAAATTACATCTGCTTTCAAAATAATGCCCATCCATCCAGATTCATGGCATCTAATTGGAGTTCGCTGGCTCGGAAAATATTATTTTGCAGTGCGTTTAACTTTCGGATGCAAAAGCAGCCCTAAAATTTTCGACATGCTATCAGAAGCCGTCTGCTGGATTTTGGCGAACAACTACGCCATTCAACACCTCATTCACTTGCTAGACGATTTTTTTATAATCTCGCCTCCCAATGCCATCCCAGCCGCGCACATCCTCACAGTCCAAAAAGTTTTTTCCGAGCTAGGAATTCCTATCGCAGAGGAAAAAACCATGGGCCCGGCTACATCCATTGAGTTCCTAGGAATTAATTTGGATTCAGACAAATTCCAAGCATCCCTGCCCAAAGAGAAAATTGACCGAATTATTCTCGTCTCTTCTGCTTTCCTTGAAAAACTAAATTGTTCAAAACGCGAACTCCTATCCCTGCTCGGACATTTAAACTTCGCAATGCACATCATTCCCTTCATATCACATCTCCTCTCACTCGCGTCCTCCGTTCACTTACTAGAGGAACTCATTTCCATAACTCAAGCATGTCGCGACGAACTCAGGCTATGGCTAACATTTCTAAACCAGTGGAACGGCCTATCCTTTTTCTATAACAACTTGGTTTCGTCCCCAACCGATTTCCAACTGTACACAGACGCCGCCCCCTGAATCGGTATCGGGGGATTTTTTCAAGGTCGTTGGTTCGCGGCTCCGTGGCCACCGCAGCTCCAGGACATATCTCAATCCTCAGCTCATTTTCAGCTCTACCCTCTCGTAGTAGCAGCTTTTCTGTGGGGGAAAGAATGGGCCGCTAGTAGCATTTCAGTGCATTGCAACAACGACGCAACAGTGCATTGCAATAACAAAGGCCGTTCCGATTCACCTGCTCTGATGCCACTGTTAAGGCGTCTCACCTGGAATTCAGCTTGCGACCAATTCATCATAATTGCTAAACACATCCCTGGGTCAGAAAACCAAATCTCTGACTCCCTGTCTCGTTTTCTGTATCAGAAATTCAGGACGCTGGCTCCAGAGGCGGATCAATTCCCAACTCCAGTACCTCGCTATTCAAAACTAAAATTCCTGTAACCCACCCGTTAAAACCCCTGCTTGACGCATCGCTTGACACTATCCTCCAAGCAGTTTCTCCCAGAACCCTCCAATCCTATGTGACTGCTTGGAGATGTTTTAAAACATTCCATGTCTCTTATAACATGCCTTTCCCTGATTTTTCTCTTCTTTCAGTCACCTCTTTTATTTCCTACCTTAATAGCATTAAGGGCCTTCAAGTCGGGTCCATCAAAGGTTACTTGAGTGGCATCCAGTTTTTCCATAAATTGATGTACAGTGCTCCTTCCCCTGAGATAAACAACTCACAAACCTCCCTCCTGATCAAAGGGATTCAAAGATCCCAGCCCACCCATCCCGACGCTAGACAACCCATAACGCTAGACATTCTCACCAAATGTATTTGCGCCCTCGCACAGGCTACCAGCCCATCAGTACCGCTCGCACACTCGACGCCATGTTTATCCTAGCCTTTTTTGGCTTTCTCAGATGCTTGGAACTCGCCATCACTTCCAAATTCGATGCAAAAATCCACCCCACCATCTCAGACTTATCAGTAATAGATGGTGAATTTGATTAAACAAAGTAAGACCGACCAAACCAAAAAAGGTCATTTCATATACATTTTTAATCTCTCATCGCCAATCCAACCATACCAGTCAATTCTGGCATATTCGCAATGGAGAAGCTCTCAGGCCAAATCTCCTCTGGAACCCCTATTCATAGACGAATCCAAAAAACCTGTGACATGTTTTTGGTTCCAGAAACACCTCAAAGCCGTTCTCCAACAGTCAGGCATTCCAGTAAAGAATT
The DNA here is from genome assembly GCF_963082965.1 of Carassius carassius. NCBI lineage: Eukaryota > Metazoa > Chordata > Actinopteri > Cypriniformes > Cyprinidae > Carassius > Carassius carassius. The sequence goes on along the minus strand of NC_081756.1, from coordinate 37,023,212 downwards.
TTTAAGTCACTCATTCCGTATTGGGGCAGCAACTTCAGCAGCCCAAAAAGGCCTCTCCCAACAGCAGATCCAAGCCCTTGGGAGATGGTCCTCAGATGCTTTCCATAGCTATATAAGGACCAACCGATTCCACATTAAAAAAGCTCACCAAACCCTTATTGAATGAGAAGGGGGAGAAGAAAAAGAAAAAAAATCTTTCGTCCAGTGAGCATTGGGTCTCACAGCGGACGCAGCGAGAACTTTCCCGGTAGAGCACTTACGTTTTCTCTTTTGTCCAGCGAGCATTGGGTCTCACAGCGGACGCAGTGTGAGAAAATCTCCCGGTCAAGCTCTCATTTTCCTCTTTTCTGTTTTCTCTTTCTGTCCAGCGAGCATTTGGTCTCACAGCGGTCGCAGCGAGAACTTTCCCGGTAGAGCACTTACGTTTTCTCTTTCGTCCAGCGAGCATTGGGTCTCAAAACGGACGCAGTGTGAGAAAATCTCCCGGTCAAGCTCTCATTTCCTCTTTCCTGTTTTCTCTTTTTTGTCCAGCGAGCATTTGGTCCCACAGCGGACGCAGTGAGAACTTTCCCGGTAGAGCACTTACCTTTTCTCTTCCGTCCAGGGAGCATTGGGTCTCACAGCGGACGCAGTGTGAGAAAATCTCCCGGTCAAGCTCTCATTTTCCTCTTTCCTGTTTTCTCTTTCTGTCCAGCGAGCATTGGTCTCACAGCGGAGAAAGGCACAAACTCGCCTGATCGGTCACTCCAAATTACAATTGCTCCCCGTTGCCGCCATCACGGGCCCACTGGCCAAACATTCAGACCCTTTCTCAAGATGCCAGCCCACCAAACGCGGCACTCATTTGGGGGGGTCTTTAGTTCGGCGGCTGTCCTCTGCTCTTTAGCTTTTGGGGGGAGTACTCTGGGTTCGGGCCGAACTCCGAGCTCGGATCCCTCCCTCCGGACAGCACGCCAAATACGCATTAAACTTTACCCCCTCAATTGTATGTAAGTGTGAACTCGTGAAATGAGGTTTTATTAACAAGTTCGGGAAGAGCACCTGCAGATAATTAATACAGGTGGAGAGCACTCAGCAATCAATGGTAAGAGGTATATATACAGCAGTCTCACCGCAATTCATTTGACAGTCTCGCAGCATCCCCCCACCAACCTTCTCCACACTTCTAGTCCTAAACCACTTACATAGGGGGGAGTACTCTGGGTTCGGGCCGAACTCCGAGCTCGGAGCCCTCCCTCCGAACAGCACGCCAAATATGCATTAAACTTTACCCCCTCAATTGTATGTAAGTGTGAACTTGTGAATTAATTTAATATTTAAGTAAACAGTTTGGTGTTTTTTTAACCAATAGGGCAACTGATCCTCCGTTGAAACAAACAAAAAAAAACCTGCATCCAGCAGCTGTACATCTCATCACGACACAAACATTCTCCTAGAACTCACACTTTGCATTCAGTTAACAGATCCATACGAATCATGTATGAAATAAAAGATTATAAACTCAAACGATAGCTTTATGTGCTTTACAGATGAACTTGAAGTCTTTATTCATTCAAGATGTTCAATAATCTTTGGCTCGGTAATGCAAGTTCATGAACAGATGATTCTTTTTAGTCAATCTTTTCAAATAATCATTTATTTTGTTGAACAAATGTGCTGGGGTGCAGGGCTCCTAAAATCGCTAGCCTGATGTATCAGGGTTATTGTGTTTTCCAGTCAGGCTCCAAAATACATCACCCCCTGCCCAATGGGCTATCTTCATGTAAAATTCCTAAATTGATTCACATTGTTCACTCGCTTGAAGGGGTGAAACGGATCATAGTTGATCATTTCTAAATCTTGACGATTCAAGCGTTTTAAACCATTCGCGCGCATTCGGAGCTTGCGCGCACTCGTTCAAAGCACTCGCTAAGAGATGCATTTCAGACATTGGCATACACAGAATTAATTCATCTTTTGCGTATCGTAATTTCTGAATGAACATATACACACAAAATTATCTCAAAATAATTGTCTCTGCAAGTATTCTCGTAAACACAGTCGGTTATGTTTTAAGTGAACGTATACAGTGGCCTGCTGCTCAGAGAAATTTGCTGTACCGGATAAATCTGTCTCTCTCACTGTAAATTAGATGATGTGAAAGGGGGCATGTTTCAAGATACACAATGGAGTAGACCAAACTAAACAGAGAGGGAGGGCAAAACACTTACATGCAAACAAAACACACTCCTTGTCGCACGATCGCACTCACTCATCCATTTGCGTAGAAAAGAGATGTAATATTATGATTTCTGTCATTTAAAAAACATATATATATATATATATATATATATTTGTGTACCGGGTGGGCCAGCCCACATTGGCCAGCGGCCCACCGGGAAAAGTCCCGGTGCTCCAGATGGCCAGTCCGCCCCTGGGAGGCAGACACACTCTTGCAGTTTAAATCTAGATTAAATACCCATCTCTTTAACCTGTCTTACACATAACATACTAATATGCTTTTAATATCCAAATCCATTAAAGGATTTTTAGGCTGCATTAATTAGGTAAACCGGAACCGGGTACACTTCCCATAACACCCGATGTACTTGCTACATCATTAGAAGAATGGCATCTACGCTAATATTAGTCTGTTTCTCTCTTATTCCGAGGTCACCAGATCCAGTCTGTATCCAGATCAGAGGCTCACTGCAGTCACCCGGATCCAGTACGTATCCAGACCAGATGGTGGATCGGCACCTAGAAAGGACCTCTACATCCCTGAAAGACAGCAGAGACCAGGACAACTAGAGCCCCAGATACAGATCCCCTGTAAAGACCTTGTCTCAGGCCCCGTCCACACGGAGATGCGTTTCTGTGAATACGCTCACATTTTTTATCGGATAGGCGTTTCGTCCACACGGATCCGGCGTTTTGGAAGAGTGAAACCGAAACCGGGTCCCAGAGTGGATAAATTTGAAAACGCCGTCTTTGCGTTTTCGTGTGGACGGCGAATCCGTATATTTTCTGAAATTATGGCGTCATCAGCCCACATCTCACCCCTAGTCAGACACCTCTACGTCACGTAACAGCAACAAAAACATGAACAAACACTGAACGATTGTCTTTTTATTAACTTATAATGACACAGATTAATAAATGTATCGTTCCATGTTCGTTTGTGTACCACGCGCAAGGTTTATGAGCATAGTCCATGTCTTCTTCTCCGTTTTATGTGTATCTCTGTGGCAGAATTACAGCGCTACATGCTGGTCTGGCATGTATCCTACATCGTTTTGTGGTTTCGTGTGGACGCGGATATTTCTTGAGACGAGGGAAAAAAAAGATCGGATTGGGGTAAGCTCCGTCTCCGTGTGGACGGGGCCTCAGATGACCACCGGAAACAGATGATTCTTCTGCACAATCTGACTTTACTGCAGCCTGGAATTGAACTGCTGGTTTCGTCTGGTCAGAGGAGAACTGGCCCCCCAACTGAGCCTAGTTTCTCCCAAGGTTTTTTTCTCCATTCTGTCACCGATGGAGTTTCGGTTCCTTGCCGCTGTCGCCTCTGGCTTGCTTAGTTGGGGTCACTTCATCTACAGCGATATCGTTGACTTGATTGCAAATAAATGCACAGACACCATTTAAACTGAACAGAGATGACATCACTGAATTCAATGATGAACTGCCTTTAACTGTCATTTTGCATTATTGACACACTGTTTTCCTATTGAATGTTGTTCAGTTGCTTTGATGCAATGTATTTTGTTTAAAGCGTTATATTTTTTAAGTGAACGTATACAGTGGCCTGCTGCTCAGAGAAATTTGTGTCCATTTCTTTTACTGTCTATGGTTTCTTCCTACTCTTCCACTTCTTCTTCTCCTTACTTGGCGGCCACGGCCAATGCAGCTGGTTAGTGGGGGAAAAAACAGGTGATGACTGCTGCGTGGCGGGTGGTGGGCCGGCCTACCGGC